>NC_073339.2:45277500-46477500 GCF_027580225.2 Misgurnus anguillicaudatus
AAGATGCTTTGACCTTCTGGAGTGTATTGTACAGCTTACATGCTTTCTGTCTCCAGTCTGTCCCTGATTGTGGTTATATATAGCAGTTTTCATTTGCGAAACATCCAGGAAGCCCTGAATACACTTAGAGCAACAGTTTTAATGTTAAGGTGCCTTGGCATTTCAGACAGTCCATTTGATTTTCTTCATATGTCTGTCCTAAAGAATGTCAGATCTTGGACGATAGACTGAGATTATTGTGCGAAGTATAGTCTACGTCGATGTCAGAGAAACACATACGATGCTCAGAGGGAAGAGATTGTAGTAAACCGATAGGAGAGCACTGTGGTCTATGCATGATAATATTTCATATATGTGTATTGGTTGTACCCTTACAAAAAACATAAAAACAAAAGAAGTTTGCTGCTAGTGGGGTTCTTTTAAACAAAAAAATAAGTATGCAATACATAATAATCAGTATGCTTTAAAGCATGAGTCTTCAACAGGGGGTCTGGGCCCCTTGGGGGTCCCAGGTGTTATTATCAGGGGTCCTCCTGATAATCTTTGAATTTAAAATAATATTTTTGGAAAAATTGCAATAAAAATGCATTAATAGGCTAATAAAAAAGTTAAAACTTGATTAAAATGAAGGTTCCCGTGTTAAAATCTATTCAGTAAATTATTCATGAAACTATTCAGTAAAGCGTTATGCAGTATGTTAACAGTATGTGACTCATTATGACAAATTAATATTGTTGTAATGTAAACATCATAACAATGCATGCAAATCCAGTCTCTCTGCTTATTAATGGCTCCGTTGCATGAAAAAGGTTGAAGACCAAATTAACTTATTTTAACTTATTTGAATGTAATAGATGAACACATGCCGGTTTTGTTATGAACACCATAATTAAGACTGTTATAATGATAACACAGAGAGAAACGATTGTCCGGGAGCTTAATGGTTGTATTTACACACCTTGACATTTTGATGATAAAAATGCACAGTAATTAAGAAAAATATTTGGCTATGTACACTCATCTCACGCCTCCCAATGTCGTGGTGAGAATACGCTCATTAAATATTTAAAATAAAATTTGAATTAATAACATATTTTACAAGATGTATATAAAACAATTATCAAATAGTACCATAGACTGTAAAAAAAGATGGACGTAGTGTCCGTGATGTCACCCATAGGTTTCTAAAGATCGTTTTTGAAGCTTAAAGTAGGCGATACCTGTCGTCGCCATCTTGGCCGCGCGTTACCACGCATCACTCACGGATATCCGAAAACGGGTAAAAAGGGACGTGGATGAAGCTGAAGTAACTGGTTGCTGAAACCACGCCCACCTAGCTCAACTCTAGTGACAGTAGTGGCTGTTCAACCGTCACCCAAGTGACAATCTGTTGCCAGATTTGTTACTTTTATAACTTTATATTTATACTTTATGTTTATAAATAGTTGATGTAACGGAGTACCCGTGTTTGCTGTTTTGCAGTATTGCAGTATTGTTGTTTATGGTGTGGCATTCAACCATTGGGCTCCAATTAGAATATTCAGAGGTCTGCTTATTTGGTGATCTCCAGAAAGGGCAAGAGCATCAGAAAAATGCAACAAAAAAGCCACTAATAGTCACGGTCCCAATTATTTTTTGAGGAATAGATGTTTGAGCGAAGGGTAATTTTTAATTACTATGTTAATTCTGTTGATCGAGACGAGTATAAAGCTTGTTCTTGGAAACTTGCTGTTTTTGTTTACCAACTTATTGGTCATTTTTTACCCTGTCCGACTTTAATAACACACAAGTGACCTTTGAAAGGAAGCCACTTTTGTCCTTGTAAGATAAATTTCACACACTGTTTCCAATTCCTCTTCACTTTAAAAGTCAATGTGAATTCGCCAGTGACCCCATTCGCTTTCCTAACACACATTACTGCTCTTATTGTTCACAGTTTATTTGTGCATGTTATACTAATGAATAAGTATATGCTAGTCTTTCATCGCAATAATGATTTCCTTTTTGGCTTACATATCACCATTTGTTATACAAAAACTATTTTTACAATCGAATCAATGCTTTAAGGATAAAATCAATTCCATATCTATAATAAGTTCCTGTTTAACATCTTGGTTATTAATTTCAGGATATTATTTAATATCCGGTTTTACTTGGAAATGTCAAACCTGGGAAGTCAAATTGTTTGTGAATGTTTTCTTTTTCATGACAGCTGTTTTCCATTTATAGCAGAATATTTGCAGCGTTATGAGCACGTGTGCTAAGAAAACCAACCGAAATGGAAAATTAAACACGTATGTAGCTGTGTTAATATTTAATTATACAGTATATTAGTTATTTTAAATAAAACATTTCACGGCATTCATGTGAAATGTCATCTTATGGCCCACTCTTCTCAGATGGTGCACTCTTTTCAGCCTCCTATTTGTTGACCTCCTAAAGTTGACTTTTCTGTAATGGAAAACGCTCATTAATGTAAATGCAATTTTATTTTTATAGCACGTTCACGATGTGCATTGTTGCAAAGCAGCTTTACAGAAAACATATGAACTTAAGAAACAGGAATAAAAAACATGAGCGATTCATGGCTGTCTGTAGGTTTGTAATCACACTATTGTTTTATGAGCATTATTAAGAAAGTATACATGTATTGATATATATCAGCAGTCTTCCAATTAAGGTGGCCATAGGCGACGGTGGCAAAAAAAAAAAAAAACGTACTCCAAGTGTTGCAGATGTATGTTTGCTTGCATGTTACAGTTTAAACATTATTTTTATTTTAAACACATTTGGCAGATGCTTTTACTCAAAGCGACTTACAGTGCATTACAACCTATATATCAGTATGCATGTTCCCTTGGGATCAAACCCATGACCTAACTCAATGCTTTACTAACTGAGCTACAGAAATACTACAGGAACCCTTTATCCATTGCTTTTTGGTGTGTCCTCAGTGTTGTACACCATGCAATGTGTCATTATCTATGCAGTACCAGCTTGATCTCAAGGGAATCTGTATGTACTTTATAAGTTGGCTGATTGTGTATGAATTCATACAAAGTAAATGGTACAAAATCATCCGATTATTATATACAAAAAATATAATAATAAACCCTACCACAAATCCCAACGCCACAGGGATGAAAGCAAATCAGTAGGGGAGAGCAGGTGAAAAGTATTTTTTTTTTTTTAGAAAAACGTCATTTTAAAAATATAATGTTTTAGACACATATATATATTTTGCTGTGGTCAATAATTCATGAGTGTGCTCGTATAATTCCAGGTGAAATTTTGTACAAATGTGGACAACTTAATTTCACTCAAAAGTTGCACATTAATACTTTCGACCCCATCAGCTGGGGCGAAGGTAACACAACAGTACAAGATAGATATTTTTTGTTTACTCTTGTTTTTATTAAAAATACCTGATTATGACCTTGTAACTGCAAGCATATTTTGAATTCCATTTAATTAATTACATTAATTTTAAATAAAATAAAACCAAACATTTCATAAAATTTTTAATAGCAAACCGACGGTACAAACTTGAATTGTTGAGAATAAAACATTTTGTCAACACTATCTATGAACAATATGGAAAGTACATTAAATTAAATGAGTAAAATATAAATTCTTAAAATAAAGTAACTTTCGTCATGACAGAAACTACTGACATTTAAACCCGGTTTACTTTTATTCTGAAAAACTCTGAGAAAGCAAACTTCAGGAAACTTCAAAAAACACAACTTGTAATTAGAAAAAAAATACTGCATCAGTAATTTAATTTTCATTCTCGTAAAAAGCCTAACAGACCTGGGGTGCGTTTCCCGAACAATGACGTAACTCGCTGCTGAACCAACATAGTACGATGCATAGTTGGAGAAACTACCTTGTCACGACTGTTTCCCAAAAGCATAGTAACTTTGTTTGAACTATGTTGGTTAAGCAACATAGTTGATGATGTTACGTGGGAGGTGAAGTACTAATTAATCTGTGCAAATCGATTTAATGTCAGATTATTGCTGTAAATATTGCATCGGTTTTGTTATCGTGATTTTTTATCTGTTGTTTATTTTCAAGATATTCAATTCATGCGCAAGTTCCCTCTTATGTCACTCATCCCAGGGATTCCCGAGCTCGTAGCTCTACGCACATGCGCAGTTTTCAAATGCAGTGCTTTAATTCTGTTTACAAACTTAAAGGTGCAGTGTGTAAATTTGAGTGGCATCTAGTAGTGAGGTTGCGAATTTGCAACCAACGGCTTAGTCCACTGTTCACCCCTCGCTTTTGAAACACATAGAGAAGCTACGGTAGCCACCACTGGACAAACATGTCATAGTCGGAGACAACTTAGTACAAAAAATTGTCCTTTAAGGGCTTCTGTAGAAAAATGGCTGCACAAAATGGCGACTTTCATGTAGGGGGACCCTCTGTGTATGTATATAAAAAGGTCTCGTTCTAAGGTAATAAACACATAAAGGTTCATTATGAAAGGTCTTTATACATCCCTGATAATATAGTTTCGTATATTATTTTGCATTTCTGTCAAGAGATTACACACTGCACCTTTAAAGACGTAAAATACATTTTTTATATATTTAAAATGATGGATATAGACTGTACGACATGTTTTTTGCTTATTTTGTTCAAAAGGATGATCAACGTAAGTCTACATATTATAATAACAAGGAACTAATCACAGGTGAAGAGCTGTCGTTCAAACCACATAACTTTGCGATGCAGCTTGCGAATGTTCGTTTGAACTATGGTTTCGGGAAACACCAAATCCTTGACCTTCATCAGTAACGACGTAACTTACAACAGTAGTTGGCCAACCATGCTTTTCGGAAACGCACCCCAGCCATAGTTTAGAATGCAAATGTAGTAAGGGCTCTGAGAAAATGACTTTGTTACTACACATTACGTTTGCCCCCGTTGTCCCCTAATGCTTGTGTGTTTTTAATTGATACAATTCACTTAAAATTCTGTTGTTTTCTAATTAGTGTTTTTGATCGATGTAGAATAAATTGAGGAAAACCTTGACCCATCTGTGAAACGATTTGTTGACCCACCCATTGTAAAAACTGAATGAAATTCAACATTTATCTCGTTGCTGTAAATCTGTTTCCTCATCTGTTCTGTTATGCAGTTGCTTTGCCAATATCCTTGATGTTAATCTGCCTTAGTTGAACTACACAAAGTGTATCTATAAAGACAGGATGAAATCTGCAGTGAAAGGAAATGAAAGAATGCAAGCAGAAGAGCAAAAAGGAAATAAGTTAACTAAAAGCAGAATGCTGGGCAGGTGAACTTCTCCAAGTCGACTGTGAAGGGAGGGTTAAAGGCGAGATTCATCCGTATTTTCATTCTTTCTTTGTTATTTTCCTTCCAGAAGTCTTGACTTGATTCCTGCTTCTCGACAATCTGCAGAACATCTGCGCAGAGTTCTGCAAACGCCACGGTCCACGCTTGCCCTCGGGAACTCGATCAGTTTGCCACACATAATACTTCCTGCCTTCGACACTTTCTTTCCACTTATTGAAGTTTCACGATGGCAGCGAGGGTCAACAAGAAAGGATTAGAGTCTGAAGGTGAAATGTAGCACCTTATAAAGCTGACGAAAGGTCGTGGATTAGCAATGAGAAGAAAGGAAACATGTGGTGAAATGAACCGTTGCAGAGCTTCGAGAGTCCAGATTGATGCCCTACATCGGACACTCTATATATCTATGGATACCATCTGTTTTTGTGTTCCCTAGACTATAAAATAACCTTTTCTTTCAAGACGTCATGAGGACCTAAAACTCGTAGAAAGATAAAAATATATTTGGGTTAGACACAAGTGGAGTCTTAGTCAAATTAGTCCTGATTGGGTCACTGAATATACATACAGCTGTAACCAGACACCAGTTTAACTGTATTCCTGTAGCTCAGTTGGTACAGCATTTACCCAAAGGTCACAGGTTTGACACCCTTACTGAACCATTGTTGGTTCCCCAAGGAACCTTTCAGTCAAATGTTATCAAAATAACCATTACTTCTTACTTTTTGAAAGTCTGTTAAACCTTTTACGACTCCAACAAAACCTTTTGGGCGATAGAGGTTCTTTATGGTACCATACAGCCTGCCAAGGACCCATTTAGGTATCTTTTTATTTTAAGAGTGTACGATGTATAGATTGAAAGTCGTTTTGGATAAAAGCATCTGCCAAATGCATAAATGTAAATGAACTGTACAGTATATTAATGGCCTAACAATGCCTGGCAACATTAACAGTCAGTGTGGTTAACATTTAAGCTAATGAACTATATTACTTGTTGGAGAGATTATTTATTAGCGGTGCTTGCTAAGGCAATTTACGCCTGCCGTTGATAAAATGGCCGAAAGATCACACAGACTTGCATTGAAGGCAAGAAGTGAATCATAGAGAGAATATTACAGAGATATGCGAGCCAATTTGTCAGACAATATCATCCATAATATTATTTTGTTATCTTTATGACAGACGTTATCACTTAGACTGTGTGTGTTAAATGTTATAGAGTATCTATTTATGACCTTGGACCACAAAACCAGTTATGACTGGGATGGGTATATTTGTAGCAATAGCTAAAAGTACAGTACATTGTGAGTTAAAATGATAAATTTTTAAGGCTAAAAATTATAAGGATCCAGTGAAAAAAACTTCTGGACATTAAAATGAAATTAACATAAATAAAAAGTTATATCATTTTAATAAAACTTGATTCAATTATATTGAACTGGTGTACATAATTATATTACGTAGACACAATTTTTTTTAAGAAATATATTTTTAAGAAAACTTAATTCAATCATGTGCAACCTGAATTTTTTTCAGTGTATTAATTATTCTTGGTCAAATATTGTCCTATCCTACATCAAAGGAAAGCTTATTTTACACTTATCCCCTTCAATTAAAAATACCCTTATGACTGGTTTTGTGGTCACATTTATAATGATATTACTTAATTTGAATGAATTGCATACATAATTATAGAATTAATTATGCCACGGACACGAGAAACTATTTATAGAAATGTGTGCGGGTGACACGAAAAAGAAAGTCGTGACACGGACACGAGAAACTATTTATAGAAATTTGTGCGGGTCACACGAAAAAGAAAGTCGTGCCATGGACACGGAAAACTATTTATAGAAATGGATGCCATGGACACGAAAAGCTATTTATAGAAATGTATGCCATGGACACAGAAAACTATTTATAGAAATGTATGCCATGGACATGAATGCTATTTATAGAAATGTATGCCATGGACACAGAAAACTATTTATAGAAATGTATGCCATGGACATGAATGCTATTTATAGAAATTTGTGCAGGTGACACGAAGAAGAAAGTCTTGCCACGGACACGAGAAACTATTTATAGAAATTTGTGCGGTTTACACGAAAAAGAAAGTTGTGCCACGGACGTGAAAAACTATTTATAGAAATGTGTGCAGGTGACACAAAAAAGAAAGTCGTGCTATGGACACAAAAAACTATTTATAGAAATTTGTGCGGGTTACACGTAAAAGAAAGTCGTGCCACGGACACGGAAAACTATTTATAGAAATGTATGCCATGTACACGAAAAGCTACTCATAGAAATGTGTGCGGGTGACACGAAAAAGAAAGTCGTGCCACGGACACAAAAACTATTTATAGAAATTTGTGCGGGTTACACGTAAAAGTCGTGCCACGGACACGAAAAACTATTTATAGAAATGTGTGACACGAAAAATGAAGTCGTGCCACGGACACGAAAAACTATTTATAGAAATGTTTGCGGGTGACACGAAAAAGAAAGTTGTGCCACGGACACGAAAAACTATTTATACAAATTTGTGCAGGTGACACGAAAAAGAAAGTCGTGCCACGGACACGGAAAATGATTTATGAAAAACTATTTATAGAAATGTGTGCGAGTGACACGAAAAAGAAAGTTGTGCCACGGACACGAAAAACTATTTATAGAAATGTGTGCGAGTGACACGAAAAAGAAAGTCGTGCCACGGACACGAAAAACTATTTATAGAAATGTGTGCGAGTGACACGAAAAAGAAAGTCGTGACACGGACACAAAAACTATTTATAGAAATTTGTGCGGGTTACATGTAAAAGAAAGTCGTGCCACGGACACAAAAACTATTTATAGAAATTTGTGCAGGTTACACGTAAAAGAAAGTCATGCCACGGACACGAAAAACTATTTATAGAAATGTGTGCGTGTGACACAAAAAATGAAGTCGTGCCACAGAAATGAAAAAAATATTTATAGAAATTTGGGTGGGTGACACGAAAAAGAAAGTCTTGTCACGGACATGAGAAACTATTTATACAAATTTGTGTGGGTGACATGAAAAAGAAAGTCTTGCCACGGACACGAGAAACTATTTATAAAAATTTGTGCGGGTGACACGAAAAAGAAAGTCGTGCCATGGACACGAAAAACTATTTATAGAAATTTGTGTGGGTGACACGAAAAAGAAAATTGTGGCATGGACACGGCAAACGATTTACGAAAAACTATTTATAGAAATGTGTGCCACGGACACGAGAAACTATTTATAGAAATTTGTGCAGGTGACACGAAAAAGAAAGTCGTGCCACGGACCCAAAAAACTATTTATAGAAATTTGTGTGGGTGACACGAAAAAGAAAATTGTGGCATGGACACGGAAAATGATTTATGAAAAACTATTTATAGAAATGTGTGCCACGGACACGAGAAACTATTTATAAAAATTTG
This sequence comes from Misgurnus anguillicaudatus, assembly GCF_027580225.2. Lineage (NCBI taxonomy): Eukaryota > Metazoa > Chordata > Actinopteri > Cypriniformes > Cobitidae > Misgurnus > Misgurnus anguillicaudatus. The sequence continues at coordinate 45,286,273 of NC_073339.2, forward strand.
TGCAGGTGACATGAAAAAGAAAGTCGTGCCATGGACACGAAAAACTATTTATACAAATTTGTGCGGGTGACACGAAAAAGAAAATCGTGGCATGGACACAGAAAATGATTTATGAAAAACTATTTATAGAAATTTGTGCAGGTGACATGAAAAAGAAAGTCATGCCATTGACACGAAAACTATTTATACAAATTTGTGCGGGTGACATGAAAAAGAAAATCGTGGCATGGACACGGAAAATGATTTATGAAAAACTATTTATAGAAATTTGTGCCACGGACAAGAGAAACTATTTATAGAAATTTGTGCGGGTGACATGAAAAAGAAAGTCGTGCCACAGACACAAATTACGATAAACTATTTATAGAAATTTGTGCTATGGACACGAAAAGCTATTTATAGAAAGTCGAGCCACGGACACGAAAAACTATTTATAGAAATGTGTGCGGGTGACACGAAAAAGAAAGTCATGCAACGGACACAAAAAACTATTTATAGAAATGTATCACATTTTGCGTGACTATAACATGACTTGAGATCATGTTGGAATAAAAGTATTTGACACAAACACAGCTTTCCATCACTACATTTCTACTATGGCGATAAACTCTGATAAATGCATTGCAATGCATTTAACTGTATATAAAAGTTTTACAAGTCCATTTTTGTGTCTGCCTTCAAAACAACCCAACAGTAAATGGTCACGTGAGCACTTCCGGTTGAAGAGCGGCGCCTTGTTGATCATTCGATCCCTTTTGTTGTTCTGGGACTGAATAGAAGCTCTGAGCCAACAATATGGAGTGAGTGAAGGATACTTTACACTGAAACAGGGGCCAGTCCTTTAAAATCGGAGAAGGGGGACCCTTACCGAGAATAATAGAGGGCGAGAGAATGAATAGATGGATAATTGTGATGGAGGTCACGGAGAAGGGATATATTGTACCAGACACGAACCCATAAGAAAGAAAAATCGCAAATTAAATCTGTTATAATATCTCTGGGTTTTCTCTGCTGGTCAGCGATAAGATAAAATGGAAAGAAAATGAACATTTTTGCAGAAGTCTAGCGGCTTCTCAGATGTTTATCACGAGAAACAGGCCCAATGAAGTGAAACCGGGTCCAGGTTTGCCAATATTGCCGAAATATATTCTCAAATTTCTAATTGTGTAACTCTAATGCTATTCACATTAACTATATTATTGTACTTGCATTGTGTGCTAAATGTTTCATTTATCATCAAGAACTGAAGACAACTTCGGGGTAAATAGGTACCGGATCCGAGCCACAGCTGCAGACTTGGCCCGGATCTGGTGCGGATCCGCCCCAGAGTTGTCTGCTGCTGGGATGGTGATGATTTACAATAAACTGCTCATGTTGCTCAAATGGTACGGCATTGCGTTAGCAGTATGAAAGCTCATGTGTTTGTACACTATAATGATAAAAATGTATACCTTGCGTACGTTGCTTTGTTAAACCTCCCAAACCACCCATCATCTGTCTGCCAACTATCTGTGGATAAACTTGACCTTAAAACTTCACATTTCTTTCTCAATATATTATTTTGCTTTATACTCCTTTCTTTCAGTAGTGTGATGCATTCCAGCGCTGGTAAAATTGTATGTGAATGTCCACTTTGATCAGACGTGGCTTTGTTTGCTGGCGAGACAGACTGCTGATAGCTCTTACACTGGAAAAATGAGCTGCGAGCCCCCCCGAAACACACACACATTCACACACATACACAACAGTGAGCTCTTTTGTGCCCAGCGTTGTGTGTTAGGAAGAAATCGCTTCTCCCAGAACGCCTGCTCTCTTGACACTCATGGGCGAATATGTCCATCTAGACAAGGAGGGGCAGAGAGTCAACTATCCCTCTAGCCATCTCTCCAAAGCTCCCTTCCATCATTCTCCCACGCAAATCCTATACGTTCATGGAAAGCACCCTATACGAAACACGAAAGATGGCAGAAAACGATTAGGTTTTCCTCATCTTTGTGTCTGGCCCGGGAGAAGAACGGCCAATGTATCTCTTTTCCTTTCTCAAGTCATACAACAGTGAGTCTATCTCATCACCGGCCAATTACATTAATGAATGGAGGTTTTTGATGCGTCCCGATAGGATTCCAGTGTTTTACTATGACAACAGCCTCCTAATTATTTTTCTGCGCCGCGTACAGCGGCCATCAAAAGAAATGGGCTTGTGCGGTTGAGAAAATGGATATTTCGTTGCTCATTATGAGTTTCTCCTTCTCAGAACTGTCTCCTTTCTTCTTTTATACTTTCAAAGTTTGGCAAAAAGATATCATATCTGATTAGCTGGAGTGAAACACAAAGCGAGTCGAATATCATTTCCGAAAATGTACTTGGCGTTTTAAAGCGTTCGGATGACACATTCAAAGCGTGATGACTGTACACACACAGAGAATTGCAAATGGAGGTCCGTATAATTATAAACCCGACTTCTGTTTTGTGGTTCAGGCAGTGGCGGCTCGTGACTGCTCTTCCGTGGGGCGCAAATTCGAAATATGTGTTCGGAGTGTCATGTGTTTTGCTCGTGTTTTCAAAATATGTGTTTGTTGCGTCATGTGAATTATGTGCATCTCTTATTTTTCAAAATAAGTGCCTGCTGCAGATGCATCAAAACCGTTTATGATAAAGGAGACGCTCACGTTCACAAAATACACGCAAGACACTTCGTTAACACTAACCCTACAGTCACATTAGCTACAAAAGTCAACGACACCGAGTGACACGCACTCGCTTGATGGGCGTTCCTGGGCTAGTTTCTAAAAGCGGTATCAAAAGTCACTTTAGAGGTATTGTTAAGTTACAAGAACGATGTTTTTGGATTTAAAAGTATGTATTTCTCGATAAATGTAACAAAATATATGAGATAAAATGCCAAACTTATCAGATGTATACATAAATACGCATTTTCCGCCATCTTGAATTATTTTCTCAGACTCGACCACAGACCTACGTCACGCTGCTCCTTCATTCCGATTGGCAGTTGCTTTGTCGCATCGCTCAGCATTTGCATAAAATAGCCTGCTTGTCTATTTTGGCTCGTTGCTTGTCGCTGGCAAACGGCCACTTCCATTGAAAATTAATGGTAGCCTGTCGCTCTGTCTCTGTCGCTTGTAGCTAATGTGACTGGGGGGTTAAACTCTGATTACGCATAAGATTATGCAAGTATCTGGCAAACGCGAGCATCTTTTTTATCATAAACCCTTTAGATGCTTCTGCGACAGGCACTTATTTTGACAAGACACGTAATGCACATATGTTCACTCAACGCACATATTTTAATATTACGAACCACACACATGACGGGCTACATACATGTTATGACGAACTTCGCATAGCGCCGTCGAAAAAATAAGTCATCGGCCAACACTGGGTTCAGGTTTGAGCCAATCCATATCTAAAATTAATTCAGTTTAAATTTGCTGCAATATTCAGATTTCCTCATACACTCGCGGACGGGACGGTGCGTAAATGAGGATAAATGTATAATATTTAAATAATAAGATGGATTTTTACGTCCTGAACAGCGCTTACCTTTCCAAATCTCAAGGCTGGGATGTTGCTGATGGTTACCAGGACATTGCTGTGTGGCTGCTTACTCATTTTAGCTTGTTTTATCGTTCACCAGGCAAAAATTGCAAGACTACAGTAATTGCTTGGAAAAGTAATAGCACACCTATGTGTTAGTGTGTATGTGCGTGAGAGAGACACGGAGAGAGAGAGTTTGTAAACCTATTATGTGACTGGCTTAGTTACTCGACGGTCTTTTCAAAGAAAGGGGATATTTTTCAGAAAACTCCTCTAGCATAAAGGTGAATGTCTCGCAGAATGTTATCTAGATGGACTAAAACATTGCTTGTGTGATTCAAGCGCTGACCCAGAACTTTAGATCTGTAGTAGCTGGTAAAACCTGGAGACAAAGATCATTTCGGACTCCACACGTGACACTCGTTTGCTACTCAGACCTCAGCAAGCCCTTTGAAAATGCATTGTTTATCGCTGGTGGAAAAAAGCACCTGGGGAAAATATTTTGGTGCATTCCGCACTGCGGCAAAACTGCTTAATTGCTGTAATTAGCTTTTGTGTTGAGCTCCGCAGCCAGTGCTGACTTGAACTTTTTAATGGAGAGCTCTAACAATGTCAGTTGCATCACGGTGCACAGGATTGTAACCGAGCTTGTTTTGTAAGTAGCAGCACACCTGGTTGCCTTTATTATGGTAATTCATTTGTTGGGTGGGAGGTTTTCAGGATGGTCTAGTGACTTTATATCGGTTACACTGTGCACCGTATAGAGCTGAAAACAAGTAGCGGACAAAATGAAGAAAGAAAAACGCATTAGGTGCCATTTAAATAGTTAAAAACTAAGCTGTCGTCAAACATGAATACAAAAAAAAAGAATGATAATTAGGAAGCCAATATTGTCTAGCGAAAAGAATGTAGTTGATAAAATAACAATCGGTGGCGGGGCATGTTGTCACACAGTATGTATTAACAGTAACAAAGTGCCTTAAGCACTTTAAAGTACCATTAAAACCACCATGAAGCACAAAAACTACTAATGGTGACTTTATTGTGTAGCGTATGGAGCTGAAAACAAGTAGCCGACACAATGAAGAAAGACGAACACATTAGGTTTTATTTAAATAATTAAAAACTAAACAGATTTGAAAAATGAATGTTGTCAAACATTGTATTTGCTTGTACGTATAGCTTACATGAAGTATACAACTGATAATGCATTTTACACTTTGTCGCAGTGTCTCTTTCAATCTGCTTGTTAAGTCACAACGTAAGGAATACTGTTCCCGGGTCCTCACACACTGTAAAAATGCAGCATTTTTGTCAAATCAACATATATTTTTATGCTACTTCAACTTATATATTAAGTTAAACAATTTCAACTTGTTTTTATAAGTTATGTCAACTATTTACAGGTCAAAACTTAAAATAGTAGGTTAAATTGACTTGCAAAACCAAGTTGTTTTAACTTTTCCCAACTTTGTCGTGGTACTGTACATATCCCATCCGGTCGCCAATGGTTACTTTCGCTCGTGACGCTGGAAGTCTCCAACTCTCCATTAAAATGAATGAGATTGCGTCGCTTTGCTGCTGCTAGTCGCTAATGTTGTCACATAGAAAGTATAGTTAGTAGTGGTGACTTTATCTTGTTTCCATATTGTGTAACCCATGGGGTTGAAAACAAGCCGACACAATGAAGAAGGACGTTAAGTTTATTTTAAGTAATTAAAAACGATTTTAAAAATGAACTGTTGTCAAACATGTATGTATTTGCTTGATCATATAGCTTACAACTAAAAAAATAGTATATGAAGAGTTTGGATCCAAAACGCAATAAATGCATTTTGACAAATGAGTTTTTTATACTAAGAAAGTGACAAGATGAAAACCACTATATTCTTTTTTTATTACAAACTTTGACAAAGCATCTTTAGGTTACAATAACATAAAACATTAATTTGAGTTTCAAAAATGTATTTTTTTTTTCGCAATATATCCATGACAAGATTTTTTTTCAAAATGCTATAAATCTATTGAATTAATGTATAAATGTGCATTTATCTTTGCCATGTTATATTAATTAAGGTGACTCGTGGTATACACTGATTAATAAAAATAAACATTAATGGCATTAATCAAAACACTTACTTTGTCAAATTAAGAACACTGTCATTGCTGCTGTCATCCTTGGGACGTTGTCGCTAAACTTTTTTTCACATCGATCAGCTGTAAAATGTTTTGGTGCTGCTTGATTTTTGTTGACTTTGAGTAAAATAATGTAACGTTTTTCATAAGATCCACTGGGGTCAACGTGTTAGCATGACAGAAGCTTGATGATGTCGTGTGAGAACAAGCAACAGCCAGCATTTTTTTCTTCACCCAAGTGCCTCTCGCATAAATTATTAGATTTTTATGGCTTACGTTTCTTCTCTACCACAGAAAACCACCACAGGTTTATCAATGCCATCAAAAGTATTATTTTGTTTTTGTTTGTTTGTTGATCATAAAGTACAAAGTAGATAAAGAAAACTAGGATTCCGTGTGTATTCACAGCGCCGCCCTTATTGTTTACAATGCGTGGAATGGTGCGCTGTGATTGGTTAAGAGGATTTATTGCATTCTGCAGAGAAGGAAAACTGAAGTTTGTCGAGGTTTGTGGAAAAATAGAGAAAAGATGACAGAATAACACGGATGATATCGGATTTTGTGTAAAATTAAGAATTTTCTTTTTAATACTGACCTGATATAATGCTGATTTTGGCTGTAACTTTTTTTTCAAAAATGGCGTTTATGGCGTTTCTCCTCAAATATAGCCTGTAACAGTAACAATGTGCTGAGAGACAAAAGATGGATGACCTGAACTCCACTGCTTCTCTCTCATTGGTAGTTGCTCCCGAAAGTCGCTCATCATTTGCATAAAGTAAAAATTTTCTCAACTTTGTCGCGTTGCTTGACACGCCCCATCTGGTTGCTCGATCGTGTGACTGGATGTCGCCAAGCTTCCATTAAAATGATTAAGATTGAGTTGCTTGGCTGATAGTCTGACCAGCCAATAAAAGTTTCTTCAGTGGGGGGCATGTTGTCACATGGTATGTATAGTATGTAGCAGTAACAATGTGCCTTCAAGACTTTTAACCACTATTAAAACAATAAAACCACCATGAAGCACAAAAACTACTGATGGTGACTTTATCTTGCTTCTATTATGTAGCATATGGAGTTGAAAACAAGTAGCTGACACAATGAAGAAAGCACTTTAAGCCACCATAAAAACAATAAAACCACTATAAAGCACAAAAACTACTGATGGTGACTTTATCTTGGTTCTTTTGTGCAGCGTATGGAGTTGAAAACAAGTAGCCGACACAATAAAGAAATACATTTTTATTATTTTGGGGGCTTTATTTAATAGACAGTATTCAGGGAGAAGACAGGAAAGTACAGGGTGGAGAGTGGTATGGGATCTCTTATGGATCTCGAGCAACTCGGGTCACAGAAAAGTGCGTCTGAACCATATGTCTGACCACTGTCCACGACTACACCATCGGCTCCGACAGACGTTAGGTTTCTTTAAAATAGAAAAGAAACAGATTTAAAAAAAGATGAATTTGCTTTATCATAGCTACAACTTAAAATGATTCAGTTGCGGGGCATGTTGTCACATAGTATGTATACAGTAGTCTGCAAACGTAACAATGTGCCTTTAAGCACCATTTACACAATAAAACCACCATGAAGCACAGATATATAAAACCTGAATAGCTAAAATGTAATACTACTGACACGGAAGGAATTATGAATAATTAAAACAGTAAAACAAATGTGACAACGTGCCCCATCATGAAATCAGTGTATGAAAAACACTCTTGTTAAAATCTTCATTAGTATTGAAACTTGTCTAAGTGCACAGTATGTGAATGTCCATGATGTTTTATTATGTTTAGGATTCCACTTCCACAAGGTTTCACAACTAGTTTATGTTTTAAAGCAAACACAAGCATTTGTTATTTGTGCAATACTACAGTATAAATAACACAGCTATCTTTCAGCTGTATCAGACATAACAGATGAAACAAGCTATACGTATATTTAGACCTGCCGCAGCACCCGGGATTTCTATGACTGCAAAGATTTATATTTGTGAATGATTGACTATAGGATCTTGTCTTATTCTCATTGTGAGCCGTCACTATATTGTACTCTACTGTACGTCTGCATAAGTTTATGCGTACAGTAAGTGTAGTCAAGCGAGGTAGATGTGCATATATCTTGTTATCAACTCCAGATGTCTGGCTGTGTGATCCCAACCTTAGTTTCTCTCCACTTCTGGCCTCTCCAAAACATCTGCCACCGCTTCCCCGAACAGCTGAACATCAGCCCTCCCATTGTGAATCCGAGGCTGGATGAGAAGAACTGAAAGAAAGATGGTGAGGATTAACCTAATTCACAAAGCTCCTGAAATATTAATACATTATCCTTTCAAAACCTCCCAATACTGTGAACCGTGAAGCGTTGTTGTGCTACTTTTCAAAAACACCTAAGCTCCGTTCCAAAACCTTACTGTCGACTTGATTAAAAAGTGTCGTGTGCACAAAATGTGTTTCTGTGTCCATCTGCGCAACTGTTTAGTCGTTGGTGTATGTAAACGTGTGCCAGATGGACTAATGTGACACATCTTGGTGTCTTGCATAATGAGCAATGTGTTTTTAGGACTTTGTTACATTTCCGTCTATCTGTTTTGTCACTCGTCCTATATGTTTCTGTATCCTAGGGCAGTGCTTCCCAATCCTGGTCCTCGGGGCCCCCCTTACAGAAAGTTTTAGATGTCTCCTTATTTAAAACACCTGATTCAACTTATCAGCCTCCTTCCAAAATGGTAAACATGTCTCCCTAACAAGCTGAATAAGGAGACATCTAAAACTTTCTGGGAAGGGGGCTTTGAGGACCAGGATTGAGAAACACTGTCCTAGGGCACTAATATAAATGAAATGGCACTTTAGTAATTCATTTAGGCATAGACATCTAGCAAACAAACAAACATTCTTGCAAAAATAGACAGTGTGTTTGAATTGTTTTGAAACATCATTATAATAAATGTTTATCTTGAATAGTCCTATTGTCGCAATGCATTCTGGGATTGCTTGCTCTTCGTAGGACTTTTACAGTAGCCTATATTTATTCAACCCACTGTTTGGAGCGACCTATGATCCCTTAAAATGCATTCTAGGTAGATAACACATTATCTTTTGGTGTGTGTGTGTGCTTACAGTTAATCTTTTCATTTAAGGCTTCAGAAATGGAGGAATTCAGTTTTTTTTACATTAATAGAGCTCTGGCTTTAATTAAAAGATGTCCTCTATAGCAGAATAAATTAATTGACTCCAGGGATCTACAGAAAGCACATGAAAATGGCTGAACGAGTCGGTCACGCTCGCTTCATTATCAGAAGGAAATAGGCGCTGTGCTTTCTGTCTAGGGTGTGAAGTAATGTGTGTACTTCTTCTTTTTGATATTTGAGAAGTGCTTCATAGAAAATAAATTGGTACAAGTGAAACTCTTGTTTATGGGTGATTTTATCATGTTAGAATCAATTGTCTGCTGATCCATAACTTCTAAAGCAAAGTGGGAACATTGGGAGTAGCAGAGGAAACAGTTTGAAAAAGTAACAGGGTGGTCGCCAAGGCCATGCAACATCAATATGCATACTGTTTATATTTTCTTTAAAGATGCATCGTTCTTGTTGCTCGGTTGGTAGAGCGTTATCAGCACAAAGGTTGTGGCTTTGATACCCAGAAAATGAACATACTGAAAAAATGTATTGCTTGACACTTATTATGCATAATCCACTTTTACAAGGTGTTTGAAAAATCCACCCACTCCTTCTTCTTTAATTCCCACTAAATCAAAGCAGTCTCATTAGACGTGCTGTTTTGATACTCTTGTTAATGTGATGTCACACGGATCATGCTCCGCCCACGGCCACTGACTGACTGCTTAATTTTACCCAAAAGCTTTTCTAAATTGTTTGTTAGCATGTAGCGCTAAGCAGGTAAAGATACTCAAATAGAGGCATTTGGACATGCCACAACCAATAATCTGTTGGGTATTTTTAGCTGAAACTTTACAGACACATTCTAGGCACAACTGAGACTTATATTACATCTTGTGTGGCCTTTAATCCCTATTTATGCTAAATGCGTAAATGTAATATGTTATGCAAAAAGGAAAGTTGTGTAAAGGGCTATAGAACTATTTTTTTTTTAAGTATTAACTTTAGTGCAATTTTTGTGTTACAAATGTGATAGCAAAAACAATGTGATTTGTTGACTAGAGCTGTGCCATTACTATTTAAAATGACTGAATTTATGGCTGGTGGATGACAAACTATGTAAAAAAATCACCTGGATTTATACTGAAGGAGACAAATATAGAAACATGAATGTCACAGAGGCATACAGTACGGTAAGGGTGAGGAAGTTTTGAACACTTGACTGAAATCTTAAACAAATATTTTAGTACTGAAGGCGTATGGTTAAATGTTTAAAAATACTTTTGTATACAAAATATCCTTGTGTCAAACATTTTTGAAACGTACAATTTTATTTAAAAAATATGACTTAGACTGAATATTAAAGAACGAGCAGTCAATACAAGCCCATGACAAATGGAAATTCCTTCAATACTATTTGAAAAACATCTCAAGGTGAGACCTCAAGAAGTATTTTGATAAAATGCATTTCTGTAAAACACTCGGCAAAGGTTGAATATAATACAGAATGTAATATAATATAAATCAATAGGATGATATAATACAACACAGCTTGGTTTGTTGTAAAAGCTTTTGGAGTTTCTAATTTTCTAAATTGTGGAAAAATAAACACATATGTATAAAAAATATGCAAAAAAAACAAAAACAATAAGTAACCTTTAGGGGGCGTGCACAACAAAGCTTTTACGCCCGCGGACGGCCTATGTTTTCAGTTGTTTTCAATGGAAGCGCAGTGTTCTTTTAAAACAAGCTGGCACTTGGCGGTTTTCCGCGCTTAGCGCCGAGTGCCAAGAGTTGAAAGAGATTCAACTTTGGGGGGAAAGCTCCGCTTATCAATGTCAGTTCTCACACGGCCATCCAATCATAGTGGAGGAAGCGTGGGACAAATATCACATGGGTTATTTTCAACCTAGCATTGGGTCAGAAAGGGACGAGCCCAATTTAACCTACGCTGGGTTGTTTTAACCCTTTGTCGGGTCAGATATAAACATTTGCATTAATTGAACCCAAGGGCTTGTCCCTTTTTGACCCAACGCTGGGTTAAAAAATAACTTACACTGTAAAAAGTAAAAAGATGGATCAACTTAAAAAAAAACTACTTCAGTTGGTAACACCTAAAAATTACGTTGTTTCAACTTATACAGTCTATTTAAGTGAAAAATACTTTGGACCCTATCATACACCCGGTGCAATGCGGCGCAATGCGCGACGCAAGTGGCTTTTGCTAGTTTCAACGTGACGCAATTATCATTTTCACGTTTACCGCTTTAAATAAATGTGCCCAAATTTGCGCCCATGTGCATTCTGGTCTGAAAACAAGGTGTGTTCAGGCGCATTGTTGGCGCGTTGCTATTTTGAAGCAAATAAAAAAGACTACACTATTGACCAATTGTTTTTGTTATTTACAGAGCGCATTAGAAATATATATAAACCTTTTCTTGCATATTTGTAAATTATTTTTTGAGATAACACAGTTCATGTAGGCTTTCCATTCATTTACAGCTATTGTAAACATGCTAACTCTACTTCCATGACTGAAAGAAAACGACTTTGAAAACAACAGTTTCAATACAAATGAAAACAACGCAATTTTTAATATCAATCTTAAACTAGTGGTCTTCTTCCTCTGCTTAGTTTCTCAGTTTACAAATTTTGCCATCTAAACAGGAAATTGGCATGGCGCCAGTGCAACTGGCTTTTAAATGGGATGAGAGCTGATACTTTCATTGGTATTGCATGTTACGCCCAAAACACACCCATTACTCATGACAACCCTTTTAGGCCGTGCACCATGCACTTTAGACAATGCGCTGAGATCGTTAAAATAGGGCTCGCAAAGTGATTTTAAAAAAAAAATAACAGGTGTTACCAATTTAAGTAATTTTTTAAAAGTTGATCCAACTTTTCACTTTTTACAATCCAACATTTTTTAGTGTAGGTCATTATTTAGCTCACAGGAAAAAAACTAACCATGAGGTTTTATAGCAATATTTCTGTGTCAAAAATGATATGGAATCTAAATAATGTATTGTGAATGAAATATATACTTTTATATCATCATTCATCACCATGAAAGATGTGCATAAAAATTACAGATCTCCATTCCTCTCAGTCAGAATTACAGCTCAGCAGTGAGAGAGTGATAATAGCTTTGGGCTAATGTGTGCCAGGTTGTTAGACACAGGTGGGAAAGATACTTTTGCAGATTGAAGGAAAGAGGCATAAAACAGTGAATGGAAATTATAGCGAGAGGTTTAGGATAATGAGAATCTGTTAGGGAACTCTCAGCGTCTTATGAGCTTCTGTCTGACAGCGAACATTTGCTTTTTTAACATCCAGTACCCACATGGCATTGTTTTTTTTAGAGATTACGCGAAATAGCAAAGTAGATTACAAAGTCTTGCTTGCGGTACATTTGGGTGTCAGGGTTTAATGGCAGGCCTTATGAGAAGCTGCATTTGTTGGGTCATTTGAATTTGGATAGGAAGGCTTTCCATCCGTCCAACAGTAAATATCCAGCCAGATGCTATAAAGAGGTCAAAGATTTAAATTTGTTGGGATATTTTAGATGTGTAATCTGATTTACCAGTAGATGTCTGGGGCAGATGTCATAAGGCACAATTTTAAGGATATTAAAATATTCTTTACTTAAAGGGACAGTTCACCCAAAAATTACTGTCATCATTTACTTACCATCATGATGTTATAAACCAGTATAATCGTCTTTGTTCTGAAGAATACAAAGGAAAATATTGTTACCAAACCGATCAGAAGCCAACAAATGGCTTTAGGTCAACAACATTGCTTACAATCCAATTACATCCCTGTGCACAGTTATTAAAAATAAAATCATGAATGCAAGCTCAGTTACATGGATGCATTTCAAGTCCATAATTAGTTTGGATTGACCATTGCTAACAATTGTTTGGTGCATCTGCAAACAATTCAGAATGGGTACAGGCGTCCCTTTTTGCACTTCATTTGTGCTCAAACAACAACCTTAAGCGGCTCAGCGTCTCTTCATGCCTGTGAAGTTCTGCCAGCGGTCAGCGGACACGAATGAATGTCTGTGTAATTACGTGCTGGTCATTGAGACTGTGTTGGTTATTATTTAGAGCTGGGTTGGCAACTACTGTAGTTATGTTGTTATTAAAAATCTGTAGTCGATTGTTATGACATCCGTTCTTCAGCACCTGTTTTTTTCATCCGTATGAAACAAATAAATAATACTCCGCTGAATAAGTTGGAGCACATACTGACTCTGACTCACTCACTTAACCAGGTCATACTTTGACTTAATCAATAACAACATTTAGGGAATGTTGAATTTAAGTTGTAAGACAAAATTACAAACTGGTTGTTCTTATGACAACATGTAGACACAATGAAAACACATTTTAGATGTATGAACTGTTTTTGAAAATATTTCTGCTAACAAAATAATTGTCTCATTTTGTTTTTAATATTATAACACAATAAAACAAAATTTACAGTAGTAGGCTACATTGTGTAGTACAGTAATAATATATTTTCATTGTCTGTGTAAAGTCATTTCAGAGAATTGTTTACGTATTGCTTAAACACGTTACAAAGGCTGTGAACGTCTCGGTTACGGATGTAACCCTCGTTCCCTGAAGGAGGGAACGGAGACGTCACGTCGTGACCGACGAACCGGGAACTCGCCCAGAGAGACCAATCTGCTTCGAATACTACAAAAAACGCCAATGAACTTGGCATTGAGATATTTGCATAATGCTGGCGCCGCCCCGCCAGGTGCGTATATAAGGCGCACGTGCAAATAAGGAAATCAGCTTCTGTTCGCTGAGAAAGCCGGAAGGTGACCGGCCTAAACAGCAGGTGGCAGCACCTGTGGCGACGGGACGTGACGTCTCCGTTCCCTCCTTCAGGGAACGAGGGTTACATCCGTAACCGAGACGTTCCCTTTCAGTCGGTCACTACGACGTCACGTCGTGACCGACGAACTGGGAATCCCTACCAAAACGCCACTAGGGGCTGACCTCTTCCAGTGTCTGCGTAAAGCCCTCCGGTTCCACTTAAGGATAAGGAGAATTAGGTTTTAAGGCAGAAGGCCGGGCACTAGATGTTCCTTTAACCCACAGTAGTGCCAGCGACTGGGAAGCGCCCTATCTGAGCGGTATAGGGACGCTGCGGAAGCCACCGCCCCGTTAAGGGCTATTGGTGGGCGAAAGTCAACCGTAGTTGAGGTCTAAATGACAGCCGTGGCTGTGTAAGCAAAGCAGTGCTCTGCTAAGGGAAACGTGGGCTAGTAGGATTAACCCCACGGAATAATACTCACAAAGGAACCCGTTGGGACGCAATGTGGGGCCCTGGCCAAACACGTAGGTTCGTAAGAATACAACTAGTGAAAGGCTGACAGCCAATGCTCCGCAACAAAGGCTGTCAAGGCAGTGGAGGGAGCAAATCAAACCATTACGCATTTTTGCTCTGTTAGCCTTCCATACTGAAAACTCAATTTGGAGCCTCAGTCGGAGGCTGCAAGCCGACTTGCGAGTCTGCTCTCCGTGCCCTCCCTGGTGAGGAAAGAACACGAGAGGATACAGGCTCGATACGAACATTGTAAAATCTAATGAACGTATTAGGTGTCGCCCAACCAGCAGCTCTACAGATGTCTGTTAGCGAGGAACCACGAGCTAAAGCCCAAGATGAGGCAACACTCCGTGTGGAATGCGCTCTCAAATTAAAGGGCAAGGAATGCCCTGCAAATTGTAAGCTAGGGCGATAGTATCAACTATCCAATGAGACATCCTCTGCTTAGTGACAGCTTTCCCTTTCTGCTGGCCACCATAACAAACAAAGAGCTGGTCTGAGGTCCTGAAGCTTTGCGTGCGGTCCACGTAGAATCGCAGTGCGCGTACGGGGCACAACAAAGCCTCGGTTGGGTTTGCCTGCTCCAAAGGCAATGCTTGCAAGCTCACCACCTTATCTCTGAAGGGAGTGGTGGGAACTTTGGGCACGTAGCCTGGTCTGGGTCCTCAGTGAGACAGCAGGACCAAACTAAAGGCACGAATCGTCAACAGAGAATGCATGTAAATCTCCTACTCTCTTCATGGAGGCCAATGCTAGCAGGGTCAGAGTTTTCATTGATAAAAACTTCAGACTCGCAAACTGCAAAGGCTAAATCGGAGACCTGAAGGCTTCAGCACCATGGACAGGTCTCAGGAAAAAAGAGGGAGGGCGCGAGGGGTTTAGCCTGCGAGCGCCTCTTTAAAATGTAATAATTAAATCATGCTGGCCAACTGATCTGCCGTAGATAAGTGAGTGATGAGCAGAAATAGCGGCGATATCAACTTTAATGGCGGAGGGACAGCCTACCATCTAACCCATGTTAAAGATATAAAAGCATAATGTTAAAGGGCATTCTCTGGGTCCTCAAGTTGCGAAGAGCACCG
Organism: Misgurnus anguillicaudatus; assembly: GCF_027580225.2. Classification (NCBI taxonomy): domain Eukaryota; kingdom Metazoa; phylum Chordata; class Actinopteri; order Cypriniformes; family Cobitidae; genus Misgurnus; species Misgurnus anguillicaudatus. The sequence continues at coordinate 45,301,519 of NC_073339.2, forward strand.
GGTGACGAAAAGGTTTCATTAAGCGCGTAAGCCCGTCCTGTGGACGGTGCTCGAACCGCGTCGATGGTGTTAGATACCGCTTGCGATAAATCACCTAAACCTTGCGCGCGCTCAACGACCATACATGGACAGGTCGGGGCGCGAGTGCCAAATGTGCCCCTTCCTAAAAAAGAAAGTCCTTCCTCAGGGAAATCCGCCAGGGAGGGCTGTCGCGAGGAGCATTAACTATGAAAACCAATTCTTGGTCGTCCAGTACGGACGATTAATAAAGGCTCTCCTCGTCCTGCCTGACTTTGCACAGTGTCTGCGCAATAAAGCTCACTGGAAGGAATGCGTATTTACGCACCCCCCGCGGCCAGCTGTGTGCCAACGCATCCACGCCGAGGCTGCCCTCGTTAGTGAGTAAAATAGGCGACAGTGGGTATCGTCCGGCGACGCAAACAGATCTATCTACGCACAACCGAACTTCTTCCAAATTAGCTGGACCGTCTGGGGGTTGAGTCGCCATTCGCCGGGGGCGCAGCTCGGGAAGCGCGTACCGCTGTATTGAGCGATCCCGGGATGTAAATGGCACGAAGGGACCTCAGATGCTTCTGACTCCAAAGGAGGAGATGACGAGCGAGATGCGACAGGTGACGAGAGCGCAAAACCGCCTTAACGGTAAATAACGCAACAGTCGCAAAGTTATCGGTGTCGACAAATACATCCTTCCCTCGCATCTCCATAGCGGAGCGTACAAGTCCCAGATATACAGCGCACCGCTCGCGGCAGTTGGGGTGCTATGCACACCCCAGACTGCAAGCCCGTCATACGTGGCTGAACATCCCGTGCTTAGGGCATCGTATGCTACAGAATGCCAGGAGACCCCTCAAAAGGCATATCTTGCTATCAGAAATGCTGGGTCTACTACGGGGAAATCTAAATGACACGCAGGTGCAGTGTTTACACAATGCATGCCGGTGCGCCACGCTCTCCTCGAGACTCGATCGTAAAGCCAACGCTGAAGCGGTCTCATATGACGCAGCTCGAGCAGCGTCACAGCTGCAGCATGCTGTCATATGTCCAGGGCTTCTGAAATTGTTTCAGAGGGACCGCGTACTTCCCTCGAATTAAACCGAGGCAAGTCAGAACTGACTAGTTGCGCGCTCTTGTAAAACACGCCAATTAGTTGATCGAGTCTAATTCCATACTGAGAAAAAGGATCCTCTGCACGGGGCAAAGTTGCTCTTACCCAGTCGACCTGATGACTTAAACGAGCGAGATGCCGAAGCATTAACTCTCTGTGTTCGCGCACGTCTGCCAAGAACGGGCTATTATAAGTCAACGTAAATAAAAGCAGAATGCAAACAACGCTCTCTCTCTGATATTTTAATGTCGTGACTAGCACTTTCATGGAGACACGGAGAGAGAGAGACAGCTCGAATGATGTACTTAATATTAATATGCCCACCCCACGACCAGTGTTGGGTAAGTTACTCAAAAAAAGTAATTAATTACTTTCTAAATCTTACACTCTAAGAAAGGATGTGTTAATTTTAACACATTGTTTTGTGTTAAACTATTTAACACATTATGTGTTATTTTAACACATTGTGTGTCATTTCGTGTAGAATGTCAGCTTAAATAAATGAACTGGACAACAAAAGATGTGTTAAAACAACACAAAGTGTGTTATTCCAAAAATAACACAGAGATGTGTTAAGTTAAGCACAACACACTAGATGTGTTGTCCTTAACTACACACAAGATGTGTTAATTTAACACATTCATTTTAAGAGTGTATTTAGTACATGATACAAGGATAGGCTTGAAATGGCTCGAACATTCTGGTCCCACTTTAGGGTCCAATTCTCTCTATTAACTAACTATTAACTACTTTTGCCTCAATATACTCCAACAACTAATACTAAGGAAGTTATAAATTTTAAATATTGTTAGAAATGGGGAGGGTTAAGGATGTAGAATAAGGTTTTGCAGTATCAGGCATTAATATGTGCTATTAAGTATTAATAAACAGCCAGCATCTCATTAATATTAATGCTATAATCAACCAGTTAATAGTGAGAGTTACATAGTATTTAGTTACATCAGAAGTAACTGTAATTAGATTACAAGAAAAATAAAAGTAATCCCTTACTTTACTTTTTCAAAGGAAAAGTAATTTAATTACAGTAACTAATTACTTAGTAACTAGTTACACCCAACACTGCCCACGACGCAGAGCGAAAAACGGTCTAAGGCGAGGGAGATGGACACAAAAAGTACACGTCTTACAGGTCTAAGGCTGCAAACTGATCTGAATATTGAAATACGAGCCTCGGCGTTATCGTCCAAAAAAGACCACCTTTGTGGAGCCGGTGCGTAAAGGGCGATTTATAGTCGTACGTAGGTCCTACGGCGTAGCAGCGACGGCGTAGGTTCCGCGTCGGTTTTCATTTATACTTGTGCGTCGCCGTCCGCATCGACGTGCAAACACACGCGAAACCGCTGGTTGGCAGTAATCACGCGTGTAACCACAGTAGCAGCAGAAGTCGTCACAGAAGAAGAAGCTAAGCAAGTAAACCCACAAACGAAGAAGAAATAGCAACTTGTTGTGTATAATTTGAGAAGACCAGCAATGATGGAAGTAAATAAACAGCGACTTATGTTTCAGTTTGAGTTAAATCACTCCTCAACTTGGCTCATCTTTGTTTTCACCGTCACAAACGGAAATACCTATGACGCAGTTTTTTTTACCTGACGGGAGGGGTTCTGGTGGACCAATCACAGCGCTTACGGTCCGCGTAGAGCCGACGCGCTGTTAGAAATTTTGTGAGGTGCGCGTCAGGCTACGCAGAGCTACGCACAGGCTACGGATAGCCTACGCCGTAGCTACGCCGTAGGACCTACGCACGACTATAAATCGCCCTTAAATCAAATCGATCGTAACCCACCGCGTATTTTGGGTACTATGAGATAAAGGCTGGAAAAACCCTATCATCATATCATCATCTCGGTAAGAGGGACCGGCTCGATAATCCTTCGCCAGCAGGACATCGACTTATGCACGCAGTACATGTGCATCGGACACTTTCACTATAGTGAAAACGAAAGCCCGAGAATTTTGGGGTTGTGCCGGTAATTGTACTTCGTAACCGAGGCGGATCGTGCGTAAAACCCAACGAACGGGCTGGGAACTGAAGCCAAGCACCCAGGCACCGTACGAGGAGAATTAACGACACTACCGAAGTACCCGCGGTGGGGCAGCGAAGCGAGACAGGTGAGACTGCCGGTGCGTCTGCTGTGACAGCATAAGCATCTACAGTATGTGTGTGTGTGTGTGTGTGTGTGACACACTGACCTGAGCCCGCTGAAGGTGACGGTCGTCTGGTCTCCTCTGCGGAGAGCACAGACTCCGATGAGGGTGATGGTTGTCCGGTCTCTTCAGTGGAGGGCTCGGACTCCTCAGAACACCCGCTGGCGATAGAGGAGAGGTAGGGTGAGCTGGTGTGTGGCCGCTCACGGCTCTCTCGATCCTCTGGAGACCTGGAGAGGGAAGAGGAATGCACTCTATGTGTGGTTAAGTGGGTACCGGCTAAACAGCCGGTGGAACATATGCAAACCAAGAATTTTCCACCCGACCCTCTATCGGGGGAAGGAGCGAATCACCGTCTCCTGAAGAGTGATCCTCTGCCAATCCGGGTCGCCCGCTTACTGGCCACTTAAACTCCCGATTTCACGGGAAGCGGCTAAGCGGGCGGGGGAGCTGCTGACGACCGGTTCCACCGCGCTGCCGAGATGGGGTCCGAGGAGGGGAACGAAGGTGGTCGCCGCAGCACGCCGACGGCGAGAGGCAGACTGAGGAGCCGGCGTGGTGGTTTTTACCAAGGGCAGCTCTCCTTCGCCGGGGCATGACCTAAGAGATCGCCTCAGTCTGCGCAGTGGAGCTGTACGACTCCACGGCCTCGCCGAAGAGGCCGGTCTGTGAGACAGGAGCATTCAAGAAGTTGTTCTCGCCTGCGTCCGTCAGCCAGACACAGCCAAAGGTGGCGATCTTGAACCACTGTGGTGAACATCGCACGACTGAAGGTCGCGGCTTCCCTCGTAAATCCTTGGTGAACCTGTAGCAACGTTATTGCGTGCAGGGCTGAAGCCGCCTCTCCGCATGCCTGACAGACAGCGCCCGTAACCGGACGACTGTCAACAAACACGGGAGGGAAGGGTTGGGTGGTCCCTCCAGGAACGCAGCTGCATCGCAACCCCCCGCTCCACTGAAGGGGTCCCCGCCCTTAGCGGCTCCCCTGGTGAGGGAGATGAGGGGTGAAAGCTGAATCTGAACGACCGGATGGCCGCAAATCACGTCAGCTCTTCGTGCCGTCGGGAAGAAAGGCACAGGAGCAGAGGACTGAGAGGCCCGAGCAGCTCCGAAATACCAATCACGTGGGCAGTACGGTTCGGGCGGAGAGGGGTTAACCTCTCCAACTCTACCGTTTCCGCCGCTCGAGCGGGCACGGCCGCCATCTCCGGAACGACTCCACTTCGGAGGAAATTGGACACCCCTCTGATGCTGCAGAAGTGAACGGGACCAGGAGGAGGTCCAATGGATCGGCAGAAATCGTAGAACACGACTCTGCCGTCTCCACCGGAGCCTCAACCGGCTGAGGATGAAAGGCCGGTAGGTGGAGGACGTATCCTCCGTCCTACTCAGCGTAGTGATGCGAAGAGCGTCATGCGAGCGCTTGACAGCCGCACCATGGCGGTGTCAGCACTGCAAAGGCGCGGACAGCATTCCCGTAGAAACGTCAGTCGTCTCCGCAATCCAAGAGGGTTATGCTCTCACAGAGAGAACAAAAACTCCCCACGAGCGCAGCCTCAGAGTGCTTGATGCCCAAGCATGAAGACAGCGCTCGTGACCGAAACTGGAACCCTTATACCTCTCACATCCAAGATCGCACGGACGAAAAGCAATCCTGAAAAGGACGCCGATCTCCGAATATACGAGAGAGTGGCTGTCTTTAAAAAGACACAGAGCTCTCACGTATCACTCTTTAGGGAAATCACTCTTTAGGTGCTCAGCTGATGATGCGCACAGGGAAAGGCAACGCACACACTAAACTCAAAACAAAAAATATGCAGAGCAGTGGAATACTGCGAGCGTCCGCTGTGTTAGTACTGCTTGTCAATCAACTTCAGCAACCGTTCCCAGAAGAGCAGAGAGTAGCTTCTCAGTCAGATAAAGCCGGCTTTCGAAGCGAAAAAAGCTGATTTCCTTATTTGCACGTGCGCCTTATATACGCACCTGGCGGGGCGGCGCCAGCATTATGCAAATATCTCAATGCCAAGTTCATTGGCGTTTTTTGTAGTATTCGAAGCAGATTGGTCTCTCTGGGCGAGTTCCCAGTTCGTCGGTCACGACGTGACGTCGTAGTGATCAACTGAATGGGAACTATGTAGTACTGAATCGTGGAGTTACACTGTTAAACAGTTTTTCACATTTCTGGGCGGGGCTAAAACAGTCACTCGATGATGCATCGGAGCCACCGAGCATTGCCCCGCCCCTAACACAATCGCAGGCATCCATTCAGGTAGTAGCGGTTTTTAACTCTTTCCCCGCCATTGACGAGTTATCTCGTCAAGCCGCTTTACCGCTATTATCCACCAGGTGGCGCTCTTCCACAACTTATGAAACCCAGATAATGTATGTTTGTCTAAAATTTGAGGATCACTCTGCATCTGATCTCTATCAAAAGTAGAGATTTTTTGGGAGGCATTAAACTTTTGTAAAAATCATGAAAAATGCTGGCAGGAAAAGAGTTAAAAGTTAAGAGAGACGGCAGCTTTCCTGTGTGTGGGCGTGGTTTTAGCACTGACAGTGGACACGCCCCCCAGTGTTTGAGAGCAGAAAATCCTGCCTGTTTTTTTTTTTCAAAATTTTGATAACAAATTTTATTTACTTGCTGTTGTTTTTATCATTTAAATTTGGCTGTGTGGTAATTATTTTTTTTTCGTGTGACAAACTGAGAACACATTTAATATCGGACTTTACACAGACTTTAAATTTTTTTATTTTTGCATGTTTGACTCGAATGTTTTTTATGTTTCTGTAATACATCCATGCATACCAGTATATTTTTGCGTGCATGTGTATTGACAAGTACAGTACACTGTAAAAAAAATGCTGAATTTTTGTCAAAAAATTTGTCAAATATATGTTGTTTTTATGTTACTTTAACTTAAAAATTAAGTTAAACAATTTCAACTTAATTTTATAACTTATGTCAACTTTTCACAAGCCAAAACTTAAAATAATATGTTGATTTGACTTGAAAAACCAAGTTGTTTTAACTTCATGCTTCATTTTTTTTATTTTTTTTTTTTTACATTTACCTGTTTACAGCATTTATTTATTCAGTTCAGTCTTATTCCTGTCGTGTTTTTACAATCGCATTTGCATTTTTAAATATTTTTTGCAATTGGATTTGCATCTAGCTGCAAAGCGTCTTTAAATTTTATACTGCATTCAAGTGGGATATCATATTTACAAGATGAATGTGCATGAACGTCATAACAAAGTCGTAAACACGAGTGAGAAACTCAAGATGCTCAAGTCTTTAAGCATCGAGTTTACGATTTCAGAAAGAAACACGGCAGAATGAATGCACGTCTGTTGTTGAAGTTAGCCAGGCTTTATAATTTTAAACAAAATAGCAGTCTGCACAAATGTATTGCAATATAACAATTCATATGAAATGCTAAAGTATGAATGCACCAGTAGAGACAAGAGTAAAGTTTATAAACAATTTATAACTATTTATAAAATATAAATACATAGAAATCATGGCACAGTATAATTGTGGTCAGCTGGTTGAAGTTTGTGCCAGTGTGTGAGATTTTGTATATGACTTGCTTGCTACTTCATAAGATTTCTGTTTAGACACATTTAATATGGTGCCAGGTTGATATAAACATGCCTGGTGGTCTGTGTGTCATTTATTGAGCGTTGTTAACCGCAGCCCATATTTCACCTATTGCAAAGCGCACATACTACCTTTTAAAGCAGTAAAATATTACACAGTTCTGTTACTTGCTATAGTTTACTAGGAATACTAAAGTGAAGATCAATTTTCATAGACGCTTTGTTAAAATTCCAGCTATGAAACATGCTGGCATGTTGTGGATTAAGCACGTAAATAATTGAAGCCTGAAACTTTCCACAGTAGCTTATCAGTCATCAGATACATTTCTGGATTACTGTATCTAAGTAGGACACGGTTTTTACCGTCATCAAATCAAACGCTAAACCACATCCTAGACGGGCATTTATATCTTTGACACTTTGATGATGATTTAATGATTACAATTTTTTATGCTACAACATAATAAATGACGGCTTATGAAGAAACAAATCACCATAATGTTTCTAATGCCCAGCTGTAAAGAGCTTATCTGATACGATTAATCACAAAACAACAACAGATCTAAGTTCAAGTGAATTTCTATAAAAGCAGCTTTGTAGTTTGTTATTTATAAATACAAACAGTAAATACAACAGAGATTAAATGGACAAAAATATACAAAATATATTAAAATATGAAAATGTATGTCACTCTGGACCACAAAGCCAATCACAGCATGGGTATATTTGTAGCAATTGGTAAAAACAAAAATTGTATGTGTCCAATTATCTATTTTTATGCAAAAAAAAAAAAAAAAAAATCATTAGGATATCAAGTAAAGCTCACCGTCCAAATAGATATTTTGTAAATGTCCTATAAATATATCAACAATAAATTGTTATAATATATAGTGCATCATAAATAAATAATAATATTTGTTGCTAAGGCCTTTTTGCAATTTTAAAGGCAATTTTCTCAATATTTCCAGATTTTCAAATATTGTCCTGTCTTAACAAACCATACATCAATGAAAAGCTTATTTATCCAGCTTTCGTATAATGTATAATAGGGATGCACCGATAGGATTTTTTGGGCCGATACCGATTCCGATTTAAACAGACAACTTCTGGCCGATACCGATACCGATATTAAACACTTGTATACAATACTATACAGTTGGTCTATTAGCTAGTTTATTTCTGCATCAAATTATTTTTACTGAACATGGATTGGAACTAATTAACTAGGGATGCTCCGATCAATGCCGATCTCCACTATTCTGAATCGGACAGCCGATCTTATTACAGCTATTTCATGTACTACGGCTTGTGATCATTAAGTCCTTCAACTGACCAACATAATAAGAGAGGCACAAATTAAGCTAAAACAAATGTAATAAGACAGCATGACAACCTTTTTTGCTATTCAGCATTTATTTTATTAACATCATTTACTCATTTTTTACATATAATGGATTTCTTTATGCAGTTAATTAATAAACAATCGGTATCGGCCTGTCTCGTGCTACTGCCGATATGCCGATGGTTTCAAATTCATCAAAAATCGGCCGATAAATATCGGTGGCCGATACATCGGTGCATCACTAATGTATAAATCTCATTAAAAAAAAATAAAAAACAACTTTTTGTGGTCCCGGGTCACATATATAAAATTCATGTCATTATGGCAGATTTTTTTTCACAAAAAGTTGTCCATGAGTGATACTAACTAGAAAGCTTATTGTCTGATTTTCCTTCTATATTTTTCATGTAAATGTTAATCTATCACAACAAACTACGTATGTACAGCGGGGAAAATAAGTATTTGACATATCAGCATTTTTATCAGTAAGCGGATTTCTAAGTGGGCTATTGAAACAAAATTTCCACCAGATGTAGCCATGAAGCCAAATATTAAATTCATACAAAGAAATCAGATCATTTAAGTATACAAGTTGAGTCATAATAAATAAAGTGAAATGACACAGGGAATAACACACTTTATTTAATACTTTTAATACAAAAGCCTTTGTTGGTGATTACAGCTTTTAGACACCTCTTGTATGGAGAGACCAGTCGTCTGCATTGCTCAGGAGTGATTCTGGCCCATTTTTTCACACGAATGGTCTTTAAATCTTGATGGTTTCTTGGGCCTCTTTTATGAACTTTGATCTTCAGTTCTCTCCATAGATTTTCTATGGGATTTACTTGAATGTTCTGATTTCTTTGTATGGGTTCAATGTTTGGCTTGATGGCTGCATCTGGTGTGGATGTTGTGTCAATAGCCCACCCTTTCTGATAAAAATGCTGATGTGTCAAATACTTATTTTCCCCGCTGTATTGTTGGAAAGGTTTAAGTATGTCGTTTTTATATTTTAAAACCTTTTAGCAGTAATAATATTGCAGTGAGGGTTATTTATTAATTTCAGACATGTACAGAGTATGCAGCAAACCTCACAGCAAACCAATTTTTGTGATAATTTTATGTATAAAATAATACTATATTGCATACTACGTTTATGTTTATTACAATACATTTAAACTGCTATAACCTTTTTATGTAATATTTTGACCTCCAGACCCATAAAACCTTTAAAGTGTCTTCTTTAAAACAAGATCAAAATTAGGCTTCTAGAACAAAACATGCCAGAGTTATATTAATTTGAAGGTGTACTCAAAAGGGGCTGTGGCAGTTAAAGGGTTAAAATAGATATTACAATCTAAATTTCCATGCAGACATCATCTCAAAATCGATTTTACACACCTGAAGCAAAGAAAATCCTTGAAAGTTGCAACACTACACATTACCAAGCCTATTTGGTTTCATTCCGATCCTCAAAATCTTACAAAAGTTGTTGTTTGCATATTAGGTCCTTGAAATCCTTTTTACCCCTTTGGGAAGGAAGCACTATTGGGCCAAACATGTCTACACTGCAAATATGACACAAGATGCAAAGCAAAACTAGACTAGCGCTATTATAATCAGCTAAGTTGTCTACACTGCAAGATGTCCAGCACTTTACACGTCAATCAAAGTTTTTTCCTCTGAGCGCATCTGAAAGCCCGGGGCTTCTGTTGAAGTGTTCAAATTCTGAGCCCATTTCCACATTCATGTTTACTTAAAATAACACTCTTGAATAAAATGACTTTCTTCCTGATCCAAAGAGGAACGGTTTGAATTTTGGTGAAAGCGTTTCCGCTAATCTCCCTGCATTGAATCGTGCTTGAGCCATCCAATGAATCTGCCTAGCTCAGGGTTTTTCTGTGGGTGGGATGGGTTTTGTCCATATGGAACAGACTGGCATCAAAGCATTTGCACCCAGATTAACTCTAAGCTTTGAAAAAAAATCAAGAAAAACAAATTGTACACCCGAGCGATGCTTGTGGTCAGCACAGCTCCCCAAAACAACATAAGCATGCGGGCTAAACACAAAGCCTCTTAATATGGCAATACAAAGACACAAAAGGAAAAACATAAATAATGCCGTTGCATTCAATGCACTGCTGGAAAAACATGAATTGAGAACCAGCAATGCCCTTAATGTTACTAAGATGAGGTCAAATCACTGGTCTGTAGCCAAAAGCCTTTTATGAGTGTATTTTTATGTCTTCTTTGAGTGCCCTTCAAAACTGTACTGTAAATATACAAATCCAAAATGAAGCAATAACTAATTTTTCTAAACTAGATGAATGAATCAAAGCTGACAGCCCACTATCCGTGCCTCCGGTCCTGAAGCATTGCGATGTCATGTGGGTTCACTATTGCTCATACTCATGGTTACGAGTTTATTCAAGTAAGTATTAACCTTTGCGGTGAAACTCTTCCCACAAACACTCGCGGACATGAATGACAGATCTGGTTGTGCAGCATGCTGAAGAGCAGCATGCTTGTACATTCAGACATTGCCTGACGGATAATAATAATAATAATACAGTGAAAAACAAAAACTTGCCTTGAAGAAGAGACTATGATATCACAAAGACTTTTGGATAAACAAAACAGTATAAACCACCCACAATACTGCAGGAGCGTTTATTTAACATAAAAGGCTTAAAGTGTTAGATCACCCCAAAATTATAATTCATTCATCTTCAGAACACAAATTAAGGCTATATCCACACGAAGCCGCTGCATTCCCTATCCGATCATTTTTTTTCCTTGCTCTAAAAAAATAATCCGTAAACACGAACCCACTGAAACCGACTGAAAGCGGTGTAGTATATATGCCGGACCAGTATGGGGCGCTGTAATTCTGCCACAGATATACACTATACACGGAGAAGAAGACTTTGAGCATGCGCATAACCAACGTATGGTGTTGTCCATTATCGCTTATTGGTCACCACAATTGCATAGAAGCAATAGATTTTGCTGTAATAAAGCTAGTAGGCTTTAGTAGCTTCTGTAGCACGAACACAATCACGTAGTCCGCCGTTATTTTTGTTGCTGTTACGTGTAACGCTTCCGACACGTGATGTGATGACGTTTTCGCTTCACAAAATATTCGGATTGGCTGTACAGACGAAACCGCAAGGGTGTCGGTTTCAGATTTATCCACTTTAGGACCCGCTTTCAAAAAATAGCGGATTCAGTCTCCCAAAACGCCGGATCCGTGTGGATGAAACGCCAATACGATAACAAATTTATACGTATGCAGTGATACGCGTCTCCGTGTGGACAGCCCCTAAGATGTTTTTTAAGAAATCCGAGAGCTTTCTGAGCCCCCATAGACAGCGATGTGTCTAACATCCCAGAAAGGCAGTAAAGACCAGTGTTGGGGAAAGTTACTTTTAAAAGTAATGCATTACAATATTAAGTTACTCCCAAAAAAAGTAACTAATTGCATTACTTAGTTACTTTTCATGGAAAGTAATGCTTACGTTACTTTTAGTTACTTTTGCGTTACTTGTTCTTGGCTAAAGCTTGATCTCTTTCAGGCCTTGCAGGTGTTTTTATGACTGAAAAGTTCTGCATTCAGAAATTGCATATTTCATCACAAGAATGTTTAGCTCTGGCCTGCCATCTCAGTTTCTGACTCAAACTGTTTCCACACAGGCACAGAGAGTGCATACGTTTAGTTTAATTCAGTACATATTTTTTAATCAAATTAATTAAACAAAAAAGTAACTTGAGTTACTTTTTTGAAAAAGTAACTCAAATATTAATGTGTACATTTAAAAAGTAATGCGTTACTTTACTCGTTACTTCAGAAAAGTAATATTATTACGTAACTCAAGTTACTTGTAATGCGTTACCCCCAACACTGGTAAAGACATTGTTAAAATTTTCCGTAGTCACGGACTACAGTGGTGCAATCTTTAATTCATGAAGCGACAAGAATACTTTTTATGCTCATAAAGTCAGTCTACAATGTATGTCCGAAAAAGCAGTGCATGCACGTGTTAAACCACAAAACTTCGTTATAGTCACATTTTTTTTTTCGCGTTTTTTCGCGATCGTATCACGAATTCCTGTTTTTGTGGGATTATCACGTATTGGTTACTCAACTGTTTTGTCCTATTTTCATTGTCGCTTCGGTTTAGGGTTAGATTTACATAAAATGACATCCCAAACCAAATCCAACTCTAATGGTGCGTTTACACCAACCGCGGTAGAGGCGTGAAGCGCAAGTGATTTCAATGTTAAGTCTATGTGCAGACGCGTTGACGCGCGTCAGGAGGTCCCGCGGCCCGGAAGAGGCGTTCGGCGCGGAGCAGAAGACGCGTTTCCGCCTCATTCGCGCGTGAAGCTCGCGCGAATTGAGCGTTGTGCGCGGTACGCGCGAATGGTGCTTTTGTGCATTTTGCATTTCACGCGAATTTGCGACTGACGCCCCGAATTTGAACTTTGGCGGAATTTCGCGCCGCATTAACCAATCAGGAGCCTGCCTGCTGCTGTGGTGGCAGCCCCGCCCGGAGTCACTCGGAGCTATATGACACAAGTTGTTATTTCTATAGAGGAGACAGGAATAAAAAGGACCTTGCTTGGAAGAGTGTCAGTAAGGACTTTTGGCAACCTGGTAAGTTGTAATACACACTTCACTTTTGAGTCATGTGACGTTTATCGACCCGCGCCGTTCATTTTCCCCCTATAGTAAGATTACTCAATACAAACTGGTAACTCTCTTGATAAATGCACAATCAACAGCAGTCATCTTGCAAACAGACACTCGCACAGCAGTTGCCCCTCCCACAAGAAGCAGATTTCGCCTCGGACGCGCGTCAAATGCTTGCTTTTTACGCGCGTCTACTCCGCTCTACACGCGCGAATGCATTCAAAGTGTTCAAGCGGCAAACTAGGCGCGGTAGACGCGATTTTGATGCCCAAAACGCGTTTGGTGTAAACTCAGCATAACCCTAACGCCAGGCGACATATAAAAAAATAAATCGGAAAAAATAGTATAAACCAATGTATAAAGTGACATTCTAATGCAAGCACCAAATCTAACCCTAAACCGAAGCGACAATGGTTTGAAAATAGGAAAAAGCAGTTGAGTAACCAATACGTGATAATCACACGAAAACAGAAATTCGTTATACGATCACGAAAAAAGAATAAAAAAAATACGTGACTATATCACGAAACTTTGTGAGACTGGGTAGGTTAAACACAGCCATAGACATATATATGCATAGATGCCTCTTTTGACCGCTCCATAGATGTGATTCGTTAAAATAGATCAGTGCCATTGTTTTTGTCTCAAAATTCTTTTTTTTTAAATGACATTTGCAACAGCTACCCTAATTTAAGCCTAATCCTTGCTTATTCAAATCCTTGTATGTGAAACCTGGACCGAATTTCAGAAATATGAAAAAAGTCAGAAAAACTGCTCAGACTTATAGACAGTTTCATCGAGCACACGTGCGGTGACGCGATAAGCGCCTGGTCCGAACTTTACTTCCGGTTTCTGTTTGTTTAATGGTCTGACTAGAAACTGAACTCTTAAACAAATACAAATGTTTTGGGTTCCTGTGTAATCTACGTGTTGTTTATTTTGCTTGTTATATAAGTACACTACTTTAAAATGACTTTGTTGTTATTTATTCTAAGCTGAGTTTACCTGAAGTTACGTGATGAACACAAAAGCCGCGTGTTTATGTTGTTACTGCTGAAACCGTCTATGTGTTTTGGAATTGGATTCAAAACACACTTTGATTTTTATCCTCGCAGTAAATGCAAGGCAGACTGTGTGCATCTGTTTTTCATCTTAATTTTCTTCAACGTTTCAGACTGCTGAAAAAAAGGAAATCAAAAATGTTGACATTATTATTTATCAATAGTCAGTTTTCTGTTTGCTTACCTTGTGAGTTTGTGTGTGTGAGGGGGTGTAAATAACAAATAAATCACCTTTGAAAGTTTTCAGCCTTTGAGGTTTTCCAATCTGATAGATTTACATAAAAGCTCTTATTTTCTTTGCGTTCTGACAGTTATAGCTGTGCTGTTGGGTTGGCTCGTGGGATATCAATTGCTTGAATTATTAAAGTCAGGCTGGTGTATTTTTTTAAGACAAAACCTCTTTTATGACAGGAGTTTAAATATTAATGTTAACCTATTAAAAATAAATGCTTGAGTAAGACATCTTGCAGTTTAGATATTAAGCAATACGCAATAATTACAATAAACCACAACATAAAAATACTAAAAGAAACAACCATTGAATGTGGCCATGGCATTTTTTATGCTTTGGTTTATCTCTGGGTGTATTAAAAGAATGCTTTTACGGCGGTATTATCTTGATTTAAGATTAAGAGCAGAACAGACTGCTGGAGTTTGTATTGCAGCTATGCATTGCATCACTTCTTCTCAGGTTGGTACTGCTGCCTTTATGATGCTCACTACTTGTGTTGAGTGATGGGTTTGGAAAATAAAATGTGTAATAATAAAAATCCCACTGCTGTAGAGTGCTTCATGCTGTAACATACTGAAACAAACACCTAAAAAAAATGTTGATCAAATCTTATATCCAATGTATGGATAAATGAGTATTAGGATAATTTAACAAATGATATTAAAACAACTAATCAATAAATCTATAAATAATAAATCAATTAATATTTTATTATACTATCAGAGATAAATATAAATAAAAGTGTTTTTGTAAAATGAGTATGTATTATCCCAAACATTGGTGTTTTTATATTCTGTTTTTTGTACAGATGACAACATAAAATGATGACCATTTATTCCCAATCCATGTCTAAAATTACTGTATTATGCATGCCAGGCCAGTCAGATAATGTCTGAACACATAATACGCATATGCATGACATCACCATGTTCACGTATTTGCTTTTTTGTGGTTCCGACTAGAGTGGATACAGCTATGGCCAAATCTTGCGAGATGTTGGGTTTAGGGTTAGGTTTAGGTGGTAGGATTATGATAAAAACAACAGTTCTGGGTAGGTAGGATACAGCTATAGCCTAAATCCTGTGAAATGTTGGGTTTATGGTTAGTTTATGGTTCATAAGATTTTGGTCGTAGCTATATCCCTTCTAGCCACAACCCTTTTTTGTAGTTTACAACATTGGCGCTGTTTGGTGTTTTTGCTTTGGGGGCACCTACCAGCAAACAAGGGTACTGAAATAATTTGAGATTAGCGAGCGGTTTCCATATATGGTTTAAATTAATTAACTATTTCCCCGCTAGCGTTTTTTTTTATGTTGCCAGCCAATGCCGGCATTTTTCTTGATTTTCACAAAAGTTTAATGCCTTCCAGAGAAGGTTCTTCTTAAAATATATAAACATACAGTATATCAAAAGAACAGACCCCCTGCTTTCAAAGTTTCATCCTACCTTCATTCGTTCTTTTTTATCACCTCTCAAATATGGGTAGTTTAAAAAAACAAACATCAAATCATTCCCTTTTTGTGAAGGACTTTTGATAGAGATCAAATTTACAGCGATCCTCAAAACATAAGCGGACACATCTGTTTGCCCTGGGGCGATACATCCGGGTTTTATACGTTTTGGAAAAGCCCACCTGGTGAATAATAGCGGTATTGCAGAAAGCCGGAAATACTCGTCTTTGTCAAAGAAGCATTTTCTCTTAATTGACGAGTTAACTCGACAATGGCAGGAAAAAGTTGAAACTATTTTAGCCTTAAGTTACTTAGTCTAACCATTACAATATTATCTCTTTAATTAACTTGTCAGTTAAGAGAAAACACTTACCTGCCAGTGACGAGTATTTCTGGCTTTCCACAATAGTGCTTTTATCCACCAGGTGGCGCTGTTCCGCAACTTATACAATCTGGAAGTAACGCCTCACATGAAAGAGAAAGAACTCCGGGCATGTTTTAAGGATCGCTCCCATCTGATCTCTATCAAAAGTCCTTCACAAAAATGGATTTATCTCAGCATTTTGCTCAAAATTTGGTGTTTTTGATGAAACCTACCTGTATTTTCTTTCATTTTATTTATTGTATGTTTATATATTTATATTTTATGTAAATATTAAACTTTTGTGAAAATCATGAAAAATGCTGGCACTGGCTAGCAACTTTAAAAAAAAAAAATGCTTGCGGGGAAAGAGTTAAGACTAGATAAATAAAATATGAATTCTCATATTTCTATTTCATTAATAGCTCAGAAAACAATCATAATAGTCTCTTGTCTGGGAGGCAGTGCCCCCCTGCCCCCCTGCCCCCCCCCAAAAAAAACCCACCTGTGGTTTACAAATAGGTGATAATGGAAACCTTTTCAAAAACTTGCACTTCGCATAGTAAAGTGTACGTGTTCATAATATGTTCATCATTTATAAATAATTAGATTCGCTTTACAGTACTAGTGGGATTGCGCCACTTGTAATCCCACAAATCACCTCGAGAGCCTGACGCTCAACTTCTTTAGTCGAGTTGAGAACAAGACAGTGAATACACGTGCTGTTGAAATGTCTACAAGTATCTCTTGGGTACATATCTTTCTGAATATATACAGACATAGACTGTGTATAGGAAACTCCAAGTCTTTCCAATACAAACAGACTTTGCAAAGTTATGCGAGTCACTTCACAAACACCCGTCTCATTCTTCAGTCCCTCTAACAGGACTGAATTCTTACTGTGCAACAGTATCAACTTACAAAACATGCTGTAGTCGCTTATAAATGACATTTATCTGAGCAGAGACTTTCCAAGGGACTTTAATGTGATAAACTGTATTATCAAATCATATCAAATCAAATCTATTTGATGTTATTGATGAAACCACTGTTCTGTAGTGAATATTGCCTGTGTTGTGTAGACGTACGGCACTGTTCATACATTCTGTGATTGTGAAAGATGTTGTGGTTCGTAAGCAGAACCACACGATTTTATACTCAAGAGGTGTTCAGTTTAAATTATTTATTGGTGAATCTTATAAATACACATCAAGGTAACATTTCACAAGTGTTTTATCTTTTAGTTATCTTTATTAGATTATGAATGTAAGTATATAAGTTATTTAAAAACGGTATAGCGTTATGTATAAATGCTGGATAATTTAAATAATATCTTTATTTTGCATTAGCTGCCACAATGCAAATAAGCTTACTTTTCTTTAAACAGGTTTTTGATTTATTTGATTTTGGAATGAAATACGATCTGGTTTAGTAAGATTCCCCCATGCACAACCCCATGTCTATCTTTGTGAATATAAAACAAGCAGTATGAACTCCTATAAAATGTGCTTTCTAGTGAAACTGTGCAGAAAACGAAGGTACTGGAGAGGTTGAAAACAACACTGACATGATACATTACTGCTTTGAAGAAGATCAGGGCACTCATTGATCCCCGGGGTCATTAGACAAAGTTTCAACTTTAGTTTACGTTGGGAATATGAGCAGAGGCCTTGGGTAATGTCACACTCTGTTGGGAAAAAGAAAAAACCTCAGGACTTTTGTGCACGACTTGCAAAAAAAATCCTTCGGACCAACTCATTGTCCTTAGCCGAGAAAAAGTCAGAGCGAGGTTTTCTGTAGAAAACCGCTCGAAGCTTTATCACCTGTTAAAGGAACAGCTCACCCCATAAAATCACAAAAAAATCACTAAGCCATTAAAGCACATACAACAAAAGCAAACGCTGACTGGCTGTCATATAACAAAAACAACTCAAGTGTTATAAAACCAGTCGTGTGCATTATACGCCATGTCTTCTCAGGCTTCGGCTCAATACTTTGTGTTTTTCTTGTCATTTGAAACTTGACAGCTCACGATCACGGCTGGTTGTGTTGGGTGTCCAGCTGGTGCATGTGTGAAAACAGTCAAACAGCTTTAAAAAGGCATTGTGAATCGACAATGACAGTTTTCATTTTTGGCTGCATTTAAAAAACATCTCGTAATGTTATTATCACAAAATATTCAGCACTAGGGATTGTGCCCTGTTTTATGGGACTACAAATTTGGCATGACACATGTAATTTGAGCAATTTGGGTTTTTTTTACGCTCAATAGAGAGTCATTTTTATATTCATCCCTAACAGTGAGTCATTTTGACCCAATTTGCGTTTCCCATTTTCATCAATCATGATGTGATTTTGTCATCATAATTGAACTTTAGTCTTCAGCACAAAATGGAAATGTTTTATAAATAAGATTTTATTTCGATGCACCAGATGAGTCAGTCGTCTACACCGTACCTGCTTTTGTTCTTGCAGGAGTTTGTGAAACGTTGCGCAGTAGCACTACAATTCAGGACCACCCAGACTCGGTCATCTCGTAACAAAACTCGTCTAAAAATGATTGCATTGCCAGCAAAATAAATTCACCGGCCGAACATTCATCATGTGCAGCCAGGTCTGAACTGCCTTGAACGATATATATTTTTGCACAGCGTTTAATACACAAAGCATCAACCTGACGACAGTGTTTTTACAAGTTTAATCTATCGGTCTATGGAGGTGAAGCAGTGGACCAGAGTTATGTTGACTAAACACATTTAAGTACAATAACTTTTTTCGACGAAGGTAAAATTGGTGTATGTTACAGCGTTATAGCAGAAGACCCGGTGGAAAACTATTGCACTTTATTGCTTTTTCACTCAGTACTGTAATTAAGTTATTAACCTTCTCTTAAAAATGACTTAAGGGACATAAAAATAGAAAAGAGCAAATCTGTCAGGAACACAATCTCATCATTACAGGTCCGTATCGGCCCTAAATTTAAAAAAAGAAAGCTATTAGAGGATACATTTTGAATAAAAAACAACTTATGTTTCCCCTAAAGTCCCTTTAGGGAAGTCATACCAGTAGACGGCCATGTTTGCAATGCCCTGGGCAGTTATTTCAGTCATGCAAGACTGAAATCCTATCTGCTTGAATAGGGGAAAGAAAAAATCCAAAAAATCATGTCTAAAATCTTTATATTTCTAACCAACAATTAAACCAGACACCAACCATACCATAACTTTCATTTCTTTAGCTCAAATCGCGCTAATAAATATAGTTTCGGGGTCGTTTCTGCAATCAAAAATGAGGTTGTTTATCAATTAATGATTGGTTCTTTAAACTGGAAGGAGGGACTTTATCACCAGAGCAGCCATAGGCCCTATCCCAAATGACACACTCCGGACTTGTTGTCCTCCTCAGAGTCCACACTTTGATGACATCATGTAGTGCAGACCATAGGGACCCTTGATGCAAGTCCGCGTGGGTGCACCGGAGTCGTATTTTGGGACAGACTCGAGGGTACGCCAGAACATGCGTCGAAAGGGTTTATTATAAAAGAGACAAAATACTCGCAAGGCACTCACTTAAAACTAAACTCTGATTACACATGAGATTAAAGGTGCAGTGTGTACATTTTTGTAGCGCACAGAGAAGCTACGTTAGCCGCCACTGGACAAATATGTCATCGTCGGAGACAACTTAGTAAAAAAAGTTTGTCCGTTAAGGGCTTCTGTAGAAACATGGCGGCACATAATGGCGACTTCCATGTAAGGGTACCCTCGGTGTATGTAGATAAAAACAGCTCATTCTAAGGTAATAAAAACATAACTGTTTAGAAAGAAATGTCTTTATACACCCCTGATCATATAGTTTAGTATATTATTTTGCATTTCTGTACAGAAATTCTTCAAAAAATTACACACTGCACCTTTACGCAAGTATATTGCAAACATGAGCGTCTCTTTTATCATAAACCCATTTGAAGCCTCTGCAGCAGGTACAGATTTTGGTACCAAATCTCATGGAAATTCGTGTTATAGACACAAAATATTTTATTGTGTTCATGTCATCGACACAATTTTCCTCTGCTTTTCGTGCCACTGGAACACAAACGTTTTTTTTTTCGTGTCACTCAGCATGAATATCTATAAATAGTTTTTCGTGTCTGTGGCATGACTTTCTTTATCATGTCATTTTATATTTAGTTTTTTCCTTTTTTTTTACCATTGTCCCTTGGGGTTAGAATCACTTTCTGTGACATCCTAACCCAAACCTCAACTCAAACCCCAACTCCAAGTGAGAATAGTTTTAAAAGCAGGAAAAAAAAACATGCAGAAACCAATGCAAACCCCGAATGTAACCCTAACCCCAAGCAACAATGATTTAAAAATAATAGGAAAAAACAATGAGAAAAAAATATATAAAATTAAATGCTAAAGAAAGTCGTGCCACATACACGATAAACTATTTATAGAAATTTGTGCTCCAGTGGCACAAAAAACAGCGGAAATAACACAAATAAATTAATCAAATATTTTGTGACTACAACACAACTTGCCATGAGATAGGGTATGTATTTTGCTACCCAGTCTCCTGAGGTTGCGTATAAATAGCACGAAGTGTAAAACTCGTGCAATACATACGCCAAATTCCACTTTGGCGTGCATATGATACGCAAGTCCTTCCCATTCACTTAAACGGGGCATCTTTTTTGTCGTTTTATTTATTGGTTTCTCAAATTTTTCTGTTTTTTAAACCATTTTCGCTTGGGTTTAGGGTTAATTTAATATACAGGTTTCTCAATGTTTTTGTCCATATTTAAGCCATGGTCGCTTGGAGTTGGGGTTAGAGTTGGGGTTTGGGTTAGGATGTCATTTTTATATAACAAAAAGTTGTTCTAACCCTAAACCCAAGCGAAAATGGTAAAAAATAGCAAAAAATTGAGAAACCAATAAATAAAACGACAAAAAAAGATGCCCTGTTTAAGTGAATGGGAAGGACTTGCATATCATATGCACGCCAAAGTGGAATTTGGCGTATGTATTGCACGAGTTTTACACTTCGTGCTATTTATACGCATTGTCAGGAGACTGGGCTGGTATTTTGACATGACGTGCAATGCACATAGGTTCACATTATGCACCGAATACATTATTTTAATACGACGAGCCACACACATGATAGGTAAAATACATGTTTTGATGAGCTTCGCATCATGCACCCTCGAAAAATAAGTCACCGGCTGCCACTGCAATAGTAAAGTATAGTAAAAAGTATTTATATTTTTTGGGATTTATTTGGTGAAGACTTTTAAGATTGCAGCACTACAGTTGCACCGATATATCAGCCAATATTCTGTATCGGTTAATAAAAGCAAATTTACACACTATCGGACGATAGTTTAAAAACATCCAATAGTCATGGCCAATAGATCCTGTCAATCAAAAGAGAACAGGAAAATGCAATGAATTTGAGCTCTGTGTATAGAAAATGTAAAAAAAATCACTAGTTTAGTGTTCAATATTAATGGTCATTTTCATGGCCGTAGCCAGGGTTTGAAAATTACAGAGGTCCAGGGTGGTGTGTTAAGAGTTAACAAATGCTATCCCAGGTGAAAAAAGTGCACATAAATAAAATACACTTTTTAAGTAGGCTACACTTAGTAAATGTACTATTTTCGTGTACTCATTTTGTGGCTTATATCACATTTGTTCTTGGTACTTCTTAAAATTAAGTTAAGAACATCTAAGTGTTATTTTGAGACATCATTTATTTCAATAAAAATCTAGTTGGTAGTATTCTTACTTTTTCAGGTAAACTGAAGTTCTGCTCAAGTAGAACTTTACTTTTAATAAGTATATTTGTAGCATAACTTTACATAACTTACAAATGTACTTGCTAGTATTTAAGGGGTTTAAGTAGATTGAAGCATACTTTATTTTTACCTGGAATCTAAAATATTCTGTCTTAACCTTTTTACACTTTGGGTACACACTCTCTGTTTTAGGGGATGGACTGGGACTGCTGGATTATTTATTATTTTTTCATGCAACAATTTTTATTTTTGTAATCATTTTAATAGGCAATATTATATAACAAAAATGTTACAAGATTTTAAACAAGAACTTGTTTAGTGCTCTTATTGTTTTCAGCATGACTTTGTTAAAGGTTAACTTTATAAATTAAATTAAATAACAGAATTCTTAATGCTTATGTTTTGTTGAGATTAGCTTTACCGTTTTACGCTACGTGTTTTAACATATTTGGCATATTTAATTTAAACCAAATTCTTCTACATCTTTGTACCAGAGTTATTTTCTGTTTTTCGTAGTGTTGTTGATACTGTTGATACTCTTACAGACACAATTGTGATGATTACTGCTTTTATCTTACCGAATGTAGTATCAGCAATAACCTGATCGCGCTGAATGATGCGTCTTATTTGATAACTTTCAGTTTCCATGTTGCCAGATATTAGTACGAAAAACAAGCAAAATTTAATTGGCCTTAAAAAACAAAGTACGTCCAAACCTTGTATTTCATAAATAAGTCAGATAAATCGCTAATACTAACCTACACCTAACAATCACTTTATAGATAATGTTAAAGTGTCACATGAATTGCTAAAACACTACGTCTAAAGAGGATTTTTAACAATGGGATCTGGCAACACTGCAAATTCTGTACCCGCGCCGTCGCAGCTTAAGCCAATCTTTGTCATTTTACACTAAACTATACAGTTAACTGTCCAAACGTAATTATATATGATTCGTTTTGAAAAAAACAATTAGTCATTCAGAGAACTTAAAATTTTATTTTTTTGTATGAAAAAATTACAGAGGTCTGGACCTCGGTGACCTCATAGCTGGCTACGGCCATGGTCATTATATGACTGATAATATTTAATTTTCAGAATTTTGTTAATGCAAGTTAATGTAACCACCAAACGATCGGTATCCGCATCGGCAGATATCACTCTAAAAATCGGTAACGGTGATTTTTTTTACTGCTTTCTACTTTCTAAAAAATGTATTATTTTTCTGTGTTTCTTTATTCCATGTGAAGCTGCTTTGTAACAATGCACAATTGTGAGAAGCACCATATAAATAAAGTTTAAATTAATTGATATACACATTATTGAGAAAACCCTCATACTGAAGTTGTCATGGAGTTGTTAGTTTCTCATTTGCGATGCTTCTTTCATTCGACAGCTTTTCACACACAGTTACTAAAACATAAATTTAAATGATCATCAAAGCAATTTTTCAAGGTCGCCTGGATAATTTGGTGCTTTTAAATATTAATAGCATTTAGAGCAAGGTTGTGAACTCCTGTATTGAACAGCAGTTGGTATAAATATTGCATAAAGGCTCTTTTCTTTTATTATTTTGACATTATTGTGAGCCGCCTGTGGATTTCAGGTCATCAGAAAGTCACAAAATCAGATTTGATATAGCGTCACACCGGACAGCTGGATGAGCTTTATTATACTATAATTGTGGAAGTGCCCGTGCGTAAGGTCAAACGCTTAAGAGATATTTTCTAAATTTAGTCATGAATTTTGAGTAAGTTTGTGTTTTGTCCTTCAAAGTTGTACTTGATCTTCCCGCTCGTCTTTGTTTTCTGAAGTCACCTGTGGAACTGGTACGGCTTGTGTAGGAAGAACGGATGACCTGCATGATTTATGCCGTAAAGCGTTTGATGTCTTTTCCCACCTCATCGCATATGGTTGTCGTTAAACAACCTTGAAAGCTTAAAAACTGATGTTCCTGTGCATGCAATATTTAGATTTCAAAGAAAATCTGTACACTGCACTTTTCTTGAAATGCAAATGTATTGCATCTGAAACAAATTTTAAAAAGTAGATTACAGCTCGTGTGTTTTAGTGAATCTAAGCTGAACATCAGAAATGTGCACAGATATCTGATGCATAGCACATTGCAAAAACGACTTCAATCGCCATTTCTGATTGGTTTGCTCCAATACAATTTACACGAATCTCAAAATCTCTAAAAGCCAAAGTGCACCTGTTTTTATCAGTCCATTCATAAACACTGGAACGTCGTGTTTTTATGCACCCAGCCTGCTCCAATAAAAAAGATATAGCTGCTTTCAAAGAAAAACTAGTCGCTATGAATATTTCTGGGGTTTTGTTGGAAATATTCAGTTGCAAGTAAACAGCATATAAATGAGCACATGCACGCACAATCCCCTGATTTCAAATGGAAAATGCACTGCATGAACATGATAAAGAACCAATTTACAGTAATTACTATAAGTGCTGAGTGATGTGAATGTAATATAGCAGTGCAAGGGATATATCTACTGTATGGGTGATTCTCACGAAACCATTGAAACACCACGGCACTATTAGCTTTAAAATGTGTAATATAGTAACATTAAAAAGCATCAGAATTAACACAATACTGTGTTCTACCTTGCACAATGTGTGATTTCAACATAAGAATTTATAATTGTAAATTTTATCTCATTTTCTGCTGAAATTCTCATTACCGCAATGTGTCCGGCTGTGTTTGAACATGCGTTATGTTGTAATTTAATCAAATTAACACAAAAATATTAAGAAAAAAATAAATGGATGTTTTGCTAGACTACTTTAGATGACAGAAAAAATATTTACTGAATATTCATGTATAATAATAATGAAGAAAATTTAGGAAAATGATGTGTCCATGCCTGATGTTCTCATCCTCCACAACACTTTTTGAGAACAGTTTAAGCACACATACAGAATTTTAACAAAGTTTGATTTTGAGTGACCAAGCACATGGACCAGTTACTTCAAGATGGCTACCTGGTAAGATCATTTTTTGTACAGTTAATTTGAAATATTGTCTTGTCAGAATGCTTACACGACATTTTGATTATCATTACCGCAACAGATGTTTATTAAATGTTAATTTAATTAATAGAAGCATAATACTTTGATTTTAAATGCATGTGCAGAATCTCCAAATTATGTTCTTTCAGGTTTGTCATGTCATTTTGAAAATATGTCAGTGTTGATGTTTTCTGACTGTTGCGGTAATGAGATTTTTTAGGACAATTTTTTTTTAAAATTATGTTACAAAAAGTGTTAAATGATAAGTAAAAGTATTTAAAATAATGTTCCCATTTACCCCAGACTTTGTTTTTCAATGTCTGGTGGGAAAAAAAGTAAATTTAAGCAATTTTTACATTTTCATGCTTGACATTTTTAAAACCAAGTTTTCGTGAGAATCACCCGTATATGCATTATTAAAGTAAAGGTCTTAACTAGTCTTTTCCATCAAGTATTACTGTAAGTCAGCCTTACGTGACAAGCCTTAAAATTGGACGTCTGATTGGCTGGCAAGCATCACACAGACATGCCCGCACACATAGTTCATACTAAACCTTTCATGCAACTACAATACCTCAGTGAGCCAATGTTCCTATATTACATAATATTAAAACCCTTTTGGCATAAACAGGTGTTTAAAACAATCATGTCTTTTGATAATGTAAACCTGCATAACAAACACTAGTAGCTTTTCCTCCACAGCCTGGTTCACGTTGACAGTCGAACATTTGCAAAACGTCTCTCTTGCCATTTTTGTGTCATGGTCTGAATGTAATGAAATGGTTTTATGATCATAAGCCAGAGATATCAAGTTCAAATTTTTAACGGAGCGCAACATTCGGCCCCATTCCAGATAGAGGCTGTGCACTCTTTTGGCCCGTTCTGATCTAAGTGTGTGGCTCGTGGCCCGGATGAGCTGCAGCGTGTTACGATAAACAAATGTCTGGCTATGTGAGAGCAGGTCACAAATCAAACCGTTTCTTGTAAAGAACAGAAATTGATACAGATGTCCGGGTTTGTTTTGTACTACTTTTGTTGTATTACGCGTTCAAGATGATGTTGTTGCTTTGCCAGATTGATTTGCCAAGAAGTGTCCCAAAACTCAGTAAACAAGCAAGGAGGTTAGCAGAAGGCGGTGTATGCTATTTATGGTTGCCGTTTTCATGTTTTATTTTTTAAGGGTGCAAGGTGCTATCCCAAAACAGTTGCAAATAATAGTTTCAGTTACTCACGTAGGGTAAAATGTGCTTTAGGTGCACAAATCATACTTAAATTTAGACATTAAGAGGCTTATCCTCTTTATTTTTTATTATGCCAACGGAAAACAGCTCATATTGGACAAGCTGGTGTAAGATTTACTTTGCTGAGCATATTTTTGCTCTAGCCCATAAAAGAGGAAAACAGCCTACAGGAAATGCACATTTACATTTGGCGGTAATTGTTCAGACATTAAAAACATACTGATGAAGCAGTCGCGGTCTATTAGCACAGCAGATTCAAACAAGACACTTAAATCCAAAGTTTTCTTGAAATTAGTGCACCATGTTAAAAACTATCTGAAAAATGATATGCACAGTAAGCAACAAGTTATTTAAGATTAATATATTTTATTTATTCATGTATTTATAGTCATAGTTGGATCCAAAAAGAATTGGGATTTGTACATATTTTATGAGGTGACTATTTCCTATAAATAGTATGTACGGTATGCATAAAATCATACAAATACATAAGAGTGCCGCAGGAATGACGTACACTGTAAAACAAATTCTGTAGCTGTTACACTATTACTGCCATCTGTTTGCTAGTAACTTATTGTTGATTAATTTTATTTTGGGAACCAAAATCTGAAGGAAAAAAACAGAAAAAGGTAGATGTGGATTTCTTGTTCCCAGAATGCTTTGCATGCGGCTGAAATTTTAAATGCAGAGATTTGAAACTATTTAGCTGCACACAATTTTAAGATTTGTGATTTACACATCTATACGTCTGTATTCTCTGTATACGTCTGCGTTTTCTGTGCAAATCTACGATTTTGTGATCGTAAGATCAGATTTAGGGCGGTTTCTATAAATGAGGCCCCCAAAGACTTTTTAATGTTTAATGTTCATTTCACTTTTAAAGTCACCATGAAATGGAAGTAGCGATTGCCTTATTCTCCACGTGGTGACGTATATCCGAGTGAAACAGGCAGGGTTGGATTTGAATTTCTCCATCAAAATTTGATTGGATCATTTGAAGTTGGGTCATGTTGCTAATTGCTAATCGCAGCAATGTTCTCCTGGACCCCACCCACTTGCCATACCATATAACCCAAAGTTAAGAGAGATTGTAGGCTTTTTTGACTTCATGCAGCGTCGCGAGAATCCACAGCCGGATGACGTCAAAGTACCGCAAGAGCGATTCGTGAAACATACAGAGTTTGCTTTTAAATCGCTCGTGGATCTTTTGACGTCATCCGCCTCAGAGTCCTACAACGGGTTGGGTACCCACGGATACCCACATAAAAGTGTCTAAACATAAAAGTGACATTCCTAAAATTCACGGGCAGAGATGTGGGTGGGTAGTAGCGCAAATAAAAATATGTGCAAAATTTGTATGTCAGGGTTGTGGACACCAAAACTTTTAAACGCGGCTGAAGGACAATGAATGCCAGCGTTTTTTTTCAGCCGAGCGCTTTTTAGCTGTGAGCCAATTGGTTGTTGTCCCGCCCCTCCTCCACTGTGATTGGACGGCCGTGTGAGAACTGACTTTGACGAGCGGAGCTTTTCACCCAAAGTTGAATCTATTTCAACTCTCGACGCTCAGCGCCGGGCACAGAAAAACCGCCAAGTGCCGGCTTATCTGGAAAACGCAGAGTTTCCATTGGAATTAATTGAAA
Organism: Misgurnus anguillicaudatus; assembly: GCF_027580225.2. Lineage (NCBI taxonomy): Eukaryota > Metazoa > Chordata > Actinopteri > Cypriniformes > Cobitidae > Misgurnus > Misgurnus anguillicaudatus. Next base: position 45,329,262 of record NC_073339.2, read on the forward strand.
ACATGCGCCAGCCGCGGGCGTAAAAGCTTTGGTTTGCACGCCCACGACATTTGACCAATCACATCACCACCACTGCGACAGTGCGCGACTTTTCTTTATTCTTCTCATAGCCTAGTTGAAGCGAACATTGCAGGAGTTGCATAAAGTTTTGCTGTTGATATCCAGAAGCTGAACGTCTTCTGTTAGAAAGCATTTCGAGACGAGACTTAGAAGCACAGCAGGGGTTGTGTAGGTCAGTGGTTCTCAAACTGGGGTCCGGGGCCCCCAGGGCGGCCGCGAGATGGTGCCAGGGGGACCCCAGTTTTATAACATTTTATAAAATAAATTCATTTATCATGTCTGTGATAATTAATATCTGTGTAATTAAACCTAAAAAATATAAGGCTACTAACCAACAGCACTACTTTGTATAACTTAAGATGTTTTGTTTAATTAAAATGTTAAATTTTAGAACATTTTTTTGTCATAAATTTTCTTTGGGGGGGCCGCGAAGGAATGCACCGTACACAAGGGGGGCCGCATGCGGAAAAAGTTTGAGAACTACTGGTGTAGGTAGTTTTTTTTTTCTTGGTCTTTTTTATTAAAATGTCTATTTGTGTAGTTCAGGTTCCATTTCTGCCGATGGTAGGCTACTTGAATGAGAGGTAAGAGATAAAAAATAAATAATTTTTAATTGAAATTATTTTAGCGTGTGTGATTTATGCGTGTGCAGGTACGGTTCGGGTAACAGGCCACATATTAATGGGTTTGGGCGGGTGCGGATTTAATTTTGATATTATCATGGGTGACGGGTCGGATCTGGTGCTGAACCAAAAATGGACCCATGCAGGACTTTGATCTGGTTGTTTGAGCCTAATTTTGAGGAGGGGAGGAGATTTGCATTTTTGATTAAAGATTATGATGGCAAATTAATAAAAAAATAATGAAGCTCACAGATAAGTCATTTGTATAAAAAACAATATTTCAAAACAAATTATAGTTTTTTTATTTTATGTCCATGGTGACTTTAAGAAACTGTTGCCAGTAAATAAAATCAATTTATATCTACAGTATGTTACTGGCAAACAGCTGCCAGTAACAACAGCAAATCTTTTACAGTATATTTTTGTTGGCCAATCCATGAAGTAAGTGAGACACTGGTTCCCTCGCTAAAAAAATATCCCATGGACTTTTGGATTATTGCAAAAAAATAAGCTCTGTGTTTAACAAAACCCCGCCCCTAAACCCAGCTTCACTGCAACTAAAACATCCAAAAAAGTAAAAATAAAATATGAATCCGAATGAGTAAGCCACCTTGTAATCCATATGAATTGCCATGTGTTTAAAAGCACCCTGTTATTAATTTCAGTCTGTTCTATTTGGGCTTCAGAATACAGAAATGTACTGTAGTCTACTCTTGTGTAAGCATGAAGCAAAGGACTAAATAACAATGACAGGATTTTCATTTTGTATGAACTGTTCCTTTAAAGGAAATCGTTCCTGATCGTCTATCTCCAGTCCAGGGCAGATAACCCATCGCACATTTTTAGCCAGCGGTGCTCAGTACATTGGCTGTGAACTGTGGTCGATATCCTCAGGACAGATTGGTCCATTTGACCGATGGTTGCCGGTATGATGGGCTGTCACACTTAGATAGCAGCTTGTCAATGATGGGTCATAACTGACAAGCAGATTTTAATATTTGCCGATGGCAAGATGGCCAGCTGAATTCAAAGGATGTCCATAAACAATAGTGGTCAACCAGAGGACGACTGCACATACTCTATTTATAAGCAGTTTCTAAGTTACAATGTCTAGATTTTAATGAACAACAACTCTTGGGTTAAAGAGCAAAGCGATCTGGTCTAGTTTTCATCACCATTTTCCCATCATACCAATAAAACTTGTTTTAGTATCCAGGGTGATTTTTCTCGGCACCTTTCAGGGATATCTGTCAGATAGGAAGGACATGTTATGCATGGCAAAAAAAAACTTTTGCACAAATTGCACAGATTTTGTAAACATGCACTCTCTGATTGACACTGGAGATGGCATGCATCTAAACCGTCTCTGTTTACAAACTATTAAACAAGCCATTAATCAGTGCCGCATTTAGGCATAGGCAGCATTTAGCGTGGGGTGGCACGGGGTGACTGTGAAAAAAAAAACAAAATGCGCGCCCGCTATTTTTACCACTCATTTCATATCACCATGCTGTCAGTGTTTAGGACTAGGAGTGTGCGGTGCATTCGACTTCATACGGCTCTGCACAGATCGATCAGCGTATGACATCAAGTACAAGAGCAATTCGATAACAATGCTCTCTCCTCTGTTATATGCCAATGCAGTCTTCACAACACATCTAAAGCAAAGCGTGCAAAGTGTGCAAAGTGTTTTCTAATATATGAAAACTTTATAGATGAGAAAAAGTCTAGCTTAAACCGTCAAGTGCACAGGGTAGAAAAGAGGAAGATGAGAAACATGCAAAAGATACAATGTATTTAAGCAGTATACACTTACATTACATCTACACATTTAGCAGACGTTTTTATCCAAAGTGATTTACAGGGCATTGCAAGCTATACATTTTTTATCAGTTTGTGTGTTCCTGGGATTAAACCCATGACCTTTTGCTTTGGAAATAAAAACATATTATGATATATCAGTTTCAAAGTTTGAAACATTGTACACGACATATATATTTGGATAAAGAGATCATTTAACTGAAAATCCTAAAATTAAATTCAAAATATGAGGCTGTTTACACTTTTTATTAAGATGTGTTTTCATCGATCTGATCACAAGTGGACGAGAGAGACACATTACGTTTACACCTGGTATTTAAATCCGTCATTTTGTCCACTTTCGGCGCTTCTGTGCTGAATACTATGAGGAGGTGGTCTGTGAGATGGTGGGCGAGTCTCTCTGCTGTCATTCAAACCCGAGCGGGAGTAATTATGAGTTTATATGGACGCAAACTAATATTATGTCGGAATGCACTGCTTGTTTAGCAAGTAAACATGCTGCACAGTGTTTTGTACATTAGTATGTAAGAGCTTTCTTTGAATTTTCAGCGCAATTGATGAAATAGGATCGCGCAACTTTCACACGCTTTCAAAACGAAACTACGGAGATCAGCCGCTTAGTTTTATCAATGAAAGGCTAAAAATAGCGCTGTTCACCGAATGTTCACGCCAGAAATAAAAAAAGACGTAAAACTTAAATACCTCAGATTAGATCAATGGGCGGAGAGAGAAGGCGGTCGCGTGTTGCTGTTCGAACGCATTCAACCACATGTGCGTTCCGCAACTCCAAAGCGATCCGATCGAAAGTGGTTTCGACCGCCTCTGGATGTGGTTGAAAGTGGTCGAAAGTGGACGAGCTCAAAATGTTTTGAACACCGTTTACACCTGGCATTAACGTCGTCCACTTGTGATCCGATAGACGAAAACACATGTTAATGCCAAGTGTAAACAGCCTCTATGTGTTCGGAGTGTCATGTGAACCATGTGCATCACATGTTTTGTCAAAATAAGTGCCTGCTGCACACGCGTCAAAACCGTTTATGATAAAAGAAACGCTCACGTTCACAAAATACACACAAGACACTCCCTTAACACTAAACTCTGATTATGCATGAGATTATGCGACTATCTAGGGAAACACAAGCGTCTCTTTTATCATAAACCCTTTAGACGCGTCTGCAGCAGGCTCTTATTTTGACAAGACACGTGATGCACACAGGATCACTCGACGCGCAAAACACATATTTTGAAATTACAAACCACACACATGACGGGCTACATACATGTTGTGACGAGCTTTGCATTGAGCGTTCTCGAAAAAAGAAGTCACCGGCCGCCACTGTTAAATGCACAATTACAGACCCTTAAACAAGAACATCTGCTATCATAATTCCTGAGCAGGTTTCCTATGATGATGTAATTGATGACTTTCCATCGAAAAAAAAATGTAAGAAAAGTCAGGGTTTAGGGACGTTTGGTCTTTAGTCTCCAGTGAATTTTTGTTTTGTTTTGTGTGCTTTATGTTTAAAGTGGTTGTTTGTTAAAAATATCTTGGTGGTGAGGTTTGGGGGCTGAAGGGGGAGAGGGTCGCCCAGGGCACCACTGGCTAGAACCGACACTGCCATTGATGCTGTGCGTAATAATCATTAGATGGGAAATGATTTATTCATACTACTGTAAGAAACATTCATCAGATTAAGTAATACTACAAATTAGAAGCGAATACAAACAAATACAGCTTGAATAAGGATTACGGCTATTGTGTTCATGAAAAAATCACTAATGAGATCTCTTTAATGTCTCGATTAAACAGAGAGCAGATAGCGATGTTCTTAATGGTTCTTCCTAGAGTTTTACAAGACTTGTGCTCAGATTTGCCCTGAAATAAAAATGTAAACCAAATGTAAATCACCATTTTATTACTATATACCGGGCTCTTTTAAAGCACTGCAGGAGAAACACCTGAAACAAAGTTTATGCTATCTGACAACTGCGTTAAATCTCCTAAACTATGAACATCTGAGAAATAAAATGATCCTGAGGCATCAATGTAGATGTTTTAAACTGTTTACTGTCTTGAAATGCCCAACTAAGGCCCTGGGCCACAAAACTAGTCATGAGGGTCAATGTTTTGAAATTGAGATTTAGACACCAAGCTTTCAATTGTCTTTTTTTTTTTAGATTTTTTCCAGCTATTTTTGGGTTAGGAAGAACCAATAAATATTATAACCAATATTTTTCTTTGAATTTGAAGCAGTGTTATTGTCCATATTTGTGTACAACAGGTTCCAGTTACACAGAATGAAGTATTATAATGCAAACATCAAAAACGTCATGTCCACGTATGTGGACGTCCAGGTCTTAGGAGGTTAAACATTATCTGAAAGCTGTAAGTACTGTATGTTTTGTTAGGATAGGACAATAGTTGGTGGAGATACAACAAAAAAAAATGATTCTGAGGGTGCAAAAATCGAAATATTGAGAAAATCGATAAAAGTGAAGTCCTTAGCAACACACATTACTAATGATAAATATATTTTTTGCAATCTTTATGGTACATAATGTACGTAATGTAAAGTTATTTTCATGTAACATGATCTTTACTTAACATCCTAATTATTTTTTTGCCATTAAAAAATGACAATTTTGACCCACAATGTATTGTTGGCTATTACTACAAATATCCCCTAGTGATTTATGACTGGTTTTGGGTTCTGAGGTCAGTTACAGGCCACGAGGGGGCTAAAGGGGGCAATGCCCCATCAAATCTGTTTTGTGCCCCCTCAGTATATTTTTGATATTCATGGCAAGGTTTAAAAACGAGGCTTTACAACTAATTGAAACTGTATGTGTTTACAAGAATAACTGTATTAAACTAAATAAAAATGAGGTTGTGGACAGGAAAGAAATAAACATGGATTTCTGTAGCTGGATAACAATGTCTACTGGCTGCTTGTCGTGCAAAACTATAAAAATGTGTAATAAAACAATCATCTTTTGGGAGTAAATTACCTCTTCCCCCATAGGTGTTTGTGTACAGGCATGTGAACAGCACACAACCTGTAAAATTTAAATAAGTATATATGGGGTTTTATCCAACATTTATTTGCGCTATTATTTGCTTTATGACTTTTGATATGCGTTATAATATTAGTTCAGTAAGTTGGAGCTAAAATGAGTGTTAATGAAGAAATTCAATGCCGAATCAAGATGATTACAGTTCTTCTAAAAAAAAGGATATTATTAAAATTATGATGTTTTTATAAAAATTTAAAGTTAACATTTTATTAGTTTAGTTTGTTTGGTTAACTGTGCAGTAGGAGTGAGCGGGGCACAAACTAACGCAGGGTTAATTGTAATGCAGCTACTTTACATATTTATAATCTGTGCTTTTGGTCTTTTTCTCTTACTGCGAGAAGATCTCCTGTGAATTTGTGAAACGTTTTGATGTGTTTTGGTTAAGATATTGAAGAAAGAGTGTTTTGGCATGAAAGTAAATTTTATAAAAATATTATTAAAATATTATTTCAATAACTGTCTTGTTACCTAAAACATGACACCATTTTGAAACATGTCAGCAACTTCTAGTAACTGATAGCTGGTATTGAAAACATTTTTACACAGCAGGGTTAGTTGTCACACAGTGTTACAATGAAGCCTTGAAGACAATAGAAATACTATTCATCAAAATGATAACTGTTAATACAATAACAATTTTTGTTTTAATTGTGCAGCCCTTTAAAAAAAATCTATGCATTGATGCTTAATACAAGGATGGTTAGATGAAGGATCATGAATGGATGAATGTGTGGAAATCGATCTTTGTTAGGCAGATATATAAACAATATCCACCTTTAGTATATAGACAGAATATTATTGAATTATTTGTGTTTAAACAAAATTTTCTAGCAGGTGTTACAACAAACTTGTTACAATGAACCCCACCTATGCACGTTTGCATTCCTGTCACTTTCGGTGTAATTGCACGACAATGGTACGTCCCACAAACACACTTTAAGTGTTCGTTTGTAGCAAATATGTGTGTGTTGATTGTGTAAAAAAATAATCGAATTTAAATAATTTTTGAATGATAAAGCCAAAGTCAAAAAGCGTTAGGTTGTACCACACTCTCCCCTACACTTATGCAAATATTGTGTTTTAGAGAACGCTGCATTTAAAAATCTGGCAAAAGCAGGTCACCTTCAGTTTTTTAGTTTAAAGTTAAACCTCCTTAAAAATTTCAAGTGCTCCATTTCACTCTGCAGCCGGGCCTGCACATATATAACTACAGTATAGATCTGATATAGTCCGGCTATGAGTAACCCCATTCCAGCCAAAATAAAGTTATTCATATTGTAAGAAGCACGAATGAAAAAGCAAATGCCGCTGAGGCAAAAGCCGATTGGACTGAAATGAATAAATAACATAAAATTGCTAAAATATAAATAGTAATAGATGGCCATAAGAGCATGTTGAAATGATAGTGCCGAAAGATGCTATCAAAGATTGAAGATAATATGAAAAGCATATCCTAGAGATAGATGGCTCTAATGTCAGATTAAGTCCATGAAGGGATAGTTTTGCCATCTGTCTTGGCGGCAAAAGCTACTAGAAAAATCACATATCCGAGAGAGAGAAGAGGATGCAATAAAAAAGGCTTTCACACATCACAAAATGCACTGGAGATTTAAAATGAGTCCAAAACGCCCTCACAACCAACTACAGCTTCAAACAACAATTTAGCTTTCATTAATATATGAATTAGGATCCCCCATTATATAACAGTACAGTATAGGTGTACTGTACTGTATATGACATCACCGTTATTCGTTTTTCCATCATTGTCTTCTGTTTTTGGCAAAATACCCTAACATGTCGTTGCATGTTGCATGGGTAACGGCGGTCGTATGATGCATGAAGCGCCTGCTTTTATGGAGTCGGGTAAAGAACAAGCCTGGAGGGATTTGATTCTCACATTGTTAAGCGAGTACAATGCGAGATTCTCCGCCGTTCGCCTGTCAGAGTGATTGGAAAGACTTCACAAAAAGGGAAAGAACGAAATGACACTGATATTCAGAGAATTCATTTGCATATTATGAGTTTTTGATAACAGAACCTGCATTTACCCGGCGGCCGTGAGAGACGAACGAGCCAAACTTTAAATGAATTGGCTGATAATAGGAGGATTTAGCAGACGGAAAGGAAAAGCATTCCACATTTTGATATATTTCAAGTGTAGAGGACGTCAAAATTAGCTTCGGATTTCAAAGAAAGACATAAGTGCTTCTTGCTTGTTTAAGCAGAAGGTGGGAGGTCAATGCACCAGGCCGTGAGGATTCCTGAAGCAGACATGAATTAGATGTTTCGCTTTAGGGAAAAGCTGATGTGCTCAGAGGAATTGCCCCGAGCTGGATTTGCATTCCTTCAGCATTCCCAATTAAACCAAATTCTGAAGGTGTAAAAGCCTCTCGATAACGGTTTTGTAACAGCTCGGCTGGTTAGCAGTGCAAAAGGTTGTGGGTTTAATCCCCATACTGTTTGTGTAGCTTGAATGCACTGTAAGTTGCACTGGGTAAAAGTGTCATATTTATTTATTTATTGAGGCATTATTTAAAGAATACAAAATTTTTGTGTATGACAAAGCTGCTTCTTTTGATGTTTTGAAATAGAAATTTACTCTTGTATTTTGTAAAGGAATACTCTTTAAATAAAGCTTGAAAAGAGAGATACAGGACGAAGAAGTAAAGACCACAGCTTCTCATGGTCAAACTAAAAGCTTTGATGCTGTTAGTATTGACCAGATTTGTATTGCACTAAAACCTGGTGCAGAAATATTGACTGAAAGTTTGGGTTATAAATTAAAATGTGCAATATCTCTACGGCTGCATTACAACACCTTAAGAATTTTTTTTTATTTCTTCTTCTTCTTCAACTTTTATTTTATTTATTTTTTGCAATAAAGTGACACTAAACACAGTCTTGATTATTTAGGGCAATCATGTTAAACCAACACATGCGCATGCATGCACGCACACTCAGTGATTTACTCCCTTGAGATGTTTTTGTCACTCACCTCTTTGGATGCTTGACATCAATAAACACGTCTGTTTCACTCAGCACATCTTGGCTTTATTTTGCAAGCCAAGCCCACTTGCACTGCTGTGAAGCTGTGAGATCCATCACAGAAATGAGTCGCCCTCTTTACAGCCCCGACACCAACAGAGCAGCCCCTAAAATCTCAAATTATACAACTTTGCATCGTGTGCTTTGTCTTGGCAAACTAAAGTTTACAAGCATTTGCATGCAGTACGCAATTGTGTGAAATGAAAAAATATTATCACTGTTTGTCTCAGAGCGAGCATGATAATAAATCCAAATGATTTGAGAAGGTATATCAATTCCCTTGATCTCAAAACAAAACAGCAGTGCTCAGAAAATTAAACACCGCTTGCCAACAAACAAACAGTTCTCTTAAAAATGCTAAAACGCCTCCAAAATTACCCTCATTCTGATTTTGTAAACGTGTGCAAGATGTATTTCCATATACCTATCAATTGTGTATATTGCAGTACCCTTATATATATTGCAATGTCCATTGCTTTTTTTAATACATTCATAATGTCAACTCTGAAAAGTATTGAAACAACTTAAAGTAAATACCTGACATTGGAGTAAAAAAAGTTTAGTTTCATGTGCTTGCGTGAAATTTTTGCTTGCTTACCTGAAACTTTCGTGTGCAGAAACCTTCATGTGCAGAATTAAAAAAGAAAGTTCAGTTTCGTGTGCACCCATGAAACTTTTGCTTTCACAAGCGCACACGATAGTTTCACGTGCGAGCGCGATAGTTTACTGACTGACATTGGAGTAAAAAAATCTAAAGTTTAGTTTCATGTGCTCACGTGAAACTTTTGCATGCTCACGTGAAACTTTTGCATGCTCACGCGAAACCTTCATGTGCAGAATTAAAAAAGAAAGTTCAGTTTTGCGTGCACCCATGAAACTATAGCACGCGCATGAAAAACTTTTGCTTTCACATGCGCACACAATAGTTTCATGTGCGAGCGTGATAGTTTACTGACTGACATTGGAGTAAAAAAATGTAAAGTTTAGTTTCATGTGCTTACGTGAAACTTTTGCTTTCACACATGAAACTTTTGCTTTCACGTGCGCACACGATAGTTTCATGTGCGAGCATGATAGTTTCACGTGCAACCGCGATAGTTTACTGACTGACATTGGAGTAAAAAAAATCTAAATTTTAGTTTCATGTGCTCACGTGAAACTTTTGCGTGCTCACGCGAAACTTTCATGTGCTCATGTGAAACCTTCATGTGAATTTTTTTTTAAACTTTTAGTTTCGGGTGCACACGCGAAACTATTGCTTGCGCACACGAAACTTTCGCTTTCACGTGCGAGCTCGATAGTTTCATGTGCGCACGCAAACTAAACGTGATAGTTTCATGTAAACGAAACTTTTTCTCCATGTCCCCTTAGGGGCTCTGTAAATACCTGCCTGATCGCATGAGAGTTCGTACATATTTTATGAGTTGGCAAATTCGTATGTATTCATACGAAGTTAATCATGCAAAAATGTAGGATTATCATTAAAAAATAATAACGAAACCTAACCCCTAATCCAACATCACAAGGTTCAAGGCAAATTAAACAAAAATGTACGAATGTGGTCGTACCAATTAATATGAATTAGCCATCTTGTAAAATACGTACGAATCGCCATGAGATCACATTATAAATACTAACAGAACTGTTGGCATTACTCCGAACATAAGGCACACTTTATTTATTAATCTTTATTTTGTATAGCTTAAGCCCAATGCAGTTATATGTTACATTTGGTGTACGCTTTTATCCAAAGCGACTTACAGTATATTTAGGCTATACATTTTATTGCGTGTTCCCTCTGAATCAAACCAATGGCCTTTGCACTGCCAATGCAGAAAGGCCTAAACTTTACATTTAAGTCAGACATTATACATTTCTCTTCCTGTTCAAGATGCTGTCCTGAGCCAATGATTAATAATGCCGTCGATGGTTTCACAGAGGTTACGCAGCCTCATTTTACCTGCACGACTGCTGCGTACTGTAATTCGTCTGTCGTATGCATGAGACGAACTTATGCTTTAATAACTCTGCCCTCATTCTGTTTCTAATTAGCTTTGATTTAACATTTCCTACATTAATAATATCTGTCATGGTTTGAGGCGAACACACGGTAACTCTCGCACTGTTAGTGTGCGACTAATTACTGATGAGATCAAGCAGGAGATACTACAGTAGCTGAACTGAAAAGTAATTGATTGAATATATAGCACAAGCCAAAGAAGCTGAAATGTATTGGAGAGGCAGACAGAAACAAACACATCAGAACGCTAAAAAAGCGGCATCAATTGAAGCGTCACGTCCTGCGTTAATATGCGTTCCCTGAGGAAGTCTCAGTCGAGAGTTTATAAGCTGTCAGGTGCTGGAAATCCATTATGACCACACGTGTAGCCTCAAACGCTTATGTTAGAAACCGTCCCATTAAAACAGAAAATGGAAAGATGGTCGATTTTACATTTTACCCTGAAATAATTGTGCCTGCTGAGTAGTTTACACTTAAACGAATTGCTTTGCCGCTGTTATGGTTACGCATAATGGTGCCTTAATAGCAAGCTGCCCAAGTAGATGCAAATGTAGAATAGACACTGCAGAATTAATGTATGCATGATGGAGAAGAACAGATAAATGACACGTGAAGTCCTGTGACTTAAATGCTATGTGCCATTATAGCTGCAAGAAATGCATTTTTGGAGCATATTGCATGCGTGAGAAATATTTGTATTAATGCAAAAATTCAATTTGCATTTTAATCTTATTTACACTAAATGATGAAAGATGCTCACTAGTGCCCCCTGTGGCAATGCTGAGATTGCAGTGCATGATTGCGTCATAAATGTTGTTGCAAATCTTATTATATCTTTAACTACTTTACTTGCAAAATTATATTTCAGGTCATAGGCTAATGCAAAATTTACTTGGCTGAATAATTGTTTATTTCAATTATGACTAGGCCTACTATCAACGCTAAAAAAATTTATTCCTCATATTGCCGGTGCCATCTTGCAAAAAAACTATAAGCCGATAAAGACTGCAATTTAGATTTTTTTCCACTTTGCAAATTGTGCTAAAAATTACTATAATGCATGGCCTTTCATAGCTTATTGCTTTAATACACCCTCATGTCGGGCGGAAATAAATGCCTGTATATATCCCTCGGGTTGTCTTCGATTGGAGCTGAACTTGTGGTATCAATTAGACAGTGAACTATATTGGCACCAGGTTGCATCAGCCGTCATCCCACGGGCTCGTCTTTGCTCCATCTGACAGACCTGACATTGAAATTCACAACAAGCCTTGGTCACTCAATTCCTATAGCGGGGGAAATTATGCAAAAAGTTTCAGAAATGCACAGATGTCGAAGCATGACTCTTAAAGTGCATCGTGTGACGGTCTTGCTTTCAACAGAGGTCAAGAGAGCCCCACGAGTGGATGACCACGGTAACATGCGGCGTCTTGTCTTTTACAGCGTTATCCCCTACGTGGAACCACCGTGGCATCCAGAGCCGACCCCTCAAGTGAACTTGTCTGTTCAGGTCATCACAGCCAGCATCTTATGGCAAACACGCAATACTCCCATAGCAGCCAGCAGCGCTGGTCTTTTTAAAAAAGGTCACTTCAAGCCTGAACGACATGCACAATTAATCCTACCCTAGCGTTCCTCCAACCAACCCAATAAATATCCGCTCAGTCTATTAGGCTCTGCCTGTCCGCGGTTGTTGCAGACGGCCATCAGATTTTCAAGCATCAATGACACATTGATTTTGAATTACAGGGAATGTTCATTGTCTAGAGGCGGATGCAGTGATCTGATAAGACTGATCCACTTACATCACCCGACTGACATCAAGACGGGCCTTTTGAATATTTCAAAGTGAATATCTCATGAATGAAGAGCTCTGTTCACAGGAAATTCCAGTATGGCATCAAAAAGATATTAGAAATGGTTGCTAAAAATGTGACATGATGCTGTCAGTGTTTACTGTCATTATATTAGCTCTCAATAGGATTGCTCACCAAAATAGATGGGATATAGAAGTAACGCAATAAAATTGTGCCATGTTATGAAAAAAAACCCAGTTTTGTCCTTTTCGTATTTTTGCCTTTATTTGACAGACGGTACATTGTAAAAGGCTCATTATAGTCGGTTTTCATACTTCTGCATCGTTGTCCATGTCATGCAGACCGCAGTATCCAAGCTTGAAGTAAAAGTGCAACAGCCAAAGAAGCAGTTTGGCCAGAAAACCCACAAACAAAGAACAAGAAGCGGCTTGTTGTGTATGATGTAAGAAGACCAGCAGTGATGGAGGTAAATAGACAGCGACTTTTGTTGCAGTTTGAGTTAAATCACTCCTAAACTTGGACCATCTTTGTTCTTAGGGGGCGTGCACACCAAAGTTTTTATGCCGGTGCATGTTTTCATCTGTTTCCAATAGAAGCTCGCCGTTTTTTAAAACAGCCAGCAGCTGGCGATTTTTTTCCGTGTTGAAATCCGGCACTCTGTGTTTTTTCCGCGCTCAGCGCTGAGCATCAACATTCAACTTTGGATGAAAAGCTCCGCTCGTCAATGTCAGTTCTCACACGCCGGTCCAATCACAGTGGAGGAGGGGCGGGACAAGTATCACAACAACCAACCGGCCCACAGCTCAAGTATCACAACTACCAAAGCGCTCGCTAAAGAAAGCTGGTGCTCAGCTCAAAAAACAGCTGGCATTCGGCGTCCCCCAGGTGTTGTCAGATGCGTTAAAAAGCTTTGGTGTGCACGCCCCCTTATTGTTGCAATTGGAAATGACTATGAAGAAAGGTGTTATTTGATATTTTTGGTCTAAAAACTAGACGTAAGAATTGGACAGGAAAGTAGAGGGACGAGAAAGTCGGAAAGGATCGTCAAAGGACCTCGAGCCAAGAATCAAACTTGGGTCAACAAAAGTGCTCACTACACCATCGGCTCCAACGTTGCACTTTCATTTTGAGTGTAAAATCACCTGCTTAAATAATCAATAGGGAAAACAGTTAGCAAATCGTTTGTAAATTGAATATATGAGTCAATTTTAATTATGTTTCTCTCATTAGAATAGATAAAACAAAAATGAAATTTGGATTTCAGCGATGCATGCAGACAATAACAGTAACAATGAATAATGATATTTACGATTTATTCGATTTTTGCATTTGCTGAAGAAAACATCTTTGGCTCTTGGCCTTGCAGCTGCTCGTTTTGGTTACTTACAGATCAAAGTCAAGAAAACCCAACCTCATGTCTTCACAATGTTTGCTTATCTTTGTAACATCTTGTAACATAAGAGTGCAGTTGCAGGATATGGGAGCAAAAACAAATCAAGTTCATGCATATGGGTCTTTTAGCATCTGCTGTGAAGTGTGTCTAACACGAGACGACATTACAAATGTATTGTCTGCAAAGAGAAATCCATAGTAAACAATCACACAGATGCCTTTAACAAGCCACGCTTACAGAGGTATCGCTCATGCCTGCAGCCCAAACGGTGCAAGATGAATTGCGCAATAAAATTTTGAGCACCAAGCACGTTTAACGGCAATATTGACGTATGCATGAGCAAGAAAAGCTAATGAAAAGTTTCTTAATGTGCACGCATCTATTAGATTAAATGATCTCATTACAGTATGATTATGAAGAGCCCTTTAATGGTTTTAACCGCTTTGACGTCACAACCTCTTGCCCGAGACCTAACCAGTGAATTTCATTTAAACAGATTTCAGGTCAGTTTAAGAAGCCATGTAGCAGAGCTTGTGTGCTGATTGTTTAAGGTTTAGCAGGGTCTGCAGACCATCAGCCTTCTTTGGCTGCCAAGTCTGATCTGTTTTTAGTTTCAGACCTTAGACCTGAGTTATGGTTCGAGCTTGCTCAGAGCGCCTGCCATCAGAAAGCACCGCAAAGCAGGAGGGGTCTGGAAGTCGTCCAAATGCAATGAGCTTATTGGCGACTGTGAGCATCTGAAACTCATTTCGGCGTGTACGGTGGTGCCTGAGGTTCAGCTGAATGCCTGACTGGGAAACATTCACAAGATTTGATACCAGAAAGAACGCATTTACCGCATTATTCTTCCGCAGGTAACCGGTTCTGCTCATTAAATTTAATAATCAACCGAGCTGGTAAGCTCATATTGTTTGAAGTTTTGCAGATGTGTTAGCTGGTAAAACGATCTATATTTGGGGTCAAGCACTAAGGGCCCATATTGTGTGCAGTGCCACCTTACACGTTTTACAATTTGCAATCATATTCCTCTGTGCCCGTTCCCGTAATTTCATCTTGCACCTATTGGTTATATGAATATGATTATGTTGCATATAACAGATGCTTTGCGATGCGTAATTATTGGCGGTTCAAGGCATTCATGTTGGAAAATCCAACGGTTAATATCCTACAGACTCTGTAGTATAAATCATCCGGCGATTTTATTCTCCTGGCAAATCCTAGTCATTTACAGTAATCCAGCAGCTAAAATTAGTGTAATTTACAGCAGTTATATGCAAATCACACAATATCCAACAGGGTTGGCTTTATAGTCGCCCCAAACGTGTCATTCTGAGAAATACATCTGTGATGCGGTAACACAGAATTTTCAACCCATCGGTTCATATGTACAACATTCCTAGCACAGAATGGAGCGACTGGGGAGCGAGGTCTGTGACAGCCAGCTTTGAGGGATCTTATAAGTCTAAAAATAAATGGAGGACCTTGTCCCATATCCATGTGGAAGAATATGGGATAAGTGGGCTGGTGTCAGTGGTGCGTTTATAGCAGTCTTGTCCGCAGGGGACTGGACTCGCTCATTTAACAATGCTGAACTCACTCACGGCAAAATTGTTTTGACTTGTGTTTATCCATTCAGAAGAGAAGAAAGTAAAGCGTCTCCCGTGCTCTGAAGCCATCTGCTCATAAAAAAAGAGTTGGGAAAGTTTGTGTCACACAAAGACTAAAAAGACGCCGATAAAGAGACCTTTAGTATACTGTTAGAAAAGTTACGGATGTGTTAATAATAATGTTAATGTTAATAATAAGGTTTTACTCTAAAGGCAATTACGGATGAGATTAGATTGATCAAACAATGAAATAAACGCAATCAACCACAGTTAAATACATATATAAAACTGATACAGTATTAAATTAGTTAAAGGTGCCAAAGGCGGCATTGAAAATCTGTTAAATCGTTCTTTGTTATCTACATAGAAGGTCTGGGGCTTTATTAATTGCAAAAATTATCTAGAGACGGTTTTACATGTCAATCTACAACCCTAGGATTTGCCTTTAGAATTAAAGGCGGAGTGCACAATGTTTGAAAGCCAATGTTGATATTTGAAATCACCTAAACAAAGACGCCCCTACCCTAATAGAATCTGGACCTTCTTTTAAAAGACCCGCCCCACACATACGCAACCTGGCAAGGATGTCGGTTAGTAGACACGCTCCTTACTGCTGATTGGGTATAAGTGTGTTTTGGTAGTCGGCCCGTCTCCTTATCCAAAGCGTTTTTCAAACATTGTACACTTTGCCTTTAAATGGTCTATTATTACCATTTCTATTATTACTTCAGTATACTGTAAAAAAATTCTGTAGAAATTGCAGCTGGGTTGCCAGTAACTTACCGTAGATTTAAATGTATGTTTTTTACTGGCAACATTTTGTTCAAAGTTAAATGAACATTAAACATTTTCAAGTCTGTCTTAACAGACTAAAACTAAAAAAACAGCATCAAGCAAAACATTCTGGGAAACAAAATCTGAAGCAAAAAAACTGAAAAAGGTTGATGATGATTTCTAGTTCCCAGAATACTTTGCATGAGGCTGTTATTGTATAGTTTTATTATTATTTGTTAATATTTAAAATGTATTTAACTTTGAACAAACTCTTGCCAGTAAATAACATAAATTTAAATCTACGGTAAATTACCGGCACCCCAGCTGCAATAACATTGTAATTTCTACGGAATTTTTTTACAGTGTAGCTCTGTGTGTGTGTGTAAACAGGCCTTATGTTTGAGCCTGTATCAGATGACAATACAAGCTTTTGGGGAAGAATCAATTAAGAGATAATGGACATTTATGGGTGGTAAGTTTGTGTTTTTTTTTCCCGGTATGGACATGTAAAACGTAACTGTAACGTTAATGGTAAAACTTTAGACTAAACGATAGCATATAGCATTAACTAGCATATAGCGCTAACTCAGCAGTCAAAACTGCAATAAAAACTTTGTTTTTAGCATTGTAACAACATTGTACGTAATTTCATGTGTAATTTAATGTCGTGTTTGAGCCTCATAATATGTCATTACCATGTACAGAGCTCGTAATATTTATCTATGCCTAGACAAATAAAGCTTTACATTGTACGGCACCCCTTTAAACATTTGGTTTAAAAACCATTACTGCCAACTGAACTAACAATCTTTCATAAATATGCTCCTGTTTTAATATTTCTTTCAATGTTAGCGATAAGTCGCCTTACCACGATATTGTATTTTAATATGCTTTCAATCATTGTTCATTGAATCATTGACATTTAACCACAAACATTAAACCAGAAAAGCAACACAATATAGACCCATAAAAACGAAATTTTTAGGGTTGAGCAACTGTTGAATGCTATATCATTTGTATGTTGTCTTGAATGAATGCATTTGCTAAATAAATAAATGTGGAAGTAAAGAAACAGGATTCCTGTAAACCGGTGTCACATGCCATTGATCAGCCAACAATATATTCCTGTCCCTATCTCACCCTATTTTTTGAGCCAACCTTATCTGCAGGAATTTGTAACTATTTTACAACGTGGCTAAATGGCAAATTATACTTCTATGTAGGAGCTATGCCGTAGCCTGATGCATACCCAGGGTGTGATATGCTGGAGGGATTTACCCCTCCTTTGGTATTTATATCCATGCCTCTGATGATTTTTTTATGTATCCCCCAATTGTGATTAGTGGTCAGTAAACAGCCATACAAACAGCTAAAAATAAAGATAATTTAGTAAACGCAGTTCTATGTGGACCACGATTGGTAGAACCCCTCCCATCAGAAGTAAAAAAAACTGCATCATGTTACCTAATGCACATTTCCACTTGCAACGAAAACAAACATGTGCAGGAGAGATATTTAACAACTCAGGTTGCACCAACAGTCGCTGTCTATTTTGCTCATCACTGCTGATGCTTCTCTAACAACGTACACAACAAGCTGCTGCTTCTTCGGCTTTTGCTTTGATACTGTAACATGCCCGTGGACATTGCATAGCAATCTGCATGTGTAGAAGGATCATATCAAGAAGTATGAATGAAAATTGACGGGTAGAGGCAACGGTGTGTCCTATGCAGAAGTATAAATTCCCCTTAATACGTTAATTTGTAGCTATTTTAGGACTTGCCTAAAACAAAACATGTCATACCAGTTCTTCCAGAAAAACTTTTTTTGTGATTTTTGGGGGCAAAAATCCTTGATCTTGTGACATGTTTTCTTAAAAAAAAAAAATTGATGTTTATTAAATTTTACGCGATAAAATTGCAGGAACTTGCCAAAATTGCCAGTAGCACCTCACTGCAGAACACAATACCCAGGGGGCGGGTTGCATCCAGATCCAGGGGGTGATGTTGGATTCAGGGCGTTTTCACATTAGCACTTTTGGTGCGCACCCGAGTTCGATTGACATCAGAGTTCGGTACATTTGGATGATGTAAACGCTGTCTTCCAAACTCGGGTGCGCACCCGCAAAACGTACTCAAATCCACTTAAAAAGGGTGGTCTGGGGTCCGGTGCATGTGAACTCACGCTTGTAGTCTTCTCGTTTACAGCGGTTACCAAGCAACATGAGAACGCGCTGGCTGCAGCTTGATGATGCAAGCGTACCGTGGTTCGGATGCAAAAATAATATGTGAACACAGTCCAAGGGGGCATGGGGAGGGGGAAGCAATCGAACTCGGGTTCGGACCAGGCAATCGCACCAAATGTGAAACCTCCCTCAGATCCAGGGGTCGGGGCTGGATCCAGGTCCAGAGATCTCTTACCACTGCATTTTGATTGGTCGGCAGTTTTACCACAAGACACGTCATACTTGCATTACCATGTCCGCATTGAGTCCTAACTAAATTAAGTTATTCTTTTGATGGAAAAACAAACTTTATTTATGACTACAATACAAGTAGTGCCTTTAAGGTAAAATTTAAGTTTTTTTTGCTCTAATGTGTTGGAGTACAACATTTCGGGTACTACGAGGAATCTTACCACACGCAGTTTAATACATATAAATGTATACAGTATAAATATGCATAAATACACTGGATCATTTAGCGGAGCAAAGTATATAAAGTGGGAGGAGTTGGATCTAGGTCCAACCTCGCCCCCTGGATGTCGTGTTCTGTAGTGAGGACCATCTCAAAATTGCGGAAACTTGCAAAAACTTCATTGATGTTCATGTCGCATAATTACGTCACTTCCTAACATTCCCATGACAAGGGCTTGACATGACATGGCTGCGCATGTGTGAAGTAAATGCAACATTTTTCTCTTTTCTTCTAAGATATATGACTTTTTGCTACGAAAATGCAGAGATTATTAAATCATGCATATCCTGCATATTTTACGAGCAGAAATCTGCAATTTATGCTGCGAAAGTTCCGCGTATTTAAAAAATCTGGCGTATTTAAAAAAATCCGGCTCCCGCATAAATATTCGGACTTTGGCTGATTATGCAATGAATCATGCGATCGCATAATCGTGTTTTTCTTTTTTATTATTAGATAAAAAAGCAGCAATGATCATATTCAATTCAATTTTACAATAGTTTCAAAGCAGCATTACATTAATAAATGCAGGAGGAAACATAAAAAATCATTAAATTACATATTAATTAGTCGTCTTGTAAAACACAGGTAATTACAATTGTCTTAGGCCAATCTCGCTGTGTTAGGTTGGTCCATGTGCTCAACAAACAACCTACAAATGCAATAAAAGCATTTGAACATCATAGATTTAAGAAACTGTATTTGATTTTCAGATATATCTACTTCTGTTCCCTAAAGCAGAGCTGTAAAGTTTGCAATTGTGTTCCTGACCAACCTGTGTTAGTTATTCATCCTCCACAGCACAGATGAGGGCTTCTCCAAGGGAATCTTTTATTTTTAGTCCAAACGCAGTCTGACTCCTCCAAAGCTTTTGTTTCATCCTTTCTTCTCACACGATTGGCCTGATTTCCTATTACCTCCGCATTGTTAGCGTGGCAGCTTTCATCGCATTTATCAGAACAAATGAACTACACGGAAGTCGTTTTTGGGGATTTCGGCTGAATTGCGCAAACCGTGAAGGGCTACTTGTCTTCCCTTGAAGTCTTTGTCAGATTGATATTGATTTTTCTCCATCTATAGAAGCGTTGTACAAGAAAGCTATGAACGCAATTACCTCCCTCCTTTGTACAATTTGCTTTGTTCCATGGCATTTTTCTCCTCTCTGAGAGTATAAATCAAAGTACAGCATTTTAAAGTACTCACCTGCAACAAATCATTTAAAATCCACCCCGGGGGTTGAATGTTATTGACTTCAATTAACTCTTGAGATCGTGACTGTGAAAATCAAGCTGTGATACGGCAACTGGCGGGTGCGAGCTATTTCCGCGTCTCGAAAAATATCTGCTGACCTGGCTGCCTTTTTTCATTTCTCCTAGGATTATATTGGGTGATTCAGCTATTTACATAATTAAATGTAATTGTTTCTTTAGGCTTAATGGTGTGCTTCGTCACACCGTTTATGGATCGAATGTGATTTGAGAGTTATGAAGCTTTAAAATATCCACGAGCGCATACACTACAGTGCTCTGCTTATGGATATAAGAATAGTGCCGTGGGGGCGGAGAGGTTTTTTATGTGGAATATAACTTTTATATGTCCTCGGCTGATTCAGTCAATGCCTTTCTAAATTAGCTGGAAGATTAAAGGTCTCATTCACCTGAGAATGAAAAGTCTGTCTTTTTACTATACGTACAGTATTTTCTATACTTCTGTTCCAAACCTATACTGTGTGCTGTTTCACCTTACCAAAGGAAAGATGGCACTTTGCATCAGGGTTGGCATTATTCAATAGTCTATAAAGATTTTTCAAAAATATGCACATAATAAACATATGAGGGTGAGTTTATGTTTGCATGGACTCATTTAAAGGAGACATTTCACAAGACTTTTTAAATAAACCTGTGGTGTCCACAGAGCACATATGTGAAGTTTTAGCTGAAAATATTATATAGGTAATTTATTATAACATGTTAAAATTGACACTTTGTAGGTGTGAGCAAAAAATTGCAGTTTATGGGTGTGTCCTTTAAAATGTCCTTCTGACATCACAAGGGGATCCAAATTTCAATTACTTATTTTTTCACATGCTTGCAGAGAATGGTTTACCAAAATTAAGTTACTGGGTTGATCTTTTTCACATTTTGTAGGTTGATAGAAGCGCTGGGCACCCAATTATAGCACTTAAACATGGAAAAAGTCAGATTTTCATTAAATGTCCCCTTTAATGTTTTATTAGGTGTGCATTATTTTTCAATAATTCAACAGCCCAGAGCCAATTATTCTGCTTATACTACGGTGGCCACACCTCAAGACATTGATCACATGATATATTTAAAGGGATTCGTCCTTTTTTTTTGTACTAAAATCGCTATTGTGAGTAGGACTATTTATTTCGCGTTTCATCCAACGGCTCTTTTGCTTGTTCCAAAACGTCCTTTTAAAGCTGGCAATGGAGGCTTGAGCCGTTGAAAGCATTCTAATGCAGTTATTAATGAAGTTATTAGAAAGAGAGCGACAGAGACACAGAGAGAGAGAGAAAGAGAGATGTGCGAACGAGGCTATCTCTGTGTGTCTCTAAACAGCGCTGTTATTAAAAAAATCGTCTGTCATGTTGTTTTTGTTAGTCCGTTATTACAGTTAACTATGCAAAGTGATCTGGAACTGTAATGCAGTCAAAAGAGCTGCCTGGAACTACGTTCGCCGTGGGTTTCCCAGAAAATAATTGCACACCTCAGAACGTTCATCAGCCAATAAGATTCAAGCATTCAACAGACCCATAGTATAATCCCAGATAACAACCACTTATAACTAATAACACACGGTATCCCGGTTGCAAATAGTTTTGACAGGTATAGTTTAATATTACAGAAAATTTTAATACAAAGAAATTTTTTAATAACGTATAGGACACTATATTTACATTTGATTAAAGCAAACAGTGTGTTTGTGACATTTGAACGTCTTGTCATATCTTAAAACTGAAAGTAAATGGGTTTTCCTCGCGGAAGGTCTGCATTCATTAAAATGAGCAAATAAAATATTTCAAATAAATATTCAACGTTCTTTACCTTAATTATGAGGTAAATAGCAGTATAATAAGCAGGATATGCACAGGCAGCTGGTTGTTATCTCAAAATAAGCCCCTTCAGTGTGAAAACAACAAGCTGCCTATACATTATTCCTTAATTAGCTAAGATGCCATTTTTTTATGTTTTTGTGCCATTTTTTGTCTTTATTCAATAGACAGTATGATAGGAGAGGAGAGGAAAGTTTAGGGTGGAGAGAGGGCAACCTCGACCACATGTCGGAGCACTGCCCACTACACCACCGGCTCCGATTAAGATGCAATTTTACATACAATTTGGACAGTTAGTACCGCTAATATGCATCTTTTAAATTTGCTAAATAGCAATATGAATATAACCTATACTTTAAAATATGCTGGGTTGTTTTTAACCCTTTAACACAATGCTGGGTTAAAAACGACCAAATGATGGGTTGTTTCAATCATGAGTTGTTAATGTGAAACCATAATGATGAGAATAATTTAAAACATTACTGCGCAAACGAAGTCAACTATCGTCATGAAGGCCATCGTCTATCAGCACAACCCTAGTTGGTAGAGCATTGTATTAGCAGTGCAAAGGTCATGGGTTCAATTCCCTGATATCAACATATATACCTTGATTGTAATAATTGTCTTATCCTGGTCAATGGCACGTCTTTTCTCATATAGCCAGACAGGAGAGCTTGTGTTAATTCTGTATAATAGTGTTTTTCTATGTCAACGTCATGGCACATTAATGGTGTTGGACTGTGTGTACAGCTCGAGGGAAGAGCAAGAATAAACATCTGTCATTTGTTTACATCCGTCTTCCTCTGAACCTTTTCACTCTTGTTTGCTTCTAAATGGCTGAACGGCTTCCTGATTCTATATAACAGCTTATCTCACGCTACAAAAGCCTTTAAATATTTACGCTTTTCACCAGAATTTAACTGTTGAATTGCTCCTAAAAAAATTTTTTAAGCCAATAATGACTTATTGTTGTCCTTTATATATATAATTTTGTTTTGTTTAGTGTATAAATATTTTGTTTTGTTTTGAGAGAGATTTATAGGCATGACTTCATAAATTCATAATTTCAGATTTTGTAGTCAGGTCACGGATGTTTGCTCGGAGCTCAAGATAAATCTCCAGGCCATGCAGGTAAACTTGCGAAGCCCCTTTATTTTGAAACCAGACCTTTATGTAACCCAGCTGGTGTTTGTTTTTATTTTGCACTACTAACCACTTGGGTTTTATCTCTCACACATTTGTACATATAAATATGAATGACATGAATTATAACCCCAGTCTTGAATAGAAAAATTCTTGGTTAGATCTTTCTGGGAGGCAAAAGGCCTTTGGAGACCAGATGTATTATACAAACCTAATCTGTGTGCTTTTGTACATCTGCAGCCCAGATTTGGACCATTTCTAAATTGTTATGTTTACACACACCAAAATGTTTGTGCCATAATAAACAAATAATTATGCATGTAATGATGCGTAAATAGAAATTTACCGATTACAAAAGCTATACATTTATACTATTAGCATATTTGTCTGTACACTATACAATAATGCAGCAACATTCAGTATTGCTGTTAAATATGTTTAAGCATAATTATATACTAAATAACACACATTAACCCATTCCCTGCTAGCATTTAAAAAAAGTTCCCGGTCAGCATTTTTTTGTGATTTTTACAAAAGTTTCACAAAATGCCTTCCAGGAATATTTTCTTCTAAAAATATATAGTTAAAGAGTTAAATGATTCATTGATTTATTCATGCAAAACTGCTAAAGTGTGTTCTTATTGGCAACAACTTTGACTTTGTGTATGATAAATGAGCTCAATGACAAACAGTGTAATGCATTGCCAACTTCAGTCGAGCGCTGATGAGGGGGCGTCTGAATTACCGAGAAGGGTGATCACATGAATGCATATAATTCTCCCAGCTAGAAAAGACATATAGCTTTGGTACGTTCCTTAAAGGTGCAGTGTGTCATTTTTATAAGGATCTCTTGACAGAAATGCAAAAAATATACAAAACTATATCATCAGGGGTGTATAAAGACCTTTTTATAATGAACCGTAATGTTTTTATTACCGTAGAATGAGACGTTTTATCTACAAACACAGAAAGTCGCCATTTACATGAAAGTCGCCATTTTGTGCCGCCACGTTTCTACAGAAGCCCGTAACGGACAAACTTTTTTACTAAGTTGTCTCCGACGATATGTTTTTCCGGTGGCGGCTACCGTAGCTTCTCTATGCTTTTTAAAAGCAAGAGGTGAGCAGTGGACTGAGGCATTGGTTGCAATTCGCAACCTCACCACTAGATGCTGCTACAATTTGCACACTGTACCTTTAAGTTTTAATGCGTTATAAACAATCATCTCGGTAATACAACCACAAAAACTGCATCTATAGTGAGCAACGTACAGAGCCCTGAACAATCTTACCATATACGACGACAACAAAAAAAGCATTCCTACATATTAACACAACACTGCCTTTTTGAAGCTCAGACTAGAAGTCTTCTCGAGTCCAAAATATATGTAATACTTTGGATTCGAGTCCAAATGTACCCAAGCCGAAATTACCCAAATCACTTTTTACACAAACCTGACATGCAAAATATTTTTTTTAAATGACCCGACCCAAGACAAACCTAAAAAAAAATAAAACCCGACCCGAACCAGTGGCAACCCAAATGTAAATGGCATTGACGTGTGTGCAGTCTGCATCCCTGTACACACCAGTCAAAAAGAAAGAAAACCCGGTGGCCTCGCAACCAATTTGGCCCGCTGCTCCATTAATTTTACTTTGTTATCTGACGACGACACAAAGGTAAAATTTATTTTTAAATTGATTCACAGGTGGGTCGGATTGATTGACACCCACGCGATGTCGCAAGCGCTCTTGACAAACAGGGGAGGGGTTGGTAAAGGACCTGGACACACACATGTGAGATCTTTCAGGTCGTCTCAAGTCCGTTTGGCAAAAACACATTTATTTTATATTACCGAGACCCGATGCCGCTATAATTATACCCAACCCGTGTCTGAGGTCTCGGGTCGGAACTAGGGTTTTCGGATCGAAACGGAGCCATGAAGACCTCTAGCTCAGGTAGTGGCAGTTGCTGAAGTTTCTTTCTTTTTAATCCATTTTCCCTGGTAAAATAAGTTAATGCAATATACAACCTTGAAATTATGTAATTGTTATTAGGGTCGGTGAGCAAGCTTAGTCAAGCGACCAATCATAATTCGACTATAAAATTGCCATTTTAGCTTATTATTCACTATCAGGAAGACAATACACTAGGCAAATGTGATTTTTAAATAGCACATTTTATCATTAAAATCGTATTCAAAATTAATGGTGACCTGAGGGGGCGGGGTAGTGCCGGCCCCCCTCACACCTCTCATCCCCTACCTCCATGGCGCCAGTCATGGTGTTATGTCATTTTGTGGCAATGCCCATTTATGGTGAAAGCAATCCATTCTTGATAAAAAAGCATGATTGGAAACGTTTATTTGAAATAAAAACCCGCAAGACATCAACATTCAATGAATTCTCCTTTATCCTCGGCAATAACAGCGACAATGTTCAATACCTTTTGTAGTCAAGAGTTATGTGCTTATTCACATATCGACTTTTTAAAAATAAACCCACTGTGAGAAATATTCATTGTTGTAAGAAGTTTATCAACCAGCACAGGCTTCTTTATGTAATGAATGCTTAGAGGAATGCTTCTTGCGTAATACCAAACACACATCATACTGTATATCTACAGCTGCGGTTTAGTGTTGTTTTGTGATTCCAGTGTGCGTGCGGCAAAACATTTCGGCTTTTTGTTTCTCTCTGACCGTGAATGTGACAGATAGCTCAACCACCCACATTTCTGGCATAGTTACCACTTCACCACCTCTTCAGAATCAAAACAAAAAAATTTAACCCACTTTATCCACAAAATCCGCTCAAATCCGTTCACTGAGGTGAACGTTCAAATCCTCAGCGTTCCTTATTGAATCATTCATTGTATTCCTCTCGAGGTTGTGGTTTTAATGCAAAAACTGCGCCGGGGAAGAATCTGTCACTCAAGTAGAAACATAACTTTTCAATCAGGTACGCAACGTGCCGTTAAGCCCAAACCTTGACGAGGAGATGGCCGTTTTTATCTTGTTTCAGAAGCTGACAACATTTTTCTGTGACAGCGGACACTAAAGCGGGTAACTTGAGCGGTTGATTCGAATGTCAAACGCATCACTGTTTGTTTAAACCATGACAGCTTTTATATAGAAACCCAATGAGCTTGGAGACGGGGAATCGTTCGTGCTGCTACCCAGACGTGTGTTTGTATGGAAAAACCGAAGGAAGACCACTGTCACCGTGTCCTCCTGTGAGACAGGTGGATCTTCTACCGTTGAAGGCCCTTAAAAATATAGGCAGTGACAGGCTGTGTAACATGAAGTCATTAGCACACACTGCCTAATGATGACTGTGTGTGGCTATCACCACTGTTGCTCTGACACATTGAGATATGCTCATGTATAAAAAAAACAGCGAGTTTGATGGGAAGAAATAGAGAGAAAAAGAGCGAGAGAGTTAAATAACACTCCTGAGAGGTAAATGATGCAGAAAATCTCAAATTAACCCATGCACATGTATATTACTGCCTCTTTATGTACATTTATGCATCTGATAGATGGTTTTATACAAAAAAATAAATTTACTTAGTATCTAAGTTACTTACCTTAGTATCTTTATCGTGTTTTCCAGTATAAATATATGCATTTGATTATAAGACCTAGATATTTTTTTCCTTTTTTTTTTTTTTTGCGAAAAAAAAAACTTTTCAAGTTTCAATGCATTCAAGTTAATTTTCAAGCATTTTCACTTTTTTTCTTGTTTTAGGGTTCACTCAGACTATAGCAGAGATTGCAGAGCTGGGCTCGAGTGCGGCTCACTTGGGCTCAGGCGTGGAACAAAAAGAGAGACGTCAATTGCACCACCACTCACCTTCATCTGCCTTCGTAAAAACCTTCTGATGTGCACAGCAGTGTTACGTGAGTGTCTGAGCTGCACACGCGACTGATAAACCAAGCAATATGAGAGGCATGTGAGAGGGCTGTGTGTCATCGTATATCAGAATAAGAATAAATAACACAGAACTCTTTACTTCCTTTTTTCTTCAAAACAAACACATCCTAATGACAAAAGCGTGCCCTGTCTCGAATAGCTCAAACTACAGTGTGAGTGCCTGCTTCTGGGGGAGTAGGGAGGGGGGACAATTGCGCTAGGGCAAAGTTTAATTGGGTTAGCCCTAATGTGAGTGCACCCTTAAGCCTAACTGTGGGTTCACACCAGACGGAAATTCAACGATTTGCGCGAGTAGATTGCATACAAAGTCAATGCAAAGACGCGATCAGACTCGTCCTTTCGTGGGACGATGTGAATGACGCCATATGTCCAGCGCGTTCGCCGTGAAAACACATGTTATTCGCCTCAAACGCATCTTCATTGAGCGAAAAATTTGCATGACACAAAGTTAAATCCCACGAGTAATCTAGAGCATGTAATGCGATGGCCTGCGTTTGGTGTGTACATAGCATAAGATTTAGAAAAAATGCATATTAATCAACATGATCTCATAAAGTTCCGTGGGATAGTCACGGAATTTTGTGCTCATTTTTCCGTGGCATTCTCACGGATCTCCGCATTTTTCTGTGGCCCTGCTACGGACTGTCTTTTTCCGTGGCATTCTCACGGATTGGTTACTCAACTGCTTTTTCCTATTTTCAAACCATTTTCGCTTCGGTTTAGGGTTAGATTTGGTGTTTGCGTAAGTATGTCACTTTAACTATTGGTTTATAACTTTATACTATTTTTTTTAATTGATTCTTTTATATTTTCTAAACTTTAAACAATTGTCGCCTGGCGTTGGGGTTAGAGTTGGGTTTGGGTAGGGATGTCATTTCATGTAAATCTAACCCTAAACCGAAGCGAAAATGGTAAGAAAATATGACAAAACAGTTGAGTAACCAATCCGTGAGAATGCCACGGAAAAAGACAGTCCGTAGCAGGGCCACGTAAAAATGCGGAGATCCGTGAGAATGCCACGGAAAAATTAGCACAAAATTCCGTGACTATGCCACGGAAATTCGTGAGATCAGGTTGATATTAATATATGGGATATTTTTGTTTTTAAGTACATATTCTGATTTATGAGATTTATGAGCCAATGGTGTAGTGGGCAGTGCTTTGACATATGCAGCATTAATTCAACTTAAAAATATTAGTTAACTCAAAAAAGTTGTTGCTTCAACTAATATTTATAAAGTGGTTATGTTATGATTTTTTTAAGATGTAAAATAAGTATTTTTTGTACCCAAAGTGAATTTGTGAAGTTTTAGCCCAAAATAAGCCACAGATAATTAATTATAGCATGTTAAAAATGTACAGTTTTTTTTGGTGTGTCCTTTAAAATGCAAATGAGCTGATGAAATGCAAACACTGATCGCAATGATGGTGGTTTGTTGAATTTTTTTTTTTCATATTTCTTTCTCTCTGCACTAAATGGCAGTGTCCTAGTTGGATAGTGCAGATTAAGGGGCTGTATTTTTGTAATAAGACTAGCTAACTATGCCACAAAATAGGCGACATCTGAATGACCTCATTTTTATATGCTTGCAGAGAATGGGTTACCAAAACCAAGTTACTGGGTTGTTTTTTAATGTTTTTTGGGTTGATGGAAGCACGGGGGATCCAATTATAGCACTAAAACATAAAAAATATTTTCAAAGACTTTCACGCTATGACCCCTTTAAGTTGAATAAACTCAAAATTGAGTGGCAGCACGAAAACATACTTTTTAAGTTGAAGTAACAAATCTTTTTTTTTCTCCGTGTTTCCGATCCTATTCCGCTCTCCACAGATCCCGTACCCCTCTTTAAACCATGTACTTTTCTGTCCTTTCCTTACAGTGTTTGTCAAATAAAGACAAATATGGCCCCAAAATACGTTTTTAGATATTTAAACTAGGAAACAAGCCGACTAAAATACAAAGAAATGCACTTTTTTGTAGTTGTGTAGTATAATTGGGTATTGAACCCATTCACTTTCTGTTGCTAACACAATGCTTTGCCAACTGAGCTCAAGTGCACAATTCATACTTAAAAGACAGGGGCATCTCTTCTTTTGGGGAAGTTTGATGAAGATATTTATACTGAATATTGAGAACAGTAACATTTCTATAATTATGTACTAGTTCTTTTGTTGTTGCAAACATTTTTGTGGGAATAAACATACAATATGCTAGCTGCCTCTGCATATTAAACTTGTAAAAAGTATTTTAGCATCGAAAACAGTTTATTTCAGTAATCCCTTGCAGTATAGCTCTTATATCTTTAATGCACTTGGATATATTCAAACATATACAAAGCACATTATGACACACCATCGCATATTTGATCAAAATGATAAAGGTTATTATTTGGCGTATATAAATATTTTATCTTTTCTTTTAATATGGAGCACATAAATGTTTAATATTTATATTTTCTTCTATGTGGAGCATATAAATGTTTAATATTTTTATTTCATTATGGTTAAAAATTCCTATTGTTTAATGGATACTTCTAAGTGATTGTTGAATCCAAATTTAATACTTTTGTAAAACCCAAAATATATCATAGAGATTCCTATATGAATTCAGCAACTATATATTTTTAATATCACCTACAGAACAATTAAAATAAGGAATTAATAAAAAAGCATTACATGGCCTGGTGATATTTCAGGTCAGAATGATGGCTTTTGACAGATCACACCACGGTTCACCAGTGAGCCATTTTTAATGCATGTCTGCGTCAGCCACAAAACCATAGGAATGACCTTTTGGATAAAAATCTCATATCTTGCTCATATCTGTGTTGTGAGCATCTAAGACACCGATATTCATCAGCTGACGTTCATTACCAAATGCAGACGTCTAAATTTACGGCCCAGTGCTTCGTCATCTGCATTTACACTCCAATAAAGCCGTGCGTGGGCATCTTTAAAAAGCCGAGGACTTGACACGGCAGCCAAGCGAATCTGCGAAAGAGACACAAATTGTGACATTGACTGTCCACTTGCTTTTCAGACTGGACATAGTTAGATTCGCATGAAAAACCTTGGACTGGCACACACACGTTCACACACTTGCATATACGTACACATCAACCATAACACTCGGTGTTGGCCGTGGTCTCCTATTTCTTTGTATTTCAGTGCAGCCACGCCACAAATTTGACTTTTCCACTTGACTGGCTGCTCTAATAGTCAGGCGGTCCTCCAGCACGAGAGGCTAAAATCTTGTCATTTTCACATAGCTTGTTAGAATATTTCTCTCAGTATTATTTAATATGTTTTATAGAAAAAATAAATGAAGGAATTATGAAAGGTCTGCGGGAAAGTTTAGCAGCCTCGGAAGAAATGTGTGAGGGCGATTCAAATAATGAAACTAAGCATTTAAATTGTTTATTCAATTATTTTGTAAATCTTACATAAAGCCCAGCATCAAAGAAAAGTGTATATCCATTAAAGCAGCTTAATTAGATGTCATAAAATGAGTATCGCTTAAAAAGCAACTTTTAGCCTTGATTTTATATACAATAAAGTACAATCCTTCATACTTTATTAAATAAATGTATTTCTTTTAATGTGACAGTTTACTGCAAATTAATTTCTTTATTTTTTCTACTTTTTTTCATTTTTCAAGTCCCCCTGTAGTCGATCATTGTATCACCTAAAACTCATCTTTGACCATCATATTAGCATATATAAAAAATATTTTCCTGTGACAGTAATTTCTTCGTGCTTTAAAACAACTTGAATGTAACTTGGTTAATTTAGTTAATGTGGATTTGTGCATATTATGCAAATAAATCCCCACCTCTACACAATCGCACAACTCTGAGCATATATGGCTGCGTTTACACTTGGCGTTAACATGCAACCTGTATCCGGATGTTGTCCACATACACATTGAAAAGACGAGTGTAAACGCGTTTGTGATCGGAATGTTATCCGATCTGTGTGTCCTGATGCAGAGATAGTCGAGGACGCTTTGTGATTGGATCTAAGTGTAATGTGAACGCAATCCAGCCATCGTATCTACATTTACAGGTCAACGTCTCACAAAACCCCGCCCACTTACAGAGATATTACATTTCTAATGGCAGAATTGAATTAAGCGTTATTGCTATAATGTTTGAGTTTCCATGGTGACATACTAAGGCCACTTTGATGTTGACAAATGTAATCGCGCCGTGTCCTGATAAACTGATGATCGGATCTGCATGAACGGATCACCGAGATAACATGTTAATGCAAAGTGTAAACCATGACTTTATGCATATGCAAATTAGTCCCTGCCTTTACTTAATCGCACATCTCGGACCATAAATATAAATATGTAAATGAGTCCCTGCCTTCAGTCTTTTGCATTACCCTGGGCCATAGATATATATTTAAATAGATGCTACATTCGGAAGTTTAGATACATAACTGCTAATTTCGGTTTTACACAATGCCTACGTGAACTGTGTGTTTCCAGAACTGTTTTTAGCATTGATGTTAAAGGAAAACACCACCGTTTTTCAATATTTTACTATGTTCTTACCTTAACCTCTCTTTTTTCAATGTGTGCATTTTAAATCTTTGTACAGCGTTTTGTGAATGCGTTAGCATTTAGCCTAGCCCCATTCATGTGGCTCCAAACGGGGATGAATTTAAAAGCCACCAAACACTTCCATGTTTTCTCAATTTAAAGACTGTTACATGAGTAGTTACACAAGTATGTATGGTGGCACAAAATAAAACTTTTGTTTGGAGCCATAGGAATGAATGGGGCTAGGCTAAATGCTAACAAATTCAAGAAGCGCTGTACAAAGATTAAGTGCAAGCATTGAAAAAAGTTAGGTATGTATTCATTTGTCTAAGTTGAGTTAAGAAAATAGTAAAATGTTGAAAAACGGTGGTGTTTTCCTTTAACATAAACGCTTAGAGGCAGCGAGGCAACAAGTAGCCTGCGTTTCGAAATTGAGGTTGGTTGGAGTTCGCAATCTCACCATTAGATGCCGCAAAAACGCACATTACACCTTTAAGCATATTAGAAACTCCACATAGACATAAAAACAACAATCAAATTTGATTTTCACCACAGGGGGACTTTCTTTCCACCAAAAAAATAATAAATTTCTTTCCACCACAAAGAACCCAGCAAGCAATAGCCATCTAGGTTAAGACCCTATATAGTTTAGTTATGAGTAATCCACTTCTAAATTAGTGATATGAATAAATAGCATTCATAAACAGCATTAATCTCTCATGAAGCAAGTGGGGGCTTGGATCCAGAAATGGTATTCATTACATCATGACTTAACAACTTAGTTGGCAAGCGCTAAACCACCTCACAACAGTGCTTCTGTAATTCATCAATACATCCTTTGCCAAAGTAAATAGGCACTATACACTCACAAGTCTGTACAACAAGGCCATTGTAAACTACAGCATTTAAAATCCTTCCCCAAGTATGTAAATGACACGTCCACACCCTTTTATCTTCACAAAAGCTTTGGCGATGTGATCACATAATGCCATTTAAAGAGACTAAAAGTTAAATAAATAAAGCGTGCTAACAGGATGCCATTCGTAAGCGTTATCGACACTAATATGCACTTCAACTGTTGTTTCACATCAGAGAAGTCACTGACCTGAAATTGACGTGCGGCATATGTTTCCGCTCGTAATTTACGTTGTATTATCAGTATCTACCTTTTCATGCAGGAATGTATCATTTTCTTTGATGTGGAGTCCCACGCAGACTACTGTCAGGGTCACGTGAATGCAGGAATGCTGCTCTTATCTCATCTAACATTTTGGTTTGTCTGTGGTTTGCCATAATGAAGCCCTCAGGCCTCGTGGCTTTTGTTCAGAGCCCTTATGATGACACACCTGCGTAACGTAATACCGCGAACAGGTCACGGAGAAACGGCCTCATAATACCGTTTCTAGATGAAACATGCTAAGATGAAAACCAGATTTTGTTTTTGAAGATATTGTTTCACATTCCTAATCACTTTGGTTAGGTGTTGCTTGCAGATAATTTTGTAATTGTTCGTTTTACAGTTTTTTTTGTATTTGTTTAGTATTATGTGATTTTTTTGTAAGAGGGTAGGACTTTAAAAAGTGCTACTGGACATTTTAACTAGTATTTGCCAAGGAAGAAAGATACAGTTAATTAGACAAACAGTACAACAACTTTTCAATTTGATCTCTTGTGACGACATGCCCCACTTGCAGAGCATGTTTGCATACTGTATGAAGTAAGCTGTCAACTTAAACAGCCTTTCCTGAATGTTTGCTTATGTGGTTTTATTATGTTTACCCAGCAGGTGACAAAGATATGATATTGGAATATTACTGCGAAAGACAGATTTCATAAACATTATATAATTTACAAATAGCGTTTATAGTCCTTACACTTTATTATGGATAGGGACAGTGTTGGGAGTAACACATTACAAAAGTAATTACGGTAATATATCACTTTTTGCTGTAACAGTAATATAACGCATTACTAATACAATTGCTTAAGTTACTACACTGCAAAAAAAATATCTTTACTTAGTATGTTTGTCTTGTTTTCAGTAAAAATATCTAAAAATGCTTAAACTTCTTACATTTTCTTGATGAGCAAATGACCTAGGGAAATAAGTCTAGTTTTTAGACAAAAAATATAAAATGTAAGCATATTTGTGCTTAAAACAAGCAAAAAAAAAAATCTGCCAATGGAATAAGAAAGAAATTCTTGAATTAAGTGTTTATGAAAAAAGTAAACTTATTTTAAGAAATTTTGTCTTATTCCATTGGCAGATTGTTTTGCTTGTTGTAAGCACTAATTTACTTAAAGTTAATATTTTTTGTCTCAAAACTAGACTTATTTTCCTCTGTCATTTTGCTCATCAAGAAAAGACATCTTAATTTAAGATTTTTTTATATTTTTATTGAAATCAAGACAAAAATGCTAAGTAAGAAAATCATTTTTTGCAGTGTAATAAATAAAATTCAGGTACTGTAAAAACAATTCTGTAGAAATTACAGTATTACTGGCAGCTGTTTGCTAGTAACTTACTGTAGATTTAAATGTAAGTTTTTTACTGGCAACAGTGTGTTAAAAGTTAAATAAACATTAAACATTAACAAGTCTTTATATTTACAGAATAAAACTAAAATAACAGCCTCATGTACGGCAATTCTGCGAAAAATCTGAAGGAAAAAAACTAAAAAAAGTTGATTCTGTTCCCAGAATGCATTGCATGTGGCTGCTATTTTTTATGTAAAGATAACGACTTGTTAATGTTTAACGTTCATTTAACTTTGAACCTACTGTTGCCATTTAAATCTACAGTAAGTTACTGGAAAACAGCTGCATAACTACAGCAACATTTTTACAGTGTAATATGTCTGTTTAAGCACACGAATGCAGTGTAAAAAGGATTAGGCACATAAAACTTGAGTTTGAAACATGGCTTAGTGAGTAGTACATTATTTAAATATAAAACATACTTAAAGGCTGTTAGTCAGATGCGGGAGGAATTATGATAATCACCGCCGTGTCCACGTCAACAGGCTGAGGAAGTAAACTGTTGCCTACAATCCGTGTGTTTGTTGAAGTCCAAGAAAAGAGATGTACGTTGGAAACTATAACTCGCGTCTTCGTTTACTTTGGAGTTTGTATCTTTTGCATATCGTTAACATGTACTAATACACACTTACAGTACACATCAAGGGAAATGTAAAATTGTGATGGGGATAATAGGTGCTCTTTAAAAACATCTTGCACTGACACATCTTGTCCACATACATCAGTGTCATTGTTTTCTCTCAAGATGCACAGAGTATTGTTTTTGTAAGGTATGTTTGTAAAAACTACTTAAATGTCCTAATATAACTAAGCACTAGTCTGGATAAATCTAAACCCTGTCTGTGAAACTTCTCCTATAGGTTGCATTATAGTGGCCTCTAGCCCTATTGTGTTTGGTATGTGTACCATATAGTAATTTCGCAGACTTGGATCATTTGTCTATATTTATGATTCTGGCAGTGATTGCTACTGTACTGTGCTGTAAGTCTTCACTGTGACTATTACATTATGTTCTTAGTAGGCTTGAGGGCCTACACATAACCCATCTGGATTTATAAGCGGCAATAAACTACATTTGAACTTTTTAGAATGCCTAGTCATACTTCTGAGGTTATTTTGATGAAAGTAAATCAAAAGTAAAACAAAAGTAGTGTGGCATATTACAGTTCAGAGACAGTGATATTGTAATGTAACTAATTACTTTCAAATGAAAGTAATTTGTAATATATAATGTATTACATTTTGGAAGTAACTTGCCTAAATCTGCATAGGGATGCATTGTTACAAAATGTTTGTGCCGATACTAAAATTCCTTTGATTAGAATATAATCTACGATACCCATAGATAGTAATAGTTTTGCTTTAACTCCTTGTTTTAAAGCACTATGCCATGAAATCCTAGAAGTGCGAGCGTACAAACTGCAATTCGTTATTGCGAACCAATTCAAAATAATCCCTCAATATGAGTTTTAATTGACAAGATGTATTCTCATCATCAACTGTTTTAAAGGTGCCAAAGAATGCATTGAAATAACCTGTTCAATTGTTCTAAAATATCCACAAAGAAGGTATGTAACTTTATTAAGTGCAAAAAATAAACATTTTCAATGTCCATTTTGCCTTTAGAATAAAATGGTCTATTATTACCTTATTTGAAAGGGTCATTAATAATAATGTTGAGCTCTGCTCTGATTGGCTGTTTCTCAGAGCAGCTCCTTCAGTAGCTCTGTGTGTAAACAGATCTTATGTTTGAGCCTGTATCAGGCAACGTTTCTGATTGGTAAGTTTATGTGGGTTTTTTTTCAGTATGTACCTTCTAATCGTAATGTCAATAGTAGGACTTCAGCCTAAACTTCAGCATATAGCATTCATTAGCATATAGCGCAAACTTAGCAGTCACAACTTTTTGTTTTTGTTATGTTGCGATAACACCAACTCTTTTGCATGCACAAGGTTTACATTAGAATGAAGAAACAATTGTGTTTAAAGCTTACGATATATCATTACCATGTACAGAGCTTGTATAATTCATCTATGCCTAGGTAAATACAGTTTTGCATTCTACGGCACCTATAAAACAATCAGCTGATGTCCAAAAGTGGGAAAATAATGCTTTTATCTGCTGATACCTTTATAGTGTATCAGTGCATGCACCAAATGTTGGACATTATCTGTTGTTTTGCAGACATTTCTGTTAACCCCAAAGCCTTTGCCATGCAAAATTTAAAATACCTCCATATTTATGCAGTACATTGTGCCATTATTTTAAAGCGTATCTCTGCTGTCCCCCACATAAAGAGGGTGCACTGATTTAAGCAGCAGCATGGCTTAATGTGTCAAAGTTGTGCTAACCACTAAGCAATGGCACCGTTGTATCAGATTTCCCTTATTTACATCACAATGCGTGTTAATCTTTAAAGCACGCCATTAGGAATTCACCTGCTTTTGTACACTGACCAAATGCGCACTGCCAAATACTTTAGATCACTGATAGATTTGCCCCATAGCGGGAACTTGACAAAAGAAAGGACACACCCTGCAAACAAAGCGCCAAGGATAGGAATCACTTTTATCTTTTCACACTGTTCCACCCCAAGCCTCCATAATTGTGTCGTGTTTGCATTGGTAACCCAGAGCAAGCATAACAGTACATTTACACTTGTAAGCGCAGAAGAGTTTTGACAGGTAAGAACACTGAGACCTTACGTCTTAATCCGGAGAAAATCACTGCCAGGAAAACAAAAACTGCCAGAAAGAAAAAAAATGGAAAGTTCACTTAGAATAATGTATAGAAATGAATGTAGAAAAAGAAGCCAGAGCCATAAATCAAACAAGGTTTGAAGGGAATTATATGTGACATGTAAAGACGTACAGTAGGACAAAGGTAGCTCAGATGATTGCGTAATATTCAAGAGGAATTGATAAGTACACTTTTCTAAACTTTTAAAAGAGAAGACTGCATTACTGTAGGTCATACAGTATAATCCAGAAATGCTCATATCGGTGCAGTGAAGCAGCTAAAAATAGCCTCGGGTTTGGTCTGGCAGACACTGCAAGAAGGCCACTGGTGGGTGGAAGTGAAAGAGTTTGAGTGAAAGACATTGGTGTCCAAACTTCATCACAAAAAAACCCCTGACAAACCAGTGGACCACGGGAAGTTCACAAGATGTCTCTTAAAGGTCACGTTCTTCCTGATCCCATTTGTCAAACTTTAGTTAATGTGTAATGTTGCTGTTAGAGCATAAATTATACCTGCAAAATGATCAAGCTCAAAGTTCACTGCCAGGCGACATATGAAGAGTTTGGTTCCAAAACGCGATAAACGCCATTTTTGAAAAAAATGAGTTACTGCCAAAATCAGTATTATATCAGGTCAGTAGTTAAAAGTAAATTCTTAATTTTATGCAAAATCCAATATCTGCCGTGTTATTCTGTCATCTTTTCTCCCCTTTTTCCCAAAATGCGATAAACGCC
Source organism: Misgurnus anguillicaudatus (assembly GCF_027580225.2). Classification (NCBI taxonomy): domain Eukaryota; kingdom Metazoa; phylum Chordata; class Actinopteri; order Cypriniformes; family Cobitidae; genus Misgurnus; species Misgurnus anguillicaudatus. Next base: position 45,366,911 of record NC_073339.2, read on the forward strand.
ACTCCTCCTTTTTTACAGAATGCAATAAATCCATTCCTGAAATTACAGCCCACCAGTCACGCAATGTAAACAAACAATGGCGGCACGCTGAGTACACGGAGTCCTAGTTTTCCTCATCTACTTTGTACTTCGTGATCAACAAACAAAACAAAATTATACTTTAATTGCATTGATAAACCTGTGATGGTTTTCTGTGACGGGAAAGAAACAGAAGCCATCAACATCTAATAATTTACGCAAGAGGCACTCGGTTGCTTGTTCTCCATACAGCATCAAGCTTCTCATGCTAAAACATTGACCCCAGAGGATCTTATGAAAACTTTACATTATTTTACTCAAAGTCAACGAAAATCGAGCGGGACCAAAACATTTTACAGCTGATCGCTGTGAAAAATGTAAAGAGACGACGTCAAGTATAACTGCAGCAATTTAACAAAAAAAAATGTTTTGGTTAATGCCATTAATGTTTATTTTTTAATCATTGTATACCACTAGTCAACTAAATAAATATAAAATGGTAAAGATGAATGCACATTTATACATTGATTTAATAGATTTATTGCATTTTGAAATAAAAAATAATTTGTTTTTATAATAAATCAAGTTATGGATCTGAATTTTTTATGTTTTTATAACCTAAATATGCTATGTGAAAGTTCGTAACAGAAAATAGTGGTTTTCATCTTGTCACTTTCTTGGTATAGAAAACATGTTTTTACCAAAATTTGTCAAAATGGATTTATTGCGTTTTGGAACCAACCTCTTCATATTTTCTTTAACAGAATTCCCCTTTCAAAGCCTACAGCAAATGGCTGGTTTGAACTACAGCCCTCTACTTCCTGCTTTAATGATGTCAATAAAACAGTTTTTGACTAAACTCCCCCTACAGGAATATGTCAGTTGCCAGCTGCGGCACAAATGGCTCTGCTAAACTAAGCTAAGCTAAGCTACTGTTGAATCACAACACACTAAACAAACTACACAATCATAACTTGTTACATATTTCTGAAGGAGGGACTTCATAGAACAAAGAAGACATCAGCCCGTTTTTAGGACAGTGAAAAAGAGCCATACAGATAAGTTAATTGTGTGAAAAATACCGCATTTTTTACCATGAAACATGAACACGTGCACTGTAAACACAATCAAAGCTTCAAAAACACAGAAAGAACGGGGCCTTTAAATGTGCCATTTAAAAGTGGGGAATTTTGGAGCGAACGTAGGTCACAGGTCATTTGACTTCTTTGCTGACCCTTTGAATTTCAGCATTATGCTGTCAAACTGATTGAGTGAGGTGATTTCATTTATACGGTTTTATTACTCTACATGTGGTGTCGGTTAAGACCAGAATACCTTTCTTAATGATCAAACCAAGGTTAAAGGAAAAGTTCAGCAAAGTATGACATTTTTTATCATTGACTGAATAACAATACAGCAAAATTTGATCAGCACAGGTAGATTTTTTGCCCATTATCCCAATTTTGCATTACATGTACACCCCTAAACTCTTTCTTGCAGTTTTGCTCATGTGTGCATCTCTCGGTGTGTAAAAGATAAAGTTCACAAAGTAACACATAAAAGTCTACTGAAACTATAAACTTTTACAGGTTCTGCATGAGATACAACGTTAAAGCATTTAAAAGATCAACATGTTCAAACTCCAAAAGCACACACGTCATCCATCATTAAAGTAATCCAAAAGACTCTAGTGGGTTCATAAATGTCTTTTGAAGTGAAACAATACTTTGTGAGAGAATTTGTTTTTTATATTTCTAGCATATTTACCAACTGATACTTTGTGTATCCATTGCAACATACAGATCAGCACAATAAGTTCAAATATGGCAGCACGCTAATAACTTCAAATATCGTTGGTCTTGTGTGTATTATTTAGCGAAGTAGAGTTCCATTTTTACACATAAGAGCGTTCGCGTAGATTCAGACACAAATTTCATCATCCGAAAAGTACGCGCACAGTCAGATTTTGGTTATCGTGCATCATTTCTACGTGTAGGTCGAAGGAGAATGTAGTATGTAGCCCAATGTATGCATTGCAGTTTGTCCCAATGCACATGTGTCGAACGTCTGTTTACACGTACTTGTGAGAAAAAATATGCTTACTTTCGCATACACGTAAACAACTATGATCTGGGCTCTAAAGGGGACATTTCACAATACTTTTTAGGATGTCAATCAAATTGTTGGTGTCCCTAGAGTACATATGTGAAGTTTTAGCTCAAAATACCATATTGATAATTAATTATAACATGATAAAATTGCCACTTTGTAGGTGTGAGCAAAAATGTACAGTTTTTGGGTGTCCTTTTAAATGAAAATGAGCTGGGCCGGGTTTCCCGATAACGATTGAACTTAGCTTTTAAGAGCGGTTTCTACGAGCTACTTAACGAACATTCGTTGTTCATTTACGTGCATTTCCCAAAGATGCACATTAAACGATCGCTCACAGCTGGGTTTTAAGTGCTACTTACGAGTCGCTATCCCTTTGTCAAGTGCTAAAATGTCACCTATAGAATGACTCGAATTTGTAGCAGAAGCTTGTTTAGGCTAATGATCTTCAACCGATGTGCACTAATATTTTTAATAATATATTTTCATTATTGTTCAATGACTTTTTAAATGTTTTAATAATTTATTAAATATTCTTTTCCGTATTTAGTTAGGACTCGTCCCACTGCAAAATGCCTTCTGCATTTCTATTATAGTTTAGATTATTATTATTATTTGTTGTTTATTATCTATGTTTATTTATTACTATGGATTATTGTACCGTAAATATTTATTTGGTTTCTTTAATTAGATGCCATTTCCCTTCAAAACAATGTTTAGATGAATTATAGCAGCAATCGGTATGAACCATTTATCAATTTGCTATACCGACTTTTACCAAAATACAAAAAACTTTTACCAACTTGTACAAAATACGTTTTCCTTCTTTATTAATTTATGTTTAGTCATTTAAATTTGATTTCTCATTTGAATTTTAAATATATTATATTATACTGTATATTTAATATAAAATAAACAAAGAAGAACCCAATAAATAAATAAACATTTAAAACATTACATTATCGTCATTGCAGGAGTGCAATTTGCTGGTTGTCCTGTAGGTGACCTTGTAACTCTGTTGTCTTACGATGCACTTTTGAATGTACGATTACTCCAGAGCACTCGTAGATCTACGATGATTTTCAAGTGCAACTTAAGTTACGAAGCTTTTGGGAAACAGCCCGTAATTCTGAGATGATTCGTACGATGCTTTTGGGAAACCCGGCCCTGATCTCTGCACTAAATTGCAGTGCCGTGATTGGATAGTGCAGATTCAGGGGGGCATTATTATAATAAGATCCCCTTCTGACATCAATTACATATGCTTGCAGAGCATGGTTTACCAAAACTAAGTTACTGGGTTGTTCTTTTTCACATTTTCTAGGTTGCTACAAGCACTGGGGACCCAATTATAGCACATGAAAAAAGTCAGATTTTCATGATATGTGCCATTTACCTCAGTGGTATCATTTGGATTACTTTAATGATGGATGTTTGTCCTTTTTGGAGCTTTGCCATTTTGACTCCCACGAAGACAACATGACAGCATTTTATTATGTATTATTTGTTTGTGTTCAACTAAAAAAAGCAAGTAATATACTGTACATTAGGGATGGGATATGGGATGACGATATGTATATTATGAGAAGATTTCTTTAAGGGGTTTGTTAAAATCCCAGACAAAGGCCCAATCCCAATTCTCTGCCTTACCCCTTACCCCTACCGCTTAGTTTTGCACATTCATGTGAGAGTAAGGCCCAATTGGGAAAGCCCTGACTCTCACGTGAACGTGCAAAACTAAGGGGTAGAGGTAAGGGGTAAGACAAAGAAATGGGATTGGGCCAAAGTATAAACTGGGGCTGATAACTTCTACATCCCTTCTACATAACCAACAATTCAGATTGTGTAGCTCGTTGATAGGTTAGGTGCTCACAACACCCTGTCACCCATCCAGAACACCCTAGCAACCACACAGACTTGGCGTATCAGCAACACAGAGCACTTTAGCTCAAGCATTAAATTCTGAACCCTCAAAAACACCTCAAATTAGCCCTGAAAAATGTAAAAATCGACTTTGATTCGTAACACACAAGGACACTTCTCATCATTGTCACCGTAGTTGGTAGCAAAAGCACAGAGCGCCCGCAGTTCATAGGCCAAGTGAGGCGCATTGAATTCCTAAATGAGGCAGCAGCTGACTAAGAATAAAAACATGCCATACCTCTGCTTCCCCAAGGCAAACAAGACATGCAGAGGACAGGTAACATGTCAAGCTAATGTTAACACATGCTCCTCAAAAAAATAGAAAGTAAAGAAAAATGGAATGCATCAATTACATTCATAGGACGACACATTTAAAGTGGAAACTCATCAGCTTCCTCAGGGGGAATCAGATACAATCTGTTAGTTACATATGACCTTGAATACTAATGCGTCTTACCGAACTAACAAGAAAGAGATCCTCTATGGCAGGATTTAGAGCAAACAATAAGCGCAAGTGAGTAGTGGTGCTGCATAAACGTCACCGTTGCTCTTGCTAAGGGGATTTGTACAGACTCTTAAATTAAAGCGTTTAATTTCAGCACACAACTCACCTCTCAATATTTGTGTTGTAACCTTGAACAGCTTGACGGCTTGTTAAAGAAAGGTGTGCTATTACTTAAAGTGATCTGACTTAATATTTTTTCCTATACGGACAAAACAAGCAAATAAATCCCAGACGTAAAGAAAATTGATGGGGAAACCTGAACCAGACTGGATGGAGACTTAAATGTGGCTTTTTTGACCTACAGGGCTATTAAGTAACCACCCTGCAACCAACCAGAAGCCCCTTAGATTTTACATAACACATACATGGCATAACACATACTTGGCAGCCCACAGCAACACCTTGGCAACCACCCAGAACACCTAAGGATTGAGAGTTTTTTATGGTTAAGCATCACTGATATGAAACATGTTTTATTTGTACTCATTTGTGGTCAAAAGCGGTCAAGCGTTTGTAGGCAAAGCACACTAACAAAACGAGACATCCTTTAAAGGGGCCATGTTGCTTTTTTAAGATGTAAAATAAATCTTTGGTGTCCACAGAGTACACATGTAAAGTTTAAGCTCAAAATACCATATATATATATATAATTTATTATAGCTTGTTAAAATTTACACTTTGTAGGTGTGAGCAAAAATGTGCCGTTTTGGGTGTGTCATTTAAAATGCAAATGAGCTGATGAAATTCAAACATTGATCGCAAGGATGGTGGTTTGTTGAAATTGAAACTCAATTGTGCTGTGAAGTATTTTCTCTCTTTCTCTCTTTCTATCTGCGCTAAATTGCAGTGCCGTGGTTGGATGGTGCAGATTAAGGGGCAGTATTATTATAATAAGATCTCCTTATGACATCATAAGGAGCGCCATATTTCAGTGACCTAATTTATCAAGTTCTTGCAAAGAATGGTTTAGCAAAACTAAGTTACTGGGTTGATCACATTTTCTAGTTTGATAGGAGCACTGGGAACCCAATTCAGATTTTCATGCCATGGGCCCTTTAAATTTAGTTATATGATGGAAAGATACTGAATGCATGTCAAAAAAGCTCATGCACGTACAGGTATTTTAGTATCCGCTCATCAGGCAGATGTCAGTTGACAAACGCTCGTCTTGAGAGGTCAAGGGTAGGAACTCTGACATTTGGGAGCAATGAGTCTCTCGTTCGGTTCGGGCCAATAGAGGTACTGGGAGAAATCTGCCAGACACTTGAGGTGTAGCCCAAAGCAACTCTGCTTTGAATGACAGGAAAGAATATGAGAGCGGGCATTTGTGATGAGTTGCCCATTGCGTTTGTCAAACTAGTTTGTTGCTTTGGCAGCGACTAAAAACAGGGTGCAAATTAGCCATGAGTAATTACTACAATATTCCAAACCTCATTCACTGGAACAAAGTCTTGCAGAAGACAGAAGATTCACAGTACTGCAAGACACAGTTTCTTTTTTTGTACTTTCACCCCCAGGACATGAACTCCTTGGACGCCTATTACCAATGGGATGGAAAACAGACTTGAAAGCTTGTTTACTTCACCGCCGAGCGATTTTTTTTCCTTGCCAAAAGATGGTTTGACTCTCATGTAATTTCTAAAACTATGCACAGAACCAGTCACAACATGGACTGGGTTGCGTGACTCCTCCTCTGAATGCAGTCATTGAGATCACGAGCACAAGTAATACGGCTGCTGGAAGTGATATGTGCAGTGACTTGATCCTCGGAGCGTCTTTGGACAGATCTTGGGTCGATTTTGAGGGCGTCTGCTATTAAATTGCTCGCCACAATCTGGATGGCTACAGGCAAACAGCTCTTATGAAGGAAACGCAGAATGTGTTTTGGATAATTTGAAAGTATTGATGCTTTTGGGTGTTTTACCTAAAATCATACCTGATGAAACATGTCTAGAGCTTTTATGCATGTAAAGCAGACATGAATGCAAATTATACAGATTTTATGTTTTACTACCAAATTTATGTTGCTGAATTATATCAAATATGTTACATTGGACCACAAAACCAGTCAGATGGGTCTTTTTTTCTAAAAGCTGATTCAATAAGCTTTTCATTTATGTATTTCTTAGAATAGGACAATATTTGGCCTACTTGAAAAACTGGAATCTGGGCGTGCAAAAAAAAAAAAAAAAAAAAAAAAATATATATATATATATATACATATATATATACATATACATATATATATACATATATATATGTGTATATATGTATATATATATGTATATATATGTATATGTATATATATGTATATGTATATATATATATATATATATATATATATATATATATATATATATATATATATATATATATATATATATATATATATAAAATTCATTAAATATAAACATTTATGCAAGTTACTTACAATGCATTCAAGATTTCCTCAATATGTGAATATGTAACTCGAAATCGAACCTGTGAACACAAAGCCAACATCAACAACAATCCAAAATCTCTTTCATTTCATTTGAAATCGTTATGTGTAACTAAATTGAAGATGTACGCAGCAAAACAAATTGCAAATGCATGTCATACACAATAGAATAGGAACTACAATATAAACAGACAAAAAGTATGTAAATATTTGTTCCGGCAATACAAGCAATTCTCCTACTATATCACGCACATATTGTATTTGTGTATATGGGCAGAATGTAAATTGAACTTGTATTGCTCTTCTGGTTCACCAAGACATGTTTAAACTGCACTCCTGAAAGTGTGTCACAGTTTCTGATGCTAAACAAAAGTAACCACCTATAATTTAAAGTTTGTTTAGTTTTGACCTAACATGTCGAAGGTGTACACTGTAAATACATAAGTGTCAGTTGCGTAACCTCTCCCCAGGGGAACAGAGAGATTGGTGTGTCTTATATGTTATGAATTACATATACAATCCTCAGCAGTGCCTGAGAGAGTTTAGTTTAGTTCTCTTATTTATGTTCTCTGTTAATTCGTGATGTCTTTGACAAACTCTAAGTTAATATAAACATCACAATGTCATGTTAAATGTCATGCTCGCATGGATGACCTAAGAAAGTTGCATGTACTTGAGATTAAAGATTAGCAACTGAGCTACACATTTTATTTTTTACTTTGTGAAATCTTTAGTCCTGGTCAAGACATTGTAGTTTTTGATCCTATACACTGTAAAAAGTAAATAAATAAATATATATATATATATATATATATATATATATATATATATATATATATATATATATATATATATATATATATATATATATATATTTGTAACACTTGTAAAATTATGTTTTCCCCAACTTTAAATGTTCACCTAAAGCAAAATTAAAGTGATTTTTTTTAGTTTTAAGTGTAATATTAAAGGACAAGTTTGGTATTTTACACTTAAAGCCCTGTTTTCAGATTGTTTATGATGAAATAGAACAGTTTTGACTGAAATTTGACATATGCGGCTGCCCCGAGAATTTTCGGGTGTTTGTTGTTTTACCTCCCACCTCTACAATGGCTGTATTGGTGCACTGGAACAATCCTTCCTAAAATGCATTAAACTTTCGTTTACAAAGACGTTAAACTCACCGCGTGGTCAGGGGTGTTCACTGATATGCTCACACAAAAATCGCTGCAAAAGTTGCTTTCCAACAGCTGTTTTAACATTCATTGTAAACTTGTGGACCTATTTTTTCAAACGCCTCACACCCGTATATTCTTCCGCTGAGAGCTTAAATAATTGACACTCCAGCCCAGTTGGTGGCATTAACCCGCCTTTGCCAATTGCAAGAATACAAACAAGGTTCCGGCACGGAGTAATACCGTACCTCACAGCACATCTAATTCAAGTCAATGGAGTTAGAAAAAACTAAGATAAAACCTGTTGGAAAGCATCTTTTGCAGCGATTTTTGTGTGAGCATATCAGTGAACACCTCTGACCACTCGTTAAGTTTCACGTCTTTGTAAACGAAAGTTTAATGCATTTTAGGAAGGATTGTTCCTGTGCACCTATAAAGCCATTCTAGAGGTGGGAGGTGATACAAACACCCGAAAATTCTCGGGGCAGCTGCATATGTCCAAATTTCAGCCAAAACCGTTCTATTTCATCATAAACAATCTGAAAACAGGGCTTTAAGTGTAAAATACTGAACTTGTCCTTTAATATAATTTTTAGTTTGATGCAACTTTTCACTTTTTATACAGTGTATCATATTTTTGTAAAAAAAAAAATAATCAAAAATTGGTTTCAAGCTGTCACTGGGGGAGTACCCTTTACAGTTATGTATTCATTGAACACCAATATGTGCCTTTGAGGTACAAATATGAACTCTGTGAGTAATTAGTAGTTATGTAAAAGGAATAGTCTACTCATTTTCAATATTAAAATATGTTATTACCTTAACTAAGAATTGTTGATACATCCCTCTATCATCTGTGTGCGTGCACGTAAGCGCTGCAACGCTTCGATAGCATTTAGCTTAGCCCCATTCATTCAATTGTACCATTTAGAGATAAAGTTAGAAGTGACCAAACACATCAACGTTTTTCCTATTTAAGACGAGTAGTTATACGAGTAAGTTTGGTGGTACAAAATAAAACGTAGCGCTTTTCTAAGCGGATTTAAACGAGGAACTATATTTTATGGCGTAATAGCACTTTTGGGAGTACTTCGACTCAGCGCAGTAACACCCTCCCTCTCCCATTATGAGAGTGAGACGGGGAGCGGACTTTTCAGGCGAGTCGAAGTACTCCCAAAAGGGCCACCACGCCATAAAATATAGTTCCTCTTTTAAATCCGCTTCGAAAAGCGCTACGTTTTATTTTGTACCACCAAACTTGCTCGTATAACTACTCGTCTTAAATAGGAAAAACGTTGATGTGTTTGGTCACTTCTAACTTTATCTCTAAATGTTACCATTGAATGAATGGGGCTAAGCTTAATGCTATCGAAGCGTCGCAGCGCGCTCCAGCGCTTACGTGCACGCACACAGATGATAGAGGGATGTATCAACAATTCTTAGTTAAGGTAATAACATATTTTAATATTGAAAATGAGTAGACTATTCCTTTAAGTATAGTTAAGTTATTTTAACATAAGGGGCATTTAAAATAATAGAGAATTTGCCCATTTGATACAGGTTCAGGATAAAGGATCAGTTTGCCTGCTGAAGTGTACAGGTCTCACCCTAAATCTCTTCTATAAAGTGGGAATAAAAATGGTTAGAAGATTTAAAATAGCAAGCTGTCTGTGCTTAGTCTGGTGAAACTTTCCATGCAAAGCCAACGGGAGACGCTTTCAAGTGTATGCGTTATTATGTTACATAAATTCCAATGTGAAGGTATTTTGCATTGTTCTTTTCCTCGTTGCTATATTCAAACCACAATAATTTACATATTTGAGAAGAAGAATTTCTCGACATTGTTTTGCACTTTGCTGGAGGCTGTATCGGGCGACCTGTCATAAGCCATTGTCCTTTCACGTCTAATTTGTTTTGTTGTAACACTCATTGCCTTTTCCGCCCAGGTGACTTCCTGTTTTTAGCAGGAGAGGTGGAAATGGCTTGGGTTGATGTGGATTATACTAGCTGAGGGTTAATGGGCAAATGTTAGAGAGACACTTAAGCAGGAAAAAGAGGAAGATGCAAGTGCCGAGTAGAGAGTTGTGTTGTAAGGAGCGACTAAATGCTGTGCGTTAGCTGCACACTTAAAAAAGTCCTTTGAAAACACAAGAGTTGTATTTTGTCAATGGCAAGCTGTCAAGTTCACAAACTCAGCACTGACACGAGTGATTTAGTTCTTGGAGCGTTTGGATAAGATTTGCTACTGATTGAATAATCTTTGACACCACCTCTGAACACAACATGTTTTTGAACACAACATTAGCTGCTTTTATTGAAAGTGTCTAGGAGAACAGACGCTTACAGTACTTCACAAACCAGAGCGAGTTACAGTATAAAACATGCATCAGCGGTTCTCAGCTGGTTTTGTTTTAGAGCCCAGATCTCGCATTACACTACTAGCGGCAACCCAAAACATTGCCAAATGTAACCGGTATTTAATGTGGTCTGGATCATATTTTCTTTTCATTTGCATAGTTGTGACGATGCTTTTCAAGTATGAGGGCATGCCACACAATCTGTCCATGCTGGCATCTGCCAAAGTAACAGATGAACTTCCTCCAGTGAAAAGTTTAAGACGGATGAGCTTCAATATTTTATTTTAAAGCTGATAAGTCAATTAATTTTGTATACTAATGAGCCATTGCAATAGACCAATGGTTCTCAAACTGGCGGGCACAAGTGTCAGGGGAGCACAGCAGTATATCATAAAAAATACATATATACATTTTTTGTTTAAAAAAAAATAGATTTTTTAATGTCATGCATTTTCTTTGGGGGGTGCACGAAGGGATGGGCACTACAAAATGGGGGGCATGTTGAAAAGTTTGAGAACCACTGTTAAAGATAAACCTGTATTTTGATACATGGTATCTTAGTGCCTTCTTATACCAGTTGGTTTCACATAATGGGTTATGCTATTTAAACAGCACACCCTGGTTGACTTTTCTGTTTTCCCATAAATATATATGAGATATCGTTTATTCTGATTTATTTTATTAGTTGGTCTGCACGTTGTACTATTTTAGTGGTGTAACAGAGCACAACATTGCAATACGTGCACTCAATTTAGACTTTTATTTACAGATTAATTGGCACCACATAAAAGGCACACAAACATAGAAATGTTAAGATATGTACAAATATACAGAATAAATAACTCTCATCTACACTGGTACAAAATAAAGCTATGGTGCTCTTCCACACAATAAAACATTTCAAGGCTTGACACAGTAATTTGTGTGCATATTTTTCTCTATATACATATACATATATATTTTCGTCTCTCTAGTCCTGTCAGAAAATGAAGATAAAACACCCTGCGTAACTGTCATGCCGAAAGAAAGAGTTGGAAATTATTTGCGGATTCAAAAGGAACCTTTAAACAACATTGTTATACGAACCAGAAGCTACACTACGTGGGTATTCGAGAGAAAAATGGTAAAGTCTGTGCTGCCTCACAACAACTGATTGTCATCAACCACCTTTAAATGGTATTTTAAGTAGTGCAATTCTTTTCCATTTCCCAACAGGATGCCCAACAGAGTTTCTGCTCATATCAGAGCCAGAGGCGCTAATGAGCAAACGGCTTTGTATGATCTCATTTTCGAACAAAAACCCAGGTGAGGGGCCGATTTCAGGCACAATAAACGGGCCACGGCGGCAGCTCGTAAAGTCTGACCTCAGGGTCGAAACATTACCCATCTGACTTGCTCCTAGCTGTTGCAGACGTTTTAACATTTAATGAGCGAAAAACTGTGTTGGGCATATAAACATCAAAACCTAATAAATCAGGGAATGTTAACTAGTTCTAAAAGAAAAAAAAAAGAAAAGTCTTTCATTGCTACAAGTAAACATAGCTTTACATATCTGTCCCATAAAGACAGATAGAAATGTGAAGTGCATCTATGATCATCTTTTCTATCAGGTATGAAACAAACAAACAAAAAATGCAGTAAGTACATTGCACAACAAATGTTCTGTTATCATGAACACGAGCAAAGCCAACGTCATCCAAAGATAAAAATATTACCCCAGTAAATTCTGAATTGTTTTTCAATGCATCAATGTAATCCATCTTTTGCCATGTCCAACAGGATACAGGCTATAACGTTTGTCCACCTTACATGATTGTAATGTACAAATCACCTCCAATATTGTTGCATTATTTTTCTTTCAGGCTAAGAATGAACTGTGAAGGCACTTGCAGTATCGTGTGTCAACTTCGTTTATGTTTACAGTGTACTCAGTTGAAAGTCGTTTGATGCTCCAAGACTTCTAAATAGTCTGGTTCAGCATGTAAGTTGGCTTTGAGTTCAAAGTACTCATTTTTAGTCTGTTCCACCATGACTTTTCGAGGCCTCGTGTAAACCAGCGTCTCCATTAGTTTAAGCTCTTTGTGATGGTTAGGGACTTGCATGTCCACAGTGGGTTGAAGATGCGGTATATTTTTCCTGAGATATTCTGTGAGGCTGAGCTGCTGGAGCTCTCGTTCCCTTTCCAAGATATTCTTGTACAAGGAGCTGGCATCTCCCAAGCCCACGAAATCAGGGTAATCTGTAACGGCCCTGAACTTTACGTTGGGTCCCGTGAGGAGCGAATCGCTTTCCTTGTCGAGGATGCTATGGCAAATATGCTTAGATTTCTCTGCATCGTACTCCTCTTGCTCATACTCTTTGTGCTGAGAACAGTAATTAGGGTTCCTGCAGACCTGAACAATTGGGCTACGGGCAGGTTCGTCATACATGCCAGTTTCTTGCCTTTCAGTGACGTGGTGGGTGGTCTTCTGGCCATACATGCTGTAATGCAGGTGGATAGGACTGGTCTCGCGGGGCTGTTCCTCGGCCTGTTTCTTCTTGGCCTGCCTTCGCCGACGATGCAGCACAAACACTACAATCCCAGCAGAACAGAAGATGACAATCAGGAGAAGCATGAGAAGACAAAGGATGAGCACAGACAGTGGCACCGCATCAGTCAAAGACCGAAAGAAACTGCTGGTTCCGCTTTCTGGTGCGGCTGTGACTGGAACACCATTCTCCATCATGCCGGGAAGGGAATTATAGGTGACCAAACCAGGACAGAGAACATCGTGCTTGATGTTTCTGACCTCGGCAGTAGAAAGCTTTCTAGGAGTGTGGCATAAGATGGAACCCACCACAGTGTCCTTGCTGAGCTTTTCCACCCACTGTTTGAGGCTGACTAAGTCACAACTGCAATCCCAGGGGTTGTCCTCGAGGTAAATCTGCTCCAAATAATTGAGCTGCTCCAACACATTGCTGACTGGCAGGTGCATGAAAACATTTTTCCGTAGGTTCAATTTCAACAGGGGCACATTCCGAAAGATCTGGGCAGGGAGGGCGTTGAGTAGATTGTTGTTCAGGAAAAGAAGCTTCAGATTTGTCAAAGGGTTAAATGACCCTGCCTCAATCTCTCTGATCAAATTGTACTCCAAATACAAGTATTCCAGGTTATGAAGGCCAAGAAACATTGTCGAGGAAATCCTCTCTATTCTGTTCCCATTGAGGTACAGCTTTCTCAGATTGCTCAAACTTAGAAAAGTCTCATTGTCTATGTAGTCTATTTGGTTGTTTGCTAAATTGAGCAATTCCAAACTGTCATACGTCACAAAATCATATTTCAAAAGTCTATGTATCATATTCCCTGTTAAAACAAGTTTGGTGGGGCTTTGTTCGAGAATCCCTAGATCAGATATCCTTTGTATGCCACGGTCCTCGCAGTGCATTAAATAACCTGCGCTTGGGTGACTGTGACAGGAGCATGCTGGCATGCAAAATGTCCCTAGGCCATTCGCAGGTGTGGGGAATCTTGCATCATCTTTTGCTTTAGGGATCTGAACCACCTTGGTGGATGGAGTGACAACCATGTCTAGTGACTTTGAGGGTTCCTCAAGGTTGATGCCAATGTGGGAAGGGCAAAGCACATCCTTTTTCACCTTGGCCAATGAGGTGCCCTTAAGAAGATCGGGACTGCTGCAAATCACCTCGCCAATGGATGACTGTGCTCGCATGTTCTCGATCCAAACCTTTAAATGTAAGATTTCACAATCGCACACCCAGGCATTGTCCTCCAGCAAGAGCTCCATAATCCGACCAATGTGCTCCAGGAAACCTACGTAGGGCAGCGTCTGCAGTTTGTTTCCTCGCAGGTCCAAATGGGTCAGAGGCACAAAGCGGAAAATGTTGCCGGGAAGGAACTTGATGGAGTTGTCATTAAGTATCAGAACTTTAAGTCGGACGAGCTTGCTGAATGCTCCAGGCTCCACAACCTGGATGAAGTTTGTGTCGGCCTGAAGGTATTCCAAATTCACTAAGCCATGAAATGTGTCCTCCTTCAACATGACAAGGAAATTGCTATTGATGTGGAGCTTTCTCAGAGACCCCAGTGAACTGAAGACCCCGGGTTCCAGCTCTTGTATGCTGTTGGCACCTAGATGCAAGGTGACAGCGTTTTGGAAAGCATCCATATTCTCTGCATTTAACTCCACCAGGTCGTTCTTGTACAGGTTTAGATGGAAAGGTATATCTGCTGGCACCTGCACCTCAGAGATTTTGCTTATGTTTTTCTCCTCACAGTTTATGTATAACAGTCCATCTTTGTCTTCACAGGTACAGAGCGATTTACAAGCTCCACCATATGATACCCTCGATTCGGTGTCTCCAGAACAAGCAACAGCAAATAAACAGCAAATAAAAACGATCCCAGTCAGCATTTTGTCTCGTATCTAAGAAAACAAGAAGGGGAGAGAAAGAAATACAATTACTGAGTGTGGGAAAAACACCACTAAAGTGTGGGAATTGTTGAAAAAAAGCATATTGAATGTAATGAACAAAAACAACATACTGCAAGATTTTAAATCTTGTTACCTGTCGTACACTAAAATTTAATAACATTTGCTTTTCTATAATCTGTTGCTAAGTACACATTTTCATGAATTACTGCTAATAAAATTGTATTGCTAACTTGTTTACTTATGCATTCAGGCAGTAAGTGGGACCCCTGAGCATTATATCTAACAAAACATTAATCTGAAATCAACATACACTGTAAAATGCAGTACATGATAGGGTGAGTTCAGGTAGACTGCAACACATTTTGACATTGAGAAGACCTGAACACAGCCTATATTTCTAAGGGACCGCTAATAATGATCCCATTTACATTGCAAAAAATGACTTTACAACTTTTAAATACAAAAAAAAAAAAATACAAAAAACGTATTTTTGTCTTGTTTTCAGTACAAATATCGATTTTTTTATACCAAGACTAATTGTCTTGATAAGTAAAATGACCCTAAGAAAATAAGACTAGGTTTTAGACAACAACAAAAAAAGAATATATATACAATTTAAGTGAATTTATGCTTAAAACAAGAACAAATTGTCAATGGGGTAAGAACATTTTTCTTATTTTTTTTTTCTTTAATTAAGTGTTTAAGAAAAAAGTTAACTTATTTCAAGATTTTTTTTCCTGCCCCATTTCAATTTTATTTATTTTTTTATTTTTTTGCTTCTCTTTGGCACAAATTAACGTACATGTGATATTGTTTGTCTAAAATTAAGACTTTTTTCTTAGTATTAGTATAATTGAAGAAATTCTTATTAATTTCAATTTAAAGAAACTATTTATAGCATATGACGCAAAACATTCAACAGATGTTCCAACCAGCCTTTACTGGATGGATCCATGCATACATTTCACACTGACAGTAAATTAGAGACAAATTGACTTATGTAAAATGGCTTAACTTGATAAACACTGTCTTGCAGTAGATGAGATTTCTCTATGCATAAGGTTTTTATTGACCTTGCTAACTCTAACATCTGGACACACCTACTCTATAATTCTCTCATTATGCCTAATTAACTAATTATGTATTCATGTATATTTAATTTAAGTGCAATTTAGAAACAGAATTTTTGTAGCTCAATTGACAGAGCCTTGCATTGCTCTGCAAAGGTCATAAGTTCGATCCCAACGAACATGCATACTGATAAGTCACTTTGGATGAATATGGATTTCAATGGATAGTTCACCCAAAAATGAAAATTCTGTCATGATTTTGTAGTCCTCAACCTAAATGCATTTTAAGACAAAAATTGATGAACACAAAAGAAGATATTTCGAGGAATGATGCAAGCAGTGCTGGTTTAACCATTGACTTCCATACTAGAAAAACAAATAGTATTACAAGTATTGTGATAAATGATGAAGAAGAAATTTTGATAAATGATGTTAAGCACACAGTTGACGGCATCCATTGAATTCTATCGTATTTGTTTTTCCTACTATGGAAGTCAATGGTTACAATCTGCTGTGTGCTTATCATATTCATCAAGATATCTTCTTTTGTGTTCATCAGAAAAATAAATGCATACATTTAGGCCTTTATTCAGTCACCCGAAGTGCATTCAAGCTATACGTTTCATCACCTCCTGCATTCCCTTGAATTCAAATCAATGCCAAACCAATGAAATTCCTCTAGGCCAACATTATCTGTGCTGCCCACATTAATTTTATAGCTCTGTAGTCGAACCATTTGTCAACATTGACTCATGCGGTTCTATTTTTAAGCCTCGTAAAGAAGTTTAGGAGACACATCCGAATCAAAGTATGAACGAAACAACTAAGAACTCCATTAAGGTTATGAAAGAGCAACCTCTAAGCAATAACAGCTCCCTCTGGGTGACCATACATTACCACTGCCAGTAAACAACCACACTCTCGTCTCTTTTATAATGTCATTTAAACTCAACATAATACGGCTCCGTCCGACTTTACGGAAACATAAAACACTGCCGAGTCCCCGTGAAACCGTTAAGACTGAGATGCTTCACGACTGTATTGACACAAACTCAAACGCTGAAAGGTCCGGCGTGCCACACGACGGCCACAGACTGTGAGCGCTGACAGCTCTGAACAAACACAGCGTGAGAAGATGACAAAGACGTTTTTTGTTTGTACTCTCGGGGATGCCGGTATAGAACGGCAGTGGGGGGCATAAATAAAATTAGATTAAAAGAATACAAGAAAAAAACTGAGGAGAAAAACGAGTGCCCGAGTGTCACGCTGGATGACAGGGCGAAGAAAAAAAAAAACAGTTCCTATTTATAGCAAGCAGTGTGTGTGTCTGACAGTGAGGAGAGAATTTGTGCTCCATTAGGAGCAAGTGAAGCCTACATATTGTGCTCTCATGCATTTTAGTAGGTTTTAATCTCTACCAACTTAACTATACGTTCACACTCGCATGCACCTCCAGTATATACACTTAAAAGCACGTGTGTGTATACATAGCGTATCGGCCAGACTTCCCTTGATGCAGCGCCCACATCTCCTGGCTTCACTTCAAACACTGTCCTGATGTAAAGCTGACTTTTCTTTGTCTTTTATCCCTGGCTTGATAGCCTGAAGGATAGACCATCTCTTAGAAACATATCTCTGAAACACAAACGGATATAAATGTCACCCATGAATCTCTCCAAGAGTTTTCGAGTGATTGCAAAACTGCTCAGATTTGTTGGTATGCTTTCATTATTATTGCCGTTTTATTTTAAGTGTTTTGCTATCATCTACGAGTAATAGTAAAGCACTGTACTGTATTTAAATTAAGTTATTTAAACTTTTTTTATCTACGCAGCCAATGGTGTAAAATTGTCCCATCTACCTTTCAGTCTGCCGCCATGTTGATTTTAAACCGCGGGTTTGTGAGTGATGGACGTCCAGAGCGTGCGCCTTATTGATTTGCATCAGGATGCCGGTCATTCAGCCACCAAAACACAGAAAATACATCATTTTATAAATTTCTTCAGGACAAAGAACCTCAGTAATAATGGATTGTTAAAATGAGAAGACGATTTAAATTTGAGAGAAGAGCAGTGCAAAATGTACATAAAATATGTTTTGTTATTAGCCTGTTGGCTAATCATTATTTTCTAATGTTGTAAGCATGTTAACTTTTCTTTAAAACACTAATATAGTCCTATAACTAAGTACATTTGTCCAATTCGTACAGATTTCAAAAAACGAAGGGCATGAATACGTTAAAAAATGGGGTTTTACCTCTTACAAAAATTAACCATGTTTTTTTGTGGTAAAAGTGTAGTAACCATGTTTATTTTTTTTGGTGTATTGATTCTATCAGCAAAATCATGGTTTTACTACAGTTACCATGGTATAAATATGGTATTTGAAAACCAGGGTTGTCAAAACCATGGATATTTTGGGGTTACCATGCTTTACTACAGTAACCATGTTTTTTTTTTTTTTTTTTGTAGTAATAAATCCATGTTAATTTTTACGGAGCCCCTAAAGGCACATGGAGCAAAAATTAAATAAAGTTTAGTTTCGCGTGCTCACGTGAAACTTTCACATGCGCACGCACAAAAGTTTCACGTGAGCACGCAAAACTAAACAAAAAAAAAATATGCACATGAAGGTTTCGCGTGAGCACATGAAACAAAACTTTAGATTTTTTTACTTCAATGTCACCTTAGGGGCTCGGTAAATGTTCGTAAGGGGAACTATCATGTAAATAGTAAATTGTTATCAATTATTAAATCAATGTTCATGTCTTGACACAACAGAGAAAATACATTGGGCATACTCCTATGTACCTACAATACAAACTGGAGATTTATACTTAGTTGTTGTCATAAAAGATTTTATTGATGCACCATAGTAGTGTTAAAGTAAACTTGCTTACAACATGAGAAATTAGCGATTAGCCAATAGGCTAATCCCTAATGACAATTAACCATGGTTTTACTACAGTTAAAACAAAAAACCCTTGGTTACTGTAGTAAAACCATGATAATTACAAAATAACCATGGTTTTGCTAATAGTAATCAATACACCAAAAAACAACATGGTTACTACATTTTTACCACAATAAAACCATGGATAATTTTCGTGAGTGATATCTAAAACAGATATTATGTACACAATGCACTGCTATTATCTCAAAAATAGGTCATAAGCTATGTCCCTTCTACGGTAATTTTAACAATCCATGTTTTCTGAAGTTCTGTCCTGTGAAAATGTGGGTTAAGTTTGGGTGTTTTGATGGCTGAATGATTAGCATCCTGATACAAAACAATAGGTTTAAAGTGCACGCTCTTGACGTCCATCCTTCACAGCCTCAGTTTGAAATCAACATGGCGGCAGACTAAATAAAACGTATTTAGGGGCTGAGGGCCACCCTTATATGTTATCATGGATCCCATCATTCTATCAGCGAAAAAGTGCATTTTAAAGTGCCTTGCTGAATTACCCCCGGAGATGTCTCTGTAAACTAAAAGGATCTCTCATAAAATTCTTCAAAGGCCAAATTAACTGAGCTATGCTACCCAAATTCATTTAACAGCTATTTACTCTTACTGTATGACACCAATTGTCTCATTTGCGGTATTATTCGGAACAAATGCGAACTATGTAAAGTCTCCGAAAATAAAGTTTCCTAAACCATCCAAAAGCAACCTCAGAGAAATGCAGTTTTCCTCTGGGACGCAAAATCCTATTTGGCCTAAATAGGAAACAAACTGAGAGGCTCGGTATGGCCTCCTTAAAGTTTAAGTCACTTACAAGCCTAGTAACTCGGTTGGTATGATAGTCAGTGCCACTTCTGCCCCCATTACCAAGTCCACGTCCATGCATTTGGCGGATGCTTTTATCCAAAGTGCCTTACGGTGCGTTTAAGCTCCCTGTGAATTGAACCTATGACCTTGGAGTTGCAAACACCATGCTTATCATGTTAAGCTACAGGACAGCAGGTGTTATAAACAGAGAGACAGCCAGAAGAGGTCTATCAAATGTGCCATCTCATGAGACTTTGTGTATAAATAATATATATGCAAAGTTTCCCATTGATGTGGCTGTTATGCATGCAAGAGCAGAAAGGGAAGGCTTATCATCTTGTCAACACATCAGCAAATGCATTATGATACTGCATGTCATATTATGTGTCAAATAAATACAAAATACAATAAAGCAAAGAAATATAATAAAACTTGTTGGACTCCGGGGTATTTCGTATTGTATGACTGCGGCAAACTTGTTTGTATCTGAGCTCCTGACCAGGAATTATATTGTTTACTGCTTGCCTCCCTTATCTTATCTCAGCATCACAATGCAGTGCCTTTGTTTTGAGGCAATACATAAAGGCCCCATATGTGCTGTTTATACTGCAATACTGAACCCCGATTGCCTGCAAACCTACAGTACTGTAAATATATCCATGCAGTTGCCAGGAAGGAAGAATCCAGCCTAAGACCACGTTTGCGAAGTGTATAAAGGTAGAAGCATAACACCACGGGTCATTTTGGATCTCATTTGCATCTAAGTAGAAACTCATGTTGCCTCTAACAGCTCTCGTGGTACAACGCTAACCTTTTTCGAAAGGGAAATTATACGTATTTGATCTAGTCCTTAGGGAACTATTGTTTGTAGACAGCGGGCATTGTCTTGCTTGAGCAGGTTGAGAAAATGGCCACTCACTAAGACACCGCACTAGGGGCTGGTCATTCATTATTTATCTTATCAGTAATGAAATGCCACAACAACAAGGTTGGCGAATGAAGTGTGGCGATCAATGACTGCGGCCCTGTCACATCCGACCGAATAAACAGCTAAACGACAACTGCAAAGTCATCCCGTCATCTGCATAACCGGCTTAGGGATATGCCATATAAAGGACAAGTACAACTTTAATTTTCCCAGTCTTTCACATGCATTGTTTGGTGTTGCATGTTTTTGCGGAATTGGTGTCAACCAATTCAGTCCTCCAGCTTTGAATATGACAAAGCTGGCATTTTTATAGGAATACAAGGTTGAGGTTGCAACCTCATTTCAGGTAGAATAATTTAGGCGTAACAAGCTGCCATTTTACTGGTATGTTGGAAATCAGGACATGCAGACCTTGGAACATTTAATATTCACACCCAAGGACTATTTTTATTGCTGTTTTGCAATGCTTTTAGTAGGTGTCTGTCTCCTAATTCAAAGTAAACATTTCATCTGAATTTATGCAGAAAATACCACGTTCTACCTAGCCACTTCCTTGAAATGTGACACATAACCGACTGATCTGGAACGCAAATACAAATAACAATTCTAATGTAAAGCATAGACGGGATCACTGCTGATTGCAATATTTTTATATAAACACTTTGCTGATAAACACTTTTGCCGACTAAGACTCGAGCTTTGTTTTTTTTTTTTAGATTACTGCCAGCTATTTTGGGGTTAGAAAGAACCAATAAATATAAAAACCAAATATTTTTCTTTAAACATGAAGCAGTGTAATTGTCCATGTTTGTGTACAACAGGTTCCAGCTACACAGAATTAATTATCATGGTGCAAACAACAAGATGGATGTCCACATATAAATCCACAAGGTTAATATTACAATCTTCTAAATACTTTACGATAATTTTCACATTTTGTGATACTTCAAATGGTCGTTGCAATCATATGACTTCTATACTCATTGATCTAGCTGTGGATCCTACGCATAGCCTCATATTTGTGAGGAGAACGCAAATGCAAGTGTAAAACATGTCTTTTATCTCCTTGTTGTGGCTAGTAGGGATACAGCTACGGCGAAAATCTTGTGAGATGTGGGTTTAGAGTTAGGTTTGGGGGTAGGATTAGGATGAAAACAGCGGCCATGGCTAGATTGGATACAGCTATGGCCTAAATACCGTGAAATGGTGGATTTAGGGTTAGGTTAGGGGGTTAGGATAAAAACAGTGTTTATTCATTAAGTTTTATATAATTTTGGTGGTTGCTGTTTCCCTTCTAGCCACAACTCCATCTCTTCTCACGTTATGTCTTTTCGGCCATTCATTGTTGAGAATTATTCTCTCTCTTTCACGAGTTAACGTTCATGCCCCGACGCTTCAGTAGTTTTCAGTCAGTTGTTTTGACCCTCCCACTAAGGTACACCTAGTTATTTATCTACTGGGAAAATCTGCAGGCTATCAAAAGTTGTTTGTCTAGATAAATAGCTGTATTCTGCACATTTGACTTCCAAATACCATAATTTTGAGCTTCTGGTACGATCCAATGTGCCGCAGGGATGTTTTTTAGTAGGCAAAAGTAAGTTAGCAATTTACCACTTCCGGATCCATCGTACCAAAGTCAATGTTTTTTTTAATTGGGGTTTTGGTTAAAAGCTGTTAAAAAGATCTTGGGTTAACACAAGGCCAAGATATTTTCTAATTTTCTTCTACGACATAAAACATCACTAATACCTCCACTTGTTTTTAAAGCTTTAACGTGTCTTTAACTCTTTTACGCCAGCGTTTAAAAAAAGTTGCCAGACAACAATATATCAATTAAAAAAAAGTTTCATCCTATCTTTATTTGTTCTTTTTTCATCACCTCTCAAATATGGTTAGGTTTCTTTAAAAATACAAAATTTTGAGCCAAAAGGTGGAATAATTGCCTTTTTTGTAAAGGACTTTTGTTAGAGATCAGATTCGGAACGACTACCAAAACATACACAGAGTTTAAAATTAATTAAATTAGTTTTTACTTCAGTTTTTTATTAATTGGTTAAGATTATCTAGTGGATAATAGCGGAATTACAGATAATCGTAAAAACTCATCAGGAAAGCGTCATTGGCAGGAAAAAATTTTCTCTTAATTGACGCGATAACTCGTGAATGGCGGGAGAGAAAGAGTTAAAAGAGTGGCTGCTAACAAGTTGCTGCATAGGACTACAGACGCTGTTGGGAACTTTAAAGATTATCACGCACCAAGATCTTAAAAACAATGCAACATGGGCACAATTTCCAACAGACATTCATCCGAAGAGTATTTTCTTATCAGGAAACATGTTTTAAATGCGTTTATTAAAGTAAAAAATAAAACTTGGTGGTGATGACGATGAACTCGAACGATTGTGTTGTAGGTTAGCTAATAAATGCATTTAGAAAATTCACTAAATTATCTTGTTGGACAAAACATACAAGTGTCTTTTGTTAAATACAGAGCTTATTTTTTAGGCCAATCCAAAAGTCTATGGCAAAAGTGAATAGGCTTTTTGGTAAGGTAACCAACATCCCACTAACTTCCGGGGTGGCCTTCAAACATATTTCATCCCTGCGGCACTTTATTACTATCGGCATAAACATTTATTATTTTAATCATATTTTTAAAAAAACAAATCTTCTCATTTCATCTGCCATCTAAGATGGTCACTATGCATCATGGGATTGCCGTGAAGAATGTGTGCAATACTAGCAAACAGATTTAGCTAAAACAAGGGAGCTAAACAAGCTAAAATGTCCGGCTACATTATTTGTACATGAAGCATAAAGATAATGTTGGAAAATAAAAATACATTATCCAAAAATGTACTCATCCTAATGCCATCCCAGATGTTTGTGACTTTATTTCTTCAGCTGAATACAATCAGGATTGGTTTTTGCATGTCTTGTGATGAAACACACATATGACAAGTCACGAAGCGTGCGAGAACAAATCAGAATATGACAACTAGTCACGAAGCATGCAAGAACCAATCAGAATTTACCTTATCAATGCCATATTTGAAACCATGCTGATTCGATTGTTAAGAAAAATACAAGATGCATTGATTGTTAAATAACATAAAATATTATGCATAATCTTTTAAAATCGTGCAGCATCAATTCGCTTTACAAGACATGTATTTATTTTTTATTACTGGACACAACACATCAGCCCTGTCTTCTGAAATCATATGTATAAATGTGTTTGTTATAACTAGGAGTAATAAACATGTAATTTCACCGCTCTGCGTTCTCTTCCAAATGTTTTGCTAATCAAATCTGCCACAATTAATTCAGGAGAATTAGCGGTTAGATCTACCGGATGAAACCAAATATGTTGTGAAAAACAGACATCTGCACGCAGCAGATGCACCTCTCTCTGCAAATCAACATCACAACAGGACATTCTTCTCACTTTTTCTGTTCCCCGTATGATTTTTCCCATCACTGCAGTTTATTCCAACAGAACCCGACTCTGTAATTCTCTGTGAAGCAGACATCGCTGTTACTATTGCTCCCATATTTACAGTTAGCAAATTCAACCCCCCGAGTCTTACATTTTGGCATTTAACTCACACCGCACTATTTCGGCTTCAAACACGAATGATCCCTCAGATCGTGTGGCTTGTTAAGGAAAGCTCGGCTAATATTTTATAAGCGGTGGTAAAGATAAAACAGGTGGGAAAATCCCATAGACATAAAAAAGAAGAGACTCTATGCTTATTATATCTAGGGACCGAAAAATCGAACTGACAAGGAAGGTGGCTTATCTGAAAGTATGTTTTACATGAGCAAGCATCCTTCATATTCCCAAAACATAATTTTGATTCAATCTTTCTGTAGGGTCCAATACAGTGTTAGCTTACAAATAAAAGATATAAATAATACATGACTTAAACGTTTGCATAATTGCTTTGGTTACTGAAGCAAATGAAATGATGACAGTGGCGGCTCTGACAGAGCTGACTTATCCTAAAAATAAAATGATATAGTGCTCTACTTCCAGATGAATCGCAAGAGCCTTTACATCATTCAGCTCTGCGCATTTGCCCCAAGCACACAAAACGACTGTAACTAATGAGATAAAAGCAGAAGGTATAACAGTGATCGAATCATTTAATAAAACAATCACTTTCAACAGCCTCGTCACGGTCTGTACTTCAATCTATTTACTTTAAAAACTTTATGCATTAACAAAGTCACAAATTCTTGTATGACACTAGCATGCAAATGCAACATTATTAACATATTTTACTCTTTCAACGTCTCAATAGCCAACTTTAACTTTCTCATGTTTTTTACTAGGAAAAAGTAAACTACAACACAGTTTATTCCTAAAACCAAACCAAACCCCACTTCCCAACCCTGCAGTAATGCTATTTGTGTTGCATTTCACATAGTCTGACATTTTTGATCACAGCAAAGCACAAAATCATGATAGCATGCGTATGCTGTGGCATACTTTGCATATTTATACAGCGGGGCTGTTAAATGCATAATACTAATTGGTTGAGAAGTAATCCAGAGGTATGCATTATAAACGCTGGTATGAGCGTAATAATTGACTCCAGGCCTTTGAATTATTTGAAAATAATGCACCACTTCGCCACATGCTGCATCACCATTTTGGGTGTGCATTATTTTCAAATAATTCAACGGCTCGTCGTCAATCATTTCTTACGTAAAGTGTGAGTCGCCCTCAAAAGTAATGCATTAAGATATCATTTAGATAAGTAACACTCTTATCTCAAGTAGATATTGATGGCTATTTCCCCAATTTGGCCAGACAAAAGGATTTCAGTCTCATCTAGGCTAAATTAATGCGAATGCTCCTGCTGCACAATGTGCGTGCTCTAGAGAAATGCATGTATTTACAAGCCGAACAATTATCTTAGACCAGAGATAGAAGATCAATGATTTAATTTTCTCAGTGTTGTTTTTGATTAGCAGACGTTGTCAGGTACACAGTGATATGCCAACAAAGTTGAAAACTCGTATTACAGTTTGATACATTAATTTTGTGACTACACTCTAAGGAAAAATGTGTTCATTTTTTACACATTTTTTTTGTGTCATGCTTTTAACACATTATGTGCCACTTTGTGTTGATTTTGTGTTAAAATAAAACACAAATTGTGTTAAAGTAACACAACATGCGTTGTTTCAATAATAACACAGAGATGTATAAAAAAATAGCTGTAATTATGCAGCTGGTTGCCAGTAACTTACTGCAGAAGATAAAGAATGTTCATGTAACTTTTATGTAATTTACTGGCAACAGTTTATTCAATGTAAAATCTACAGTAAGTTACTGGCAGCTAGTTGTCTGTAATTTCTACAGAAATTGTTTACAGTGAGCACTGGTGTGTTGTTTTTAACATACTAAAAGTGTGCTTGTGTGTTAAAGTCAGGGAGCTTTGGCCCAAATGGTGACCAAAACTAAATATTATGCCACGGTGTGTTTATTTGTATTTTTTTTATAAATAAGTATTTGTGACCCTGGACCACAAAAGTAGTGATTTTTTTATTTTATTTTTATTTAGATTTATACATAAGTTGAAGGCAAAATAAAAAAGCCTTCCATTGATGTATGGTTTGTTATGGCAATATTTGGTTGAGACACAACTATTTGAAATTTTAGAATGTGAAAATAAAAAATAACACATTACTTATAATAAATATATGTTTGAAATAGTTACGGTAAGATATCAGTGGCGGACTTCTTTTTTCGAAGGCGCACAATGCGATTTTCGTCACAACATGTATGTAGCCCGTCATGTGTGGCTTCGAGTGATCCTTTGTGCATCACGTGTCTTGTCAAAATAAGTGCCTGCTGCAGACGCATCTAAAGGGTTTATGATAAAAGAGACGTTCGCGTTTGCCAGATACCCGCTTAATCTCATACGTAATCAGAGTTTACTGTTAAGGGAGTGTCTACGTGTATTTTGTGAACATGAGCATCTCTTTTATCATAAAAAATTTTGACGCGTGTGCAGCACACTGCAAAAAATTATTTTCAAGAAAAAAAATCTTAGTATTTTTGTCTTGTTTTCAGTAAAAATATCTAAAAATTATTAAATTAAGATGCTTTTTCTTGATGAGCAAAATGACCCAAGAAAATAAGTCTAGTTTAAGACCAAAAATATCAAATGTAAGTGATATTGTGCATAAAACAAGCAAAAAAAATACAAAATCTGCCAATGGGGTAAGCAAAAAATCTTGACAATTTTTCTTTAACACTAAATTCAAGACAAAAAATTTGCTTACCCCATTTGCAGATTTCTTTGCTTGTTTATGCACAAAATCACTTAAATTTGATATTTAAATAAACTAGACTTATTTTCCTGGGTCGCTTCGCTCACCAAGAAAAAGCATCCCAATCCAAGAATTTTTAGATATTTTTTACTGAAAACAAGAAGTTTTTTGAAAAACTTTTTTTTTATGCAGTGCAGGTACTTAGTGTATTTTGACAAAACACATAATGCATGTGGTTAACATGACGCAACAAACCCATATTTTGAAATTACGAACCACACACGACACTCCGAACACATATTTTGAATTTGCACCCCTCAGAAGAGCAGTCACAAGCAGCCACTGCAAAATATCCTAATGATTTTTGCCATAAAATACAATGTATTGTTGGCTATTGCTACAAATAGTGGTCCAGGGTCACTTTTGTTTAACAGTAAATTAATATTATGCACATATTATGAAATGCACAGTTTGACTACATACTGACCCAAATAAAAAACCAATAAATCATTTAAACTTTACATACAGTAGCAATGTGGCAAGTTGCAACAATGCTTGAACTGAACTCTAATTGGTTGAGATTTTAATAAAGTCATACTGAATTATGATTACATTTTCAACACATCACTTCCAAAGAAATCTTAAACAAACATATTAGGTTACACCGGTTTAGTTTGTTCCTCGTCTAGTTTGACTTACTACACAATCCTCAGCCAGTATCATTTTTTTATCAAATGTTTTTTCCAAAGAAAAGTCACTCTAAAAAGGCTGGGTTGTCTTTTACAGACCACACCACTGGGTTAAACATTACCCAAAGCTGGTTGTTGTTACCCAACTATGGGATGAAACAGCCCAACATTGGGTTATTTTTAACCCAGCGGTGTGTTCTGTCCAATATTTACACAACATTTTATAGTGTTGGATGGAGTAGAGCTATAAAAATACTATGAAAAGTAAACGAGAGATCCTTTAGTCTTGGTAGTGAAATGTTTGGGTTTGTATTAAAATATCTGTTTGAACACTTTGGTGTCTTGAGCGCACTTCAAGACATTAGATCACATCAGAGAGTTTAAAGACACATGCAAAGTCAAACGTCTTAGTTGCATTGTGTTTTTTCTTGTCTATATCAGAGCCTTATTTCGAACTAGACCTAGCTAGGTAACAAGACCCAAAAAGGCCTCTCTGCTTTTTTCAGTTCACCCGTGTTGTTTGTGTCAGTGTTGAGCACATAAGCTGACAGCTTTCCATAAAAAGTAGAAAACTACAATGGACTGCAGGTTGCAATGCGCTGCATACCACCATGAGCCCTGGGCATCCAGAACAGGGGATCAGGAGATGGAGAGAAATAAAGTGTAAACTGGGCTTAGGGGCGAAGCGATGAGCGAATCAGTGATGCTCCATTTTACCCAGCACAGTGCAGATGGCTACTTCATTGTGTCTGTGGCACTATAGAGGAAATAATGCACGGGCCCCAGGGAGATGCCACAACACCCACATATAAGAACAGAGTGGAAAGGCGAGACCCCGGTAATGTCATGGTCTCCGAAAGCTGATGACCTCGCCCACTCAATACTGAGTAACGTAGTGTATGAGGTAGAGGCTTCACTGTTCGTAAATTTACTCTCTTTCTCGCTCTCTCTCGAAACCTGTCAGGATTATGAATGTGTGCTGGTCATTCAACCCACAACCAAGAGGAAAAAATATTGTTTGAAGCCTATTTTTAGCATCATTAAGATTTTTATTTTGGATTGTGATGTTGTTTTCATAATGGTTAACAATATGACCTCATATTAGCATAACATTAAGTAAATTACTCATTACTGTCATGCGAACAAAAAACTGATATATTATTTACATTGCAAATACTGTTTTAAATTAACCAAGCCATCATGATTTACTGTAATATAGTTTAAATCTTCCAAGTTACAGTAATGAGAATTTGGCACATTTACTTAATTGTAATGAAAATAATTTTAAATCGTAATGATCCTACAAACAGCTTTACAATGATTAAATCATCAATCATTTACATCTCTGGGACCCAAACATAGAGGCGGTAATTTAGAAATTACTCTCATGGATTCTTTAAATGCTCATCTGGCCCAGTCAAACACCTGCAGGCTAATTTTATTGACGCTTCTACAGTCTTATGCTTCACAAAGCAGACCTGCACTTCCCAGAAATGAAGTCTCTGACATGATCAAACCTGATTATCCAATGAAAAGCAAATTCCTCAAGATATATCTAAATCCATTAAACCCACAACACAATAGTTAAAGAAAAAAACTGTCAACGTGCCATGCCTCACATAATAACCAAATATAAATGCAAACATAAACAGAATGGTTTGAACATTGCAGATCGATTTTAATGCATGTATTTTAAACAGATCTGCATTATCAGCAACGATTTAATGTGGAGAGTACACAGATAAGGACATTTGTGCTGACTTTGCGCTGTCTTAAGACATTAAATTAAGTCTTCTCTCTTCCCCTCTTTCTCTCTCTTTGTGTGTGTGTGTGTGTAGGTATGTTGTGTGAATGTGACTTTGAAGGCTAGCATATGTGCCACCGACGACAAAATTGGTGCTTTCAGTCACATGAGTTTCTTTTACGCGGATAGAATTTGCAGGGGATGAATAAGTAAAATCAACCTTATAAGGTGTCATTGAGGTTTGGCACAGCCTATTGTACCTTTGCATAAGGCGCATTGCTTTCCGACGCCAAAATATAACAGACAATACCTTAGAAACTAAACATATCCCTGTCCAACTGTTTGGAGGAGAAACAAGTGTTGTGCATCTGTAAACTGTACAGTAAAGACATTGTGCCAGCGCTCATGACTCTAACTATTCTATTCTTATCTCAAATATCATTGCAATCTTCATATTTAATGATATAAAATCTACCGCACCGGTAGGTTTTGTACACAGAGGACGTACGCGCACATTCAACATTAATACAATCGTCCAGAGTAGCTACAAAGAAATGTGTTTAAGAGGTACAGACACAAAAGTGCTTAAAATAATGACAATAATCGCATTATTTCGGCTTTGGATATGGCATTCTTACCCAAATTACGCAGCGGAGAAGTCTGTGTATGTATAGTCCACTTGACCAAGTTATTTGTGCTTTTTGAATCAAACAAAACGAGGCAGTTTCGCAGCACACACAGCGCGCCCGGACCCTCTGGACTTCTCAATAGGGTTCCTTGGCACGGAATAACCCACCGCGCAAAAAGACCGCATGGAAAAAGTCCAGGTCCAAGTTGTCCTCAGCTGTCCATTGCGCGATGATTTATTTATCGTCCACTCGTTTATTTTTCAGAAATGTTGCGCCTGCATCTCCGAGAGTCAAGATCACACTCAAGGATAGTCAAGCGACTGGGAATAAAAGTGCGCAATTGAGATTCAGCAGTGGTGATGTCCGGTGCGCGCCTGACCCCCGCGGTTAGAAGGTATAAGCAGGCGCAGACTCCAGTGTCTCCATCTGCCCAGTGAATGAGCTCGTGTGCTGGATCTCCGCTTCACCAGAGCTCCTCCCTCCTTACAGTCAAACGGGCTATCGTGACTCCTTACGGGGAGGAGAGAGAGGAGACGTGAATTTATCTTTGCGCACCCTGGTCATTACTGACTTCTGCGGGTGCGGGTGCGTGAGTGTTAGGTACATTGCCATTCATACAATGTTACGTAATTGACACATTAAAAATTAAATACTTTCCCCCAAATTGGGATTTTAGGTTAAAATCTATAACCTAAACTGTGAGTTATTGAAATCAGTTAATCAAAATCTAATAGGCTATAGAAGAAAGTTTTAAGAGTTTAAAAATAAAAAACACCATGTTCTTTAAAATATTGCTGAAATATTGAGCACTTACTGTATAAAACATGTTAACAAAATATTCCTGTAGCTCAACTACTGCGTTAACAGAGCAAAGGTCATGGGTGTGATTCCCAGGAAACTCACATACTGATAAAATATAGAGTGTTATATACTCATTTAATGTAAAATATAGATTGCGTTCACTGTAAGGCAATTTGGATTAAAGTGTCTGCCAAAAACATAAATGCCAATTGGAGACACTGACTCACCTTTGTACAAAATGTCACATTAATTAAATCTGCTATGAACCTTGGACCCCATGTTTAAAGGAAAGTATATTAATGTTATGTTTAGACAATGAGGTAGCTTACTGATAAGTTTATAATACAATATGTTGTGATTATAGTGACGTTTAAAGGAGCTATATGGCTGTGAAGTGTATCAGAGGGCAAGGTAATACAAAACAGTAATTGCATCCTCATCTGCTTATACAAACACAAACACACTCTCATTTTTTATGACTAACATACCAGCTAGACTGCCAGGGTCACGCAAACCTCTCCATGACTCACAAACTTGTAAATTCTTGTCTTGAATGCTTTACACGTATAAGTGAAACCACAAATTCAACAAATCACGTTTTGAGATAGGCTAATTATATTTAATGATCTCTGATATGTGTTCATTTAACAATATTAGGCATATTCATCTCATACATATCAGTTTGAATTCAGACATTAATGATGGTAAAGCAGATTCTTTTATTCTTTTATTTATCCATGTGGTTCCAGGTAGTATGCCGCACACGCCCCTCGGCAGCCCACACCTTTTCAATGTATATTACGTAAGGTGCGTACACCCACGTGAGACTGAAGTCAACTTTCACATATTATTCATTGTGCTTATATATTGTATGTAAAGAGGGATTTGACACCACAGGTTTTAATGAATACAATAAATAGACATTTGAAATGAGTGAAATGAATAGAAGCACTGTTGGGGTCATTTAAGGCACGTTGCTGAATTTTTTATTTTGAAAATGAATATTATTTTTATTTGCAATAAAATAACTGTATCTACAGAGCCCCTAAGGGGACATGGAGAAAAAATTAAATAAAGTTTAGTTTCACATGCGCACGTGAAAGTATCGTGTGCAACACGTGAAACTAAACTTAAAAAAAAAATTCTGCACATGAAGGTTTTGCGTGAGCACATGAAATTTTCACGCGAGCACATGAAACTAAACTTTAGATTTTTTTTTTTTGGTCTAATGTCACCTTAGGGGCTCAGTATGTATGAACTTAAAAAAAAAAATACTTTACAAGAAAAATTGTTAGACACACTTTTTGATGGGTTTTGAAAATAACTTCAATTGATAATACCTGAAATCTTTTTTTCAACCAAAATTTTCTCACTTTAAATGAAAACTTGAAAATTTGAAAAGTTGAAAATGTTTAAATATTTTTTATGTGTTACCAACTGAAGTAATAAAAAATACCTTAAACTTTTACTTAAGTGAGAATAGTTAAGTTGAAAAAACTTTAGATTTTAGGTGTTACCAAATTAAATAATTTTTTGAGTTGATACAACTTTTACTACTACAGAAAATTTTATAAAGTTTAGTTTCGCGTGCGCACGTAAAACTATCGCGTTTAGTTTTGCGCATGCACATGAAACTATCGCTTGCGCACGTGAAACTATTATGAGCACATGAGCAGTTTCACATGAAAGTTTCACCCAAAAGTTTCACGTGAGCATGCAAAAGTTACACGTGAGCTCATGAAACTAAACTTTAGATATTTTTTTACTCCAATGTCACCTTAGGGGCTCGTTATTACACAGTGTAGCAACTCAAAAATATGTTCAGTCTTTATTCAGCTGTTAATATATTTATAATGCAATATATTTATAAAATAAGGCCAAAAATATATATTGATTACCAAGATATTGTAGAAATTTGTATATTGCAATGCTTTGCAATAACTAAATTATTTTAATGCTTTTTAAAGTTTATGTATAGTCAAAGTTTTAGGATGATCCAGAGAGACTGGTAAGACAGAGAGAAATGCAGAAATAATGTGATAAATGAATGTTTGTATACAATTTAAAGTCTTTACATATATTTTATTCAGAGGTGGACACTATTTGTGCATTTTAGTTACATTTTCCAAGCATCTGTGCTTTATCAGAGTGTTTGTCTTGGGAAAAAATTACTTTACTTTACTAAAAAATTTTCACTATATTCTAAAGCATATAATTATATGGTGTATTCCTTTTATATTGCATATTAAAATTTATTTAATACCTAATTACATAAAAAAGTGTACTTTTACTTTTCTTGAGTACAAGTACGAAAGTACTTTTTACTTAAGTAAAAGTAAAAAAATACTAGATTTTTAATGTA
This sequence comes from Misgurnus anguillicaudatus, assembly GCF_027580225.2. Lineage (NCBI taxonomy): Eukaryota > Metazoa > Chordata > Actinopteri > Cypriniformes > Cobitidae > Misgurnus > Misgurnus anguillicaudatus. The sequence goes on from NC_073339.2 coordinate 45,400,153, forward strand.
CTTAAATATTAAATATAAACCAAAAACTTGAAATTATAAAATGTTGTAGAGTAAAAAATATGATAATTTGCTTTGGAATGTATGTTTTTTTTTAAAAAAAAAAATACTGATAAAATACGAATACTTGAACATTTACTTTTATGTAGAAAGTAAAAATACTTAAGTAGTGTCCGCCTCTGATTTTATTATAATTAAAATTGATTTTACAAACTCAAAGCGTTATCTTTTTTCGCATACCGGATAGTTTAGCAAGTTATCTCATATCGTATTTCCTTGCCCTAGTATTTATAAACCTTCAATAGTTGAATGTTTAAAACTGGCTTTTTAAAGCCATTGCAACAGATAGCAAAATATCACATTAAGTCGCACCTATACATAAGCCTTTATAAATGTTTAAGTGCGACAACCTTAGTACCAAAGCATTATTATCAATGCACGCAATTGACTTGCAGTATAAGGTTGGTACGATTGCATCTCTTTAGAGGTTCTTAAGCAGCAGTTTTCTGAAGTGGTCAGCATCTCTAAATGCTGAGTTAAGACATGCTCAGCTCATTGGTAGATCTTAATGCACTTTTTCATTTTATAAAACAGCTTTTCTCTTCTATAATGATCATCAAGCTGCTTATTATGGAGAAATCTTGTAAAAGACCTTAGAAAATCTTACCGTGTTATACAAGCATACTAAATAACTGTATTGTACAACATTTCAAACCGAAGGTTGAATTGCTTGATAACACAGAAAGAGAAAGAGAGAAAGAGAGAGAGAGAGAGACAATGCAACAAACAACAAAGTAGTTCAAAATTTTTCATACATGAAAGTATAACTCTGTCCCACAACCATACAGTAGGCATAATTTTAAGGCATCAAATGTGTTTTTGTTTCAGATAAAATGTTGCCTGACAATCTGTAAGGATGCTACTGTACATTAGGCAGTATAAAACAAGGCAGCTACCAGACTTTCTAACCTATGTCACGCTATTAACAACCCAAAATAGCATCAAAAACAATCACCCTCTCAAACCGAGTAAATATGCAATTCTCCTATAGCTTTGAAGTGAAGAGCAAACAGAAGCTGTAAATACTTGGAAGCCACGTTTGTTTGTAACCTGGGGCTTGTACTGCACCATCATTGGATATAACACTGGACTTGTTTTTTCTGTAGCATCTGTAGCACAAAGTAATAAAAAAGAAGAGATATTTTAAGAGAAAAAGAGGCATTGAGAGAATAGAAACGTGCAAACAAATGCATGATCTCATGATAGAGCAATACATCACCAAACAAACAGTGTTTTCATATGCATGCGATTATATCAGAGGGTAAACATGAGGTCGAACATTTCCATCCTCCATTATTTAACCAGTGTTTGATTAAACATCTGGAACAAAGGAGAGCGGCATAATGGTTAGGTTATTTGCCTGAGGTGAGCAATAAGTACAGTGCTAATAAAACTAACATGGCACCTGCTTACAAATTATCTAGCATACATGCAAACAGTGAATGACGCGTACTATCAATTAATCAGTCTTTTTTGTTTGATTTGTCACAGTAAATCAAAATGTATTAGATCATAAAATGTATTTTCATTATATTCATTATAATAATTAATAATTGAGGACTTCAGATGCAAAACCCTCTAAGTGCATCTGTAAATTAACCTTTCTTTATCTGTCTTTTCTGTTTGGGTTAGTTAATTTCCCTTTAATGCTAATTAAAAGGTTATTAGTCAGACTCGGTAATTTAATTTGCCTTATTTACAACAAATGTCACTTTATTCGTTTCATATTTAACAAATTTGACTGTCTTTTGTGCAAAACCCTCTAAGTGCTTGAAAGCTTTTTGGCAAAAACATCCACTTCTAAAAAATCCACTTTTTTGAAAAAGACATAATAAAAAAACACTAAAGATGCAACTAGAAACATTACAAATAGTGAGAACATTTAACAAATGTAACAAATTTGACTTTATTCGTGCAAAACCCTCTAAGCTTTTGGTAAAAACATCCACTTTAAAAAAAATCCACTTAAAAAAAGACAATAAAAACAAAAAACACTACAGATGCAACCAGAAACATTGCAAATAGTGACAACATTTAACAAATGTAACAATTTTGACTTTCTTGCATGCAAAACCCTCTAAGTTCTTGCAAGCTTTTTGGCAAAAACATCCACTTCTAAAAAAATCCACTTCTTTGAAGAAGACATAATAAAAACAAAAACCACTGAAGATGCAACTAGAAACATTGCAACTAGTGACAACATTTAACATATGTAACAAATTTGATTTTCTTTCGTGCAAAACCCGCCAAGTTCTTGCAAGCTTTTTGGCAAAAACATCCACTTCTAAAAAAATCCACTTTTTAAAAAAAGACATAATAAAAACGAAACCTCTAAAGATGCGCATAGAAACATCGCAAATAGTGATTAAAATGAATTAAGAAAATGAAGAAACTGAAGGGGGCGCTGTGATGCTTGAATATGGTTTGTTCTCAGGTCCAAGTACTTACAAGGGACACCGGTTTAAATATGATCCATGGACGTTTAGCGAGTCGTCATTTATCCAATTCATCTTCTGTGCACATGGACTTTGCTAAAAAAAATATGTGACGTTTAGCGGATACTAAATTTCTGAATGGCATGAGGTCGGGATTAAATGGATTTGAGAGGAAGGTATTTGATGAATGGATAATATGTGCTGAAAGCATTCAGTTAATGGGTCAATAACAAAACAAGCTCCTCAAAAATATAAAAAAAAAAACTTTTAAAAATTTATGTAATGCATGTTTTTGAGTCAAATCAATGTGTTTTAAAAGTTTTGTTTATTGAACAACATTTTAATGATTTCACAATCAAAAAATAAAATGTCATGGTACAACCAATCATCGTCTATTTGCCAGAATAAGTTTTAATGCACTAAATGTGTCATCCTGATTGGTTTTTTTTGATAGTGATTTAAAATTATAATAGTTTGAAAGTGTAAAAAAACTTTACCTAAAAAACTATACATTTAAGAAGTAAAAATAAATAAATAAATAAATAAATAAATAAATAAATATATATATATATATATATATATATATATATATATATATATATATATATATATATATATATATATATATATATATATATATATAATATACAATGCTGTACATTATAGACGCTTATAGACAACTTTAGCTTGCATTTATTAAAACTCAAAGAATTAGCTAAATTATTAGCTCATTAGAATTATTTAACTTAATGTTTTTATGTTTCAGCAGCGTAACAGTTGCACCCTTTGACTTTCCGGTTGCACCATCTGACTTTTGCAATGAATTTACATTTAACAGACTTCTTAGATGCTGCAAAAATAAACTTTATAAATAAAATTAAAACGTGTTTGTGTTTTTTCTGGTTTTACATTGGTTGTGCCACATGACACATAAAGTGTACCAGCCTACCCATTGCATTAAAGTAGCTATTTTTTTTTCAGTATTTGAAAGAAATCTACAAACGTTTCATTCATCCATAAAGACCAATTTTGGTTCACTGGATGATGTAATATCATGTTTACTGTTTATACGTTTCAGAAGAGATCTTAAAAGTTTACTTCTCTTAAAAGTCTTGTGAAAAAAGTATTTGATTTTACATATCTATTACTGCATATAAACTCATCTGTATCTCGTTCTCCCTTTGGAAAATGTGTGCAAACGTCGACTAATAAAGCTACTTCAAAGCAATATAATTTCCTTAGATTCTGTACAGGCCTGGATATTGCTTTACAATTTATTTACTTCGTTTTGCTATAATATGCATAGAGATTACTTTAAACCTCAGAGCTATTATATAACTTTACATACGTCTCAGTTAATACCGTTTAGTTAGCACTACACTTAAAAAAAACAAATGGTCAAAATATGTACATCTGTCACAATACACAATACCGTGCAGTATTAAGAAGGTCCTAATGTATCATCAGGTACAGTTATGTATATCTCTATTACCAATATTACCTTTAAGATACTAATATGAAGGTGCAAAGCTGTACTTTTTAAAGGGGTAACAGCTGAAATACATATTTTGATATTTTTTTCTTACAGTGTAGATACCTTAGTTCACCTTTAATGCATGCAAATACGATCTGTATCATCTGGTCATATATATTTAAACACTCTTGAAATGCCAAACATATTTAATGACCGAAACTAAGTGTAATGTAAATAAATAAAATACAAACAAATGCTGCATGTTTTTCATAACGCAAAATGATACAGGCTGTGCTCCATATTGCTTGCTTGCTTTGCAGGTAAACGACCATCGATCAAATTATGATTTATGCTTGTTTTTCTCGCACTGTGAATATTACTTGTCAATAATATATCCCCAAAAATGCCCGAAGCATTGTAGTCACAAGTGGAAAGAACTGCCGGTTACATAAGAAAACGAGCAATGCTGTACAGTACAATATACCGTTTATAACTTATGGACGAGCCAAATACTGTAAATACGGTAAATACAAACACCCTAAAGCATGCATCTATAGCCTGTTTTGCTTTTGATCTGGACAGCATTGTGTACACTCAAGTGAGATTAGAGAGGAGGTTATCGCGTGGAACTCAAGCATTACCTGAGCCGTCAACAAATACCACAGAATCTGTTCCAACATGTTTAAATAGAGATGTGCAAACTGTTGTTGGAACAGATCATGAAACGATGCTTATCAAAGCTCTTCACAGAACCAAGTTTGGCATCATAACAATGTTTTGTTTTTACGTCTTACTTTGAAGATCAAATTCTATGGGGGCAACAACAACATTCGCACATAGAAACATATTGCATGCAACAAGTGTTATCGTTTGGCTTACATAAAACCTGGGTTCATTTTCTGTGTTGAATGTGGGTTGAAATCGGAGGGATTCTGCAGAGGGGATTTAAGTATATTGAAAGGTGTTAAATGGAGCTTAGAGCACTGCACGTTAATTAGTAGCTGGAAGCGTAATCAAATTAGACAAATCAGTGAATAAATTAACACGCGAGGGGCGAGGAACGTGCATGACTTTGTGAATGACATGTGTTTGAATGCTGTGGAAATCTGAAGGGCTTACTGCAGAATTATGTGGGTCTGTGGAAAAGAAACGAGATCTCTTTAATCTTAGTTGTTTTTATCTCAGCAATGTGATTAAACGGAGATAAAATGGAGACATTTTTAAGCCGAGGTAATCTCAAATGTGCCTCAACTGAAGTTTCAGAACTGTGTCTGATTTGCAGAGACACCAAAGCATGCAGACATTTTTCATTATAACATTACTGAACGAACTGTGCATTCATTTTATAACAGTGGCGGCTGGTGACTTCTTTTTTCGAGGGTGCTTGATGTGAAGTTCGTCACAACGTGTATGTAGTAACCACTGTTTTATAAATATATTACTGCACTGTATGTAAACACTGTATTTTTCTCTGTAGACTATTTGAAAAAAAAAATCTCACTGCAAAAAATTACTTTCTTACCTAGTATTTTTGTCTTGTTTTTTGTAAAAAAAATCTAAAAATTCTTAAATTAAGATGTATTTTCTTGATGAGCAAAAAGACCTAGGAAAATAAGTCTAGTTTTTAGACAAAACAATATCAACTTTAAGTAAATTAGTGCTTAAAACAAGCAAAAAAATCTGCCAATGGGGTAAGCAAAAAAAATCTTGAATATTTTTCTTAAACACTAAATTCAAGAAATATTCAAGAAAAATTTGCTTACCCCTTTGTAAAGATTTGTGTGCTTGTTTTATGCACAAAATCACTTAAATGTGATCTTTTTGGTCTAAAAACTAGACTTATTTTCTTGGGTCGTTTTGCTTATCAAGAAAAAGCATCTTAATATAAGAATTTCTAGATATTTTTACTGAAAACAAGACAAAAATACTAAGAATTGTTTTTCTTGAAAATCATTTTTTTGCAGTGTACTTAGTAAATTCTGGTGACCGATATGACCAAAGAAAATAAGTTTAGATTTTGGACAAAAAAAATCTAATTTAAGTGAATTTATGCTAAAAGCAGGCAAAGAAATAAAAAAATCTGCAAATGGGCTAAAAGAAGTTTTGCTTATCAAGACAATCTTTGATTTAAAAACTTTAATAAATTTTTACTGATTATTTTACACATTTTTTAAACAATTTTTCCCCTTATAATATATATGAAGAGTTTGGTTCCAAAACGAGAAAACTCCTTTTTTTATTTTTCAAAAATCTTGTTTTTTGATTGTGCATTTTGATTAATATCATTTAAACTGAAGTTGGTTACATGATAACATAATAATACACATGTTTTGACAAAACTTTCAAAAACTGAATTCTCTCGAATTTGGAACCAAACTTTTTATATGCATAGGCAATATTCGAATTTTCAGCTATTAACTCTTCCAATTCCATTGACGAGATATCTCGTCAATTAAGAGAAAACGCTTCCCCGCCAATGACGAGATTTTCCGTCTTTCCGCAATACCGCTATTATCGGCTGCATGTCTGTGTTTGTTTTAAAGATCGCTCTGAATGGGATCTCTATGAAAAGTCCATCACAAAATTGGAATTATCTCTGCTTTTTGCTTAAAATGTGGTGTTTTTGCAGAAACCTACCCATATTCAAAAGCTGATTACAAAAGAACCACTGAAGGTAGGATGAAATGATATTTAAAGAAGAACATTTTCGGGAAGGCATTAAACTTCATAAAAAATCATGAAAAACGCTGGCGCTGGCTGGCAACTTTAAAAAAAAAAGCTGGCGGTGAAAGAGTTAAACATTAAGGGACAATTTCCCATACAGGATTTTTTAATTTAAAAACACCTTGTATTGATCTTGACATATATCATTGCCATTGTTATGTCTCAAGAGGCACACCAGTATTGTTTTTTGTAAGGTATGTTTGTAAAAACTACTTAAATGTCGTTATATAACTATAAGGCCTAGTTCTGGATTAATCTAAATATATCAGCTGATATATCAGTGCATGCCTAAAGTTAACAGAATACTTCCAAAAGATTTACATTTCAAAATAAGTTTTTTAATTATTTGCAGCATTATTTTTTTCCCTAACATTTACACATACGGGACATGCTGTAATATGTATCAATTTATATATGTAGCACAAACCGAGGTGTTTTTTTTGTTTTTCCTGAACACAACTTTTCTGCATTGCATAAAATGACCGAACTCAAATGCACTTTTAAAATGCTTCAAAATTACTCACTTTGCACGCAATAGGAACATTTATTTGCTATGCTTATGAGCGTGAGGTCTTTCATCACTGCTTTTAGGTTTGTAATAAAGTCTCTTAACCATCTATAAGACATCTTTATTAAACAATACACTAGACGGCATTCCCACAGTGACAGCTTATGAAAAGTTAATGCATCTCAAAAGCTGCCTAATTTGTATTTTCCGTGCACACAGCAGGTTATTTGTACAGTACAGTAAGTGCATTCAGCTCTTTTTTCCACAATACACAACAACCTTTTGTCAATGACATTTACTGCAGTACATTTGTATTTTTCTTAAGAAAATGTAAGTGCACCTTGACCATGCAAAACTCCGAGACATTGATTTAATGCTTGGGTGCTTGCTAAGTCCTTAAAAGCCCACCCTCCAGGGTCTGCTATATAATGCTCTCTAAATATGGTAGGGGTACCTTCAATGTGAGGGATTTTTTAGCTGTTTTATTATCTGCCAGGTGAAAATCAATAGGTAGAAAAGTAATAGCCCACCTTTTCTGCAGGAGCTGCACAAGTTGTCGTATCATTCATGTGTCAACAGCACAAACAGTGATAAATGATTAAAAAAGTTTTATAATGTTGGTAGTTTACTTCAAGAGACTTTGAAGATGCAAAAAGTGCATTTGTACCCCCTACTTTGCCCAACTAAAGAAAATAAAGTAATACACACATGTACACAATGTACCAGTCAAAATTGTAGGGGGACATGGCTGAAACGTTTCTCATGATATTAAAAACATCGTAGTCTGAAGGTGTCTGCTCATATGTTTGAAATTATTTTGTATAATAAAGTATAATTGTGCCAAACTATCAATTTCAAAATATTATTTAAAATAATATAAAATACTTAATAATTAAATTACATTATTGCTACAAAAAGATGCATTACAAAACACATTAAATCAGAATAAAGTTGTATCTTTCCACGCCAGTCATCTGCATCGCCACCAATTTGTAAATAAAAGAAGATAGAGAATGCCGGTGGATGTCAGTGAATGAGTCAATACATAACGTGAACGATTCGTTTACCTAAAAGATTCGTTCAAAAAGATTCACTCACAAACGGAACATCAACGCCACACTGCCTGACAGGAGACGCCAAGTCACAGCATGACCGTTTGATTTATTCATTTTTTACTCTCGTTGAAAAAACAGAATTGATCTATTATGTTTTTGCTTAATCCCACAATTGTCAAAGATATAGTTTTTTTAATCACGCAACAAGCCTCGTGAATCAGTTTACATGAAAGACATCTATAGGGTGTAACCATTTCTTTATGGGGCTTATCGCTTTAATGAAACGATTATTCCATATATATCTGCCAATTATGCTGGGCAGGGCTTGACATTAACTTTTTTTGCTCATCAGCCAAAGTGGCTAGCTGTTTTTTCAAAGTTAGCCACTCAGCATTTTCACTGGCCACAATTTTATATGAATAAACTTGAGTTTGGCATCGTAAATGACTTTAATTTGAGTAATTTTACTCGATTTAACTAGATTAGATGCAGATTGACTTTCAAATGCAGACTTGACCACCCAAATTAAGACTACATTATTTAGCTGGTAATATCAGTATTGATCATATCATATATTTAGGTGCATGGAAAAACATGCTAGAAAGGCATAAATAGATTAACGTCTAATGAATATATTAAAAGTGGAGCAGGGTGTAGAAGATTAACTGAAAAGATAAACACAAAAACCCTAAACAAACACTTTAAATATTTATTAACAACAGCAGTAAATTTTAAATGCTTGGTCAGAGTTTCTGTTAAAGGGGCCATGGCACAAAACTTTTTTAAGATGTCAAATAAATCTTTGGTGTCCTCAGAGCACATATGTGAAGTTTTAGCTCTAAACACCATATAAATAATTTATTATAGCATGTTAAAATTGCCACTTTGTAGGTGTGTGCAAAAATGTGCCGTTTTGGGCGTGTCCTTTAAAATGCAAATGAGCTGATGAAATTCAAACACTGATCACAATGATGGTGGTTTGTTGCAATAAAAACTCAATTGTGCTTTTCTCTGCCCTAAATGGCAGTGCTGGGATTGAAGAGTGCAGATTAAGGGGTTGTATTATTATAATAGAGACAGAGCGCCGTTATGCAAATTTGAAAACCATGCCCACCGAGGGGGAAATCAATCCAACCGTCTCCATTGACTTTGTATTGCGAGAAGCCGCCTCCTTGTCATTTCTGGCTTATAACAAAAAACTGAACAATGCCCAAAAGCTGCTGTGTGACAACATGCACAGCCAACAAGCCAAAGAACCCAGAAATAAGTTTTTATAAGCTGTCGAGCCGTAAAACCCAGTCTTTAAGGAGAATAAAGTGGATTGCCGACTACGTTTCCCCCTAGTGGACGCAGTTCCACCAATAGAAGCACCATGAAAAGTTGCCTGCATCCATTTTTGTGTCTTTAAAGACTCGTTTTTTGGGGTCGACAGCTTACAAAAACGTATTTACAGATTAAACTTAAAAACAGAATAATACCTAAAAGCTGCTGTGTGACAAGGTGTACATCTAACACGCCAAAAAAAAACAAATACATTTTTATAAGCTGTCGACTTCAAAAAACGAGCGTTTAGACACAGAAATGGAAACAGGCAACTTTTAATAGTACTCCTATTAGTAAAACTGCGTCCAATCGGGGGAAACGTAGTCGGCGATCCACTTTATTCTCCTTAAAGGCTGGGTTTTACGGCTCGACAGCTTATAAAAACTTATTTCTGGGTTCTTTGGCTTGTTAGCTGTACATATTGTCACAAAGCAGCTTTTAGGCATTATTCAGTTTTTTGTTATAAGCCAGAAATGACAAGGAGGCGGCCTCTTGCAATACAAAGTCAATGGAGACAGTTGGATTGCTTTCCCCCCCGGTGGGCGTGGTTTTCAGGTTATGACGCGCTGCGCTCTGTCTCTATAAGAGCTCCTTATGACATCATAAGGAGAGCCAAATTTCAACGACCTATTTTTTCATGTGCTTGTAGAGAATGGTTTACCAAAACTAAGTTCCTGGGTTGATCTTTTTCACATTTTCTAGGTTGATAGAAGCACTGAGGACCCAATTATAGCACTTAAACATGGAAAAAGTCAGATTTTCATGCCATGGCCCCTTTAAAAGTTATTTAAAACTTTTAATGGCAAATGTCGAGAGGGCATTATTGTTGCACAAAGTAGCCTACACTAAAATGATGCATGAACCTCTCCACTGGTGGGTTTCCTTTGATTTCGGACAAAACTGGGATGTTTGCATTCAGGTGCGCTATGAATTTCTCTCCGCTCTTGCCCAGAGAGTGTGCACTCACTTTAAATCTCTTCAATTGTTTTATCTTTCCGGAAGTGTGCGCTCAGACTGCGTTCCGTGCATTAGCCAATCCATCAGCTCTCGCGCTCTCTGTGATAAAAACGTGGTGCTTTGGTCCGCAACGCGAGCCTCCGCACGCACATCTCAACAAGCGGTCTCAGTACGTTGCGCTGGGTGCAGGGAGTGCTCATGGGAGCTGTAGTTTCCCATGTCATTGTGCATTGTTTATAATTTTGCATAACTTTTAAGAAAACTACAATAAAAAAATTAAACCAGCCAAAGTGGCAAGTGGGATTGGCTGTCTTACCCGCCACAGCCAAAATCTACCTGCATTTGATAGGTTGGTGGGTGTTAATGTCAAGCCCTGATGCTGGGTACACACCAAAAGATTTTTTACATCTTATATGATTTTTAAAATGATAGACAACAAACATGAGGATAAAAAATCCTAGATTTAACCGTTTTGCTCCTGTAGTGTGTGGTGTGCCATACTGTGTCAAAGATGTTCAACCAGTCTCTCGACTGTGAACACAGGAAATCTCGCAAAATCTTGCGAGACTTCAGAATAAGCGTGGCGGATGATATGCAGGAAGAAATTTTAGTGATAGTGTATTGAATGATTTTCACAGAAAATTCAAGGGAAAAAAAAGAAAAGGGTTTGGGTGAAGTTGTTGAGACAGCAGGAACATGGTCTGTACAAGTTCACTTTGGATCAGCTTCACTTTGTGCTACGCCATGACTGCTTCCATCTCGCTCACTGATTGGATATTGTTTCATTAGTGCCAGCGTTTGTCCTCGGGGTTCCCCCCAAACATCAGGATTTCTGATTCGCGATCAGGGCGGCTCAGAAGTTCTTCCGATCAGGTTCGGACACTCTTAACACACCACACACTAAGGGAAAATCTGATAAGATAATCTGTAAATCCATCAAGATAATTGGGACATAGCTAGGATTGTCGGAAGGGGGGGAATCGTCTCAAAATCACCCCAATTATCTTTTGATGTGTACTCAACATTAAACGCGCTTCCTGGAAGCCAAATACACCTAACGTAATACATTTTAAGAATGACATGGTTAATAAAATTTGTAGACGATTTAATTGTTAATAGTAGAGTTGGTTAGCAACTTTGGCAAATAGCAGGTCTTTTTCCAAAATCTATAATCTGATGACTGGGTTGCATGTGAGTTGTAGGTGTGATGTCATTAGTATTAGTATTACAGACCAAGTTTGGTATCCAAGGGTTGATGCAGTTACTTGGTATTACATGTAAACCTACTGTAATGTATTTATATTAAGCCTACAGTTAAGTTAGTTTGATTATGTGTGGATGTAGCGTATGCAATATTTTATTGCTGGTTTATGTTTCCTTACCCCAGTGATTCTCAAACATTTCAGCATGTGGCCTCTGTGTAGTTTGCATCTTTGTAAGGTTAGTTCTTGAATATGTAAAATGTAAGTCTCCTGAAGTGAAAGGTTTTTGTTTTATGGCTCTCGGCCTGCGTCTTGCCGTGACACAAAACAAAGACTTGTTTTTGTCACCACTGATAATACACTCGATAAATATTCAGGGCAGGATCGGCACATGACTCGCATGGCGTGTTTTGATCAAACAGGCACAGAATGCTATGTGTTTTGATATTAAAACAACTATTGTATGAAATTTTATCCTCAAGGTAGGTAAGCATCCGTACTATCTTTCTATCTGCAGGGCAGATCATTTGATACCCCCCTTGGGGCAGATCACAGACAAGGTAGGGATGTCACTTTTTGAAAGCTCATCTTTCTTCTCATACCACGGTAGAACAAAGCTTTACCACGATCTTTACACGACAGCAATATCCTGTCGATTGTCTTTCCGTGTCTGGACAAATTAAAAATGAATGCGTCATGTTTATCTAAAGATAAGCGGCTTTGTGTGGAGTTCATGGAAAACTTGGATGTTTTGTCTCCTAAACAGTAGAAGCTTTTGTTTGCCCACATTTAATGTCTATTCAACGCCCTTTGGGGACAGGATGTGTAACCTGTACTGACCTAGGTGGATACTTGGTGGACAGACAAAAGTGGACAGCTTGTCCTGATGATGTAAATGAGTGATGACCAGGTCAACCATGAACAAAGATTGAGCACACGATCTCTAATTTAAACATGACAGATGCTTCCTGAAAAGACCTATGTGAGGTAAAGATATATTCAAATCAGTCTTCGAGTTGTTTTTAGAAAAAAACATTCTGGGTTCAATACAATTTAAGATGGAAAGTTTTGCTTCTCGGTTATCTTGTGTTTTCTCTCAAGTCTATGGGGCATGGCATTTATGGCGTTTAACCCTCAAGAGTTCCTTTAAAAAACTTCCTTAAATGTTCCTAAGGCCACAAAATGACACCTTCACAAAAACTGCTCTAAAAATATCATACGTCAATATTTTTTTCATTTTAAACGATGCAGTCTTTTAGAACTACTTCTGCCTGAAACATACATATCAAATATTAATAAAATTTGTGGAAATTTTAACCCTTTATATGCCTGTTTGTTTACATTAGCCCATGTTTTTTTTAACAGAAAAAATAAAAAAACTAAATATTTTCCAAAAAAACACATTTGAACCACCATGTGATTATTATTATTATTATACCCTGAGATGGGTCAAAGATTGGTAGCAACATTGACAAGGTCAGATTTTATAAAAAACTTCCTTAAGTGTTCCTAAGGCCACAAAATGACACCTTCCCAAAAACTGCTCTAAAAATATCATACGTCAATATTATTTTTCATTTTAAACGATGCAGTCTTTTAGAACTACTTCTTCCTGAAACATACATAATAAATATTAATATAATTTGTGGAAATTTTAACCCTTTATATGCATGTTGGTTTACATTAGCCCATGTTTTTTTTAACAGAAAAAACAAAAAAACTAAATATTTTCCAAAAAACACATTTGAACCACCATGTGTTTATTGTTATTATTATACCCTGAGATGGGTCAAAGATTGGTAGCAACATTGATTTTCATGCATTGTTATTTTTTGAACAAGGTCAGATTTTATAAAAAACTTCCTTAAGTGTTCCTAAGGCCACAAAATGACACCTTCCTAAAAATTGCTCTTAAAATATCATATGTCAATATTTTTTTCCACTTTAAATGATTCAGTCTTTTAGAACTACTTCTGCCTGAAACATTCATATGAAATATTATTTACATTTGTGAAAATTTTAACCCTTTACATGCCAGTTTGTTTACATTAACCCATGTTTTTTAACAGAAAAAACAAAAAATCTAAATATTTCCCCCCAAAAAAACATTTGAACTACCATTTGATTATAATTATCATTAGACCCTAGGATGGGTCAAAGATTGGTAGCAACATTGATTTTGATGCATTGTTATTTTTTGAACAGGGTCAGATTTTATACAAAACTCACACTTCCTAAGGCCAAAATGATCTTAAGGCCAAAATGACACCTTCCCAAAAACTGCTCTAAAAATATCATACATCAATACTTTTTTCCACTTTAAACTATTAGATCTTTTAACACTACTTCTTCCTGAAACATACATGTCAAATATTAATTAAATTTGTGGAAATTTTAACCCTTTAAATGCCAATATGTTAACATTAATCAAACCACAGTGTTCGGCTGATGTTGTGAAACCTTTTGTGGGACATCGTAGCCCAGATAGTGACCTGTCCTGATTTCTCACTCCAGAGACTAAGGACTGATTCATTTTTTATCTGTAAACACCAGTCAGAATGAGCAGCCCCACATTAGCCTGCAGTTTCTCTGTCTCAAGATCTCTTCAGTCTGTGACTGTCTCCCATGTAGGTTTGTCATGGCCCCAATATGCTGCAGGATTTCATGCATCAGCATCAATGAAAAGTTGAAGTCAGGGCACTGATTCGGGCAGTGGCATAGTTTGTGAGCCCTGGGATCAAATCTCTGGCTGCTGGGAAGTAGCGGAGCGTTTCCATGTTTGTGGGAGACCAGAAGATTTTTCAATATTTGACATCCATCCTGCCGCCACTTCATCCATCTCCTCTCCGCTCTCACCTTGTGACAAGTCTTCTGAAGATCCCTCTAATGAATTAGACTCCAGCTGGTCTACTTCTACCTCTGAGGCCTCCGTGTCGACCTCAGAATCCTCGGAGGAAGATGAGGAGCCATCCTCGCTCTTGAAGTGCATGATTATTTGAGGAGCCTTATATGTGCTGTAATGCCTTGCCATTTTCACTACTTCTGCTATACTGTTCATACTTATAGCAGTGTACTTGCATAAACAACATGAACGAGAAACAAAATGAACATTGATTTTGTTTCGGTTCTGGCCTCTCGTCATTTTTATTACTGAATTAGTTTATAACGCAGAATGTGCCCTTCAAAGAGAGAAGAATTTGGATATGTTGAATATGCCCCCCTGCCCCACTCAACACCGACCCCACCCCGACATCACCACCACCCCCTTACCACTCAGACACACTTTTTTTACACACACACCAATTTTCAACATTAAAGGTTTATCTTTTCAGCAGCTATGCGGTCTGCAGAAAACAGCAGAAATTGAGACATTTTGATGAATGCATGAAATGGTAAAAAGTAGCGCCACCTGGTGGACAAGTATAAAAATTAAAACTTCAAGGCCAGTAGTTCAAAATGATATATTGACGTAAAGGTATGTATTAGTTTATGTTAAGATAAATGGGGAGTCAAAAATGGTAGTTATAATGGTTTTCAATGGGGCATTTTTTGTCCTTAGGAACACATTAGTCGGTTTTTGCGTAGCTTAGCCATTTTAAGCTAATTTAAAAAACTGAAACCAAAATTCTAAAATGTATCAAAAATGATTAACCTTTGGCAAGTTTGGGCTATATTCAATCATCACAGTCAAGATGGTTTAAAAATCAAAATCAAAATGGCACAAAATGTCCCTAGGAACTCTTAAGGGTTAATGGCAGAAACATATAGCTTGTATTTCTGATTTTGTTGTGTACTATTTCATCTGTAGATTTGTCAAATCCAAAGGTTAGTAGTGGGACTACTTCTCTAGGCAGATGCCAGATTTAACAGGGTGGCACAGTGGGTAGCATTGTTGCCTTACAGCAAGAAGGTCCCCGGTTCGAGCCCCGGCTAGGTGGCCTTTCTGTGGGTTTACTCCAGGTACTCCAGTTTCCTCTCACAGGTGAACTTTAGGGTGTTTTCAGACCTGTAGATCGAATGCTTTCTTCCAAAATGTTGCAATTTCATATTGGTTAAGTTTGTATTTACAAGGCAATATTTCCAAACAAACCAGACTTTGTTAATACAAGTCACGTGCGAGTAAACTCTCCTCTAATTGGTCAGAATGCATCTGTTTATTTTCCATGATTCCACTGTAAGTTGTCCGTCAGAATTGACAGACAGCAGCTTTGCGTGATTATTGTGTGGCATTTTTGGTAACTATATTTCTTCATTATTGTGAGCAGGAAGCAAAACTTAGGTGCAACAACATTCTTGTCATGTACCTATTGCGGAGAAGATCAATAAGAAGACATTTTATAAGGAACAGGTGCGCTTTGGTTTTTAATGGCGTTGACGTGCTCACCAGAGTTCGTCACAGAGGAGCTATCAGGTATGTTCATGGTTAAAAAGCAATAAGATAACCCATTCGTTGGTCCAGTTGGTCTGATTGCTTTCATATTTATACCGAACCGCTCCAGAGTTCATTTGCTGTTGGGCTGAGACTAACTTGTTCGTGCATTCTCAGGGCGGTTGTTTTGGTATGGATCCGAGTGCGATTGCCATGTTCACATATGCCTAAACAAACCCGAAGAGAAAATGCACCAGGTTACGAAACAAAGGCTCAGGTCTGAAAACACCGTTAGGGGGCGTGCACACCAAAGCTTTTAAAAGCGGCTAAAAGCGCCAGGCAGACGCCGACTGCCAGTTTTTTTCAGCCAACTGCAGTTTTTTTTTTAGCCGAATGCCAGCTTTCTTCAGCTGAGCGCTTGGTTGCTGTGATACTTCTGCTTTTTTTATCAGTCATTGAACAATGCACCGGTTGGTTGTTGTGATGTTTATCCCGCCCCCCTCCACTGTGATTGGACGGCCGTGTGAGAACTGACACTGACGAGCTGAGCTTTTCACACAAAGTTAAATATTTTTCAACTAACGGCGGGGAGCGCCGGCTTTCAGCGTGGAAAGAAATGCCAGTTGCTGGCCTTTTTGCATTGGGATCATTTGTAAACATACGCGTGCCGCTGGGGTAAAAGCTTGGTGTGCACACCCCCTTATATGCCACATTGCCCCTCCCCAACATGTTTTAATTAACCAGTTCTCGCCATGAATATAGCCATAGATGCTGGAAAAATTTTAAGAACACTGTAAAAAAAAATCCGTAGAAATTACAATGGTATTGCAGCTGGGTTGCCGGTAATTTATCGCAGATTTAAATTTATGTTATTTACTGGCAAGAGATGTTTCAAAGTTGAATGCATTTTAAATATTAACAAGTCTTTATCTTTACAGAATAAAACGATCCAATAACAGCCTCATGCAAACCATTCTGGGAACCAGAAATCATCATCAACCTTTTTTTGGTTTTTGCTTCAGATTTTGTTTCCCAGAATGTTTTGCTTGATGCTTTTTTTTTAGTTTTGCTCTGTAAAGACAAAGACTTGTTAATGTTTAGTGTTCATTTAACTTTGAACAAAATGTTTCCAGTAAAAAAACATAAATTTAAATCTACGGTAAGTTACCGGGAACCCAGCTGCAATTTCTATGGATTTTTTTTACGGTGAATAAACAAACAACAGACAGCTTGAGTCAGCGCAAACGCCTTTTTGCCGTTTAAAGGATGCTGAAAGGGGAGTGAACACAGTTTTTTTTGTGATCATCTTATTGCATATTCATTTGTAAGAGTTTTTTTTTTCAGACGAAAATGTAACGAGAAGAGAGTATTCAAATTAATCTCGCAATACAATTTACATTTTGCGTTTGTCAGTTTACTTGGTATTTGCGTTGTTATTTAACGCCTAAGAAGCGTCTTAAACGCTACGCTTATTTGCGCTGGTCTTGGTAGATTTCGTCTGTCATTATGGAAATGAGATTTTGCACTTCTTAGTAAATCACCCATAGAGATTTTTACTCCCATCAGGTAATTTTTAATTGAGCTCTCATGCTTGTTTAGTAAATCTGGAACTTAGTTGTGTTGCCTGTGTCATTTCTGTGGTTTGTTTCTCAATAAACACTCCATTGGTGTCCATGTTCATATAGTAATGTTACTGTGTTTGCCAACTTTGTCATGACAGTAGTAACAAGATTAAGTTTAAGTCTTGTGTCTATATTTGCTTACATTGTATAGGAATGAAGAGTTTGGTTCCTAACCAAGATAACGCCGTTTTTTAAATCTTTGTCAAAACATGTTTATTATTATTTTATCATGTTTTTATTGTGCTACTTAGCTGTAAACCAACTGCAGTTTGATATTAATTGGAATGCACAATCAAGAAACAAGATTTCTGAAAAAAAAAAACTTTTCCCACTTTATTTTGGAGTCTTCTTGGATAAAGCGTATGCTAAATGGGCAACTCAGTGATTTTCCGTGATATTAAAGAGCACGGGTCGCGACTCTTCTGTTTTAGTTTAAATATTGTTATAATTATTTCTTTGTATAAGTAGTTTATTCAATATTGATGTTTATTTCAAGCTTTTTGCTACGAACACCCATCGTGATGTATGTAAATGTATGCAAATTATGGTAACAGGGTTGCAAACCCCATAAAAACAGCTCATATAATATTCAGCTTGTTCTCGTGCGGTTGATCATCATTTTTTGAAGGTTAACCACCTCATTTCTCATTTACTTTAGGTATTAGTTTGGAAAGTGCCTCATAAATTGCATTGTTTCACTGTTTTAATAGGGTTTAGGAGCATTTAGTCGTCTCATCTTTCTTATTAATTTGTTAGCACATCTGTAGAATAGATGAATAGAGTCGCATATCAGCTAACACTTTTCTGTGAAATTCATAAAAACCGTAATGAATCTGATATAATTGACACAAATTAAATGAATCTGATATGAATACAAATGATCAGGTGAACTAAATAGGTTATTTTTTTATCTTATTTAAAATATATCACAATAATTCAAGCATCTTTTTCCTAAAATTCAACTATACCCATCCATTTATAATAACGGAAAAAGTGCAATTTTGTCATCTTGTATAATTCACAACAAACACATTTAAATCCTTGCTAGCTTAATTGTTTATTTTTTAACTGATTGTAAGACATGTTTAATTTGCAATTACAGATGCGCTGACTGTATCAGTTCAGTCTTTGTTTTATGTGTTTAGCTCATCTCTTAAAGGCTTAACTCTCAGTAAATAGCCTTAGGATACCCAAAAAAACAGAGGCCCGTGTAATGTACTTTTCTCACCAAATTATAGGGGATGGAGGTGCTCTCAGCCTCCAGACATATTGAAGAATGCATTTCAAGCTTACACTTGAAACTGTTGAATTGTCTCATAACGCCCTCTTCTGGTGAAAAGACATTGGGAGTCCCATTGCACCTTATTTTAACAAAAAACATGTCTACTACTAAAGTAAAATAGTAATTCATAGCTACAACTGAATGTTTTATTCCTTGTTTTTTTTTTTTTTTTTGCAATAGCTATCTGGTTAAAACGTGAACAAAATAAATTATACTGTACAAAGGATATTTTTCAAAATATTTATGGCAAGTTTTCACAGTTTTAATGTTTATTTTACTCTTAAAAAAACAATTGCGCATGTTAATTATTTATATACAAAACAATTTATATTGTATATGTGTACGTCTGCGTGTTCAAAGGACTGCATCTTTTTTGGGCAGTAATGGTAGAAATGTTCAAAGCTTTCTTGAAGATTTAAGGTTTCTGCTGAAATTGACTTTCATAAATAAACCTGCCTTGTGAAATATTACCTGGAGAAAGGTGTGACAACTGACCCCCCGCCTCATTCATCCTCAAGTTTGACAACTCACCCCGGCTTTATATTCTCAGGTGTGACAACTGACCCCGGCACTTTTATTTTCATTCTGTATATCTCAAAACATAACATGTTAAATAAGTGTCTCTTTGAACATAATCTTTAACGGAAACAACACCGTTTTACTATTTTACTATGTTCTTACCTCAACTTAGAATAATTAATACATACCTATCTTTTTTCAATGCGTGCACTTTTAATAGGGTGACCATACGTGCCATTCTTCCCGGACGCATCCCGTCCAGGATTTCGGTGTGTCTTCCGGAAGTCGTATTTGTTGACCGCATACGCCATTCAGTTAAAAACATAAAATATACAATTGTAGTTTCATTCTTACCTTAAAATGTAACGGTTGCTTTTTTGTAATAATAATAATAATAATAATCCTCTATGACGTATGCGGTTGACAAATACGACTTCTGGAAGACGAACACAAAATCCTGGACGGGATGCGTCCAGGAAGAATGGCACGTATGGTCACCCTACTTTTAATCTTTGTACAGCGTGTTGTGAATGTGTTAGCATTTAGCCTAGCCCCATTCATTCCTATGGCTCAAAACAGGGATGAATTTAGAAGCCACAAAACACTTCCATGTATTTCCTATTTAAAGTTACATGAGTAGTTACATAAGTAAATATGATGGCCCAAAATAAAACTTTTGGTTGGAGCCATAGGAATGAATGGGGCTAGGCTAAATGCTAACACATTCAAGAAGCCCTGTACAAAGATTATAAGTGCACACACTGAAAAAAAAATAGTTATTTTTTAATTCATCTAAGTTGAGGTAAAAGCATAGTAAAATATTGAAAAATGGTGGTGTTTTTCTTTAAGGGTTGGAAATATGAATTCAGGTAAATTGGGACACATTCATCTTAATGTCAAAAAAAAAAAGTCTAAATGTACATGTATGTACCCTACATATCAGGCTAGTCACATGATACCCCCCAAAATGTGTCCGCTACACAACTACACATTTATACACAAACATGAAGTCTTATCACATGTTAGGATCTTTTCCTCAAATTCTTGTTGAAATTGTCCTGTTATCTAGAGAAATGCACTTTCTGTTTCTAGTGATACCGTCACATTCAGCGGACCACACACATCTCGTTTATGGAGTCTGTTCTGCACCAATTCGAAGGCAGTCTCCGGGGAAATTCCCAGTGTGGAACAACAGACCTCACCAGTTTAGATCTCGTTCCAAACCAGAAGACCTGAAATGCAGTAAGTGGGAAGAGAAATGTGGATGTTTCTCGGTGGTGATGGCCGTGGACAGGTGTAAGTGACGGGAACAGTTAAAGACAGAGCGATGTGGGTTTGAGAGATTATCTGTGGCAGGGAGTGAGCGCTGATACTGGCAGACTGCCTTTATCTGACTGTTTAGCTTTAAAAAGTGAGTGTCGGAAATCTTTTCTGTCTTTGTCAGTCAATGGGATCGACTGATGAGAAGAGAATGTATTTGAGATTAGATGTGACTTTGTATCTCAATGTCAGGCAAAACATGAATCAAATGTTGCGGTGTGTGTTTTATTTATGTGTGTGTCATTTCAGGTAATTTTGGGGAAATTATACTATGTATACCTAATGTTTGTCTTTAGCAATTTAATACTGATGTAATAGGGTATAGCATTAAGTTTCATGCCACTTTTTGTTAGGTTTAACTCTGTTTAGATTGTAATGAAATCACAAATACATCACAAATATATTTCAATGGGGTGTAAAGGAAAAAACAAATGCAAAAACTAAACCAAAACATCTTTGCACAAAGTACATAATATTAAATATTAGAGCTGCAACTAACGATTATTTTCATAATCGATTAATTAGGCAATTATTTTACGGTTAATCGACTTATTGAATAAAAACATAAATATTTACTCATTTAGATTTTTCACTTATAAAGCACTACAAAGTGATGAACCAACTAAATATTAGAGCGGCAACTAACGATTATTTTCATAATCGATTAATTAGGCAATTATTTTATGATTAATCGACTAATTGAATTTTTTTTAGTCATTTAGATTTTTCACTTATCAAACACTACAAAGTGATGAACCAACTAAATATTAGAGCTGCAACTAACGATTATTTTCATAATCGATTAATTAGGCAATTATTTTTCAATTAATCGACTAATCGGATAAAAACTTAAATGTTTACTCAATTAGACTTTTTTACTTATAAAGCACTACAAAGTGATGAACCAAATCTGTGATGACACAATTTTTTTTTCAATATTATTGATAATTGTTGCAGCCCTAGTAAAGCTGGTTGGCTGGTTTTAGCTGGTTTCCCATAGTTTTAGGTGGTTAAGCTGGTGTAGTGGGTTGTTTTAGAGCCTTTTTGGCCATAGACTGGAAGACCAGCTGACCCACCAGCTTAAGCAGGCTGGAAGACAACCTTGACCAGCTTTGCCAGGCTAGGAGGACCAGCTTAAACCAGCTCAGACCAGACTTCAGGCTTTGCCAAGCGTCCAGCCTGGTCTTGCTGGTTTAAACTGGTGGGTCTTCCAGCAGGACCAGCTAAGATCAGGTAAAAAGTTTTCAAAGTCCCTCTAAAACCAGGCTGGGAGACTAAGCTGGTTTTAGCTGGCCTTTTCAGTAGAGGCGGTGCAATGCTAGTGCTTATATATACACAAATGATTTATTGAGAGTGATTCATTTATATACAAATGGGATTTGCAAAATCTCTTGCATGCATCTGTCTTTTTTGACATATCTACTGTACTTTCAAGCAATGAACAAGTTTGTTAAGGTTTATGTGTTACATTTTGCTGCAATCTCCCTAAAATAACCAGTTTGTGTGCACATTAGGGCAACAACAGACTGGATCACTACATCATTAAAAATGTATGCTGTTCGTTTATTTGGACTCACTATTAAAAGTTTTGTAATAGAAATACTGTTGTTTATAGACAAACAAAAGCTAAGGCGGAGAACGGTTTACTTGTAACACAACAAGAATCAAAATAATCTCGCTGATATGTCAACAGATAAACGACTGCTTTGAAACCAACAATTAGCGTCATAACATAGCAATTAAATTGATGGATGGATGAACAGATACAGTAGATGAATGGATCGATCTAAGCAAACATTATAAACTGGTATACATCTGCAGTTCAGTACTGGTATTTTAAAGGCTACACTATATAAAAAAATAGTTTAGCATTGAATTAGCATAGCTAATAATATGTGACTTACATTTGCTATAATTGATATCATAGTCTTTGTAAGGGATACACGCCTCTACACACCACCTCCATCAAATATGAGATAATGATAGTAACTGAATGTTCTTGGCATGATTATACGTTATTCAAATACTTTCACTTCAATCCATTCAGTGTTTTATTTCATTGAATAGCAGAAAATGTAGTACTGGGTCCTTAATTGACAAGGGACCAGCAACACGTGTCTGTCCCTCTCTCACTCTTTTTTCTCTTTGAAAGCTTTGCTCATTTCCCTCCGTCCTCCTCCCTTGGCTCTCCATGTCTCTTTTTCTTCCTTGTTCTCTCTTTTGGTCTCTTTCTATTCATGCTCGACTCGAGCTGCACTGTAGCAGGTGCAAAGATCCATTAGCAATTACCTTTATCCTCCGCTTTGTGACTTCGGGAGTTTTTCCCTGGATATCCTGCACGGAATGTTAATGCCTTGGCCCCTGGGCAGGGGCCAGAGCTTCCCTTTTCACTTCAAATCCCCCAATACGTGACCAAGCTACCAGAACACGGGCATCAGCCGTAGCGTTTCGTCCCCGAGCCTAATCGGTCTCAGGTGGGACTTCCAATGAAACAATTACAGCATGTTATCAGCAGTTTAGTTTAGAGTTTTCCCGGAGATGGAGGTTGGACACATTGTTGACTCGAGGCTGATGCGTGAATCTGTGTGAAGATGTGATCGTTTAACGTTTTCATCTTCGCTAGCGGACCACCACCTGGAGTGTAGGCACTGCCAAAAGACAAGGAGGTTTAATAAAGACATCAGGTTTCTTTTTATAGGCCAGTGAGAAAATACACAAATGATTGAGACAAAATGATAATTTGTTTATTATTAGTTTTAAAAACTTCAGCATTTTCAATTTAAACATAATCAGAAATGTTCACTGTTAAATTTGAACACAAATGTCCAGTTTTTTTTTTACTTCACTACACCTTAGACACATCAGTACTAAAATTTGTATAAGAAATAAAAAAGAAGTATATGTTATAAGCTAATTTATTATTTGCTTGTGAACGCTATTGTATATTTCAGCTATAGATATAGACAGACAGACAGATACTGTGAATGTATAGGTTGATGGATGGATAGACAGACAGACATGGATGGATGGATAGATGGATGGATGGATGGAGGAACACTATAGATACAGGTAGATAGACAGTTATTGTGAATAGATAGTAGACAGACAGACAGACAGACAGATATTGTAGATACTGTAGATAGACAGACAGATATTGTAGATAGATACTGTAGATAAACAGACAGACAGATACTGTAGATAAACGGACAGATTCTATAGATATTCTAGATAGATACCGTAGACAGACAGAAAGACAGATAGCTACTGTAGATACACAGACAAGACAAACAGACGGATATTGTAGATAGACAGATATTTTAGGTAGATAGATACTGTATAGAGACAGAGAGACGGACAGATTTTGTAGACAGACAGACAAACAAACAGACAGATATTGTAAATAGATACTGTAGATAGATGCACAGTTTCTGTAAACAGACAGACAGACAGACAGATATTGTAGATAGACAGATATTGTGGGCAGATAGATACTGTATACAGACAGACAGACAGATTTTGTAAACAGGCAGACAGACAGACAGACAGACAGATATTGTGGATAGATACTGTAGATAGACAGACAGATTATGTAGAGAGACAGACAGGCAGACAGACAGACAGACGGATATTGTAGATAGACAGACATATATTGTAGATGGATAGATAGGTACTGTGGACAGACAGATATTGTAGGTAGATAGATACTTTATATAGACAGACAGACAGATTTTGTAGACAGACAGACAAACAAACAGACAGATATTGTGGATAGATACTGTAGATAGACAGACAGATTATGTAGAGAGACAGACAGGCAGACAGACAGACAGACAGACAGACAGACAGGCAGACAAGACAGACAGACAGACAGACAGACAGACAGACAGACAGACAGACAGACAGACAGACAGACAGACAGACAGACAGACAGACAAGACAAGACAAGACAAGACTAGACAAGACAAGAACAGACAAGACAAGACAAGACAAGACAAGACAAGACAAGACAGACAGATATTGTAGATACTGTAGATAGACAGACAAACAAACAGACAGATACTGTAGATAAACAGGCAGATTCTATAGATATTGTAGATAGATACTGTAGACAGACAGAAAGACAGATAGCTACTGTAGATACACAGACAAGACAGACAGATGGATATTGTAGATAGAAAGATATTTTAGGTAGATAGATACTGTATACAGACAGAGAGACAGACAGATTTTGTAGACAGACGGACAAACAAACAAACAAACAAACAGACAGATATTGTAAATAGATACTGTAGATAGATGCACAGTTTCTACAGACAGACAGACAGACAGTCAGACAGACAGACAGACAGACAGACAGACAGACAGACAGACAGACAGACAGACAGAAAGATATTGTAGATAGACAGATATTGTGGGTAGATAGATACTGTATACAGACAGACAGACAGATTTTGTAAACAGGCAGGCAGACAGACAGACAGACAGACAGACAAACAGACAGACAGATGTTGTAGATAGATACTGTAGATAGACAGACAGACAAGACAGACAGACGGATATTGTAGATAGACAGACAGATATTGTAAATAGATAGATAGGTACTGTGGACAGACAGACATATTATGTAGACAGACAGACAGACAGACAGACAGACAGACAAGACAGACAAGACAGACATACAGACAGACGGATATTGTAGATAGACAGACAGATATTATAGATAGATAGATAGATAGATAGATAGATAGATAGATAGATAGATAGATAGATAGATAGATAGATAGATAGATAGATAGATAGATAGATAGATAGATAGATAGATAGATAGATACTGTGGACAGACAGACAGATTCTGTAGAGAGACAGACAGGCAGACAGGCAGACAGACAGACAGACAGACAGACAGACAAATAGACAGATAGACAGATAGACAGATAGATAGATAGATAGATAGATAGATAGATAGATAGATAGATAGATAGATAGATAGATAGATAGATAGATAGATAGATAGATAGATAGATAGATAGATAGATAGATAGATACTGTGGACAGACAGACAGATTCTGTAGAGAGACAGACAGGCAGACAGGCAGGCAGACAGACAGACAGACAGACAGACAGACAGATAGATACTGTGGACAGACAGACAGATTCTGTAGAGAGACAGACAGGCAGACAGACAGACAGACAGACAGACAGACAGACAGACAGATAGACAGACAAGACAGACAGACAGACAGACAGACAGATATTGTAGATAGACAGATATTGTAGGTAGATAGATACTTTATACAGACAGACAGACAGACAGATTTTGTAGACAGACAGACAGACAGACAGACAGACAGACAGACAGACAGACAGACAGACAGACAGATATTGTGGATAGATACTGTAGATAGACAGACAGATTATGTAGAGAGACAGACAGGCAGACAGACAGACAGACGGATATTGTAGATAGACAGACATATATTGTAGATGGATAGATAGGTACTGTGGACAGACAGATATTGTAGGTAGATAGATACTTTATATAGACAGACAGACAGATTTTGTAGACAGACAGACAAACAAACAGACAGATATTGTGGATAGATACTGTAGATAGACAGACAGATTATGTAGAGAGACAGACAGGCAGACAGACAGACAGACAGACAGACGGATATTGTAGATAGAAAGATATTTTAGGTAGATAGATACTGTATACAGACAGAGAGACAGACAGATTTTGTAGACAGACGGACAAACAAACAAACAAACAAACAGACAGATATTGTAAATAGATACTGTAGATAGATGCACAGTTTCTACAGACAGACAGACAGACAGTCAGACAGACAGACAGACAGACAGACAGACAGACAGACAGACAGACAGACAGACAGAAAGATATTGTAGATAGACAGATATTGTGGGTAGATAGATACTGTATACAGACAGACAGACAGATTTTGTAAACAGGCAGGCAGACAGACAGACAGACAGACAGACAAACAGACAGACAGATGTTGTAGATAGATACTGTAGATAGACAGACAGACAAGACAGACAGACGGATATTGTAGATAGACAGACAGATATTGTAAATAGATAGATAGGTACTGTGGACAGACAGACATATTATGTAGACAGACAGACAGACAGACAGACAGACAGACAGACAGACAGACAAGACAGACAAGACAGACATACAGACAGACGGATATTGTAGATAGACAGACAGATATTATAGATAGATAGATAGATAGATAGATAGATAGATAGATAGATAGATAGATAGATAGATAGATAGATAGATAGATACTGTGGACAGACAGACAGATTCTGTAGAGAGACAGACAGGCAGACAGGCAGACAGACAGACAGACAGACAGACAAATAGACAAATAGACAGATAGACAGATAGACAGATAGATAGATAGATAGATAGATAGATAGATAGATAGATAGATAGATAGATAGATAGATAGATAGATAGATAGATAGATAGATAGATAGATAGATAGATAGATAGATACTGTGGACAGACAGACAGATTCTGTAGAGAGACAGACAGGCAGACAGGCAGGCAGACAGACAGACAGACAGACAGACAGACAGATAGATACTGTGGACAGACAGACAGATTCTGTAGAGAGACAGACAGGCAGACAGACAGACAGACAGACAGACAGATAGACAGACAAGACAGACAGACAGACAGACAGACAGATATTGTAGATAGACAGATATTGTAGGTAGATATATACTTTATACAGACAGACAGACAGACAGACAGACAGAAAGACAGACAGACAGACAGACAGGTCAGACAGACAGATATTGTAGGTAGATAGATACTTTATACAGACAGACAGACAGACAGATTTTGTAGACAGACAGACAGACAGACAGACAGACAGACAGACAGACAGACAGACAGACAGACAGACAGACAGATATTGTGGATAGATACTGTAGATAGACAGACAGATTATGTAGAGAGACAGACAGGCAGACAGACAGACAGACGGATATTGTAGATAGACAGACATATATTGTAGATGGATAGATAGGTACTGTGGACAGATAGACATATTATGTAGACAGACAGACAGACAGACAG
This sequence comes from Misgurnus anguillicaudatus, assembly GCF_027580225.2. Lineage (NCBI taxonomy): Eukaryota > Metazoa > Chordata > Actinopteri > Cypriniformes > Cobitidae > Misgurnus > Misgurnus anguillicaudatus. Next base: position 45,428,114 of record NC_073339.2, read on the forward strand.
ACAGACAGACAGACAGAAAGATATTGTAGATAGACAGATATTGTGGGTAGATAGATACTGTATACAGACAGACAGACAGATTTTGTAAACAGGCAGGCAGACAGACAGACAGACAGACAGACAAACAGACAGACAGATGTTGTAGATAGATACTGTAGATAGACAGACAGACAAGACAGACAGACGGATATTGTAGATAGACAGACAGATATTGTAAATAGATAGATAGGTACTGTGGACAGACAGACATATTATGTAGACAGACAGACAGACAGACAGACAGACAGACAGACAGACAAGACAGACATACAGACAGACGGATATTGTAGATAGACAGACAGATATTATAGATAGATAGATAGATAGATAGATAGATAGATAGATAGATAGATAGATAGATAGATAGATAGATAGATAGATAGATAGATAGATAGATAGATAGATAGATAGATAGATAGATAGATAGATAGATAGATAGATAGATAGATAGATAGATACTGTGGACAGACAGACAGATTCTGTAGAGAGACAGACAGGCAGACAGGCAGACAGACAGACAGACAGACAGACAGACAAATAGACAGATAGACAGATAGACAGATAGATAGATAGATAGATAGATAGATAGATAGATAGATAGATAGATAGATAGATAGATAGATAGATAGATAGATAGATAGATACTGTGGACAGACAGACAGATTCTGTAGAGAGACAGACAGGCAGACAGGCAGGCAGACAGACAGACAGACAGACAGACAGACAGACAGACAGATAGATACTGTGGACAGACAGACAGATTCTGTAGAGAGACAGACAGGCAGACAGACAGACAGACAGACAGACAGACAGACAGATAGACAGACAAGACAGACAGACAGACAGACAGACAGATATTGTAGATAGACAGATATTGTAGGTAGATATATACTTTATACAGACAGACAGACAGACAGACAGACAGACAGACAGACAGACATATATTGTAGATAGATAGAGATACTTTATACAGACAGACAGACAGACAGATTTTGAAGACAGGCAGACAAACAGACAGATATTGTAGATAGATACTGTAGATGGACAGACAGATTCTGTAGACAGGCAGACAGACAGACAGACATACAAACAGTCAGATATTGTAGATAGATACTGTAAATAGATAGAAAGACAGACAGAGAGACAGATATTCTAGATAGATACTGTAGATAGACAGACAGATTATGTAGACATGCAGTCAGACAGACAGACAGATATTGTAAATAGAGAGACATACCTGTACAGATATTGTATATAGACACTGTAGATAGACAGACAGATTCTGTAGACAGACAAACAGACAAATATTGTAGATAGATACTGTAGATAGACAGAGAGGGAGATACTGTAGATAGATGGATGGACAGACAGACAAACACTATATAGATTCTGTAGATAATTAGACAGATATTGTAGATACTGTACAGTAGAAAAACATACATACATTCATACAGACAGAGAGATACTGTGGATGGATGGATGGATGGATGGACAGACAGACAGACAAAAAACCGACCATATGGACAGACAGACACGTTGGATATATGGACACTGTAAATGTTCTAGATAGATTAACAGTTGAATGCTTGTACTGGATATTTTTGGTCTAACTGATGGTCAATATTTTTATAGTAAATGTTCTCTTTTTGTTGACAGTGTTGAAACATTTTGATGGACAGACAACAAAAAACAGACATTTTGTGAGTAAATGGATCCATACTTAGTTTTGCTTTTATTTTTGCAGCTCCTGTTTTGTAGCTGGTAGTCTGTGACACCTGGATAGAGCATTCAATTAGCATTTCTATTTATCTCACTGACGAACACACATCTAAAACCATCTAATGATATTATAATTATATATTGCATACAAAGTACAAGGTTATTTCTGAATTATCGTCAATAGAACATATGCCCCCAAATGATATAGTTAGAGCATCTAACTGACCCATATTTACCAATCAAACCCTCCCCTCCTGATACCAGAATTAGGAAGTGATTTAATGGCGACACAACAAGACACACACCTCATAAAACTTGTATGCGCCCTTGTTAGATGTCAAAGTTCTCCAAAGGTAATGAAATCATCTCATTACATTAATGAGCGGAATTAGTAACAAGGGTTATTTGCTTGTGCTCTCTAAATGCCAGGATTTGTCATCTAATTATCAGATAGCTCAGGAAAAACTATTATGTAAAATATGTTTGATAACTCACTTAATAGACCTGGGTCGTCGGGAATATAAAAAACAAAGAAACAGATGTCTCGTCCCTTATTATAAAGGACAAACATCGCCCTCTTCAAGTTTGTTGGGAAAATAAATTGCCACATAGAAGAAATATCATTACGTAGTCACACTCCATGACTTTGTTAAACTTTGCATTAATTTATGAGCAAGAACAAACACTGATTTAGCATGAATAATGGATTAAGCGACTAATTAACTAAAATTGCTTAATGAGGGCTTGTCAAACCCATCCTCTCGCGATGACTTTCTCTGTTACCTTCAGTATCAGGGGTATTGTTTGACTCTGGAGGGCTTAATTTTGTTGAGAAAAGGTAGAGAAATAATTATGAGAGACAGTACCCATGGGAACATTTTTTTGTGGGAAACCATCAGGAATGGGATTGCATGCATAGATGGAGCTGTTAAAAATGAGGGCATGATGGACAAATACAAATCATCTGAAATGACCTGTAGCATAATTTAAATTTTTTATTAATAAAGATTATAACAGCACTCACATTGGATAACTTTTCAGATGGTATCATGCAGTTATTTCTTTAAAATGCACACAATTCATTATAATGTTTTGTAATAATTACCTTTTTTTCCGAGTAAACACATTTTACACTACTAATCATGTATAAAAAAAAATAAAAAACCTCATTAATATCTGACAGAAAAGATCTTGGGGTTAAGTGTTTACTAATTTTAATAAAGTGAATGTTAGTGTCTTATTTCCTGTTCACATGCACTAGGGGGCACTGGTGTTGTTCAGAAAAGAAACCTGGTTGCACTACAACACCGCCTTTTTCAGACAGATTACAAGAGACATTGACCGATAATACAGCATTCATTAGAAGCAACGACACCACAGCACACCAAACATTACCAACAATTACTACAGAAGCTCGACCATCGTCTGTTTGCAAAACTTAAAGAATAGTTCACCCAAATAGGACATTTCTGTCATTGTTTAGACACCCTTGTGCCATCCCTAATGTATATGACTACCTTTCTTCAGTTTAAAACTAATGTTTGTCTCTTTAAGTACACTAGGGATGTTCATTTGATTTCCCCAACTGACAACCGCGCTTGTTAAGTAAACATTAACCGTTAACTGATAAGATTTTAATATAAAAAAATGTATAAATTCTCAATGAGTGAAAATACAGTTGACGGTTGGTCTGTGACCCGGTAAAAACAATACAAACTTTTATTTAATTTGAACGTGCAAACAGGATTCATACATTATTAATTTTTCATGCAACATTACATTTTCAAAGTGCACGTGATCAGTCCAGAGGATTAATATCCAAAGAGGGGTGACTGTTTCTTTTTTTATCCACCACAGTGGCCATTTCTAAAGCTGGACAAATTTAAAAAAAGCTTTGTGTCTTATTTCTCTGTTTGTGCAAAAATAGAGGGATGTTTATGTTCAGGGTTTAGGACCGAGACGATCAGCGAAGGTCTGTGCAGCTTCCAAACCATACTCAAGCACAGACACATATGCAGTACAAATTATTTCTCATACAAATGATTACTTCATCAGGGCAGCCATTATTCGTGTCATTTACAGGCCATTCACAAATTATGGATAGAAAAGTGGCAAAATGTCTGTAGGCAGGTGTCGACACGCTCCGTATGTTAACAAATGTTTTTTCTTTTAACTGATAATATTAACTCTTTCCCCGCCGTTGATGAGTTAAATTAAGAGAAAACATTTGCTTGCCAATGACGCCTTCCTGATGAGTTTTTATGGTAATCTGTAATTCCACACTTACCCAATTTATAAAAAACTGAAACAAAAACGAATTAAATTAATTTTAAACTCTGTGTAGGTTTTGATCATCGTTCTGAATTTGATTAAACAAAATTCCTTTACAAAAATGCCACTATTTCAGCTTTTTGCTCAAAATTTTGTATTTTTGAAGAAACCTAACCATATTTAAGAGGTTATAAAAATGAATGAAGATGTTAACCCACCACGCAAACCACACAATTGCATGGGGCCCCCTACTGGCCACAAGGTGTGCGAAAGTATGTTACGTGCACAACATTCACTCAATGGTCAAGTTTACTTTAAAGACTTCGGGCTTCACAACTATTATTGGTGGTTTGGTTTGATCAGTGACACGCATCTTTTGTTCCACACTTGTACAGGTATAAACATGATAAAGACACCACGCAGGGGTTTAAATCACGTCAAAAATACATAAATCATATTCTGTCATTGTCATTAAAATCTCATCTTTAGTGTTTGTCTAGTCTATATGCTTGTTGTATCTCACAGTAAGTTTGTTTTTGCAATATGATCATGAGAGTTATGTGATTCCCATCCATAAATTCAAGCAATAACCAACTAACAATGTTGTTTGCTGGTGTTTGTTAGTTCAGTTTGTTAGATCAGTCTGAATCATAATCTAATGCTTCCTCTTTGACCTCATTTAGTTTTTTTAGTAAGATGTCAAACACTGAAGTTGCAGTATTAATTACATTGTTTTAAATACATCCTATAAGACATTTGCAAGCAAAAGATATTTCTGAGAGGGGCGTGAAACATTTTTATAAACCAAGAATTTTTGTCATACCAAACTGTAACAATTTAGTGTTATTTTAAGCAGTGTAAAACAAAATAAACCTGGTTTATATATATCTCACTATACTGAATATTATTGTTGTGCAATTCACATGAAAAACCTTGGGCAATGCTGGGGCAATGGGGGCCCTGGTTCTTGGACTTTGCATGGGGCCTCCAAAATGGTAAACACGCCAATGGATAGAATAAAATTGTTTTTTTTCCCCCCCGTTTTGTCTGTTTGAAAGCAGAGGGTCTATTCTTTCATTTGATATATTTGTATGTTTTTATATTTATAAAAGAAAAATCTCCTGGAAGGCATTTTGTGAAAATCACAACCCAGTCTCACCCCATGTCGTCAATATTTGACGACACTTGACCATTCGTCAATATGTGACGCGGAGGGTATACCTTTCGCGTCATTTTTTGACGAACTGGGGACTTCAATACTATTACGTCCGTTGCATTCTCTTCTCCTATTTTCTTACCATTTTCGCGTCGGTTTAGGGTTAGATTTACATAATGACATCCCTACCCAAACTTAACTCTAACCCCAACGCCAGGTGACAACTGTTTCTAACCCCAACGCCAGGTGACAACTGTTTAATTTCGCGTACACTGTTTAATTTCGCATACACTGTTTAATTTTGCATAATCTAACCCTAAACCGACGCGAAAATGGTAAGAAAATAGGAGAAGAGAATGCAACGGACGTAATAGTATTGAAGTCCCCAGTTCGTCAAAAAATGACGCGAAAGGTATACCCTCCGCGTCACATATTGACGAATGGTCAAGTGTCGTCAAACACCGACGACATGGGGCGAGACTGTGTTAAAAATCACAACAAATGCTGGCAGGTAATTTAAAAAAAAAAGGTGGCTGGAATGAGTTAATAATAATAATAATAATAAAACCAGTTGGGTTAAAACAACACAGCACTGGGTCAATTTTAACACAGTGGTGTGTTCTGTCCAATATTTACCCAGCATGGTTTATAAAGTACCTTAGTCAGTTATAGAGTGCAATATATACTGTAGTCCCCAACATGTAAAAGCTCCAAAAGTGCATGTACATCCATCATGAACAGTGCTTCTGAATAGCGCAGTGGTATAGTACTCTGTTGGCAGGGCAAAAGATCATTGGGTTCGAATCCACACACATACTGTTAAAAATGGTACATTGTAATGCACTGTAGGATAACAGTTGAACAGTTCATTTGAAAAACATTATGTATATGACATTAAATGGTATACTGTATAATATTTTTTCCAACACCAACAGAACGATGAAGTCTGGTTTGTCTGACTTTAGCTCAATGTGTTCTCATTATAAGTGATGTAACATACAGCGAACAAGCAGGTCATGCTTGAAGAGTTCAATGAACTTATTGCCGTCTTAACAACTCGTCAGGTCAGTCAACACTTGGACACGTACGAAAAGAAATGAACTAAGTTCCTGTAAGCGAGCTGGTTTCTCGGCTTGGTTAAATTAAAAGTGTCTGTGACCTTCATGAAACCCGCTGTGTTTACAGAGGATTGGTGGACTAATGGTCAGAGGAAAAGGCGAATATTAATAATAATAGGAGAACAAGAAGCGATGATAACAAACCCGATGTTCTTGTTATTGTATTTATTCATAGTAAACATTACTTGTTTATGTAAAAAGTTTAAATTGCAAACATTTGTTTTTACAAAGTTTAAGGTTTAGTACATTTTAAACATTTATTGTAGTTATTGTTTCTTTGGACCTTACTGTTTTTTTCCAACCTTTTAAACACTTTTTTTTACTTTACAGCATGTTTGGGGGGATATGAACCAGGCTCAGAAATGATCTTTCATATGTTTTAAATAAAACTTACACACGCATTTACATCGGATTGAAAAAAGCAACAAACAAACAAACAAAGAAACTGAAATTTGCATCACATCCACTGGGGCCTGGTAAAAGCATGTGGCATCTTCATAACATCAATGATGTGTTCCTGTATCAAGGACAAACTGATAAAAATTGTTGCATTGGAAATGATTCAGGGTCAGACTGAAGGTTTGACAGAAAACATAAAATAAAAAAACACAGACAGCCCACTGGGGACACATTCACAGCTCGGTGTGGTTATCTGCTATAGCTGAACGCAATGACTTCTTACTCACGGTCCTGCAGTAATGGACCATTGTAGAAGATACGAACATACATTATATATGACATTTTAAGATATATGTTTGTTTTTGGTTCTTCCTTTTAATGGGATTACATTCAGACCAAGTTTCAATATTAGCTCATCTATCAGTTGCATTGGTACCATGTTATTGGTTATGTATGTACTTTAAAGTACACTGAAGTGCATGTAAATACTACGGTACATGGAGAGCTAGCGAGTACCATCTTGTGTTACCCTGTTGGAGATCTTTTAACATTGCATTGCTTTGCACCTCACTGTTGAGGTTTGGCTTGGGTGCAGTTTGGTGCAAATGCCATATTTATGGAGTTACTGACATGATGGTATCTTTTCTCCATGATTAACTATAAAAAATTAAATAGGGCTTTCAGAAGATTAATTGCGATTTATTGCATACAAAGTAAAAGCTTTTTTTTTGCGTAATATATGTGTGTGCACTGTGTGTAATTATTTTATTATTATATTATTTTTACACACGCAAATATATTACACAAACTTTTATTTTGTATGTGATTAATCTTTTGACAGACCTATTTTAAATTAATTTTAATCCAGTTTATATAGACAGTTTGATTTTTTTATAAACATTCGAGTCAAATGTGTAAAACAGCCAAACCCTTGTTAACTCATTTCCCGCCAGAAATTTTTTTAAAGTTGCCCGCCAGCATTTTTGTGCCTTTCAGGAACATTTTCTTCTAAAAATATATAAACATACAATTATATCAAATGAAAGAACAGACCTTTTGCTTTCAAACAAACAATAAACAAACAAAACAGGAAAAAAAAATCATCCAATCTATATTTTTTTCTCTGCTTAAAACTCTTAAATATGGGTATTTTTCTTAAAAAAAAAAAAAAAAAAAATACAAAAAACTGAAGTAATTGCATTTTTGTGAAGTAATTTTGTTGAGATCAGATTCAGAATGATTATCAAAACATACACAGAGTTTAAAATTAGTAAATAACGTTTTGGCATCCGTTTTTTTTTGTGCATCTAGTGGATAATTGCAGTATTGCAGATTAACATAAAAACTTTTCAGAAACAAGTTTTTTTTTAATGCTAATGTTTTTGAACTATTTTAATTACTTGGTTAAGTCATTAAAGACTTTTAAAGACATTTAAGACAACTTGAGATATTTTCTTTCCATAATCTCATGCAATATTATTTATGCACAGTGTTGATTGCCTACAAATCTCATTGTGCAAGTTCAGGTTTTAGTATCAATCTCAAATCATGCTGAAAAACACAAATCATCTAATTAGTTTAGCTCATGTGCCGAAAAGAGGTCAGACTTTAATATGTACGGTCGTGTTTTCTATCTCATTTCATATTTTCCCAGCATCCCTCTTCGATTGGTTTGGGGGATTACAAAATGTCTTGCATAGAGATACACGGCGAGATACTATCAAAAGTGCCAATTGACTTCTGTCCAGGTGTCAAGGATGTTTGCAAGAAAGAAATTGGTCGTCCGGCCCTTTTTCTAGCACTGATGTATCTGTCATCAGGTAATCTATGCACAGCGTTGGTGTTGCGTACTTCCTTGACACAGGGCAGGTCAATAGACAATAAACACTGCCCCACTATGTCCAAACTGATGTTTTCTTGTTGCTCGCAAAGAGATTTTATATGCACCACAGTTCCCTGACTCATTGTTTGGTTCGTGAATGGTAGAACCCATGATTACGTGATTCATAAAAACACAAATATAGTGTACGTAATGAATACAATACATTCCATGTCAGTTGAACAATGACATGGCTGTGCTGAAGTGGGATTTTATTTTTGTTATGCATGAAACGCAAACATGTTGAGCATGCATAAACAAAATCTGCAAGTGAAATGCATAATTTTTTTGCAGGTGAAACATGAGTGTTGTTAAGTAGTTTGTGTTGGTACGGACATGTATTGGCCTCCACTCATTAAGTAATGAACTCATTTAATTATTGTTAATACTTTCCCTAGATGAATCATGAAAACTATGAATACTAATAGTGCATGTTCATATCTGCACCACAAATGCTTAGTGATAAGTTGTTCCAGTGGTTGGAGTCCATGTGTGCTTCCACTGATTATTTATGATGTTGATGTGTTTCCTACAGAGTTGAACCTGAACCAAGCCAGAGAGATGCTATTGCTCAGGAGACTTTATTGAGTTCTCGGTTATGTTTTATTCAAATATTTGTTTTCTCGAGACGGTTGTTGACATGGAGTAACAGTACAGTGCTATGAAATGTAGTTGGCATAGGACCGATAAAAAAACAGTTTGAACTGCTAATGTGGTGTTTAATTTTTTCTTAAACACTTTTAAATGCAGGGTATCTGATTTGATCCAGAAACATTTTTAATTTTGCTGGTTGGATTAGCAAAGAGCAAAAACCCGGTAACTTTACTGCTTTTTCACAAAATGGAAACTGCGGGAGGCAAAGGGTCCGAAAGGGTCGTTGCAGTTTCTTTCGGAAAGGTAGGTACGCGATATATGATTGTATTTAGATTGATTTCGATATTATACTCTGATGAAACATGCTGTTGCTTATGTAGTTCCACGAATTAGCGTAACGATATTTATGTTTTCAAACCTATGAGAAAAATACTAAATTACGTCTACACAACCGAAAACATGTTGTATCTAAATCTGATGGGCTTTCTGGTTTGTGAATGTTCATGTGTTTTGAAGAAGTTGTGACTTTGGATGGGGATTTGAATTGAGGGTGGGATCATGATTTCAAAAAATGATGTTCAAGAAAAAAAATCTTAGTATTTTTGTCTTGTTCTCAGCAAAAACATCCAAAAATTCCCAAACCAAGATGCTCCTTCTTGATGAGCAAAACGGCCCAACAAAACAAATCTAGCCTCTAGACCAAAAATACAAAATGTAAGTGATTTTGTGCATAAAACAAGCAAAAAATCTGCCGATGGGGTAAGCAAAAAATCTTGAAAATTTTTCTTAAACACTAAATTCAAGAAAAATTCAAGAAAAAATTTGCTTATCCCATTCTTTTTTGTTTTTTTTTTTTGCTTGTTTTATGCACAAAATCACTTACATTTGATATTTTTGGTCTAAAAATTTGACTTATTTTCTTGGATCATTTTGCTCATCAAGAAAAAGCATATTAATTTAAGAATTTAGATATTTTTACTGAAAACAAAAATACTAAAAAAAAAATTTCTTGAAAATCATTTTTTTGCAGTGTAGGCTAAAGTTAGCATTTTTAAATCAGATACCCTTCCTTTAAAGGTGCAGTGTGTAATTTTTAAAAGGATCTTTTGACAGAAATGCTAAATAATCTATACAAAACTATATTATCAGGGGTGTATAAAGCCTTGCATAATGAACTGTTATGTGTTTATTACCTTAGAATGAGATGTTTTTATCTACACACACAGAGGCTCCCCTTACATGGAAGTCGCCATTTTGTGCCGCCATGTTTCTACAGAAGCCCTTAACGGACAAACTTTTTTTACTAAGTTGTCTCCGACGATGACATGTTTGATGACATGTTTTTCTCTATTTGTTTCAAAAGTGAGAGGTGAGCAGTAGACTGAGCCGTTGGTTGCAATTCACAACCTCACCACTAGATGCCGCTAAAATTTACACACTGCACCTTTAATTCAAGAAAAAATTAAGAAATATTTCTTACCCTATTGTATTTTTTTTTTTACTTGTTTTAAGCACATATTCCCTTAAATTTTATATTTTTGGTCTAATAACTAGACTTATTTTTTTAGGTCATTTTATTCATCAAGAAAATGGATCTTGATTTAAGAAATTTTAGATATTTGTACTTAAAGCCAAAGACAAAAATACTAGGCAAGAAAGTCATTTTTGCAGTTTAAAATGGTGCTGTTTGATGATGTAGATTCTGTCGAACATCTAAATGATTATATTGGTGTATATGTGTGTTGTTCATATTATTAAGGGCCGCACAATATATCAAAACCACAGCAATACCGCAGTTGCGCTTATCACAATAGTTAGTGCTTGTGTGTGTTCTGACGTGTGGAAGATGATCAACGATCAGGAATAAAGTAAAGCATGTTTGTTGTATAATTTTCAGTTTATTTAAATTTAGCATTTCCCTCAAAACCGTTTAGCCTTTTACATTTTAAATCAATGGCTGAAATGATATCAGATGTATTTTACACATTCTGTCTAAATATTCCGGATGAATGGTGGGGTGGGGGATCATCTCATCCCAATACTGTGGCAAAACAATACCATTACATGATTTCCCACATTGTGCCACAACGAACCATAAATCTCAATGCATAGCACACCAATGAACCTTGATCAACTCCTCCGTGTCAATATTTCTCATCTGGGGACTTCCACATGCATCTCACACTATACCGAACACAGGCTTCATTGTGAGCAAGCGCGAGAGAGAAAGCCAAGAGAGCATTATAATGCGTGAGGTGAAACCGGGTTGCAGTCCTCATCAGTCTCCAAGACTCTCATAACAGCAGCAAAAACCGAATTCTTCCTAAATCTCAATCTTTTTCTTCTGGTTTTGGAGAGAAGCTGCTGGCAAAAGATTCTCCACTTTGCTTAACTGCCACCATAAAATTAACAGCAGAGATAAAACACATACTGGAAGAGTATGTTTCTAGTGATACCTGCAGCCCTCAAAGTCATTTGTGTCAGAAATTATACAGTAAAATCATATCCCACCAGCAAGTTAAAGGGATAAAAACTGAATAGAAGGAGTGTGAAATTATAAGCTATGCGTAAAAAAGTAGATATCGAATTTTTCAATAAATATTAAGTTGTTGTTAAAACCAACACTGTAAAAAAAATGCTATACTGTAATTATGCAGCTGGTTGCCAGTAACTTACTGTAGAAGATAAAGACTGAAAATGTTTCATGTTCATTTAACCCTTGGGCTTTGTTCCAATTCACTACCCTTTCGTGTTGTTAGCGACCAAAAATGGCCACTAAATTAAACGGCTGTAAAAATGTATCAGATTAATATTTTATTTATTTATTTATTTTTTGCATAAATTAATTACTCAACCTCAGTACTGATCAAAACGTCCAAATGTTTACAAAAATTCCATGATTTTAACTCTTTAATTTCCAAGTTTATAAATGGTGTCACTGATTTGAAGGGAAAAACACACACAAAATAACTGATTTTCAATATAAAAAGTGATTGTGGACTAGATTTTTTTCACTTTTTTTACAGTCTTGGACATGCCAAATATTGATAAAAACATTGGCTTTGATGCATTTTTAGTTTTTGTGCAGCATCAGATTTTATTTTTTTCTCCCTCATTTATGGTTTGTGGCCATTTTTGCCCCTTGACTTCTATTATAACAACATATTTTTGATTGCAGAGCCATGACACCTTATTATCGTGCCTTTTTGATTCTTTGTGGTTTTTCCTTTTGCAAAGATGTAAAATTTGTCATTTTTACAATAAGACATAAGGGTTAACTTTGAACAAACTGTTGCAAGTGAATAACATAAATGTTAAATCTACAGTAAATTACTGGCAGTAACACTATAATTTTACAGAAATGTTTTATAATGTACATTTTTGCCCCTGTGACGTTGGGGTTAGGAGTGGGGTTTCGTTATTGTTTTTTATGATAATCGTACATTTTTGCATCATTAACTTCAAACAAATTTTTGTAAGATCAGGCTGGTAATTCTTAGTTAAACCTAACTATCCAGCTATCCATCTGGCAAGTATTGTCGAATATTGTTTTGCGGTTGCTATTGCTAATGTACATACATTTTTGCAATCAGATATCCACCATATAAGGCTGTTTATTGATTATTACTGTTTATTTGTTTCTATTGCCTTTACTAATATATATTTAATATAAAAACTGATTTGAAGCAATGCAAAATATGAAAAAGCACTATAGACATACATTTAAACAGAATTGTATTTAAGCGATTACCTAACTTACCAACAAGCAAAAATAGCAAAGAAATATGTCTTTGCTTAAGATATAATATAATTATAATGGTGGAAATTTGCAACCATTTTACCATTGTGTGCAATCTTGTTCACAGGAAACCATGCGTAAATGTGTGTTGTCCATTTAAGGCTGTTATATCAGAACTCACAGCATGGGGGCATTAAAAGATTAAAGAATGGGCACATGGGATTGATGTGTCACCGCATGGGGCGGGGTTTGTTTGAAAATTACGCATGCCACGTGATGTGAGAGATTGTACAGTATTTTCATGTGCATGCATGTATAGATGGAGTGCAGCAGAAAAAAAGAAAAGAAATCTGTGATCATCTTCAAACAAGCACCTGACTCACAAAAGTCCTTGTTTCCCTTAAGTAAGCAGATCCTTGTTATTATTTTGTGTGCAGACATCTTTTTAGGACATACGCTTCTAAAATTTGCAGGAGAGACCTTGCTTGAGGCGACATGATTTATCTTGCCTGGGAAAGGGTCAAGCATTTGTGTGTTATAAATGCGGTGTAGGAGTTCATACACACTGAAGTGTATCAGATGAAGGATCCGTGGCCTGAAATTGACAAAATGCTATGACAGAGAGCCTTGGCTTTTATTCGCTGCCCTTAGGGTTGGCATGATTCAGAGAAGAGAGGAAACAAAAGATGAAGGTGGAATTTAGACGGTTGTAGCTGGACGTGTCAGTCAGCCAGTAGTGGCTTTATAGCAAACATCTTTCTCCCTCTCTCACTCGTGCATCTAGATAGCATTGGTCCTTTCCCCTTTAATCATTCAAAAAAGTGCCTCATGTTAATACATGAGGAAAGCAAGGATCTCTGAAACCCATAGGGGTCCTAGAACGCATCCGTGCGGATCTCTCCGCTGCATTTGCTTTGGAAAGCAGGTCAGTGTGAAAACCGTGTACTAGCTCACATGGAATCCCCTGTATTCCCGCGGGGGTCGACCTGAGCTCGGTTGTGTCATTTCAAACTTCATTTAATTAATAAATAAATAACTATCGAGGATACTCATTGCTACTCTGTCAACATGAAATCTAAAATTGGTTACTTTTTAATTGGCCTTTTAATTATACTGTATGAATATGTTGTACTGTATGAATGAATTTGTCATACAGTAAACAGGTTTAAACAAAAGTAATTATAACTATTACCAATTATTATTGCAATACTTTTTCATTCATTATGAAACAATTTTGCTGCACATTATTCCAAATGGGGACATGTTTGTCATTGTAATCTTTCATCTTCAATCATTCATTTAAAATTTTATGTTTGCTTTAAAAATGTTTTTGTTAAGGAGCTCTTTCGGCTTTGGTTACTCTGCCAAAGAACTGCACAATTAAGAAATGAAAAATCAATATTACGCAAATAGCATTTATTTCTATTTAAATAATACTTTATAACTCTTTCTTTATTTAGAACAATTGAATGCTTTTTTACTTGTTCGTAGCATTATATCACAGCTTTTTATGTGCTCTGTTGGAGAATAAATACATTTATATGTGTCTGTGTTTATACAGGGCTGATGGAATGCATAAAGATGATAAATCCTGCCTTTTTACAAAGATTGGCCTTATCTCAAAAGAGCATAAATATGAATTAGAGCAGTAAGATGAATGGACGAATTAAAACTTCCATATGCTGAAATATAAAGGCATACGCAGAGCTCTGCGCAGGCCTGCGGTTTTTTGCTGCAATTATTATTGTTTACTGGAAAGTTGCTGCTCATTTGTGATTAACATTCAGCAGCTGTCAGTCGGCCAAGCTAAATTTAGAACCGTACTGTATGTTAGTTTGTTGGGTTACTTAACTCATTCACCGCCAGCCTTTTTGAGAAAAGTTGCCCACCTGCATTTTTGTGATTTTAACAAAAGTTTCACAAAATTCCTTGCAGGAAAAATTATCTTCTATAAATATATAAACATACAAATTATATCAAATTAAAGAACACACCCTCTGCTTTCAAACAAACAACAAACAAACAAACAAACAAACAAATTGCGGAAAAAACGTTTCATTATATATTTACTTTTTCCACTTAATTTGACCACTGAAATATGGATATTTCTCTTCAAAAATACAACATTTTGAGCAAAAAGCTTAAAAAAATGCGTTTTTGTAAAGGAATTTATGTTAGAGATCAGACTCAGAATGACTATCAAACATAAAGGCAGTTCAAATAAATCATCAAATCTTTTTAACTTCCGTTTTTGATAAATAGGCGGTATTACACTTTCACTTTGAAATTCGTCCAGAAAGGCATATTTATTAGTTAAATATTAACTCATAATTGACGAGATAACTCGTCAATGGCGGTGAATGAGTTAATCATAAGCTTTGTAGAGTGATTGTTAAGGAGCAGTTCTCAAACTTTTCAGCATGCGCCACGCCACCCCATTTTTTTTTTTTTTTGCCAGCCGGCACCAGCATTTTTCATGATTTTCACAAAAGTTAAATGCCTTCTAGAAAATTCTTTAAATATATAAACATGCAATATATCAAATGGAAGAACAGACCCTCTGCTTTCAGATAAAAATGTTTCATCCCACCTTCATTTGTTTTCTTTTTAGCACCTCTCAAATATAGATTCCATATTTTTAGGGAAAAGCTGAGATAATTGCATTTTTGTGAAGGACTTTTGATAGAGATCCGATTCAAAACATACACAGAGTTTTTACTGTTTGACCTACGGCATTGCTTCCGGGTTTTATAAGTTGGGTAAGAGTGACACCTGGTGGATAATAGCGGAAACATGGATTGCCATAAAAACTCATCATTGGCAGGGAAGTGTTTTCTCTTAATTGACGAGTTAACTCGTCAATGGCAGGGAAAGAGTTAAATAATACAATGTAGTTATGTAGCTTTTAGCCTTAATTAAATGTCATAAAACTGGACCCTCTGGACCCATCTTGCGGCCCCAAGGGGGACCCGACCCCACCCACCAGTTTGAGAACCAATGTTATAGGGGAAAGCACAACAAATGTTTATGAATGTTTAAGGCAGAGTGTTTTTGTTTTAGTTTTTGTTCAGCATTCCTCCTTAGTTCATTTCAAATAGTCATGCAATAAGTAAGCAATAAGGTACGAGAGGCTGCCTCGAGTACCTTATTGCTTTTATAAAACGGTTACCACACAATATTAAAGTAAAAAAAATTAGTGCAACTTTCATGAAGTTAAATCAATAAAAACATTCCTTACGCTAGAAAAAATAGTCCCTGACTGCGAACAACAACATGAAAGCTCAAATAAAAACAACAAACTGTTCTCAGACTTTGTCTCATTATATGTTTATGTGTTGCTAAGGGTGTTGCTAAGGGCGCAGTGATATTAAATAGAACCGTTGGGTGAAGCAACCCAGTCTCACCCCATGGCGTCAATATTTGACGACACTTGACCATGCGTCAATATGTTGACGCGGAGGGTATACCTTTCGCGTCATTTTTTGACGAACTGGGGACTTCAATACTATTAAGTCCGTTGCATTCTCTTTCCTATTTTCTTACCATTTTCTACCATTTTCGCGTCGGTTTAGGGTTAGATTTACATAATGACATCCCTACCCAACCCTTTCCCTAACCCCAATGCCAGGCGACAACTGTTTAATTTCGCGTACCTAATAGTATTGAAGTCCCCAGTTCGTCAAAAAATGACGCGAAAGGTATACCCTCCGCGTCAACATATTGACGCATGGTCAAGTGTCGTCAAATATTGACGCCATGGGTGTGAGACCGTGTTAGGTGAAGCGGTCATAGCAGTGTTTTATCGTGAATAAAGCACACCTATTGACCAATCAGAATCAAGGATTGGAACCAACCGTTTTATAATACATTTTTAATAATAATATTGCAAATAGCCAATGTGGTCTCTCAGTATGAGATCATAACATCAAAAGTGTTATAATTATTCAATATTTGGCTACCCAGCAAGCAGCGTCATCTACAGTAGGTTAACTATAGACCCCATATAGTCCGGCTACATAAACCTATATAAATTTGGTTACATGTTTTTGCCAAAATAACTTGTGATGTGTATAATATTGCATCGTGTAAGCAAAGTCAAAAACGATTACAAGGTGTTTGCTTTAATATAATTATTTTTTGTTTCATTTATTTTAGGCTATGGTTAGATAAAATTTTCACTGCAGCCCAAATTTTGCCTTGTTTTAGAATGGACATCCTGGCTGCATTTGGATGGCTATTGGATGTCTTTTAAATGCAAAATAACTCATAATTTCTGTTCTTTACAATTATCTATGATTTATTTATAAATGTAAGTCACAGGGTGCTTTGCTCTCAGGTGCAAACCCGTGTTACGGTTAAAAATTAGGGCACGACTTTGCCATGACCACAGTTATAATATGAACCTCATAAAAGCAACACTGATTTCCGAATTCCTCGCTGTGTGCCGGTTTCACTCGAGCTCATCAATATCACTGATGCAAGACCTCTTTGAAGAGCGGTTTTCCATGTCGCATTTATTTATAGCAAGATAAACAAAGCGCAGGTGATGAACAAGGTCAGTCGGAGTGGGAGCCGGGGTCAGGCAGACAGAAAATTAATTCCTGTTTTTCGCAGCGACCCATTTCTTCACTTGTCCTCTTGGGTTTCTGTAACTGTAGAACAAGGCTTAAGATCTAGATCTGTTCAGAAGCTGCTTGAAACGGGATAGTTTATACCCTAAAGATATTAGGTGCAACAGACTAAATAAAAAATTATGTTATTGCTAATTCTTTCAATGTTTTGCTTTATCATGGGATAAAAATGGTTACCGTCTAAGATATACGAGGCCAAAATGCTGCAATAACCATAAGGGACCTAATCTGTGAAAACAAGGGCTGGACCAGAATATTTGATTATTTGAATATTTGTTTGGTGTGTTCACCTTCGATATTCTATTATGATAATATTCGTATACATTATTAGTGTTAATGCAGAGCATCTATCAAGCAGGAACTGCGCTCTATGTGGCGGTGTGGCAATGAGAGAAGCAAACACCACAAGAAGGAGATTGTGCTCAGGTTTGGCCAGAAGTTTGCAGATGCTCTGTATTAATGCTTATAAAGTTTAATTTTGCACAAAATCTGATCAATTTTCTTCGCAAGACGTCAATATGTCACTAGGAGATGTGGGGATTACTTTTTATTGGATATATCTGTTTTGAGCTCCCAAAAGTGGCAACCCCGTTGACTTGCATTATATGTCAGAGCACTAGGATTTCTGCAAAATATCTTCTTTATTGTTCTACTGATGAAAAATGTCACTGACAAATCAGATGGCCTGAGGGTCTGTAATTAAACTTGATATTAAAAGTATGATACTGTGTTCTTTATTTATTACAGATCGTTGAACTTCTTGGTTGTCCCTCTTTTGTTTAAATAGCCTAACTGTTACTCTTTACAGTGTCAGTAATTACAGTGCTGCAAATTTTTGACATGTGAGTGATTTGTTTGTTAGAATAATGTTAGGGTACCTTATTAAAAGTATTAAAAGTTAACAGACCTGTGTTTTGTATCACTTCTGCAGTGTCTGTTCTCGGAGCATATAAGCCCTGTACGTGTGAGGCTTAATGCCGGCTCACACTGTTTTTGTAGTGTATTAAAAGTTATTCTGAATGTGCCGTGTGGCACAAAATACAACTCCCTTGGTTTCACAGCAACACACCCGCCATGCATGAAGTCGATAGGATCGACATAATAAATGCAAAAAGAGAGAAAGACAGAGATTCCTGTATTACCCCCCAGTCACATTAGCTACAAGAGACAGAGACAGAGCGACAGGCTACCATTCATTTTCAATGGGAGTGGCCGTTTGCCATGCGACTGCGCGAGCAAGGTGTGCCTAAAACAGACAAGCAGGCTATTTTATGCAAATGCTGAGCGATGCGACAAAGCGACTGCCAATCGGAGTGAAGGGGCAGCGTGACGTAGGTCTGTGTCTGAGTCAAAGAAAAGAATTCAAGATGATGGAAAATGCGTATCTGAAGTTTGCCATTTTATCTCATATATTTTGTTACTTTTATCGAGAAATAAATACTTTTAAATCCAAAAACATCGTTCTTGTAACTTAAAAATACATCTGAAGTGACTTTTGATACCGCTTTTAGATACTAGCTAAGGAACGCCCATCAAGCGGGTGCGTGTCGCTCGGTGTCGCTCAATTTTGTAGCTAATGTGACTGTAGGGTTAAAGAGAAGAATATGTTCAGCCCCCTCCCTCCAATATTCGCTGTTAATAACTACCGAAGCTTCGAAGATCAAAAAAATAGTATTCGGACCAGCCCTAGTGAAAACCATTTTTAAAGTCATTTTTATGTGATTTACTGTTTCACAAAATCATAAAGTAAAGAACATTCTGTAAAAATATAACCTTAATGTTTTAGTATTGACTGAATAAGGTCATGTCAAAGATTTAAATAAATGTGAAATCAAACTTTGTTGCACCAAATCTCTATTGGATTATGAGCACACAAAGTCACGTACTGTATGGTTTTCTAAGGTTTGAATAATAATTCACAAGTTATATGGACTTTCAATTGGTTAAAAATTATTTTAGAGTAGGAATACCCAGGTCATCTCTCGTATATCTACCCAGTTTCACGAGGTTTTGTGATATAGACACGCAATTTTTTTTTATTATTTTTTCGTGATTTTTCATAAGAAAATAGGACAAAACTGTTGAGTAACCAATACGTGATAATCACACGAAAACAGGAATTAATTATACGATCATGAAAAAACGCGAAAATTTGTGATAATATCTCGAAAAAAGAATAAAAAAATTACATGACTATATAATGAAATTTCGTGAGACTGGGCTGCATATGTATGTACTTTTTTCTATTATTGTTTTGCCTTTATAATATTTTATTCTATCAAAATGAGACCAAACTAAAACTACATATCTACTTTACCTCAAACTAACTACACTGTAAAATGTAAAAGTTGGATTAACTTAAAATATTCCTTTAATTGTCACTGCATAAAAATTTCAACCTACATTTTTTCAATTTAAGTAAAAAAAATAGTTGAAGATGCTTAAATATTTTAGGTGTTACCAATTAAAGTATTTTTTTAAGTTGATCCAACTTTTACTTTTTATCTACAGTAGGTTACCTGAATAACCAGAGCCAATATTGCCAGATTAAAGGCTGATGACACAAATATGTTTAATGTTTCAGAGGTGAGTCATTCACTTTCGTCCTAATAAAGAATGAACTATATAAAAAGTTTTCTTTGAATAAAGCTTAAGCCGTGATCTTTAGACTGTCGATCATGAACTGGCTTTGGTAAACGTTAACATAAAAACAAGATGTTTTTATCTGAGGGTCAAACAAAACAGAGGCATTGCCAACTTCATTTGAACAAACTATTTTCCTTCAAAACCACATATTTATTTCTGCTTTGAGCAAGGTTCTGCCTTTCTTTTATATAGTACAAAATCCTGCGAACATGAATCATTTTCTGTATATGTGTGACTTTTCTACAGTGTTGTCCATCAAACTGACATCTTTGCCTCCATATGGTGAGTGAAGAAGCTTATTTTACACCTAATCAGCTGTTTGCTGGCATGTGTAATGAATTAAAGTTAACAAACCATCATGGGTTCGCATCCCTTGCGATATAGGCTCCGCCCCAACATCGCATTTGTCATGTGCAGGCACTTAATATAGACGTAATACATTCTGGATATAAGTGCCCAGTGGGGTTGACATAATTGAAAGCCTCTGTCAAATCCTACTTTTCATAAAAAAATTCTCCCGGGGACGCTGTAATATTAATTATCTCCCATTGCTATATGTCCTAGTTTTATAATTACTGGTCCATTCAAGTGCATTACATGAGTAGACCTCCCCATGGATAATGTAGAGAGGAGATGAGAGAAATTGAACTATTAAATTGATCTTGATCAGTGTTGGGGATTAACTAACATAAAATAGACATGCTTTAAGAGTACAGTAACTAAATGCGTTAGTAGCGTGCTCGTGATTTTTGGCAAATTTTTCCAATAACCAGCTGTTTTTTTTCGGTCATCATGTAACGGCACAAAATTTTGTATCAATGTTTGTGTAATAATGTATTGCACACAGCTTCACAGCCAAGAGAAATGTCGGAACTCCAATTTTATTAACTCTTTCGCCGCGCCGCCCACCAGCCCTTTTTTTAAAAGTTGCCAGCGCCAGCGTTTTTCATGATTTTTACAAAAGTTTAATGCCTTCCAGAAAATGTTCTTCTTTAAATATATAAACATACAATATACCAAATGAAAGAACAGACTCTCTGCTTTCAAAAAAAAAGTTTCATCCTACTTTCAGCAGTTCTTTTGTTATCAGCTTTTGAATATGGGTAGGTTTCTGCAAAAACACCACATTTTAAGCAAAAAGCTGAGATAATTCCATTTTTGTGACGGACTTTTCATAGAGATCCCATTCAGAGCGATCTTTAAAACAGACACGGCATGCAGCCGCTTGCCATAGGGCAATACTTCCAGGTTTAAAAAGTTGCGGAAGTTGCGGATAATAGCAATATTGCGGGAAGCCGGAAATACTCGTCATTAGCAGGGAAGGGTTTTCTCTTGATTGACGAGAGATATCGCGTCCATTTGACTTTGACCTTCACAAGTTCTGGAGAAGTTTGACACTAACAGGATTTCAAGCTGCGATTGTCCATGTGGTCTGGGGGGAATGAATGCTAGGTGCAAAAAACATACTTGATTCATTCACATTTAAAACTTAATTTTAAGGGCTGCTCGAAATGTTCCTTTGAAGGCAGGTACATTTTATATTAAATGTCTAATTTATATAATTTACTGGACTCAAGTGGACTTTGTCCTTCACTTTACGCAAAGTTTTGAAGAGATTGACACTAACAGGACATCAAACTGCGAGTGTCTGTGGGGTTCAGGGTAAATAAATGCTAGGTGCAAGAATCAAAGTTGATTCATAAAGCCTTTTAAAACTTTATGAGGCGGTTTCCCAGAGAGAGATTAGACTAAAATAAATGTAAGAGCTGTCCAAACTGCAAACAACTTGCACTAACATATCTTAAAATACATCAGTGCCCTTTAAAATATTTTTGTGCAAGTTGTTTGCATGTTGGAAACATTCAAATACATTGAAAATATTACTTGTGTGCATTTTGAGGCAAAACAAAATACATCAGTGCCCTTTGTTTTGGCTCAAAATGCACACAAGTAATATTTTTATTAACGCATGTTTGTTAAAACTAGTTATATTTTCTAATTAAACTAAAGGCCGGGGTATACCTTTATTTCGCGTCCGCATCCGGCTCGCACGCGTCCGCGCAGCTTTCCAAGTATACTCCCCGCAGCTATATGCGGATGGCCGCGTCCGACACTATACGCAATACAAATGATTTCTTATTCAAATTATTAGTCTAATTTAAGGCCGTCAGGGCAGCACTGATTTGGCAACATTTACAGTACAAAAGATTATGATAGGTAAGAGAAAAGTAACTGATCCACCATTACAAACACAGTTTAGAATAAACAACAAAGAACAGGAATTAAACATTATGGTAGCAAACATGCTCCAAAGCCTTCTGTTCTCTGAAGAGTTAAAGAAGAAAAGTTAAAGGTGCAATGTGTAATTTTTTAGAAAGATCTCTTGACCTTTCATTATGAACCGTTATGTGTTTATTACCTTAGAACAAGACCTTTTTATCTACATACAAAGAGGGACACCTTAAATGGAAGGCGCCATTTTGTGCCTCCATTATTCTAAAGAATCCCTTAACGGACAAATTTTTTTAATAAGTTGTCTCTGGCGATGACATGTTTGTCTGGTGGCGGCTACCGTAGCTTCTCTATGTGTTTCAAAAGCAAGAGGCGAGCAGTGAACTGAGCCTTTGGTTGCAATTCGCAACCTCGCCACTAGATGCCGCTAAAATTTACACACTGCACCTTTAAAGAAGAAAAACGATAGTGTGTGTGTGCAAATGCTGTCTATTTCCTTTGTATCATTGTTTATAGTGCAGTGTTCTGTCTAAATATTTTCACGCGCATGCGATGTTGTTCGCGGACTGTACGCGCACTGTCCGCATGGTCTCAAATTATGGGCTGCACGGAAATGACATCATGCAGACGGCACGCATTCGCGGACATCCCTAGTATACTTTCGGCTATACTTTCCCTGTCCAGTAAACCACCCCTATTTTTTTTTATTTTAATAGTTACTGTAAAAAGATACCATGGAAGATTTTTGTAAGGGCACTAAATATTACGAAAGTTCATTGAAATGCACCTTTAAAGTGTGTCCATGAATTTGTTAATATCAAATTCTTATTTCTCTAATAAATGTATGATTTTGCACAAAAACTATTTTATGTAAAGCTGCAACAATGCATAATTACGAAAAGCATTAAAGAAATAAAACTGATCTGAAAATAATGTATTATAATTATGGTCACAGTTAATAATAACTCCCCCTTACCATCATATGCTGTACAACACCATTATGTATTTTTGAAATTCAACATCATAAATGTAAGCCACACTTAAATACAATGAAACTCCAATCCATTCATCTCAAGAAAAATCATAGACAATAAATATAAAGGAACACACAACAAAAGACCCTGAAAATTAAAAATAAACAATACTGCATGAGACAAAACTCAATGTGGAAAGAGTTATTCACACTTTTTGGACATTAAGGTTAAACATACAAGCACTGACCTGAGTAAAATAGTTTACCACATTGTTCTTGTGTTTTTTTATAGACCAACGGGTAATTAGGGTCACCGGCTGAGGTCATGGTGCATTTCTTTGTTTATGCAGAAATTGCTAAATTTATTTTAGTTCATGTTAAGACTCTGAGTTGGCGTGACCCAAAGACTTTTCATTTATTTAAGCCCCTGAAGCACATAAAGTGAAATCCCAGGCGTTATAATACTGAACCTGTTCTTTTCACAGGGTTTCCCTGTAGGTCTTCAAAAAGTGAATCAGGCATCCGCGCCCCAGCAGATGTAATACAGTGCGAACTCATACTGACCTTTCTAGATTACAATTTAATGACATTATTAACCCATTAATCTACCTGATCTTCATTTCGATGCTCAATTATACTCCATTATCAATTTAAATTGCAGGATACATGTAAGCTAATTATAGAACGGAGATCTGTTGAATGATATACATCTAAAGCACAATGAACAGCAGTGTCCGAAAATCTGTACGTTCTTGTATAATCTGATTAGAAAGTCTCGTAATATCAGCATAACAATTTGAGTGAAATGTTGCATTGAATCATTTACACAAGCTGGCATGGACTGTACAAGCGTGAGTAAAACCTGATGATCCATGTTATCCCAGCGTGAGTGGAGAGATTGTGCCAGAGAGAGCATCTTGTGTGCTTCAGTGGAAGCAAGGAAATTTGACCGTTTGTGCTAACTGATCCTGAAGTATTTATTTTTTTGTCAAATATGTTATTTTCCAGTCTTAAAAGCGTGCACACAATGTGATGCTATTAAAACACTAAATCCAGCTCGACCAATAATGTGTCTGTTTGTCCGACCAATGGCAGACAGATGAGTGTTTAAGACACATTGCTATCCATTATATGATACAATTATGATATAATTTGTGTATATTCCAACAAATAAGTTGTCGGGTTAAGCGAGCATGATGGGTTTTGACTAATACACCCCATTTAAGCATTAAGACTGTTTAAACAAATGATTTTTGGGTGCATTTAAAATAAATTAAGAAAAAGGGAGACAAATTAGCCGGTTAATTTCACACTTTTTGCTTCATGCACTTTGGAATTTTGTCAGGAACACCTGCTGGCTTTTCCATCAGAGCTGTTTTTGCATTGTTGACTTCGATTGCACGCAGCACGCGATGCATGCAAATGGATTTTCGTTTCGTTTTCTGATCTAACGTACCACATGCCGTAATACTTAAATCTGGGCTAAGCTTCAGTTAATAATAAGTTCATTTGAGTTTTATTTTGCAAGTGTCGCTGGTAAACAGCCTGCGCTCTCTAATCCCATCTCAAGCAATGCGGGTGTCGGTTTGCTGCCTCAGTCGCATCTGGATGCTCATCGGTGTTCACTGCCAGATCAGACCGGCTGCGTCGTTTGTCAGCGGCGAGGGCTCTTCTAGCTCAGTAGAGCCGAGGTAGGGTAGGGGATCAGCAATTATTCACGAAGACCCAGTTTGGCAAATGTTTTCCCTCCAGTGGGGCTTTCCACTTACGGCAAGCACAGTATGCCTTAATGGACAGACTGGATAAGCTACTGGGAAAAAGTAAAAGACCCATATAAATCTCAATCTCAAATGTGTTGGGGCCACGTAATACTTAGTGTTTCTTGTAAAATAAACATCTGTTTATTTTGAAGTGCTATCTTGTGTCAGGATGATAACTTTTCATTTAAAATGACATAAAGGCATGTGTATAGTGGGGCACACGTCTTAGACGTACTTAGAAGGCCGAGCTAACCTGATGATATGGAAATAATAGGGAATTATAATGCTCTATGGGCAGCAAAATACAAGAGTACAAATATTTATAAACATTTGCCTGTGGAAGCTCTTAGCAGTTCTCACTTGATTTTTAGCTAATAGCTTTTTCTGTTGCACGGGCCTATACAGGATTTTTGATTTGTTTGATGAATAGCAATTTTATGCTAATTTTGTGCAAGGCGTACTTGTTTGAATTCAAATCTTGACCGTGCAATGAAAAACGCAAGTTAGGGAGAAACTCTCAAAACCAGATTTTCATTGTCTTTTTGCATAAGCGCTGAGCTGTATACTTTACACTTGCGCAACTAGACCCTGTAATGCGTAAAAAATATTAATTTTTGATATTTGTAAACAGATGGAATGACATGCTGATCAACAGTTTTTACACTGCTGACAAGGTTCTTTTCAATAATACATCAGCAGACATTAAAGTTTTGTAAATGGTTGAAGATTGGTGTTGTTGATAAAACATTTTATACTTAATACCAGGGGTCTTCAACTACTCTTCTTCGAACGCCAGATTTTAAAATGTGTAAACATGATGTGGGCCAAACTTTTACCCCTATTTTTAGTTTTATATATTTTTTTACCTTTACCTATTATATATTATTATCTGTTAAATATAGGGTTATTTAATTACTGAAAAAAGTTTTTGTAATATTTTAAAAACATTTGCAGTTTAACATTGCAAGAGCTATATATTAATAGATCAACTACAAACATTGCACATAAAATTGCAAGTTTTTATAATCAACACATGTATTTTTGTAATGCAGAGCTCTTAAATTTATTTTGGTTATAACTGTTTAACTTTCTAAATTTTTACATTTCAAGTATTCACAACATATAGGCTCTTCTTCTAAAGACTAAAAATGCACTTTATGTTTTCTTTTTTAATATTTTAAAGATATATAGGCTAACCGCCTTTCCATTGTACACTACACGACTGCAGGGGTTCACCCCTAGTGGCATTTGTAATGAAATTTTAATCGTCAACCCATGTCTACATAGGAGAGATGCTCATTCCAGCGCAATAGCCTTTAATCTACAAATATATCTATACTTAGTAATTTACTCACACAAGTAGTCGCACAAGGTTTTTTTTAACTCATTCCTCGCCATTGACAAGTTATGTCGTCAATTAAGAGAAAACATATGCATGAAAAAAACGTGTTCCTGATGAGTTTTTATGGTAATCTGTAACACAGCGATTATCCACTAGATGTCGCTCTTACCCAATTTATAAAAAACTGAAGCAAAATTTTTTTTATTAATTTTATACTCCATGTATGTTTTGATAATCATTCTGAATCTGATCTCCAACAAAATTCCTTCACAAAAATGCAATTATTTAAGCTTTTTGCTAAAAAAATTTTTCTTTCATTTGATATATTTGTATGTTTAAGTAAATTTTCCTAAAAGGCATTTTGTGAAACTTTTGTGAAAAACACCAAAAAAATGCTGGCGGGCAACTTTTTAAAAAAAGGTTGGCGTGGAATGAGTTAATGCACCCAAAGCTCAAATTGGAACGGAAAGTTACGCACCCGCAGATGGTTGGAACCCAACACAGCCTCTTTCTGACTCTCCTTCCGGTTTATCGGCCGTCATTTGTCAGGTACAGAAAGGTGGCTTTAAAGTAACCACGCTGATTTTAAATCAGACAAAGATGACCGATGGGCCAGATAAAATTATTGGATTGCCACCAGTTGACTAGCCCTGCTTTCTATTCTTTTAAAAAGGTTCTTCAGATGTTACAGGTTCTTTACGCGTCCCAATACCATTCCAAGGTATTATATTTTAAGCTAACAGCCACCTGAAACAAATAACACATGGTAACTTGGATGCTGCAAATCATTTTAAAAGGTATAGTTTAATAGAACACAAAATTAAGTCTTTTTTATAATATATAAGACATTATATTTAAAAATGATTAAACTAAATAAAACCAAATCATTAAGTGGGATACACACCAAAAATACAATCAATTTTTGTTATTTTACTTCTGTGGGTATTGAAGACCAATAAAGGTTGTCAGGCTTTAATAACCATTCTTTGAGATTGATAAGCTTGTTGTATTGATGCATGGTAAAGATTATATTGAACCACATAAGGTTTGAAGCATATTAAATGTGACAGATTTTTTTCTTTAGTTATTTAAAGGTTGTTGAGCAAGTAGATCAGACATGATGTAGATGGATTGAAAACAGAGATGAAGCGGAGCAATTCAGAAAATGAATTACCATTAAACCCCTGAAAAGCTCAGTGGTAGAGCATTGCGGTAACAGGGCAAAAGGTCATGGGTTGAAAACACATTCACAAAAAAATCTATACCTTGTAAGTCTTAGTTGGAGAGAAGATCATATTAAAATCTATAATGTTATACATTTAAACTTTCTTTTTATTTATTTTCTTATTATTTTTTAATTTTTTCCTTTTTTTATTTTTTTAGAAGTCAGCATACACATTTTATCAACACGTATACACAGACGACTGAACCATGACTTATAAGTAATTATATGTAAAAGTGTCCATATAAACAGACACAATATGTAACTAGTTATTTGCATGACCGCTTTACTGACCTCAGACTGGATTGTCACATGATAGAGATGTTGCATGTTTACAGTAACTTTCGAAATTGAGTCCTCATTATATACTTTCATTATGTCAATTTGTATTTTTTAATTTGGCCTTTTCACAAATCTGTAAATTGCCAATGACCTCTTTGCTCATGTAAGTATTTTATAGGTGGTTTATTATCTGTCTTGAACAGCTGTTGTTAGTCTGACCGTTGTCGTTTCTTGTGTTTTGTGTAGTCTGTAATCTCATTTTTAGTATATCCTAGTAGTTTTAAAACATTGGCTTAAACCAGTAATGTGGGGATGAATATAAAAAGACACTGCCTTTGTTTCCAACCAAAATGTTCAACGCTGGAAATGCTTAAGGGGCCTACAAATTACGTCTTTGTTAAACGTCAATGTTATAGTTATTAGCATAGATCTATTAGGCATGACAATGCCACTAACGTTAAAATTAAATTAAAACTGTGTTAAAGCTGTGTAACAATTTGCCCATTTAAAGCACAATTGTCTTGCTAAGACTCGAGACCGCTCATGTGAAGGAGGTGTTCTGTAAGGTTTAATTATACTTATTAGTGGGATACTTTTAATGATTTGTATTATCACGTCAGATTATTTGTGACCTGCTAAGTCTGTTTTTGATGTTTTGCTTTTTCACTATGATTACAAATTATGCAGATGAATAAAGTCTGTGTAAAGTCCGATATTAAATGCACTGTAAAAAAACTTTGCTGCCTTAAAATTTTTTGTTGAATCAAATCGGATTTACAAGTAATTTCAACTTAATATTATTCACTGTAAAAAAAATCGGTAGAAATTACAGTATTATTGGGTATTACTGGCAACTAGCTGCCAGTAACTTACTGCCAATTTTACATTTATGTTATTTACTGGGAACATTTTCAGTCTTTATCTTCTACAGTAAGTTACTGGCAACCAGCTGCAAAATTACAGCAATTTTTTACAGTCTTGACTAGAGATGAGTTGTTTTAACTACAGGTGAGTTGTTAAAATTAAGTTGACTTTTCTCAACTATTTTTTATAAGTTGTGACAACTCATCTCTGTTGACATGACTTGTAAATTTTGTTTATTTAGAGTTGATTTAACAAAAAAAAAAAATTAAGGAAGCAAAGTTTTTTACAGTGTGTGTTTTCAGTTTTCAGACAAAATTAATTGTTATTAACCACCCAGACATTTTTGAAGGATTAAAAAATATGGCAAATAAATAAAATAAGTTATCAAAATCAAAATAGACAGGATTTTCTGATCTCAAATGCTGGGGGCGTGTCCACATGTGACACTGAAACCACACCCACTCGGTGGAAAGCTGCCATCTTTTTTAACTTCAAACGCTGCTACAAAAGTGTCTTTACATCGATGTCATAGAAGAGCAATTATTTTATTTTATACATTTTATTTTATAATTATTTTATTAAAGTTTCTTTATGGAATCATACAGCCAATAATGGTTCTTCTGTGGCATTGTTTAGCAACTGTAGTCAAATTATTTTAATTTTAGTGACCTCAAGATTACATAAAAAACTATTTGTTCAAGAGATCATTAATTGCAGAGAGATTCATTCAACCATAAATAAACTAAAATCTAAACCAAACTTAAAGAAATGTAGATCTTATATTAAAAGTAATTGTGACACAGTCTCATAGATATGACTTTCATTGAACCCAAGGCTGCCATGAAATAACTTGGCATGATAATAATTTTCCTAACAAAAAAGGCAAATGGTGAACGTCAGACAGTCCTATACAAATATGCTTCAACATAATGCAGCCTAGTTTAATCCGGTTCTGTTTGTAAAACAATGTCATCCTTATATAAGTGTTTGCGTCATACAGTTCCCTACATTTCTGAATCAGCTTGCGTGTTTAGTTTGGTCAGATTGTGTTTCGTCATTCTATAATTGTGACTTAGATATAGATAAAACCATCATTTATTGATTAATAATTTATGCAGACATCCATGTGATTCCAGGTAAATGCACATCCTGATAGACATCACGACATAATGCATGCTTGCTTCTCAACTTATTTGGTCCTTTTAAAGTGTTGCACAATGCCATGTGAAACACTTCTGATTCATTCTGTGGGATATTTGTAGAGGAAGCTCAATGGTATATGCAAGAGCACAAGTGGTAATGATGTTCTCCAAAGTTCTGACTCATGTTTCTAAATAAAAAACACAATGTTGTATATAACACACCGTCCATCCTGTTGAAAATAAATGGCATTTTCAGAGCATTCGTTGATGTGGAAAGTGTGGGATGATATTAAAAAAGAACGTTCACTGATTCTTCCTTTAGAAACAAAAGGTTTATTTAAGAACTTATGGGCTGGTCACACTACGCTTTTTGTTCCACTGACCTCCATTCATTCGCATGCGAATGCTTCAAACCAAAAACGCAAGCTCGTGTGGCAATATTTCACATTTTCGCAGCGTAACAAAGTTCAAGTCTTGTGAAATCTCACCTGTGAATTCATATCATGTGGAGACATGTGACCAGTAGAAAACCGGTACTTTAAGGTGGACGAAGCACTCCCCGATATTTGAAAAATATTTGCATGCTCCAAGTCTAGGGTCACCGCACCTTAAGAGTGAATTCAAACTCAAAATAAAAATGAACAACGCAATGACAATACATACATATTTTATTTGACTATTTTGTATGAATTCGTACAGTCTCATTTGCGCATTTTAGTCCAGTCTGCTTTACTCCAGCAACTGTGATGTTGGGGTTAGGGGGTGGAGCTTTGTTTCTGATTTTTCAGATAATCGTAAAAATTTCTGAAATGCTTCAGTTTTTTTATAAATTGGGAAAGTGCGCCATCTAGTGGATAATTGATTTATTAGATTAACATAAAATTTCATCAGGAACACGTTTTTATGCAAATGTTTTCTCTTACTTGACTAGATAACTCGTCAATGGCGGGGAAAGAGTTAAGTGTCTAATCAAAGGAATTGTTTCCACCCACATCTGAACTTCTGTTCCACCAGATGCCCAATTGTTCATTGAACCTACAAGAATCAAGAACCTGATGGATGGTGCAAGCACACCAACCCTGGATGAAGTGGGCTGCAGATGGTAGTTGATCTGCCGAGCATGTTTAATTGTGGAAAATGTGGAAGGGCAGATGGATCTGGGTAATGTGAAGCAAGTCTGTAAGTTGCCATGTCGATTCTCTGGATAACTTTAAATAAAAACAAAGTGTAGCAGGAATTTGGCTTATGAGACTTCTGTCAGAAGGTTCTTGGTAGGGAGCCAGTCTGAAATAGGGCAATAAAATGACCAATCGTATGGCATTTGGCTTTGCTCTGCTGTTAAGTCTTTAATAAAGCCTAACAGACTTGTCTGCTGTGCCTTACCTGCTGCTTCACCGACAGAACTTCAAAATTCAGCTCGTGCTATGCAAAAATTGGTGGCAAGTATCCAAATTGGCACCTGAAAGCTGCTGTACCCATGGAGCTGTAATGGGGGGCGTGTGAGCTTATTACACCCAAATGTGTCACATACTCCAGATGGACTGATTGGGGGAGGCTAGTCACGTCAAGACCTTTTCCAGAAGATAACAGGACCCATCCAAACTCACAGATTTCTTGTTTGTAGAAGAAAAAGTTAGCAGACCGTAGCAGTCTTATTTTCTCATAATATTTAGGCTGGGTTGTGATGGGTCGATCGCTGGATGAAGTGGCAGTGGTGTGAAGAAAGATCTGGGTCGGTTTTAGATTATAGGTTGGAATCCCACATGGAACAACAACGCATGAGACACTACAATGCAAGACATCTACCCCTGTACTGTCAGTTATGGTGGCAACACCAAGGTCATGGGTTTGATTCTCATCCAATTATTTCCATGTCTCAAATAGTGTTGTAATAAATGGGAAGTTGTTGATTGACTTCTGTCTATAAATCACATCAATTCTGGATGTTGTTGTATCCGAGAGAAACAGCGAGAGACCATCCTATGGACTTGTAACTTAATCCACAAAGAAGTTTTCTGTTTTTTTTTTGTTTGTTTGTTTGTTTGTTTGTTGTGGGGTGGGTTAATCTAGAATGGATGACCACAATAATATATTTTATAATAGAAATTTCATAGCAGTCATAACAAAGCTTGCAACAAGGTTGTGTGAAATATTCATCAGAACCAGTGGCGGCCGGTGACTTCTTTTTTCGAGGACGCTTGATGCGAAGTTCGTCACAACATGCATGTAGCCCGTCATGTGTGTGGTTCAAAATATGTGTTCTGCGCATCGAGAGATCCTGTGTGCGTCACGTGTCTTGTCAAAATAAGAGCCTGCTGCAGATGCGTCTAAAGGGTTAAAAGAGACGCTCGCGTTTGCCAGATAGTCGCATAATCTAATGCATAATCAGAGTTTAGTGTTAAGGGAGTGTCTAGCGTGTATTTTGTGAACGTCAGCATCTCTTTTATTAGAAACGGTTTTGACGCGTGTGCAGCAGGCACTTATTTTGACAAAACACGTGATGCACATGGTTTCCATGACGCAACAAAAACACATTTTGAAAACGCAAGCAACACATGACACTCTGAACACTTATTTCACTTATTTCGAGTTAGCGCCTCCTCTTCCTTAAAGATTTTTGCAAAACTTTTTACTTTTTAAATGTTGACAGCATTTCCATTAACCGATATTACGCGACTAAAACATATTTTGTTATATTGTGAAAAGTCATTCCAAAAACTATGCTGACACGTGTGTTCACCTTCATACGCCGCTCGTGGTATTTTGATGTCATGCATCATGATGCCACATAAAGTCGACCACACCTTTTCTGCCTTGTCCTCCAACTAAATACCGTGCTGTATTTTAAGAATGATCATGTGACTTTTATGCACATAAGGTGACATGTAAATGAGAAAAACTCTTTACATTGCAAAAACTTTTTTGCGATATAGGGGAAACTGCGGTGTTTCCATTGGGCGCATTTTAAATTTGCTATTGAAGCAAATTGAAGGGGAATGGAAATGCAGTTATTGTTTTCTAATGGAAGAGTCAGGTGGGTTCTCCAGAGGAGGGGGTGGTTCCTAAATTGGCGCAGCCCTTTTCGAGTGGGAGGTGCATTTCACTCTGACATTTTTTGGTCTAGAAGCCTAATCTTGGTCTTACATGAAAATATTACATAATTTGTTTAAAGCAGTTTACATTTGTTGTAATAAATAAAAATAATGCAATAAAGTACTATATATATTTTATACATAAAATTATCACAAAAAATGTATGTGTTACACTTTTAGTGGTTTTACCAACAACAGCCACTAGGTGTCAACGATTTGCTGCATACTCTTGTCACAAATTAATAAATTACTGTCACTGCATTGTTATTACTGCTAAAAGGTTTTAAGATGTGAAAACTACATTCTTAGGCCTTTCCAATGATATAGTTTGTCATGATAGATTAAAACTTACATGCAAAATTTGTAAACTCAGGTGACCCGCTCACAGAACAGCACCAGTTAATTGGTTAAAGGAGTTTTCTTTATGTAAATTGAGTCTTGGAGGTTTTTGTCAGTGCCAAAATAACGCTTTGCTTGCTCACTGGGCATTAAGACATGCTTTTCTATTAAGCTGCTTCAAAACTATACTGTATGTATTGTGAACAGCGCTACACTGTAAAAAATGACTCGACTGGGCTAATTTTTTATGTCAGCCATATGCTGTTCATTAAGGGTGAATGACACCCATCAATCTAAGCATTGTAATAAAATTGTGGTTGGAGCCTTGCTGCTAACTTTAATGTGATAGGAGCGTTTCTTCTCATGCATTTACATCATTCAAACATCTGCGTGTATCTTCAACCTATTTGCACACAAAGCTACTATAGTGTTATGTTTGTGTTCGCAGTTTTTGTTAGAGATGTAGCATACAGAAAGGCCTGCGTGTATTTCAGTATACATTCCAGGTACACAAGTATAATTAACGTTAGCCTACTTACTTGAAAGCAAATTTAAGATAAGGTGCCTGGATATTGGCCTTCAAATTAAAATACTTCCCGTGAGGGTATGTTATATAAATGATCTTCATTTATAAAAAGACATAAGCATATCACCGTTTATTTACCTTTTGCTTAAATCTTAATTTCCGCCGAGTTTTCCCCAGTGTTTCCCCAACGGGGTGTTTATAACTATCTGAAATCCCTGTTGTATGGAGCTATTAAAATACAGTCAAGAGTTTGCCATCGTTGCAAGTCCTAGATGGTTTTTATAACACTTAATATAACTTTAGAGGATATGAAAGAAAAAGAGATAGCGGAAAGAATAACTCTCACGAAAAGTTTCATCATGATTCATGTCTTACTTACAACCAGACAATGGAGCTGGATTACACAATTCTGTGAGCATGCGAAATATAGAAAGCTCTCATTCCTGTGCCACATAATGCATCTACTGTATTAATCTTTAAGTAGAGCTCTTTTATGTTATAGTTTGGCCGAGAGCCAGGCACAGGCATTTACTGTACTTTATTATTCCCGTATCTGTTTTGTGTGTTATTTTAAATGCATGCACATACAAAATGGGTCTAAATAATTGGGTCTTAAACACTATCTCATGGCAATTCATACTGTACATATTTTACAAGTTGGCTAACTAATATTATTTTGTACGACCACATTTGTACATTTTTGTGACATTGGGGTTAGGGGTGGGGTTTCATTATTGTTTTTAATGATAATTGCATGTTTTTGTATGATTTACTTCATATGAATTCATACAAATTAGCCAAATCGTAAAATATGTAGGAATTCTTATGAGATAAGGCATGTTTACATGAAGATATGTGATAGTTCTCACTATGCGTGTTTGTGTACAGACGTGCATGAACAAAGAATAATGCTGCTTTTTTCCCTGTTTCTGCTTGGAGTTTCGGAGCTGTTCACACACTTAGGGCCCTATTTTAACGATCTAAGTGCATTGTCTAAAGCGCATGGCGCATGGTCTAAATGGGCGTGTCCGATGCCACTTTTGCTAATTGAACGACGGGAAAAATGGTTTGTGTGCCGAGCGGACGGTCGAAAAGGGTTGCACCCATTCTAGTAATTAGTAAAGGGTGTGTTTTGGGCGTAACGGGTAATAAACCAATGAGTCTTATCTCTCATCCCCTTTAAAAGCCAGCTGCGCTGGCGCTGTGTCTAATCCCTATTTAGATGACGGACTTTGTAAACTGAAAAACTAAGCGGAGGAAGAAAACCCCCAGTTTTGTAAATTTTTTGGATTAAAACCTTTAAAAGCCTTTTTCTTTCAGTCATAGAAGAACAAATAGCAGGCTTTTAATTGCTGTAAATGTATGAATATTCTACATAATCATTGTTATCTCATAAAATAATTTGCAAATATGCAAGAAAAGGTTTGTACTGTAAAAATACTTTATTTGTAACAAACAAGAGATAAAGAATTTACTAACGTGTGGAGAGCAGCGTTTCAGCACTGGGAGAGCGCCATATGGGATTTTTACAAATGTTTCTCATCTCACCATATACACAGGTACAGAGTCATCATATACAATAAATCCGTAGGATAGCATTTAAAAGAACATTTAAAAACAGATGCATTTGTTTAAAGCAAAGCATTTATTTACTTACCAGGCTCGGGTGAAAGAGCTCTTTGCGCCTTCTAACATATCATAATTAGTCCTCATTTATGTCCAAGAGACTCAATAATAATCTTTTACATTAAATCCTTTAATCTTTTTATATTTGAAAAGCGTTTTTGTGCTGCTGAGCATTCATATGTGATAAGCAAACCTGCGTTGTCGTCCCGTTTATATGGCGCATATTTCTAACGCGCTCTTTAAATAACAAAAAACATATTGCGCCATTGACTTTAGACTTTAAAGCAGGTTTTTGTTGGTCAATGGCGTAGTCTATTTTAGTTGCCTAACAATAGCAACGCGCCAACAATGCGCCTGAACACACCCTGTTTTTCGTTCAGAACGCCCATGGGCGCAAATATGGGCGCAAATGCATTTGCTATTTAAACAACGTGGCGCTAAACGTGAAAATTATAATTGTGCAGGGTGGAAACTAGCAAAATACACTTGCGTCGCGGTTTGCGCTGCATTGCGCCGGGTGTAAGATAGAGCCCTTAGAAATCCACACTTGTTAGTGAGGCACATTAGCAGAAGATATGAGGCTCGCTGATTTATCACAAACTGAAGGTGGAAAGCAATATAAGCAGATTATTATTGCATTTGAAAGACGGAGTGAATGGGAAATGAGGTGATAAAGGTATTAGGATTTACAGCATTTAAACGTTGGCCCTGAGAGTGCTTCAACAAATCATTGAAAGGTCTTTGAAAGGGAATTAAAACACAATTTGAATTTTTTTGAAGGCCTTGCCTTTAATTCGTCTCAGGGTGAATCTATTAAGCTCCGTTTGCTCTCATGTGCGTTTAATGGTGGACTAGGCTTTCATTGCTCAACCTTGCTTATTCGAATAAATGTCAATATGTGGTGACTAGTGAAAGTGATATCTTTTTAACACATTTCTGGTAAATGTCTAATATTCTCTCATGCGGTTTAAATGAACGATTGAATGAGCACCAGTATTTCCATTCGTTTGGGAAATCAACCTACGAATGCTGTACTGATCATTGTCCATATTAAATAGGAGGAAGACTTTTAAGTGCGAAATCTCATCAAGTGCAGAAACGTGCTCAAAAAGTCCTCTGTGAAATCAAAACCCCTGCTAATCCGATAATCTAGCTTGCTTATGTGATTTGAGTACTTATTATTATCGATTGTTTCTCTCGGAAACATCGCATGCCCTTCAGATAACCGGGTTACTGTTTCAACCTTCCGAACTGACATGTTCTCATTGAGCCGGTTAACCTTGCAACCCTAAAGAGTTGTCACAACGCTTCAAGGACACGTGTTGAAATAAGACACGCAATCCATAGGGTAAAGTGTCCTTTCAATCAATCTCTGTGATTTAAATAGACTCGCACTGCAGAAGTTCTCCAAGGGACGTTTTTACCGAAAGTCACAAGATCGCTTTCTTGAGTTAAACCCGAGCAGGGCGTCCGAGTCAGACAGTCCACGTTTGATTTGACGGTTATGACTAAAAAGTTTCCACCGGAAAGTAGACTAATAACTTTGTGTGCGTGCATGTAATGCATAATTTAGGTGTGACCTATTTTCTTCTGAACAAGCAAAGATTGTCCTTATCTCCCAGTGTCACTCTTTTATTCAAGGACAAAATGCTTTGTGTATCATCTGGAAACGTTAGAAAGATGTCAGCACAGGTCGGTTATCTACAAAACTTGACAACTGCTTTCTATTAGTTAATTATTCTGAGTCGCTGCATACGGGTTTCTCACCGTGTATTACAGTAACATGGCTGCGGGTTTTATATTCGCATCCAAGCCACACTTACTTACTAACTTCTCTTCTGCTTTTTGGTGTAATGATTACAAGCTATGTATAATCATTGTAAAGGGGTTTAAAATTACAAATGATGGGTTGAGCCAAATGCATTCGTCTTCCTGGGAGAAAGCGATTTCCATTCACTTTAGCAATTTTCCATTTTAGAGCCCCCTTGGTCATCGGTGTTAGATTTCATTTACCGCGGTATTGATGCTTGGGACTTCTGTATACCACTTTGCCATGCCTTGTGAAAGAGACGTAATTTACACTGAAATGAGAAGAGCACTGGAGTTGTCTTTTCGGTTTGCTGTATACTATGGTAAATTAAGGCTTACAGAAAATGTTTGCATTTAATTAGGAGACTTTAAAGAAAAGACAAACACTTCATCAGCTCTTCATTGCCAATGAAACCCTCATTTCAATTCCCTCCAGCCCTCAGCACTCAAGCAACAAGTCTGCAGTGTGGATAAAATTATGTTTTTAACACTAATGTGATGATGTTGCTGTTTTAAACCCTGCTGTTTTGTTGGTTGTCGAAGTAACAGATAATGAGGATATAAGGGGGAACTTTATGTGTTCAAACCCTTGACCTTTTGCACTCCTAACGCAATGCTCTACCAATTGAGCTACACGAACCCAAGCTTTCTCACTTGCTACTAAAAAGAGAAAAGCCGATGTCGCATGGTTAAAGTTTTTGATGGAGAAGTTCTGGATTGATGCTAGTATGCAGGAGTGGTCACGGTGCAGTAGAAACTCATCCATCTGGACCGGTTGCTGAACTTTGGTTGACTTGCTGCTGTTGGGACGAAACACTTAAGAACTGAAGTTTTCCACCATTAGCTCTCTGTGGTGAGATGGTTGCCATGGAAACTGGACTGATGGGAAACTAGTAATAATGATGAATGAATCGGGGCCGTGCCAGTCGAACTTCACACCCACCTCATTTCTCCTTTCTATACTGTATTGGTGAGGGTTTTTGATTTGTGAATGACTGATTCGATAGAGTTTGATCTTTTCAGTGAAGCATATAATCCAGTTCACAGGATACGTTCACAAAGCTGACCAATCCAGTTTTCAGTCATCCATTCACACTTGTTATCAGCTGAACGTAGTGATAGATAATCAGTGAATACTGGCTTACTATAAATCTCTCTGTCTCACTGTAAGCGATCATGTGACTTGATAGGAATGTAGTGCATGAATCATTACCAGTCCTCATTTGCTTTCATTGTATGAAAAAAGTCTATTAAGCCTACAAATTGCTCACTTATAGGGCCCTTTCACACACCCGGCGCAATGCAATGCCAGGCGCGATGCAAGTGGGGTTTTTTATTGCTAGTTTTAGACCAACGCAGTTATCGTTTTGATGGCAAGCGCCACGTTGGTTTAAATAGCAAATGTACTTGGGCATTTCCCATAGGCGTGCTGCTATGTAAACGAGGTGTGTTCAGATGAATTGTTGGCGCATTGTTATTTACAGCATCCGAAAACGATTGCGCAATGGAACAACTTAAACCCGATGTAAAGTAAATAGAGCAGTTTTTTATTATTTAAAAGGCACATTAGTAAGATGCGGCTATAGGCGGATGCGTGGGTTGATCCAAAATTAGCGGGTGCCTGCAGTCACCAGCGGTTACGAATCATACAAAAATATTTTTTATAATATTATTTGCAGTACGAGTTGCGGGCGGGTTAGTAGAAAACGGCGCACACTGCTAATTAGTAGCACACAAACATACCAAATATTAAAAATAAAAATAGTACAATGTGATTATTGTATACATACAGATAAAAATGCCTACATGTCATGACAGCTAAAATTGGTTTCCTCTTTTGAGAAGCGTTCAGACTTTGCTTTTGCAAATTCGTGCCATGTAATTATCGAATCTCCCATGGTGAAAGCACAACTGGCTTTTAAAGGGAATGAGAGATGAGGCTTTGAATGGTTTATTAAATGTTATGCCCAAAACACACCCTTGACTCATTAACTCTTACCCTGCCAATGACGTGTTTTTACTGCAATGGATATTGGCGCTCTTACACCAACTTATAAACCGCTAAAGCATCCACTGATCCAAAAACAGTAAAAACCCTGTGTATGTTTTGATCGTCGCTTTGAATCTGATCTCTTACTAAAACCTTTTTTTGTTTGTTTGAAAGCAGATGGTCTTAATTCATTTGCTATATTGTATGTTTATATATTTAAAGAAGAACATTTTCTGAAAGGTATGAAAGGCATTTAACCTTTGTGTCAATCATAAAAAATGCTGGCATTGGCTTTTTTAAAACGCTGGCAGGGAAAGAGTTAAGAGAATAAGTACAACCAATTTTGACCATGCACCTTGCTAACCGACCATTTTTTCATTCGTTAAACTAGCAAAGGTGGATTAATTGCAATATTTCTCCTGGCCTACATACTACATTCCTGTACGTGCAGGTGCGAAATGAAGAAAAATCCAGGGTGGAAGGGTGTATTTTACCTGTGTCCTATTCTTATGACAGACCCTTGCTTATGCATTTAAGTGATGACATTTTGGACATATTTTTTAAATAATTATAATATTATTAAATAATTATTATGTAACATAATTTGTTACATAAATGTGAAATTGAAAAACGAAAAGTCTAATAAAAACACATTCTTTTACGTAAACATGTATTATTAACACAATTAAAGTGTTTAAGCATAAAATATAGGGTCAGTATAAACAAAGAACAAAAGCAAAGGCAGAACACCGGTTAAATGAAACACAATTGAAGCCCTTCTGAATATAAATTTGAAGTCGGGGAGGTAGATTTCTTCTGTGCAAACAATTTCTAATTGCTTCTCTATGATTAATCCAAGACATTAGAGATAAAGTAGCAAAGCTAACTGTACATCAAACACAAATGTGTCACTGTGCAAAGATTTCTGAGGGATTATTACTAAAATCCCACACAATGTGTTTGCCCACCTTCTCCACATTAGCATGGAAAAGAGTT
Source organism: Misgurnus anguillicaudatus (assembly GCF_027580225.2). NCBI lineage: Eukaryota > Metazoa > Chordata > Actinopteri > Cypriniformes > Cobitidae > Misgurnus > Misgurnus anguillicaudatus. The sequence continues at coordinate 45,468,500 of NC_073339.2, forward strand.
TATGAATGTGAGCGCTAGCAGCCCTTTAGAAAGTTCACACAGTTCAGTTTGGGATACACAATCACATTTATTACAAGCATAAATCGCACCACATTGTGGTTGAAAGTACATTGTGTAAATGGAAAATCTGTTTTTACCATATGGAGACATTTCAACCTCAGCTGACCTGTAAAAGTTACCGTAGTTTGTATAACTGAATGGATTCAGTTTAATGATTTTCTTGACGGCTCTGTGTGACTGCATAGCTTGGTCTCACTGTTAATACGTAAAACTTTTAAGAAACACAAAAAATAGTTTTTGTAAAAGCAGTACCAAAAGTAGTTAAAATGACGATGTGCTACAGTCGCGGTCCAAAAAAGGTAAATTGACTAAAGCAATTAATGTCGCAAATAATTCAATATTTGAATTCATATTCATAACGAATGTGAGATTTGACGTTTACGGTTGCTGATAAGTTCTGGAATCAAGATCGCTGGATAAAGGGCTGAATTTGGATCTGTTCAATCTTATGAATGTGGATTACAGTGAACATCTTTTGTAAATTGATGTTTTGGTGTAATTATTGTAGCATAGGTGAAAACGCCTTTTGTGTGTCATGGCAAACAAACTAAATATTACAGAGTAGTTCAATTATTACAGAAATGTTATTAATTTGTAAGTTTTAAAGTGTAGTCTTGTTTAATATTGTGTAATAATAATCTGTAAGTCATGAACATTTCATTAGATAAATTAGTAAAGTGTCTTAAATAAATGAGACAGAAAATATGACTGAAGACATTAATATAAGTAAGAAACGCCAATGCCTTTTTTATTTATAGCTCTTTATATGTAAATAATTAATGTATTAGTCCTGTCAACACGTCGATATTAAACGTTTCAGTGTGTATTAAAACATAGTTAAATGAATGTTTGGTGCAACCACATTAGGTAAAAATACACATGTATTCTCATAAGATCACGTTGGATTGCAACATGACTGTCTGTATCAAAGCTGGATTTTGAGTTTATTGTGTACAGAAAGGATATTTGAGTTAGTAAGTAATGACTTTTGTATATTCAGTGGTGGATTCAGCAAATTGGGGCCCAAGGCGAAGGTATGTATGGGGCCCTTTATCCGATTATTAAAAGAGAACAAAATATCTTTTTAATTCAAAATAAAGATGGGAAGCAGAAAACACACAAAGTGTAGCACTACACAAACTAATAATCATGATGGAACCCAATAGAGAATAAGTCAATGGGGCAAAAAGCCACAGAGAGTAAATGAGGGAGAAAACATTTAAATCGGATGCTGCACAAGAACTAACAATGCATCAAAGCCAGTGTTGTTACTAATCTTTTACATGCCAAGATTTTGATAAAAGGTAAAAAATCCAGTCCACAATCACTTTTTTTATATTGAAAATGCGTGTGTGCGTGTTTTTTTACCCAAATCAGTTTTAAGTGAGTTTTTGAAAAATTATTGGCAATAAAAGAGTAAGAATCCTGAATTTTTTCTTTAACATTTAGTTATTTTAATCAGGACTGAACTTGATTAACAGATTTATGCAAAAAAGTTTGAAATCAAATATTTATCTGATTTTTACAGCAGTTTAGTGGGTGTTTTTACCACAAACATAATGAAAGGGTTGTGAATTTGCCCACAGTGTATTTTTGAGTTTTCTAAAAAATTCCAAAGCATTTTCCCAAAGACTGTCTCAAAATAAAATAAAACACACAGAGAATGTTGTGGCCAAATTAAGACTCAACAGCACCCGATAGTGGACGAAAACATCCCCAACATAACACAAGGGTTCAATTAGTTTTTTCTGTAGTAGCGTTATTTACTTTACCACAAAATAATTTTTAATCAGTGTAGGGCTCATTTGAACTCTTTCCCCGCCAGCGTTTTTTTAAAAAGTTGCCAGCCAGCGCCAGCATTTTTCATGATTTTCACAAAAGTTTAATGCCTTCCAGAAAATTTTCTTCTTTAAATATAAAAAAAAAAAATATATCAGGATAAAGAAAAGACCCTCTGCTTTAAAAAAAAAAAAAAAAAAAAAACGTTTCATCCTACCTTCATTAGTTCTCTTGTAAACACCTCTCAAACTTGGATAGGTTTCTTCAAAAACACACAATTTTGAGCAAAAAGCTGAGATAATTTCATTTTTGTGAAGGACTTTTGATAGAGATCAGATGCAGAGCGATCTTTAAAACATACACGAGTTCTTTCTCTTTCACGTGAGGCGCTACTTCCGGGTTGTATAAGTTGCGGAAGTTGCGCCACCTGGTGGATAATAGCGGTATTGCGGAAAGACGGAAAAACTCGTCATTGGCGGGGAAGCGTTTTCTCTTAATTGACGAGATATCTCGTCAATGGCAGTGAAAGAGTTAATGTAAGATCGTTTCATTTTCACGTTTGCATTTGTCTTGATTAGTTTCTCTTCGTTCGTGTACTTTGCCAGTCCCTCTGTCACTCTGTCTTTATCTTTCGCGCTGCGCAAAGCGCACCATTACGAACTAGTCCATTTCAATGTGAAAGAAGTGGGTGTATGTGTATAGTGAGATAAACATGAACTGGAGATTTTAACTACTACTTCAAAGTTTCAACGTATTTCTTAAGAATAATAATACAATTTACCATGCTTTTGAAGAGGTCAAGATGATAAGGGTTTATTTATTTATTTTTTAGGGTGTTGGGGGCCTCCCTACTATGACTGCTGGTAGGGGGCCCCGAGCAGCCGCCTACCTATGCCTCTATGTTAAGATCGCCTCTGGTTACATTAGTTTTGAGCTGGTAAGGAAGTATGAAAAGATGGACAGAAAGAAAAGAAAAGGACACAAGAAGGATGGAAGTAGCATAGAAAGGATAAAATTAGCATTTACATTTTTACATCTGTCATTCAAAGTGACAGTACAATTAAGTTTTAAATTGTCATTGTTTGTGTTTAAATTAAACCCATGACCTTTGTGTATCTTTAGCTCACCTTATAACACTGCAGTGCTTTAGCACAAAGAAGAAAGGATTTAAAGAAAGACAATCAAATAAATAAAGATTTTTTAATGCAATGCGTTTGTCACATTACTGTGTAGAAAACGTCTTGGCCTAAAAGCAATTAGCTTCGAAATGTACCTTCATCAAATGACATCAAAGACTCTACATGACAAAATATTCCTGCATGCAACTCAAGTTTATTTTCACCGCAGGCTGAAACTTCATGGCAACTTCATGAAATGCTTCAGGGTTTCATCATCTTGCTTCTAGCAAATTCCTGAGAATGTTTCAGCACTTCCCAAGGAAAGAAGCTAAACTCACTTTATGCTATATGTTCTTATGGGATTTATAGCATCAGGGCTTTGTTACCCTCAGGATGGCACAAACATCCACTGATCTTTTCAGGATCAATTATTTATAAGCGTTTTACAATTCCTACTTCATTTTATTTAAAGAGTCTGCATTGCTGCATTTTGTGTTTTTAACCCTTTTATTGCACTCTGCGTACTTCGTACAAGGAGCGTTTTTCACAATTAACTTGTCAATTTTAAATGGAATTGAAGGCGTTTTAATCGTGCCACTTTGGAGCTGCTCTGACCCATTTCTAAAATCCCACATGGTTTTGATTGTCAGTCTACAAGGACACAGGATTTTCTTGCAGAGACTAATGCACAATATCTACATTATGTCCCATTTAAGTTACAAGAAAATCTGTTTGCAAAACCCCTCACACATTAAGAAAGTACAATGAACAAACCTGTGTGATGTACTGAACCATATGGATGTGCCAAATACATTTAGTGCAAGGGTTGCAAGATATATAGAGATGATAAAAATATCACAAATGTGTGTGGCACAATTATGCACATTGATGTGGTTTGCAATAACCCAATGAAAAAAAAGTTCAAAAAAGTTATAGTCAAAGTTTTAGGTCGACACAAGCGAGACGAATAGAGAGTTTTTTTAAAGGAATGTGATTTGTATGATGTATGTTAGTTATATAATTTTTAGTTGTTAAATATATTTTATTATAACTTATTTTTTATTTTTTTTTTTTCAATTAATTTAATATGTTTAATATAATGAGACAAATAATTATATATTATTAATATAATTAAATTATTAATGTTTTATCATCATTATCATAACTACATGGTTATTAATAATATATACATGAAGACTTATATTATTTATTAAATATTTGACAAATGTAAGGCATGACCTTAAAGCATTTATTTATTTATTTATTTAGAGAGAGAGAGAGAGTGAGTGAGAGAGAATATTTTCTGGACAGAATGTGAAATAGTTTTTAGCTGTTAAATATATTTAATTATATATTTTTTTATTTTGCAAATAATTAATTATTTATTAATTTAATGACAATAATTATAATTAATAACTGTATTAATATTATTAATTATATATAATCAAAATTATTAATATATTATGTATTAAAGATCTTACAAACTAAAAGCCTTGACCTTTTCACATACCGTATATCATAGCATTCAAGAACTCACTGCATATCACATTTTTCTTAGTCCAGTCATATGTCTAATAAATATAAGCAATGTTTTGCAGGATTTATCATATTACTGAATATAGTAAACTTGTTTATACATTTTCCTAAAGCAAAAGTTCATGCCACACTCGTTCTGTATGTTTTTAGCGTGTTGCTGCTTGGTTGCAAGAACGCTCCAGGCTATTGTTTTGCTATGTAGTTGCATAGGTGTTTGAAGTGCTTGCTTGCGAGCCCCAAGCCAACACAGCCCACCTGTACTGTCGAAGATGTTTTGGTCTCTAGAGCGGTCCGTTCTTCAAAGAGAGTCTCTCGATATCTCTAAAACTTCCCTCCCAACCAAACGATTTCATTTTATCAAACCTGGTGAAACATTTGTCATTTAAAAAGTATTCATTATCATAACTATTGTTAGTGAATGTAATTTGTTTAAATAAACCAATAAATAAACAGACAGGTAAATAAGTAAATAAATGCCACTGGCTTGTTGTAATAAAGATCTGTTAAGTCTTCTTGTGGAGAAATTCCATTTCAGGGATCAGTGACCTTCCAGAAGAACGGCTCACACAAGAGGCGGTGTAATGCATGGCCACTCGTAAAACCTGTCAGGTGAATCAATTTCCCTACTTCAATTACTGGCCAGACAAAAATACTTGTCTGATATTGGTTTCACGGAGTAAAACATAAGACCCATGCTCGAATGCTAATACAGATTAATCTCCAAAATAGCATTTTCGCTATGCAACAACTTGGGGAAAACAACTGAACAGCACTATTAAAATGTCAACGAATTATTAGTGAACGCTTGTAACACAGAGGACACTTATAGCTCTGAAATCTCTGCTTTATCTATTCCCATCTAATTTACAAACTGGAACACAGCACTTGTTGGTATATGCTGTGTTTAGCCTTTACAGAGATACATACAGAAGTCATGTGACATCCAAAAGGGCAAACATCTAAGGCAGGGTAATGAAGCAGCACTTCTCCATTCTGTAAATGGAAATTCTTTAAATGAATGGAAGGTGATGAATTTTTATATAAATGTTCCCGTTGGTGTCAGAATTCCGGTCTCATTTCCAGGAATGTTTCTGTGAGTCTCTTCTGTCAAGGTAGACTGTCATGAAACTGCAGGCTTCTAGGAACCTTCTGAGTAATAAGTCATGAGATGATGACATAAATGACAGAGAGGAAGGAAGGAAAGTATTATTATAAGAAGCATTAAGGTTTTTATGCATTCAACTTTAAGTTGTCGTAAGGTGTAACTTTGAATTGATGGTGGTATACAATACGTGTCTGTGAAATCCAGACTAAATTCTCATGATCTAGTTTTGAGATTTGGAGCATCAAAATATGATTTCAATCTTTAATATTATTATTATATATTAAGGCCATGTCAAAGTTATCAAACTCTTTCAAAGAATGTCCTTTAAATTAAAAGAAAACAACACAGTTTTCCTGCAAACTAAGTGCTCTTTCCCAATAAAATATAATAAATCAATAAGCCCCGCGAAGCAGTGGGTTACCAGTGCATTTTATAGCAGCTAATGGGTGTTGTTAGGCATGATGTGAAGCGGAGTGCCTAAAATCCCATTAATTGTTATAAAATTCACTGTAACACCACTGCTTCGCAGGGCTTAATGCTTTTATAAAACTGTTCAGGATTTAAAAAATAAAACACAAATTAGTTGGTATTAGTACAAACATGACTCTTCCGCCAAACAAAGTAATTCCTCAAAATCAAGCGTGGCTGCAACAGAGCGCAGTTTCCAAGCAGCACAGATGCAGCAAAGTGAAAATATGATTAAAGACTGTGGTGTTTATTTTCATAAATCAACATTCATCTAATTTATACATTAACAATTATATCGTATAACTGTTGAAGTGATCAAATAAGCTTGGAAACATGCGTAACTCTTTCCCCATTAACGTTTTTTTTTTTTAAGTTTGCACCCAGTTTTGGTTTAATCCCTTCCAGAAAAATTATCTTTAAATTAAACAATATATATATATATATCAAATGAAAGAACATCCTCCGCTGTCAAAAAAAGTTTCATCCTACCTTCACTTGTTCTCTTATCACCTCTCAAAAATTTCAGCTAAAAGCTGAGATAATTCCATTTTTGTGAAGAACTTTTGTAAGATATCAGATTCAGAGCCACGATCAAAACTTACACTGTGTTTTAGTGTTGAGTGAATGCGCAAGTGTTTAACTCTTTCACCGCCAGCATTTTTAAAAAAAGTTGCCAGCCAGCGCCAGCGTTTTTCATGATTTTCACAAAAGTTTAATGCCTTACAGAAAATGTTCTTCTTCAAATGTATAAACATATAATATACCAAATGAAAGAACAGACCCTCTGCTTTACAAAAAAAAAAAAAAAAAAAAACGTTTCATCCTACCTTCAATAGTTCTTTTGTAATCAGCTTTTGAATATGGGTAGGTTTCTGCAAAAACACCACATTTTGAGCAAAAAGCTGAGATAATTCCATTTTTGTGGCGGACTTTTTATAGAGATCCCATTCAGAGCGATCTTTAAAACAGACACGGACATGCAGCAGCTTGCCATAGGGCAATACTTCCGGTTTTAAAAAGTTGCGGAAGGGCGCCTAGTGGATAATAGCGGTATTGCGGAAAGACGGAAATACTCGTCATTGGCGGGGAAGCGTTTTCTCTTGATTGACGAGATATCTCGTCAATGGCGGGGAAAGAGTTAAGATGGGTAAGATCGCCACCCAGTGGATAATAGCAGAAATATGGATTTGAGATAGAAACTCCTCAGGGAACGTTTTCTCTTTATTGATGAGATGACTCAACAATATTTATTGACATTTATCTGGACATCGTATTTTATCACGGCTTAGAACGCGTTTCAACCAATCAGAATGAAGAACCAGGACGGGACATTTTATAATTCTCATTTTTTATCCGGTTAAAAAATCGCCACGTTTTATTTTGTGCCACCAAACTTACTGTCTTTAATGTCTTATTTTCAAATGATTTTATTTTATTTAATTGATGTAGATAAAAATGTAAATGATAGGAACATTTGTGACCCGTTCTGGCAAAATGATCATTTTAAATTCATATCCTGCTTCTTTACCCATTTTTGGTTATCGGCGAGTGATGTACGTTGACACGATGCTAAGATGGCGACGACAGGCTCCGCCAACTATTGGCTTCAAAAACGCTCTTCACAAACCTATGGGTGACTTTACGGACATCTGTATTTTTTACAGTCTATGGTGTTGATCTTCTCAAGCTTTGAAGCTAGGCACATGTTTATAGCTCGGTTCTTTTAGTTCTTTCGATTCCAATTTGGTGTGTGGTGGCCTTTACAGGAATGCTAATTTACATGCTATTTACATCTATGTTACATCATGTAACCAGGATAAATTATTCAAAATTTTCTATGAGTAAATATTCATAATAATTGCATAATTTGTTGACAATTCTGTGTAAATTAATATTTATGAGAATGCTGTGCATCTATATTGGACAAAATACGCATACATCGTATAACCACTGTAAAAAGTAAGTGGCTGTGCAAAACGGTAGCAAATTCCAATCAAGTCTATACAGTACACTCAGCATCTACATCATTTAAAATAGTCAACCTAACTACTTCAGTAAATGGCATCCAGTTGCTTTATAAAAAGCTAATAAATATCATACCGAAGCCTCTATCCCTAATGGCTCACCGAATGAACTCGGCTTTTCATCAGAAATGAGATTTAAATGTGCTTTTAGGCATATCAGGTTGTGCCATCTCTCCAGTGTTCTTCTCCTCTCCAGCGTTCTTCAGTATATATTCATTACGGCTCACTCCAGTCAACCTGTGCCTCCACTTCAGAGCGCATTGTACTGTCAATAACTACACAGGATGATATGTTCTCCTCCGATTCAATTTCCTCCCGCCCTTAGAAGAGCGGTCCTTGAACATCTAGTCGCGGTGGAAGATGTATGCCCCTGCCGACAGCAAATCTAATCAAGTGTCGTCTTGGGTATATCCTCGCCATGCTTGTTGGCTGTTTGCTAAAACGGCATATGGAGCGCGGTTAAAGAGAGCAGCGCCTCCGATCAACCGTTGAGAGTAAAGCTCAGTGTATTATGCCAACATGCTGTAAGCTTTGGGGGACTTTAAAAGGGTTATGTCACGATTTCTCTTTTAATTAGATTTTTTTTACACTGTGGTGCATGCACTGGTAATGTTAGTGAATATATTTGGCACCAAAAATAGTGATCAATTTGGTTTACCTCACAATATTTTTGCCCTTTATGTAACCCCTAATTCAACAGTTTCGCAGCTGTGCCGTCAAAATAAATTTGAGCTGTTTATTTTTTTATATTTATGTGATGTTATTATTTAAAATTCGAAATCGTCTGAATAATTGCATGTGTAGATATGTAGAGAGTTAAGATAAAGGTTTTTGGTTCTTTGGAGGCAATTTACAGTTATGCAGTTTAAAGCGAGTTTTATCCAAAATGACATGGCATTTAAGGTACATTTTACCAGTGTGAATGGAAAAACGACAAGTAAATAAAAATAAATAATTAAATTGTTGGAAAAATAGGCTAAATTCTCTGTGCTCAAGCGGTCTGCGCTGAAACCACACACCCTCACAGGACGCTTTGACACTCAAATGCATTATCTGGAATCTTCTCAAATGGACGTTTCCACCTTCCAATTGGTTGCCTCTCCTCGACGCTCACACCATACATGATGCGCCGCGAAAATGAATGACTTCCGGCCACTTTTACACTCTCTCCAGTGGCGGTGTGAACGCACATTAGGGGCGGGGCCATGTGCTTTGGCTCAAGTGCGTCATCGAGCCACAAGTTTAGGCCTGCCTAAAATCCAGAATTCATAAATGGTGAAAAATTATAGCAGCATGGGTTTTAATAGCAGGCCATCTACATCCATTTGTGTGATTGCAACACTGCATCGCATAAGTTTAGAATTTGCATGCACTTTTATCAAAGCATTCAATCAATACCATTTCTTTTTTAATCAATATGTGTACTCCGATATTTAAACCATTACCTTTGCATTGCTAACGCTTTACCAGAGCTACAGGCGCACTGTTAAAAAAAAACATACTGATAAACCATCATGATGTTAGAGAAATAGATGGTTTCATGTAGGAATGAAGATATTCACTCTAAATGATGTTGTCATGACACTGACAGCAACCGGTTCAAAAGTTGCATCTACCCGTAATATTCCATGGTTACGGTCAAATAACAGCATCTCTAACTCCCCAAAGGCCATGACGGTGAAGAGTCTCAGTGCACTTCCTCTGATCTTCTTTTGGCATGATTTATGTTTACAAATAAAAAAGTTAAAGCGCGTTTCGAAACATCTTGCTTGGCAATGAAATCTCGCCTCACGCTAAATACATGAATCAATCAACTTAGGACCGAAGCACAAATTACTTAAACAGATCAAACCAAGTTGGCCGGCGTCCTGGACCCTGATGTCCTGTGGCTACAGCAGGTGCGGTGTTATTGACAGAGCGGGCTGTTTGAAGTCATAGCCAAAATGTTTCCTCCATGACAGCGTTTATCTAGAATTGAGGTATTGGATAACAGATAAACGAGGCTGTTACAAATTAGACCAATGAAATCTACAATGTTTTCCACAAAATCAAGGTGGAAATTGCATTAAGCACAAATAAAATGTAGTAATTGTATAACACTGTCATTTTTAAATCTTTAATCTCTGCATGCATTTGATGTTTCTGGCTGGTTTCGTATTTAACTATAGTGACTTTTTTGTGCATTGATCAAAGCATCATTATAAAATGTTGGGCTCTATTAAAGTCCATTAAAATGAGAAAAATTCTGCAATGTTTTCCTCAAAAAACATAATTTCTTCTCGACTGAACAAACAAAGACATCAACCTTTTGGATGACATAGTGGGGAGTAAATTGTCTGTATTTTTCTTTTAGGAAAATTGAATATTCCTTTAAGGGTCTTTCCTCGGCATTTATGTTTGGTTAATACTCTTATGTCTCCTTCGGTTAAAAATAATGACTAGTGCGATGGATGTGATATTAGTAAACCAACCAACATCAGCTCTAAATATGAACTTTGTGTATCTGTGTTCTTGGATGCTAAAAACAGCCTAAAGTTTCATTGGTCTCTATGAGACATTCACTAACTATTCCACAGTATATGCAAACAGATATTAAAACAGATCGCACCACAACAATCATTTTCACTCACACAAACGTTCCCAAATATATTTGAGGTCACAACAATAAAATTTCAGGAACCAAAATGGTCGCAATTTCGAGCCCTAATATAACATCTGTAAAATACATGTAGAAGATCATAGAAAGAACCAAAGAGCAGTCGACAGCAGTCGCGTGATGAAATGTCTTGTCGTCTGTTTTTAATTGTATTCGTTCGATGCTCAGCTCACGTTTGACTTAACATCTCTTTGAACACAGCCATTTAGATTGACCCATGACATTTTCAGCATGAACAGAAAACTGCAGGAGTCGTTTTTCTGCAGCTGACCTGCTTTCTTCATGAATCATGTGATCAATGGCACAGATCGACTCATGGATCAATAGCAGCTCAGACTCATGCTATGGTTCTTCATGTCCAGATAGCATTATACAGAACAAATTGGTGTGTGAGGGTCATGCAAGCTCTGGGTTTGTGAAGCTCATCAGTTAGTTGAATGTGCGTGCTTTACACCAAATGAAATGAATAGTGCATTGAAATAATCTCATTTGCAATACAGCTCATGTGTAGTACTGTATATACATAGCACACCATAATGTTTGAGATAAAGCCTTTTTCTTCTTAAGGTTTCTTTGTACTGCACTTCACATAATTAGAGTTACAAATGCAACACTTTAAGGTCATCTGACATGTTTTCTTGTAAATAAGTAGTTTTATGTTTAGGCTCTTTTTTTTGCTTTAATGACAATGAAATTTGAAGTTTTTGAAATGCCTTATTTTCACAAATGTCACTTAAGTTATTTCATTGCTATTTAACAAATTAGACTGTAATTAGCTGCAAAACCCTAGCTGCTATATTTAGGTTGCATTCAGGTCCAATTACACACAAGGGGCCAAAGTTTAAATGTGATCCACGGTTGTTTCACATTAGGTACGTTTACATGCAACTAAATAATCAGTTTGTAATCGTATTGATGGCTCAATCGGATTGAAAAACCTTTGTGTAAACACTTTAATCAATATGATTGAGGTTGATTGAATGCAAAGGTTGATCGTATTGAAGGGGGTGGTGTAGTCCGATCTGTGATCTGATCATCAGGAGAAAAGTATGCATGTAAATGCAGCATCATGTCTTTCATAATATTACATAAAGCAATAAAAGAGCGTTGTGCTTTCCATCATTGTGTTTTCATTGCCTGTATCTAAAAACTTCTTAAGAGCAAATTTTTCCAACTCAGCTTTGACTCTGTACATTTATCCAGAGATAAAGCGTTGAACTCGACAAGAGATGCTATGCGCCAAGTCCTCTGCTTTTTTGCGGACTTCAGATGAAAGGAATTTGAAGTCATTAATATTTGTGCTGTAAATAGACATTGGGGTGCTTTGGGGCAAGTTTTGAATGTTCATTGGGCTGGTTTTGAGGTGTGAATCTGGCAACCCTGGCTGTGCGCTTGTGCAGACGTTTGGTTTTGATTATACAGAATTTACATGTAAACGAACATTTTAATCAAATTGCAATGTTTAGGGTACATGTAAACTGTATTGTTCGGATTAAATTCAGATTAAATTGTTGGGTTGACAAAATGTCTTCCGTGCACTTTGATGACTTTGGTGAAATATCGTTTTGGCGTTTAACAGATTCTGAATGGTCTGAGACCAGGATTAAGCAGATTTAAAGCAAAGCATTTGATGAACATTCGGTTAATATCATTATCTCATTTTTGATGGAAGTGGCATTTAGAGGCTTTTGCATCTGAGCTGTTTAAGTGTTTAAAGTCCAACACCTTTTGTATAAAACTTATTCCAATTTGAATTACTGTATGGATTAGTTGTGCAAATTTTGTGTTTGTAGTTTAAGTTTAAATTGTGCATAAATAGTTTTTTCATATTTCAGTACGGTTTTAGTTTTAGTACTAAAAATAGCATCACAAATTGATCCATCTGCCTGTGAAGTAACATGATTCTTCGCATCACTGATTCACAAAATCATTCTTAAAATGATCAAAAAAATACAATGAAAATGAAAGTTTTATTTGTCAAATTCCTAACAGCACAGTTGTGGTACTTCCTAACAATGAAAGCGCTGTAAATGTGTCATCGCTGGTACATTTAGCAGTAAATCGAAACTACCATTATTCTGGCATCTCAGGGTCCTTTATGATTCAACAGCATGAATTGTATCCGCTCTGATCTTGAGTCAGATGGACCGCATCGAACAATTCAAAAAACGAGTTGCTCGGTTTACCAAAGATAAATCAGTTAATGCCTCAGAAAGTTTGAAGGTTTTTTAGGAGCATTTGGATAACCTGAATAAGACTTTCGAAAGTTTTGTTTCATTTGGATTAACTGAATGAGATCTCGTTGTGGTTCTGGGCATCAGTCCTGCTATTATTTACTATAAATGCATTGTGGATAACAACACAGTTGTGCTGGTTAGAAGGCCACGATCGTGCATCAGGTAGAGTTGATTTTCCCGAAGTTATACAGCAAATATCTTCATGACCAGGTGATTTGTCTTTGAAAGCTTATGCTTGTGTTCGAGATGAAGACAGATCAAATATATTTAGCGGATTTTTATATGAATACATTTTTACCAAAGTTTACCGATGAGGAGGTTGTGGCAGCAAATGATCCGGGAGTGAGCAATGCCCGTTGAGCTCAAGGATGCTCTCTATATGTGCTACATGAGATGGGTTAGTTGGTTTGCTAAATGGAAAATTAAAATATACGTTATCAAAGCCATGCAGAAGCACCAGCTCCCATGTTAGCCAACAAGCGAATAACTTGAGCTATGATAAAGTAACTGTCAGGGTTTCTAACCTATCACTGCTGAAAAAAGAGTGCAGGCCATTAGAGATGTATCCCATAATGCCTCTGAGCTCTATGAAAGCCCTGATGCCGCAATGCATTACATCAATTATCTCTGCTGCAGTACATATGTTATCATGCTACTCGGTTTATGTTTTCGTGTTTGGCAGATGCTTTTATCCAAAACAGCTTACAGTGCATTTTGAAGTTATACGTGGTCTATGCATGCTCTGGGAATTAAATCTGATGTGCCATGCTACCAGTTGAGCCTCCACTTTTTAGTTTTACGTTTATGTCTATCATTTAGAGAAATGTATATATTGAATGCATGTAAAATGCGCCGTTAATAGCAATAAGCTGTGTGGTTTACTATATACACTGTTTCAATGCGCAGAAGGCTTTGAAAGGCATTAAGACCTGAAGGCTAAGTTAAATATTCAATGAACATTTGCATAACTTATCGATCTTGCTGTTCAAGTGGATATTTAGACAGTGCAGCGCTCTCCCAAGCACTTTAAACCCTACGGTCCAACCCACAAAAATGACAGCTCCAATTACAGCATTAATTTATTATATTCAGATGCCATAGTTAAAATAACATCTAACCGGAGACATCACAAAGATGTCAATCGCCTTCCTCTCCAGGCCTCATTTGTGGATTCGAAACACACGCTTGCAAAGTCCACAAGCACCACAAAAAGGACAATTGAGAGCGCTGATGTTGCAGCCTCATGCGCTTAATAGAAACTGCAAGCTTCGTCATATCTAAAGATAACAACTGATCTGATGTCAGCCGAAGACAATGGCCGCTCATTAATCTTTGTGACAGGAGGTGTAGACAATATGTTCGAGCCTTGGCGTCTCAAAATCATGTAGTATAAGAGGCGATTAGAGAATGTTGATTTAGCCCAGCAAGATCTTTAATGTAAGAGGTGAGAAATAGTTTCTATAGGGCTTTATATTAATATGTGCAGATATCTGATTTTATTATACTGTAGGGTGGATGTGTTATGTGCTTATCTCACACTGATTCATGCATAAGCTTATATTAATAGAAATTTAGAGAGAGAGAGAAATAGAGAGAAAGAGATTTGAGAGAGAGAGACAGGCTAGCTTTGTTGTTTTTTCAACCAATTACAGCCTGGTGAAATGAAACAGCGCAGCTCCATGCCAAAGGTGCCACATAAAACAACAAAAGAGACACACATAAATGAGCCTGGCTAACACCAGACCAGTGTTATAGAGAATGAGACGTGGTCTGGGAACCATATGCTCATTCGTATTTGAGTCGTGGTTTACGAATGCCCAGAGCCGTTTATTGGGCGCTACAAATGCGTTTGTACGTAGCTCATAGCCAGTTGTTTCAATTATACCAGATGACGTATGTAGAGTGACATCAATTCAAAAGTAAACGACTTTTATTGGGTAGGAGTGCAGCTATGCAACTAAACCGGTAGCTGTATATTGATATTGAAAAGCAACAAATTTTAGTGGCACTATGACAACCACAGTACAGGCATAATGACAATATGATATCAATAAATACCACTTACCATTTATAAGTTAAAGGCGGAGTCCACGATGTTTGAAAAACGCGTTGGAAAAGGAGACGGGCCGACTACCAAAACACACTTATAGCCAATCAAATCAAATCAAATGCCGGGTTGCGTATGTGTGGGGCGGGTCTATCAACAGAAGGTCCAGATTCTATTGGGGTAGGGGCGTGTTTGTTTAGGTGATTTCAAATATCAACATTGGCTTTCAAACATCATGGACTCCGCCTTTAATTGTACTTCGTCTACGATGATGCCTAGCAGGTTGGTCCTATAAAACTCTGTCTTGCCATATCCAAACATCCTTCTTGGATATGAAATTGTTTAATGGCAAAAGTTGCTCTTTTTAAAATAAACTTGCGTTCAAAACTACTTCGAACACTAAGGCTGCATTGAAAAGTAAATTTGCGTCTGTTGCCGCGTTATAACAAATAACAAAACTGCTTCGGTGTGTCGCATAGACTTCGTCATCATCTTGCTGCCCCCTCCCCATTCTGTGATTGGTTCCCTATTTCAGGGGCAAAAAAGGGCCATAGTTTCCATGCTAGACTTGCAGTGTAAATAAGTTTGCGTGCAACGCAGCATGTGGAAACCCAGGCTACACATAACTGTACATTTCATTTAATTACATTTAATACACACACAAAAATGAAAGGTAAAAAAATTAATCAAATGAGAACTAAACATTATACACAAGACTACATGAATTGCAGTGCAATGCACGTCAGGTTAATAAATGACTCGGGGAGAAAGCATAATGTAATGTTGTAATTAGTATTATTATTTGTTTATTCACTTGGAGGGATTTGCGCTTTAATATTGAGTGGAATAAAAAGGATTTTTAAGTTGTGCGGTGCACTTATAGGAACTGGGGAAAGAAAGATACTCAGTACTGTGCAATGTCTGAATCACATTAGGTGCATAAAAAAGGTCATGTGTTCAAAAATGTATATATTGAATGCATTGTAAGTTGCTTTGGAGAAAGATGCTTATTTGTATCTTCTGCTTGTATGTACAGTAAGTGCAGGGCATTTCTATATTTCCACTTTTTTGTTATTAGCCTTACTAAGATTGCTTTCACACAGTTTTGTGAACCTTCGAGTGCACCATGGTACCGAACCCGAGACGACCTGTACGATGTGCTAAAATTTTTACCTTGGGACTGTCGTTAGATTTGCGTGAATGTGAAGGCTGCTCGCACTCGCTGTAGTTTAAAAACAGCAAATAGTCATGGGCGATAGCCCGATAGCCATTAGCTTAATTTAAGACTATGTTACTTTACTTTACATAACATATACGCTATATTATTAGTCCGCTTAATCACTGAAAAAAAATCATTTATTTAAAAAAAAATTTTTTAAGGTAAGTGGTTGCAATCAGTTTATTTAAGCTACATTTAAAGAAGATGATAAATAAATAAAAAAGGTTTGTTTAAATGTAGCTTAAATAAATTGATTGCAACCACTTACCTTAAAAAATTTGGATAAATTGAATGATTTTTTTTCAGTGTAGTACGGATTAATATTAGCGGCTTCTACTTTTTTGTCCTATTTTTTTTTCAGTTTTCTTTTGTCTTTATTTGTGTAAAGCTGCTTTGGAACAATACATTTTTGTCCGGCCATTGACGAGTTATCTCAGCAATTAAGGGAAAACATTTACCTGCCAATGACGCTTTCCTGACGAGTTTTAACGGTAATCTGTAATTCCGCTATTATCCACTAGATTAGCCAATTTATAAAAAATAAACACAATTTTTAACATTTCAAACTCCGTGTATGTTTTGACAACCGTTCTGAATCTGATGTCTAACAAAATTCCTTTACAAGAATGCAATTATTTAAGCTTTTTGCTAAAAATTTTAAATTTTGGAAGAAACCTACCCATATTTAAGAGGTTAGGAAAAGAAAACTAATGAAGATAGGATGAAACGTTTTTTTTTTTCCTGTTTTGTTTGTTTGAAAGCAGAGGGTCTGTTCTTTCATTAATATATTTCTATGTTTATATATTTATAGAAGAAAATTTTCCTTAAAGCCATTTTGTGAAACTTTTGAATTGAACGGAATATCATGTCAATCAAAAGAAAATTGGAAAATGCTATGGATTTGAGCTCTGTGTATAGAAAATGTAAAGAAACATCACTAGTTTAATGTTCAAAATTCATGGGCATTTTATAAATGAATAGCATTCAGAAAATTGAATCTTAAGAATTTAGTTAAGTAAGGGATAATGTAGAGGCAGCCGGTAGTTATCGGGAAAAAAGCCCCGACAGTGTGATCAGGACCCGACGCGAAGCGAAGGGTCTTGTATCACACTGAAGGGGCTTATTTACCCGATAACTACCGGCTGCCTCTACATTACCCCGCTTATTACACGGCTACTTGCCACATAAGAAAAAAACTTGACATGAATATGAATTTATAACATTTTATTGTTTTTTTTCTTTTAAATTAAAATTTTTATCATTCCGCGAAACTTTGCACAGATGCATAAAATGATCGTAATACCTTATTAAGATCCTCCGCTTCATACTTGTCTGTCTCCATTTTTTCTCTTTTAGCCAATCTTTGAGAAGTTTTAATGCCCATTCTGTATTTTTTGTGTGTTGGCTTCGTAGCTGTCATGCTCTATTTTGTCAAGTTCAGTCTCAGTAAGCTCTCTGTGTCTTGTCGTAGTTCGTTCTTCTATCCACTGTTTAAATGTTTTGTTTTTTCCATACATGTTAAAATGAATGTCAAAATTTTCCATTCTTAATTGTGGTTGTCCAGTGTTTGTCACAAGATGGCGCCAAACAGTAATCTTTGTTGGCGCGGAGGGATTTAAAACATACAAGTAGTACCGGATATGCGTTATTACTTTGGAGCGGTTATTATTTGAAAAGAACGAACCTGCAAATGTCTCAACTGACCAATCAGAATCAAGCATTCCAGAGAGCCGTGTAATAATGCAAGTTAACATAACCACCAAACTATTGATACCGGCATCAGCAGATATCATTCTGAATAGTTGGCTATTTGTAGAAATATCAGTGCATCTCTAACAATTACCACGAGTAGTAGTAATAAAATGACTGCATGATTTGAAAAGGATGGACTGGAGATGCAAACACATTTCTTGGCATCAGCTATCTCCTCAAAAAAAGTTTGCTATCAGCACAAAGCCGCCTTCCCCTGGTCAACTGATAAACTGTGCATTGCGATGCGCATACACGCAGCTGTCGCTCACTCTGCTATGCATAATACCACCAAAATAACAAAAAAAAAAAATGTTTTGTTATGTTTTGTTAGTGCGTTGGTGATGATGTAAGACGAACCCTGACCAATGCTGTGGAAAGCTATCTCTATAATCAGAGTGTCCACAACAGACGTTACGAACCAAACTGAGATCTGATCTACAAAAGAGTCAGCCTGCAATGACATGAATAACAGCTGAGACAGCTCAGTTATGACATCATCTTCAAGATGTACTGTTTTTCAATTATTTCATCTGTGTCTATTTTTAATCTCCTAAACATATACGCACGATAACACAGAGAAGCATAAAGAGTCCTCATGCATCCAGATTGGAGACGGTTTCACGAGGAAGAGAGAGAGTCGCTATGCTAAATTTACTGCAGTAGTGACAGAGCGCAGTATGTATCCGGTGCGCATCAGCTCGCCGGCAGTTTTTCATTTTTGTATCCCCATTCTTGGCCGCATGCTCCTATTGTGAGCTTGGACGGAGGCCAGCGACAGAAGAGCCCACGGCGGTGATGTTTGGAGGGGAGGCGGCCGATCTGTCACACTTGCTAAGTGTCTTGTAATTTTCCTTTGATCCTATAATCTTGATTAGAGCAATCACATAAATGTGCACGCCATAACAGATCGCACATCACGGAAATAATGACAACCTTTATCTCGATGTTCTGTCTCCGCTTTATCCTCCCAGGTTGCGATCACGCCGTGTCCTTGTTTCTGTCTTGACTGCCGCATGAACAATTCATGTTTTTTTATGACACTCGGGAAACATGTGTGGAGGAAAGTCCATCATTCATTCATGATCTTACAGAAAACACCCAACAGTTAACTTCATCCTCTTCTGTCTTGTAGTGAGCTCTTACTGACGATGTGCTGGTGCCCTATTTGGACCACCCATGCTTTTGAGCTGGAAAAATCTGCTTTGCTCTGGCCCTCAGAGTAAAACCCACTAACATGAAAATAAATTGAAAAACTGTCATTTGTTTTTGGAATATTGTGGTATTTTTATTAAAATCCAGCACTACCTAATTTTATTTCAGAAGACCATTCAACTCGAAACTTCCAATTCATGGTGACTTTAAACTGGGACTGTTGCTTGTTTCACATGGTTTAAGGGGTCATAAAATAATCTGTGTTAATTTTGGTGGTTCGCCAAATGGTGCTTGATTCAGCATCCAACATATATTTTGTAAAATCAGCTTGATCTTGGTGTTTTATCAGAAGGTCTGTCTCGCCCTGTAGCACTTTAAAGCACTTCATCTCTCATCTGTACCCTTCTTATTTCTTACAAATAGAAGTTCTGTTGTTGTAATGTTTCTCTAACTGCAAAACTTCTCCTGAAATCAA
Organism: Misgurnus anguillicaudatus; assembly: GCF_027580225.2. Classification (NCBI taxonomy): domain Eukaryota; kingdom Metazoa; phylum Chordata; class Actinopteri; order Cypriniformes; family Cobitidae; genus Misgurnus; species Misgurnus anguillicaudatus. Next base: position 45,488,128 of record NC_073339.2, read on the forward strand.
TGCAGCTCGCGAGGAACTTTAAATGAAGAGAGAGAGAGATAGAAGTCCTGCAGTTATAATGTATGAGAAGTCCGTCAGTCTGGATGTGTCCGTGAGTAAAGATGGAGACTTTCTTTCTTTCTTTCTGTCTATCTATATATCTACAGTGTCTGTCTGTCTGTCTATCTATCTGTCTGTCTGTCTTTCTTTCTAAAGTGTCTGTCTGTCTGTCTGTCTGTCTGTCTATCTTGAGACGTGGGTCTCACTGGATCTGTTAGTGTCTGTCTGTCTGTCTGTCTATCTATCTATCTACAGTGTCTGTCTGTCTGCCTATCTTGAGACGTGTGTCTCACTGGATCTGTTAGTGAGTGTCTGTCTGTCTGTCTGTCTGTCGGCCTGTTTGTCTGTCTGTCTGTTTGTCTGTATATCTACAGTGTCTGTCTGTCTGTCTGTCTGTCTAAAGTGTCTGTCTGTCTGTCTGTCTGTCTGTCTATCTTGAGACATGTGTCTCACTGGATCTGTCAGTGAGTGTCTCTCTGTCTGTCTATCTGTCTGTCTGTCTGTCTGTCTGTCTGTCTGTCTGTCTGTCTATTTTGAGACGTGTGTCTCACTGGATCTGTCTGTCTACAGTGTCTGTCTGTCTGTCTGTCGGCCTGTTTGTCTGTCTGTCTGTTTGTCTGTATATCTACAGTGTCTGTCTGTATGTCTGTCTGTCTGTCTGTCTGTCTGTCTAAAGTGTCTGTTTGTCTGTCTGTCTGTCTATCTTGAGACGTGTGTCTCACTGGATCTGTCAGTGAGTGTCTCTCTGTCTGTCTATCAATCTATCTATCTATCTATCTATCTATCTATCTATCTATCTATCTATCTATCTATCTATCTATCTATCTATCTATCTATCTATCTATCTATCTATCTATCTATCTATCTATCTATCTATCTATCTATCTATCTATCTACCTACCTACCTACCTACCTACCTACCTACCTACCTACCTATCTATCTATCTATCTGTCTATCCGTCCCTCCATCCATCCGTCCATCCATCCATCCATCCATCCATCTACCTACAGTGTGTGTCTGTCTGTCTATCTATATATCTAGAGTGTCTGTCTGTCTGTCTGTCTGTCTAAAGTGTCTGTCTATCTTGAGATGTGTGTCTCACTGGATCTGTCTTTCTTTCTTTCTTTCTTTCTTTCTTTCTTTCTTTCTTTCTTTCTTTCTTTCTTTCTTTCTTTCTTTCTTTCTTTCTTTCTTTCTTTCTTTCTTTCTTTCTTTCTTTCTTTCTTTCTTTCTTTCAGATGTGTCAGTGAGTAGTGTGTTCCTGTAAAGCTCAGTGGTAGAGCATTGTCTGTTTGTCTGTCTGTCTGTCTATTAGGGGTGTAGCAATATCGATCGATAGATCAATTATATATCTAACAATATGATGCAACGAAGCCACACATAAAATATTGATATGACATAGGGTTTTTTTGACACTCAACGCGTCCTCATTCCTTGACGTAACGTCCATCTACACATGTTTGTAGCAACGAAAACACAGCGAAAGAGACAGAAGATGAGCGTGTATTTAGCACTGCACGTGATATTGTCCAAGCAGAATGCAGTGTCCTCTCTCCTATACATGTTGATATTTTTAAAGAAAAATATCTCAAAACAGACCACCGCAGCACCTATTTGACTCTTAGTTCTGAAGTTGTGTGACAGTTCATATACTTAAGTTTAACAGCTTTATTTTTTATATTCATTTCATTAAATTTTCATTAATGTCATTTATTTTTTCTATCACCTCACTGATTGTCACTATTGCACATTTTGGCACAAAATACAGAAATACTTTGACTGTTGCCATCATTAGTTTGATTTTACGTGACATTTTGTCCTTTGTTATTAATTTTACTTTGTTTTAAAAAGTACATATTTTGTTGTTGTAAATTTTCCAGTTGGGACAGAGATTGTGCCAAATAGTTTAATTCAACGGTAATGTTATATATTTTGGTTGCATTTGTAAGTGAACACATTTTTTATTATTTTATAAGAAAATAATGCACACCCAAGGTGGTAAAGCGGCGAAGCTGAGTCAATTATTCCTCTTATACCACGGTTACCAAAAATATTATTCTGGTGCATATTTTTAAGACATTTGACAAGTTAGGTGTGTGGTTTACGGAAAAATAATCAACACCCATGGAACATTTCTCAGCCATTCAGAATACAGCATTCAACAGACCCGTGGTATAACAATATATTTATTTGATTGAAACTGGATCGTGTTTGATGTTGAAAATGAACTGTCCGATTACACCCTATCTATTTATCCATCCATCCGCCTGTCTGTCTGTCTGTCCGTCCACCTGTCTGTCTATGTATATATCTATTAGTCTGTCTGTCTGCCCACCCATTCTTTCTTTCTTTCTTTCTTTGGATGTGTTTCTTTTATGCCATTTTTGAGCTATTAAAGAGAAGCCAAATGTTACACAACATACGTCACGACTGTTTCTCCAGGCCTGAGGCCTGCGTGATACTGATGAAATTTGTTTCTTTTATTCACTCTGCATAACATCTTCAAGCCTTCATTTAGTATTTCCTTCAGCTCAAGACTAATTCGGTCACTTTGCTTTTTTAGTTGACTTTAACATTTTTTTTTGTTCTGTGCTTTTTCTTGGAACTCGCCCTCTAATAAGACACGTTCTGCTTTTCAAGGTCTCATTTCACTGATAAAGTCACACTCCTCAAAGACTTTGACATCATCTGTGTGCAGATAGCTGGCATATATTTCTCCCCCTTCTCCCTCTCTCTCTCTCTCTCTCTCTCTCTCTCTCTCTCTCTCTTTCTCTCTTTCTTTCTTTCTTTCTCTCTCTCTCTCTCTCTCAATTTTTCTCTTTTTCAAAGTATCAGCCGTAATCAGTGAATATCCTGTTACCGCTCTGAATCTGACAAGCTTTATACTTACATGTTTCAGAAGAAAATTGATTCATCATGAGGAAATAAAAAGAACAAAATCTGAATATCAGGAATAGAAAATAGATGACACACAAGGGTAAGTCAGTAAAATCATATATACTGGCATACAATGATGATTAAGATTGTTATAAAAATAGTACAAAAGTAGTCCAAAAAGATCAAAATAAGTTTATTAATCTGTTGCAAGAATTTCCTCACCGGCACATTCTTAAAGATAACAATTATATTTGCAGTTTCCCGGACAGGACTTATCCTACTCCCAGACTATAATTTAAAGATGTTTTACTATTTAAAAACTGGAGGAAAAAAGGATTGTAAAACTCATTGAATGAATACTCTGATTTAGGGTTTCATGCAGTTATAATATGTGTAAAATCTAATTGAATTGATGTTTAGCTTTTATCCGATTAATCAATAAATTGATAAATCAGATAATCTGAAAATTTGTCAGATTAATTGATTATCAAAATAAAAGAAAGAATTGCATTACCAGCACAAGATTAATGGAAACATGCATACTAATAAAATATATAGATTAAATATATTGATATTTAATATATTGTAAGTGACTGGATAAAGTGTCATATATCATACATTATATTATATATTAACCTCTATACATAAATATATAAAATAAAGAAATAATAATGTAAAAAGGCATATGGAAATATAATAAACAATTTTAAAAGCAAAATGCATAATGTATTTTTTCATTTTGATGCTGCAGTGAATTATGACATGTTCACGCCAGGTTGAACATGAGCCTTACACTACACAGTTTTAACCTGAGGGATGTCTTACACCCTTTATCTGTGTAATTAAAACTCTGATTATATACTGAAAAATGTTTAGATTGACAGTCTGAGCCCTCTGGTCAAAGTCCGTAGAGGATTTAAGAAGCGTTAAACTGGCTTCATACACACCCGTAGAAGCTTCCCACTGGATCAACATCCTATTAGCAGACTTCTTTTGTGAAGTTGTGTAAAAGACAGTTATACATCTGAGAATTAAACCTCCTCGATTCTCAAGAAGTGGGTGTGTCTAAAGCCTGTCCCAGATTATATGGCTACATCTCTATCTTTAGACTGATGATGTGCATCCGTCAACGTCTCAGCACTTCTGCTCGAAATCAAAGCATTAGTGTTCTGACTTCTCTTACTACTGACAGCAAAACAATGTGTTTGTGCTTATCAATTTGGGTTTAAGTTTATGGTTTTGTATAAGTGAGATATGTTGAAAAGATAAATACAATCTAAATATTCTGTATGGTTTTATTATCATGCACGCATTCAGAACACTACCTGATTGGATGTGTGCATTAAAAAGTTAAACACTTTAAAGTTGACGACAACCAGTTCAACCAATCATGTGTAGGTTTGGGGTTAACAAAAAACCTATTTGTCTGACCATTGGAAAAACATTGGTGTGTTTAATGCTTGCTTACGAATATTATTTCAGCAGTGCTTTTTGCTGTCACCAGTGATACAGAAATGACATTTCACCTTTACACATCAATTGTATGACCTTTATTTATTGATTTTAGGTGATCTAAAAAAAAAACAAGATTAGTTTGTTGTAACACCTGCTAAAAAATTTAGTTTAAACACAAATAATTCAATAAAATTCTGTCTATATATGAAAGGTGGTTTATTGTTTATATATCTAACTATAATAGATAGATATCCACAAAAAAGGGCCGAAAAATCAAGACAAAAAAAAATCATAATTGTGAATTATTTCCTCTGATATTGTATTAATAGTTAATATTTTGATGAAGAGTATTTACATTGTTTTCATTTCAATATCATTGTATACCTGAAGCTTCATTGTAACATTGTGTGACAACTAACCCCGGTGTGTAAAAATGTTTTTAATACCAGCTATCAGTTACTAGGAGTTGTTGACGTGTTTAAAAATGGTGTTTTAAGTAACAAGACAGTGATTAAAATAATATAAGGTTTGATTTGGTGACTTACACACCCTACTTATAAATCGGAAAAAAGATGCCTCCATGCATCCAAAACAGTATTTTGAACAATATCTTAATCAAAACATTTTATACATTCACATGAGATCTTCTGATTCATAAGAGAAAAAGACTGGATTGCTCGGCCCTGTATAAATATTTAAAGTTACCATGTACCCAGCCCTAGTTTGTGCCCTGCTCACCCCTATTATCAAAGCCAATACAAATGTTACTCTATTTTCGTGTAGCAAGAACTAGTTTATTTTATGTTGATTTATTTACCCAGCACAAGTAGTTGATCCTCACAGATATTTGATGTCTACAAATATTTAGCCATCACTTTGGGGGATTATTCCCATTTATACTTGTTTACCCATTGTGTGAATCTTTACATGACAGTGTTTCTTTGCACATTTTTCATTATCCACAATCCCACCGGAGCGCTGCTGTCATTGCCTAAACATTCACCTCTCTGTGCCAGACAGCTAAGGGGGAAACCAAGAGGATTTGGTCACATTTTATTAGCACAGTGTTATGTTACAGTTTTATTTTAGTGCATACATCTATTAAGTGTTTATACAATTTGACAGAACTGGTTTATGTTTCTTTTGTTATCTGTATTTATTATCCAGAATCATTTAATTTACGATTTGTTTTCTTGTATGAAGTTTATTGCTTTAAAATTTTAATGGATTTAAAAGAAGCAACGATATTAATATCTTTTAAGATAAAAACAGTGGAACGCTATCAGATAGACTAGTTCTTCTGTGTATCGTTTGCATCATACAGTGCATTAGTTTAGATATGCTATAATAAATGTAGGTTTATTCATAGGTTAACTTCATGTTGTCAAAGAAATGGATCTCGTAAGCCCAAAATGGTTTTGCAGCAGGTCATTGTAATATCAACAGGATTACATTATATGCGGCAGACGCTTGCCTCCAAAGTGACTTCCAGTGCATTCAATCTATACATTTTGTTAGTATGTGTGTTCCCTGGGAATCAAACCCATGACCTTTTGCTATGTTATCCAATGCTCTAGATCAATTGGATCCTGGCTACAGGAAGTTTTTGTCCCAATGGCTGTTGTGCTCAGTTGAACCAAGAGCAATAATAATGTCACATCAATCATTTCAGATATTAATTTATTATAACATAAACTGTGCTGAACACTTTTAAAAGTACAAGAAGATACAAAAGTTGTCACTGGGGCGGTACCAGTGCTTAAAGTGGGCCGGTACGCGCCGGTACTTCCACCACTTCCAAAAATAGCTCGTGAGCGTACCACCACCTCTCCGTGCGCCCAGAATGTTTAACTTAACTCAAACCATTTAAGTAAACTGGTTGCATTAAACCATTTAAGTTTTAAAAAAACACATACATTTAAGTACCGTGAACTTGAGTCATGTGCAATTATGCACTTATATTTAAGTAGTGTGAACTTAAAGGAACAGTATGTAGGATTGTGGCCAAAACTGGTACTGCAATCACACAACTGGTGGCCTATACACAAAATGACAACATAAACATCAGTTGAGGGCTGCAACTCCACTTTTTAAATGACAATATCCTGGCCAGACCACTGTTGTCAGTGATATAAATATGTGGGATGAAAATGATTTCTTAATGTCTAGTGACAAATCAGGGCCATTTTATGATTAATTGATATACATTTCTTACATACTGTTCCTTTAAATATAAGTGCATAACTGCATATCACTCAATTTGTTTAGTTCACAGTACTCAAATGTATGTCTTTTAAAACTAATGCAACCGGTTTACTTAAATGGTTTGAGTTGAGTTAACTTTTAGGTTTTACAGTGTAGCATATTGGAACACTCATTTGCACATCTGTTTAAATCAGAGGTTTAATTTAATGCTTTGGCTGCGCTGCCGCTTTCCAGAGCGCCCTTCATAATGTATGCTTCCTAATTCATCCCACCGAGAGCAGAGACTACATTACCCATACACCCTTGAGTTTTAAAAGTTAAAAGCGCATGCGTCGCTTTTGCTGCTGTCAGTCAGTGTCAACCTGGTCTGGAGAGGTGTGTGTTTGTGTGTGAAACGCGAGCATAGCTGCTCGGTTAAAATAAAAAAATACAATGAACACTTAATATGCCGTCCTGGCTTTAGACTCTGAGTAGTAAAAAAACAAGGTCAGAATCAGAGGACTCGCTGGCTGACATCCCACCAAGCCAGAATGATAGCTGCAGGTCAGACGCAAGCTTTATCCAAAACCCTTTTGTATGTACGTGACAATCTCCGCTGTCGCGGCTGTCAGTTTATTGGTTCCCCTCGACGCAACTTCGGATTTCCTCAGGCGATGTGCAGAGTAAAAACATTCTTGAAATTGTAATATACATTTTAATTGCTAAACTACAACTGAACGAAATTTCAAAGAATTTGAATGACGCGCACAGGAGTTTTACCATAGACATGGTCTTGGTGTCATTTTAAAGTTTATTTTTCAAGCTTATTTTTCTTTCTATCTTAACAACTAATTTTAGCATTTAACCATGTTGAAAATGCATATTTTATTTATGTTCGATAGCACTTTCTACAGTAGCTCTTTTTAAGGGTATTTTTAAAAAATTATTTTGCACATTTTAATTATGTTCAGTAGCTATTTCTAGCATAAGCAAATCCACAAACTTATAAAATTATTTATTATTTTTTACAAGGTCGTCTGACTGCTGAATATAAAACCCCTTCAATATAGGAGTCGTCGAGTCAGCAAAAGAAACAAAAAAGTTGAGTACCGGCACTTCTTTTGGGCCACTTAAATCATTGGGCGGTACCTTTTTAAAAAGTACACTTTTGTACCTATACTTGTAACTCAAATGTACATATCTAAATTTTACCTAATAGGACTTTGGGGTACTGTCCCAATGACAAATGTTGTACCTTTATTTCTGAGAGTGTATCTAAATAATGCTAGCTAGCAACAGTTTAAAAGAAATCTGACAAATTAAGCTTTTTCATTTGTAAAATTTGCTAAATAATAAGTGGATATCTCAAAACAATTCATACAAACAGCACAACATCATGGATGCCTGCAAAATTGTTTAACTTGTTTAAAATCCGTGTGTCATTGTTCATGAACAGAGTCAAAATGTTTAGCCATGTTGTAAATAAACCAAGTATATGAGTCAGTATTTTCTGATGCAAACTGTGGCGGATTCACATTTTCACCTTTTTTTTTCTGTAAACAAATTACACACATTGTGATATTAAAAACACATTTTACAGTACAAATCAAAAATGACAAAATTAGAAAGGGAAGAAATGTCAATTTTTCAACTTAACTCAAAATGTTTAAGATTCACCTGACAGCAATTCCTAAAATTGACAAAAAAAAAAAAAACTATGGAAACATGCTTACAGTAACAGATTATGACACAAAGGTCAACAATTTGGCATGACATGCCTTGTGCGATGAACTCATTCATAAATTATATGAAATGTAAGACCAGTATATAATGTATTTTGATGAAAATGACATTAAGCAATTTAAAATGTAGTAATCAGCAGACAATTGTACATAATTAACTGCATGATTGCAAACCATTTGCAATTTGTCCAAAATAATGAGAATTTACTTTGAATTTGTACACATCTGACTTGATGATGTGCAGGTTGAACAAAGCATTTTGATAAATTAATTTCTGATCTGAGTAATGCTCCAAAGAAAAAAATTCTCAAATTAAAAAAAATAAAAATACATTCAACTTTTCTTTTAATTGTTGTGCACAGATTTTTCATGCAGAGAAACAATCAGATCATTCTGGATAATTTCAATTCAATCTAAAACAATTAAGCCATTCTTAATTCTTCTTTCTGCTTGATAAAGCACATTTAAATACATTTTAAATGGATCACATACTGTGCGTAGCAATACACATCCACTCTTAAAAATAAAAGTTCATCAAAAGTTCTTTGTCAGGCTGTACTGTTCCATATAAAACTTTTAAAGGTCGCACATTAGGCAAAATCCATGTTTACAAGGTGTTAACGTGACATAAATGTGTGTTAGCAACAATTCTACAATGAAAGAAATCCACCCACTCCTTTTTAATTCCCATTTAACCAATGCAGTCTCATTCGACATGCCATTTTAATTCTCTTGTTAATGTGACCTCATACTAATAAGGCCCCGCCCACAGCCCCTGACTGACAGTCCTGCATTAACATCATCGAGTTGTACGCTGTCCGCCAAATCTCAATAGTGAGATTCTATTGTTTCAAACTGTATTCACAGGAATCAGATCTATTTTAATTGAAAGCGCTCACTGTCTCCTTCAGAAGCTCATTTGCATTTAAAGACACAGACAAAAATTATTTTGAGCTGAAACTTCACAGACATATTCTGGGCACACCTGAGACTTAAGGCCAGTTCACACTGGTCAGACAACTACCAACTCCAACAGACACCAACAGACCCAACAGACACCAACAGACAACCACATTCTAAAGTCTCATTGACTTTGATCCAACAACTGCCAACAGGGGTTTCACACTGGTCAGACAGAGTCCAACAGACGCGTCTGTTGGAGTCTGTTGGAGTCTGTCTGACCAGTGTGTAGTGGCCTTTACATTACATGGGTCATTCTTTAATTTGGGTGGCAAATGAGAAGCAGGAATTGTGAAAATGCTTGTTTGTTTTCTTTTAATAAAATGTATTGTTAAGCATTTGTTAATTAAGCCATGACTAGGCCTTAGTTTATTTAGTAAATATAACTAGTTTCAACAAACATGCCTTACTAAAAAAACATTACTTGTATTCATTTTGAGGCAAAACAAAGGCACTGATGTATTTTAAGATATGTTTGGACAGCTCTTTATTTAAGTCTAGGACTAGTCTAATCCCTGTCCGGGAAACTGACCCTTAATCCATTACAGTTTTTCTCAGTCACTTTGGTAAATTTCTCGAATCCTACTTGACATTGGCAAAATAGTAAATGCATTTCTCCAAACAATTTATACAAATAGCAAAACAACATGGTAACCTGCAAAAGCCACTCTCTTACTCAAAATTCTTAGTTCATCTCTCAAAATTAAATATCTGTGTCAATGAACAAGCCCTTGTGTCATTGTGTACGGATAAGACAGTCAAATTGCTTAGTCATGTTGTCAATATAACAGTTTACTCTGGAGGGATGTTCTGATGTAAACGATGGCTAAAGTTTTCATGACAATTATTGTATTGTAAATTGTAGGTTACACCTTAGGGTAAGTTATGTGGGAGTTTTGACTCCAAGAGATTGGACAAAATTTACATTTACGCTTTTACTGTTTGTACTGTAATTTGTTGACAGACTATGTCATTGCCATACAGAAAAGAAAAGACAGCACTGCATAGCACAAAGAAAGAGAACAAGTGACACAATGATGTGAAAATTGAACACAAAGTTTTGAGAATTTCAATACTGATCTGAGAATTGTACTAAAGTGACTGTAAAACTGTAAAATTGAAGCTTAATAAAAAAAAATTTAACACTGGTGAAACAGTATTAAAAATGGTCAAACTTGTGAAGTAAAAGAAAAATTAGCCTAAATCCATTTTTCTTAAATGGAGGCTGCCATCAAGATGATTTCAAGATCAGGGGACATACACGTATGGATTTATCAAAATTTTGATTAAAATATTTAAAATTTGCAAGTAATAAACATAACACCACAGGCACTAATAAAGTGCAACACGTGAAATTGTCAGAAATGTTGCTAACTTTAAAAGAATGAATAAGAAAGCATGCATGCACCTCTCAGATCAACCAGCGTCTGCAATGACCTTTACACACAGGAAGTAGTTCCATAGATATGTACACTAGATATCGCCTTGGCTATGGCAGTTCATTGGACCGAATGCATCAAACAGAGCCGCCATCTTGAAACAGGGGAATCCCGCATCAGCGTCATTGTAGGCAATGGTTTAACAGAAATAAAATCACCATAAATCGTCATGAACGCGATTTTCTTGCTTTTCTTTTGGTTCATTTCAACAGTCAGACATGTATTTAGCATTAAGTACAGGAAAAAATTAAAGTTTAGATTTTATGAAAATTTACTTTCTCTAACTGTAATGCATAGTGCTAGTAGCCCTTTCATCCATGCGCAGCACAAAAGTCCGGCAGCGTCCATGAATTTAAAGTACAGGCGGACATAGCAGCTTTACCTAGATACGTCCTATGACAAGACCCCTGTTCTAAGATGGCGGCGGTTTTGACGCATGCTTAGAGCCCCAAGGCGACATCTAGTGTATATGTCTATGAAGTAGTTCAAATAGATTTCCCCCTTTTCTTAAAATTGTTGTAACACCACAGACATGAATTTGGCAGACACTACTTTTTTCTTAAAAATTACAAAATATATATATATTTAAAAAAGTTGTACATGCTAAATAAAATCTATATTCACAATAAGACCCACATCTTGTAAAATGGGTATTATGTGTGTGCCATTTAACGTCCACAAAAACTGCTTGCGCATAACCTTCACAGAAATCTATCTGCTAATTTAGATTTTCTTAAAACATCAGTCTGTATGATTTATAAGATTTACAGAAATGTCACAAAATGCACCCCTATTCAAAATCAATATATGTACATAGTCAACATTGCTTCTGTCCTATACTGCTTCTTAAAAGTGTCCTTGTTTCTTTCTTTCCTTTAGATAAAAAGGAACCCTCAAGGTGTTTAAAAAAACTTTTATCATCTGGGTTCAGATTTCTTGAAGGTGTGAATTCTGTACCCCGTGGCTGGCCCAGGAGAAGCGCTGAGAAACGACTGGATTCTGTCCTGGTCCTGTAGCTCCTGTTTTTGGCTCCGGTGCATCTCTTTTCCACCTGCTGGTGTTGCCATCTGACAATGGCCTGCTGTAAACAGCTCTCCTGTATTGTTCTGTGGCTTGCCTTTCCCATGGGCTTTTATTCTGTGACATTCAGATCCTTGGCACTATTCATAAGGTGCAGAATGGAGATGCATGGCACCAGACCCTCACTGTGTGTCCTCCTAAAGGCTTATGACAGGGATCCTTTGCAAAGGAGAAACATCAGGAGGTTTGCTCTGAATGTTGTGTGCTGGCAGACAAAAGAGGGATTGAAGTGGAGGTCTTTGCATGTAGAGCTGTTGTTTGGATTCAGAAATATGCACAGGTGCTAATTTTGACTTATTTGTAGAAAATAAACAGATTCGACATAGAGGAAGACTTACTGTTGTACAGCTCTCTGGAACACTTGATTCTGATTGGTCAGTCATGTCTCTTTTGTAATGTCAAGGTTAAATTTGTTACAAATGAGCTAACAAAATATTTCAAATCAGTTATTTACTCATTACTCAAGTATGATAATGTACAAAAACTCTTCAGTATCATATAAGACCCTGTTTCGTCCTAAGCACCCTGTCAGGGGTTTATTTTGCGATAGCAACTATCAAAATGGACATTGTCCCTTACTTAACTCATTCACCGCCATTGACGAGTTATCTCGTCATTTATGAGTTCATATTTAACTAATAAATATGCCTTTCTGGACGAATTTCAAAGTGAAAGTGTAATACCGCTTTTATCCACCAGATGGCGCCAAACCGAATTTATCAAACACGGAAGTTAAAAAGATTTAATGATTTATTTTAACTGCCTTTATGAAATGCAGGTGGGCAACTTTTCTCAAAAAGGCTGGCGGTGAATGAGTTAAGTATGAAATCATTTCAGTCTGTTTCTTACACAAAACTTTCATGACACTAAATTTATGCAGTGTTAGGTAACCACCAATTTTTTATTTTTGGGTGAGCTACTCATTTAAAACCGTTGATGTTGCGAAATTTGGCTGCCTGCTTTTTTATTATTTATGCCATTTTCTGAAAATATTGTAAAAGTGCAAAGAATCGGTTGTCTATAAAGATGCACAATTGGCTATGTTAATACACCTAAACTGAATTTGCATATCATCCTCATTGCCATAATTAGTTGTTAAGCCCCAGCCGCTCATGTAGTAAAGTTTTTCATCAGTATCAACAAATAAAGCTGTTGGCCTGCTGGCGCATTATAATTTCTGCACATGAATATGGCAGTCTTGCATTTATTTTCTCTTCCGAATTTCACCAACTTCATGGGAGGGTTTCATGCACCTCACTATGTTTTATGGCCTAGGGCTTACCCGTCTTACTTGCTATGTACTTTCAGCTATGCTTTTCAATTGCATTATAGCAACCTCTGGGGAAGCCTGAGGCCATATGGGCCCATTTAGACAATGGCAAAGTTGTTCTTCATTCTCTAACTTTTGCAAGGTTTTATCAATTTAGGCCTTAACATTTTACTTAACAATGTTAACAGGTTTAACATTGCATCTATCTATCTATACATCCACCCATCAAAAAGGGATGAACCCAATATGGGGTACATTTTCCAAACAACGACGTAACTCGCTGCTGAACCACCGTAATATAATGCATAGTTAGAGAAACTAATTACCTTGTCAAGACTTTGTAACTTTTAGTAACTTTGTCGCACATTTGTCATTTGAACCATGTTGTTCCAACAACATAGTTGATGATGTCACGTGGGAGGTTAAATACTAATTAATCTGTTTAAATCGATTTAATGTCAGATTATTGCTGTAAATAACGTACACTGCATCCAAAGACTGATTTTATTACCGTGATTTAGTTTTTTGCTATTTTATTTCAAGATATTTAATTCATGTGCAAGTTCCTTCTTACGTCACTTCTCCCAGGGATTCCCCAGGGTCTTAAAGCTCGTAGGTTTCAAAGCGCTTTATTCTGTTTACAAACGTAAAGACTTAAAATAAAATGTGTATTTATTTAGAATGATGGATATAGAATACACTACATGTTTTGGTTTTTTTTTTGCTCATTTTGTTCAAAGACATGATCAACGTAAGTCTACATGTTATAATAACAAGGAACTATACTTCTAACGACAGGTGGTTTCGGGAAACACCAAATCGCTGAACTTTGTCAGTAACGACGACAGTAGTTGGCTAATGATGCTTTTTGGAAACGCACCACTGGTGGGTTGTAATTGAAGCTATTTTGGGTTGTTTTAAATCATCATTGAGTCAAATATAAACATTTGGTTTAATTTGCTTGTTCCCTTTTTGTCCCAACGCTGGAATATATTTAGTATATAGTTGGGGCAAATTTTCTGAAAATTTTGTACTCTCTCAAATGTAGCCTAATTTTTCTATAGCACACATTTTTGAACAACCTTTACTCTTAATTTGAAACAACAACAGTTTATTGTTTAAAACACAGATGATAAAGACAATAATGGTGAGTATGAGTAAATGTATTATTTCATACAAAATATAGTTTTGTTTTTCCTGAAAAAGATGACTCATAAATTTGTAAATTTGATTTGTCAAAACATCCTCGAGGTTTGAATCAAAATGAATCACAGTTATTTTAAGATAAAAATGAAAAAAATGGACCTTTGTGTTCACATTGAAATAGTAAACAAAATATGACTAATATTTAAAAAACAAAAGTTCATATTGTAGTGCATTTGTGACCCTCATAACCAGTAAATTGAGGGTTTTATCAACATCATCTGAAAGCTGAATAAATAAGCCTTCAATTGATGCATAGTTTGTTAGGATACAATCTTAGAAAGGATGTGTTCATTTTTTACACATTGTTTTGTGTTGTTATTTAACACATTATGGGCCCTATCTTGCACCCAGCGCAATTGACTTTGTCAGTGACGCATGTATCATTCGTATTTTGCACCGGCGCACAGCGGGTTTTTCCCTCCACAGACACACGTCGGCAAACTAAGGAATGAACTTGCGCTCCCTGCGCGGTTCAGCGCAAAAAAGGAGGCGTGTTCCGGAACAAACCATCCCTGATGCTATTTTGCAGTTTAAAAAAACAATTGCGCCACTGACCGGAAAAAAAATAGTCTAAAGTCAGTGGCGCGTTGCGCGTGGTTCATTATGCTATTTTAAGGGCGCATGCTTGACCATAATGTATAGCATGCACAACGCGCACACACTTTGCTTATTTAATCTACACAGATGCAACAGTTATTTTTGCCAATCATAAATTGTTACAATAAAAAAATATTAACACATGAGATAAGGGAAATCATTGTGGTGAGCATTGTGGTGATAGTTTTTATTTATTTTGTGTGGCTGCGTTAAAAAATTATCATGCAAATAACAATTAAAATATTTTTGACTGCTCTTACAAGAATGTCGGTCTCCTCGGCTGTGAACCGCTCCTGAAGTGCGCCTGGTAAATCCGTCATAATAATAGCAACCCGCCATGGAACTTGCGCACTTGCATTTAAAGGGAATGTTGGATGATGTTCTGATTGGTTTATTTGACGTTACGCCCAAACCACACCTATGAATAATGAACCTACTTCAGACCAACCCCTTATTGATTTGCGCCTGGCGCAAGAGTTATTTCTGCCACTGGGAAAATAGCAACAGCGCCCAAGATCCGCCCACAAAGTCACTTGCGCTTTGCGCTTCGCACTTGCGTTTCAGATCGTTAAAATAGGGCCCTATGTGTCATTCTGTGTTGATTTTGTGTTCAAATAAATAAAAGGGACAACACAAGATATGTTAAAACAACAAATGTGTTGTTCCAATAATACAAAATGTGTTGCTTTAACAAAACCATTTTATGAGTGTAGGACAGTATTTGATAGGGATGCAACTAGTTGAAAATCTGGAAACTGGGGGTGCAAATATCATGCTACTTAAGACTGGTTTTGTGGTCCAGGATCACATTTGTGTGCAACTTTGGATATCTGCTAAATATATACACTGTAAAATGTAATAGCTGAGCTTACTAAAAAGATTAAGTAAACTTAACTTATTTAATTAAGTTTGTTAACCTTACTTAGTTTAACTAAGTAATCCCAACTTTTTTCTATGCAAACTCAAGTCAACTTGATTAAACTTAAAAGATTAATTTAGCTCAACTTAAAATTTCAAGTATTTTCAAAAAGGATGACTGCACAGTAGGTGGCAGTAATGCTCCCAAGGAGTAAGTGGTGGCTTAACTGAGTGGTTAACTGAAGAAGACGACAACAGCACATGGTCGGATGAGAGCATGAGGAGGTAAGTTTGTGCTTATATATCATTTTTATTTTTTAATTGCTACATTTTTATCACAATATTACAATCACAGTTTGTAAACAGTAATATTTTGTCGGTAATAATAAAACTGATGCATGCTATTTGATCACAATTAGCAATCCAACAACTGCTAATCATGTGTTTAAAGATAAACATTTTCGTTCAACAGACATAAGTAACTAATATGGAGAGGTAGATTGAGTAAAAATGTAATTATATAAAAAGTTAGTTAAAGTTAAGCCTTATAGTAATAACTGCTTGAGTAAAAGTAAAAGTATGCACTGGAAAAACTGCTTAAGTAGTGAGTTTATAATTCGTGTTGGTGTGGTTTATAATAATAAACTACATGAAAATGCTTAGAACTGCTTAAAAAAAGGTAAAATAGCACATTTAAAGTAGGTGCTTTCAAAATTGTTACTCAAGTCAATGTAATGCAGTAAGCATGTTTCTACCCACCTCTGGAGAAAAAACATTAAAGGAACAGTATGTAGGATTGTGGCCAAAACTGGTATTGCAATCACAAAACTTGTGGCTAAAACTGGTACTGCAATCACACAACTGGTGGCCAGTACACAAAATGACAACATAAACATCAGTTGAGGGCTGCAACTCCACTTTTTAAATGACAATATCCTGGCCAGGCCACTGTTGTGAGCGATATAAGTATTTGAAATGAAAATGATTTCTTAATGTCTAGTGACATATCAGGGCCATTTTATGATTAATTGACATAAATTTCTTACATACTGTTCCTTTAATACTTTCATACCTTAAAATGCCAAGTTATGTTAAATAAGAGATGTGCTGTATAAAAAGTTTTAAGTTTATAGAGTGAATGCTAAAAATGTTGTTTTTACAATTGCTTTTTAGTATCTATCAATCAATATACTATGTTAATTGTATATTATTATTATTTAGCAGGAGCTTGTTTCTTTGAAGAGAGCGCATACCCTTCATGGAAAGTCAGGTAATTAACACACATTTTATTTAGGGCATGTCAAAACTTTTTAAATCTTGATATGTTGTTTCTTTTGTTATCCTTCTTTCATATAGTAACGTTACTGTGGAGTACAACCACGTCGCAAGCAAAAACCTCAAGCAAGAATTGTTCTCATCTCTTGCTAAACATTGTTTTTGAAGATTTTGAATGAAAGAAAAGTTTAAAAGCTCTCTTGAGTATCTTATAGTAAGTATTTTTGTTTGTTTGTTTTAAATAGTTTAAGTCCATTTGCTAACTTTTAAGTAATCTGTTCTCACTGTTGATCTCAATGTTTTATGTATTATTTGTCAGAACATCACTGATGTCAAGTGCTCGGTGGACGGAAGTTCTCCGTGGTCTTGCTATCCTTCTTGCGGAAGACACTACAGACTTCCTGAAAACAAACATGGTTAGTATTCTTCTCGTTTAATCAATATGAGATGTCCTAATTTTTGTGTTAGCATTTAATTAGCATTATTAAAGAAATAATGTGTAAATAGAAGATAATTAAAGGCACCAAGGCACATCCTTTTGTCCCACAATTCTATGCGTGAGCATGCTCAGGATTGGTTGAGCCTGGTTGAGTTCGATAAAATAAAATGGTGGGCAAGAAAGCAACTGAGCACACATTTAGTGTAAATAAAGTAATATTTTCACTTTTGTTTTTAGCGAGAGTAAAAGTAAAAGTATGCAAATTTTTCTAGCGAGAAATTTGTATTGTAGTTTTGAACTCTTTCCCCGCCATTGAGTTATTCCGTCAATTAAGAGAATCAATAACTTCTGATAAATGCTGTGAATAAATTAAAACATAATTTATTTGCCAGGTAAAGGTTTTATGCCAATTACATAACCAATTCAAATTCATTATAAAGAAAGCAAAACATCAAATATTCAAAGATCAATCTGAGATGTATACCTGACAGTAGCGAAATACATCAACATGACACTATGGGTTTTGGTTTATCGCATTATGAGTGAACAAAGCTTAATACAGGTGTTAACAGTGTGTAAACCGTTTTGAGCTGTCCACTTTCGACTACATTCAGATGTATTCAAAACAGATTAGAACCGCTTAAACACGCTGTAACCCGTATGCTGGAAATAAATTTGACTGGTACAGTTTAATAATACACAAAATTAAATCAAATGTCTTTTAATAACATATGATTTTATAGTTACAAATGATTAAACCAAATAGTGTGTTTGTGACATTTGAACGTCTTGTCTTAAAACTGAAAATAAACAGGTTTTCCTGTATTTGTTAAAAATAAGCTTATAAAATAGTTCAAATAAATATTTAATGTTGCTTACCTTATGAGTAAAATAGCCACATAACAAGTGGGATAATGCACAGACAGCAGGTTGTTATCATGAAATAAGCCCCTTCAGTTTGATACAAGACCCTCTGCTTGACACAGAGTCCTGATCAAACTGTTGGGGATTATTTCTGGAAAAACAACCTGCTGCCTATACAATATAACTTACCTATAGAAGAGTTTTCTAACAAGATATTATTAATTAAATATGTTCCAAGGATGTTTTTGCACCACCAGTAAAGAAGCTTCTGCTGAAAGGTCCAAATTATTATTGGCAATTCCAACCGAAGCACTGTTACAAATTTAAGTGTCACTTCAAAAACTAGTAACATCACCTTGAACAGTTTAAATTTTTAAATGACACATCCACTTTGCATTTGTATTATGAGAATGTATATTAATATTGCGTTTCTATCTTATTAGGACTGTGATGGTGACCCACCTCAACTATCAATAGGAATTCTCAGTCTGGTGCCGGAGGACAGACATTTCTCCACATGGTTTACAGCAATTATTTGGTAGGGTGTCACAGCCATGGATGGACTTGAGAAAGGATCACATGCCATGTGTTTAGTTTTTGGACTGATCGTTGTTTTAAATATGGAGTACCTCTTCACAGCTTATTTTGAGTTGATTCACAGGGTTTTTCTTTCCCTGGGGCACAAATCACTAAAGTCAAAACTGCCATCACTACAAAACATACTAATGTGAAGTAGTGTGTTTTGTGTGAAACAAGTCCGTGTTACTGTAGATCTGTTGCATTTTGGAGTTTTTATTTTTCGTCAACCTGGATACAAGTTCCAGACAAACTCAACTTTAATTGCTGCAAAACTTTGACGTTTTAGTTAAGCTGTATTTTGCGTGTTTCTGATGGCAGAAACAAGATTGTTACTGTAGGTCTGTTGATGCAATTTGTGATTTTTTATCAGTCACATGACAACCTGGATACAAAACCCAAATTGCAGTCACTAAAAAAAAAACTAGTTTTGAATTTGTTTGTCAAGGTGTGATCATTGTGTTTGTAATAACAGAAACAAGACTGTCTTAGGTCTATTGTTGCATTTTGGGTATCCAGATTGATGGGTGACTGAACACAAACCCCTTTCGTGTGTGTGTGTGTGTGTGTGTGTGTGTGTGTGTGTGTGTGTGTGTGTGTGTGTGTGTGTGTGTGTGTGTGTGTGTGTGTGTGTGTGTGTGTGTGTGTGTGTGTAAATGTTTTTATTTTTACACTGTTAAAATGTTTAAAATAAATGTTTTAACCTCATTTTGTTGCTTTTTGGCTTTACTCATTTTTGTTAGTTCAGCTTACTTACAAATGTAAGGCAATCAGTTTCCTTATATTTACAAGTAAAGTGAACAATAAAAAGAAGTTATCTCAACTAATGATTTTAAGTAAAGAGTACTTAACTTTACTTGATTAATAAGTTTAGTCTACTTGTACTGTTAAGTTTTGACAACTTAAAATCAATACTCTACCTTACTTGTTGAATAAGTTCAGGCTACAAATAATATAAAGTTTTGCCAACTTAAAAGCAACACACTAACTTACTTAAAATTATGAGGCAATCAGTTTCCTCACTTTTTTAAGTAAACTCAACTTATTACATTTTACAGTGTAATTGTAGAAGTGTTCTCTTGATTATAGTATAAATAGAAATTCAATAAAAATGTATAATAATTTATAATGTGTATAAAGGTACCAAATGTACAGTCATGATTTACATTTTAACATAAAACCAAAGTGAACATCGATAAATTTGCTTTCTTTGTCCAAACTGTAGCACATAAAGCTTTCCGGCTGTGAATTTATTAAGTTGTGAAGTGCACATCTGTCACGGATGCAACAAAAAATACAGTACAAACTCATTTTAAATGCTTCTTGTTAAAACTTTTCAAATGTGTCTGCCATTGCCAGGTCCCATATTTCCAATAATAATACACCCACTCTTCTCTATTTGCTTTTAAAAGGGAAGCAACTTGTCACTTTCCCCAAAGAGCCCTATCTCACTGTCCTGGGCTTTATAATAATGATGTCTATTTCTTTACAAAATGCCAGCCTTTAAACTCCTGAGGTAGCTATTTTCTGCATACCTCCACTCTCTCGCCCCTCACATTGCTTTTATCTTCGCTCTGTAGTGACGCACTTATTGAAAATAAGAAAATTGTATGATGACATATATGCAGCTATAGATTCGCCAATACACATCATTCGGGTCTGATAAATTCGTTGAATAAAAGCTCAGAAACTTTGTTACTTTGAATGCAACTTTTGCACCAGTTATGTCATTTCTTTCTCGCTTTGGTTATAGGATGCGTGAAGAAGGAAGACAAATTCACTTTCTTTCTTTGTTTTTATGTGATTTTTTTAAAGAGAAGTACAAAATAATGTCTTTTTCCCCAAATAGTTTCTCTAACATATGCTTTTGGATGGACAAACAGATAACCTTGCCCCAAATTAATGCTATTGTCTCATCCATTGTTGCTTAAAGTAAACTAAGAAATGATCATAAAAATTGCACAGTTTGTAGAGGCAAGGATTACTCCACTTACATTAAAAAATCCCTATAAGTTGCTCACCTCCATAAGATCAATATTGCGTTTCTTTGTTCAGTCGAGAAGGAATTACGTTTTTTTTAAGGAAAATATTCCAGGATTTTTTCCCATATAATGGACTTTGGGTGACCTCAACAGTTTGCAGTTTCAATGCAGCGTCCACGTTTTTTGTGTCTTGTTTTCAGTACAAATATCCTAAAATTCTGACATAAGAAAATAAGTCTAGTTTTTAGACCTAAAATGTACAATTCAAGTCAATTTCAGCTTTTAACAAGCAGGAATGTCTGCCAGTGGGGTGAGAAAATTTCTCTAGAAGTAAGTGTTAAAAAAAAGTTCTTTCAATCATTTTTTCTTACCCCACTGTCAGATTTGGTTGCTGGTTTTAAGCACATATTTACTTGTTATTTGCATTATTTTTCTAAAAACTACATTTTTTCTTAGGTCATTTTGCCCATCAAGAAAATACATCTTGATTTAAGAATATGTAGATATAATATACTAAGTAAGAAAGCCATTTTTTTTGCAGTGCACGAAAAAATTATTTTCAAGAAAAAAATTCTTAGTATTCTTGTCTTGTTTTCAGTAAAAATATTTAAACATTTCCAAAAATATCAGACCAAAAATATCCAATTTAAGTGATTTTGTGCATAAAGCAATAAAAAAATCTGCCAATGGGGTTAAATATTTTCTTAAACACTAAATTCAAGAAAAAAATTGTTTACTCCATTGGCAGAGGTTTTTTTTTGTTGCTTGTTTTATGCACAAAACCACTTAAATTTGATATGCTTGGTCTAAAAACTAGACTTATATTCTTGGATCATTTTGCTCATCAAGAAAAGGA
Organism: Misgurnus anguillicaudatus; assembly: GCF_027580225.2. Taxonomy (NCBI): domain Eukaryota; kingdom Metazoa; phylum Chordata; class Actinopteri; order Cypriniformes; family Cobitidae; genus Misgurnus; species Misgurnus anguillicaudatus. The sequence continues at coordinate 45,509,828 of NC_073339.2, forward strand.
ATCTTAATTTAAGAATTTTTAGATATTTTTATTGAAAACAAGACAAAAATTCTAAGAAATGTTTTTCTTGAAAATCATTTTTTTGCAGTGGGCTCAGAGGCGTCATGCCCATTCAAACTAAGGGGGCACGTGCCCCCTTGGTTTTTTTGAGCCAATGGATTTTGCATCCAACCTCAAAATCAAATAAGCGTCCATTAATCTGTTATTTGACTTTTAATCTATTTAATATGCACACTATTATACATTCTGTGCTGCATCCTTGTCACTTTTCGGAGATTTTCGCCGTTTTGATAGTGTTTTGATCATGTAACATTACTTTTATTCTGGCGGCAGCAGGCTGCAGTCAGTGCAGTCGCAGACGTCATCAGCTTCTGGGCGCGCTCACGAGCTCTCTCTCTTTCTGTTAGAAACGCTCACAACATATCCAAACCCCAGTACGGTAATCTGCAGTTAACCTCCTCTGTCTAGGAAATGTATGGTTTTAAATGTGACCGTCTCAACGTTATATTAGTAGAGATTCATAGAGATTCATCTTCTTGGCACAACGCCAAAGTTCGCCAGAGTTCACGCGGGCGCGGAATCTCACATATGAGGTAAAATGTAATGCAAAAATCCGTTCCTCTAATAATTTTATCTAAACATACTTTTTAAAATCATTATTGAACGTTAAAATCAATCACGTGGCTATAGCTTATGTCATTTTCGTTGTTTATATACTTTATGGATTTAAAATTACATACATTTTATATGATAATGCAGTTGTTGTGCAAAATGCATTAATGACACAATTAAACAAGCCATTAAGACTTAAATGAATAAAACATGCCGTTTCAGATGTAAATATGATGCAAATGTGTCATTATTCCGATTGAATAGTATTTGATATTAAAGTTAGTCATCACTTTTATTTTGGAGGTTTTTGCATGAAAGCAGGGGTTTTCAGATTGTTAGAAATGTAAGTGCCATGGAAAAGACTAAAAGCTCTATAATATTTCGTTTGATGTCTGTGTAGCCTATGCACAAATTTCTGTGAGCTGTTGACACTGTGCCCCCTTAAAAAAAATTGGTGCATGACGCCCCTGAGTGGGCTTAAGACTTTTCTTTCAAAACAATCGTCATTTTCACCAAAAAAGAAATAAAAATAATATGTACTTTTAAACTTCTCGAAAGGTTATGCATTACATATATAAAATATACACATGCGGACCATTTTAAACAATAAACTGACATATACATACAACAGCATTGGAACGGTCATGCGTGATAGACAGAGATACGTCATGCGTGACCTTTCGACGTGATTACATAATACATAAGGTCCTGCTGCAGTTTAAAAACTACTTTTTTGGTAAAAAATGATGATGGTTTGACTAGATAAGACCCTTATGCCTCGGTTGGGATTGTTTAGAGTCCTTTTGAAGCTGCATTGAAACTGTAAACTGTTGAGGTCCACTAAAGTCCAATATCGAGAAAAATCCTGGAATATATATATTTTTTAAATTAAAAAACAAAGAAAGACATAAACATTTTGGATGACATGGGGGTGAGAAAATTATCATATTTTTGTTTCTTCAAAATGAGACCATACTCATATTATTTTAAAATAACACATCATCTTTATGTTAGCTTAAAGGTAAAGCGGAGGATTTTCTCAAATTTTAGAAAAGAACCACCTTCTCGACTTTTTAAAAAAATGCAATTGCGCAACAGTCCTGATTGACAACTAGGAGGACCAATAGTATTGATGATCCACCCTGAAAAAGAAAATCTTCCGCAATACCTTTAAAGAAACCTTTTTAAATCTATCAAATTTGCAGTATATTTAGATAATATTTGCTCTGTAAATTTAACACAAACTATTTAATAAATCTGTGGATTTCATTGTACAGACTGATGATATAACTCATATACATTATTAACTCTTTCCCCGCCATTGACGAGATATCTCGTCAATCAAGAGAAAACGCTTCCCCACCAATGACGAGTATTTCCGTCTTTCCGCAATACCGCTATTATCCACTAGGTGGCGCCCTTCCGCAACTTTTTAAAACCGGAAGTATTGCCCTATGGCAAGCTGCTGCATGTCCGTGTCTGTTTTAAAGATTGCTCTGAATAGGATCTCTATGAAAAGTCCGTCACAAAAATGGAATTATCTCAGCTTTTTGCTCAAAATGTGGTGTTTTTGCAGAAACCTACCCATATTCAAAAGCTGATTACAAAAGAACTACTGAAGGTAGGATGCTGGGGGTGAAAGAGTTAATGGTACTCTCATGACATCATTTTGACATGTTACCAAGGTTACCTCTGACATCATACCTCTTATAACCCTCCCGATAGAACTGTAATGCAGCTCACGTTTGTTTTAACATTCATGTCACGTGGGTCAAAGCTTGTGTGGGTTTACAAATTAAAAGTGTTAAGTCATGAAGTCGTAGTGCATATACGTAACAGCGGGAGGTGAGGCTGAGTTCAGTTTTGGCCAGTAAAGCATAAGGTGCCCTTGCTGGGCAATAGTTTAAAATTACATTCCCCTCTGGCCTGATGCCAATGCAAGGCTATTGTCCTCACCGTCCAAAGCCTGCAACATAAAATACACAATGAATTATTTGGTCAGAAGAGCGAAACATTGAAAATAATCAAAGGTGCCAGGGCTGCATTGTATAGTCGTACATTCTGCAGATGCCATAATGGATTCAGAGAAAGAAAAGGTAATGGCTTCAGGAGACGGTGTTTGCGTTCTCCTCTTCAAAATCTACTAGCTTTCATTGGTTTACTGAGGTTGGGTGTGGATGAAAATTAGGTTCTGATAAATGTTGCTTCTGTTTAAGTCTGGTGTGATGGTGTGTGTATAACTACATCTTTGGTTTCTGAAGTGGATATGGCTCATATATATATGGTGTTGTGTTGTCTTGTCTGTCTGTCTGTCCTGTATGTCTGTCTACCTGTCTGTCTCTCTGTCTGACTGTCTGTCTATACTATCTGTCTATCTACCCCATCTATCTGTCTACCTACCTGTATCTCTGTCAGTCTGTAGTTCTGTCTGTCTGTTTGTCTATCCAAACTGTCTATCTCATCTAACTGTCTATCTATCCCATATTTATGTCTGTCTGTCTGCCTGACTGTCTAGCCCATTTATCTGTCTACCTGTCTGTCTTCCTGACTGTCTACCCCATCTATCTATTTAGCTTATCTGTCTATCTACCCCATCTGTGGGTCTGTCCTATCCTATCTGTCTGTCTGTCTGTCTGTCTGCCTGACTGTCTGTCTGTCTGTCTGTCTGCCTGACTGTCTATCCTATCTGTCTATCTACCCCATCTGTGGGTCTGCCCTATCCTATCTGTCTGTCTATTCTATCTGTCTTTCTTTCCCATCTATCTGTCTACCTATCTGTTTGCCTGTCTGTCCATCCTATCTGTCTATCTGTCACTTTTATATGTCTGTCTGCCTGTCTGTCTGTCTGTCCTGTATGTCTGTCTACCTGTCTGTCTCTCTGTCTGACTGTCTGTCTATCCTATCTGTCTATCTACCCCATCTATCTGTCTACCTACCTGTCTCTCTGTCCGTCTGTCGGTCTGTCTGTCTGTTTGTCTATCCAAACTGTCTATCTCCTCTATCTGTCTATCTATCCCATATTTATGTCTGTCTGTCTGCCTGACTGTCTAGCCCATCTATCTGTCTACCTGTCTGTCTTCCTGACTGTCTAGCCCATCTATCTATTTACCTTATCTGTCTATCTACCTCATCTGTGGGTCTATCTATCCTATCTGTCTTTCTATCCCATCTATCTGTCTACCTATTTGTTTGCCTGTCTGTCTATCATATCTGTCTATCTACTCTATCTGTCTATCTATCCCTTCTAGATGTCTGTCTGTCTGTCTGTCGGCCTGTCTGTCTATCCAATATATCTGTTTACCTATCTGCCTGTCTGTCTACCCCATCTATTTGTCTACCTATCTGTCTGTCTGTCTGTCTGCCTGTCTATCTGTCTATCATATCTGTCTGTCTATCCCATCTGTTTATCTACTCTATCTGTCTACCTATCTGTCCATTTATCCCATATATCTGTTTGTCTGCCTGACTGTCTACCAAATATATCTGTCTACCTATCTGTCTACCTGTCTGTCTGTCTGTCTGTCTGTCTGACTGTCGACCCCATCTATCTGTCTACCTATCTATCTACCTATCTGTCTGTCTGTCTGTCTGACTGTCTATCCTATCTGTCTATCTACCCCATCTGTGGGTCTGTCCTATCCTATCTGTCTGTCTATTCTATCTGTCTTTCTTTCCCATCTATCTGTCTACCTATCTGTTTGCCTGTCTGTCTATCCTATCTGTCTATCTACTCTATCTGTCTATCTATCACTTCTATATGTCTGTCTGTCTGTCTGTCTATCCAATATATATGTTTATCTATATGTCTGTCTTTCTCCCTGTCTGTCTGTCTACCCCATCTATCTGTCTTCCTATCTGTCTGTCTGCCTGTCTGTCTGTCTGTCTGTCTGTTTGTCTATCCGTCTATCTATCTATCCCATATGTCTGTCTGTCATATCCTATCCTATCCTATTTGTCTATCTGTCTGAAATTTTAGATATGGCACACCTGTGGCAATATGAAATTATCACGATTTATTTAATTACCTCATTTATCAATCAAGATTTGTGGCATTATTTACATCACTATGACAAAAAAAAATGAAACTGTGCATATAGGTAAGAAGTTCTTTAAAAAATGTGCAGTCACTAGACAATTTACACGGCTATAAAGATTTTTTTTTTTAGGAAACATTTTTTTATTACGAAAAATATATTTTAGAAGTGGCTCGGTTTACCTAAAATCATCCTACAGAATAAGAGGAAAATATGTATTCTGGTATTTTACATATATTTCGTAAACTGATGTCTAAGATATTGCATCAGAGTGGGTGAAAAGTGCTGGTGGGGACGAATTTGCATAACACTTTCAACACATTGCACTTAGGTGAGTGAATTCAGGTGCTGTTTACCTGTTAGTGCTGATGTTAGGTTAATTCTAGGCTGTCAGTTCTTGAGGAGACCCACATGTTGGGGGTTGAAAACTGCTCCTGTGGCTTTGTCTCTTCGTTGACTGGATATAATTATATATTTTTTTATGTGTCCCGTAGACTGAAAGGCACAGAAGTAATGAGGTGAGGGAAGGACAGAGATGGAGGTTTTCCTCTAAAATCTACAACCGTCTTAGTAGAAGAATTTCACACCAGGATGTTAGATCTGCAGTAGGAAGCAGGTGTTCAACATGCCGCCTGAGAGCAGACCCATCACTCTTCATTATCAATGCCAAAAAGGGTTTGGCCTTTTTAGAAACATACTTAGAATCAAATCATTGCATGTCAGATTTATTTATAAAGCACATTTTACAATGCACATCAAGACAGAAAATACTAACTTCTTAAATCCCACAAGCGTGCTGAAAACATAACATCAAAATAGACTTAATGTGTAATATATGGAAGTGTAAATTAAGTGTAAAATGCTTTTTATGTGAATGTCGCTTTGGACATAAGCACCTGCTAAATAAATAAATGTAAACCGTACTATCTATTCGTCTGTCTGTCTATCCTATTTGTCTATTCATCCCATCTATCTGTCTTTCTACCCTATCCTATCCTGTCTGTCTGTCTATCTACCTGTCTGTCTGTCCTTGTGTTCATCCATCTGTCTGTCTATCCTATCTGTCTTTATATCCCATATTTCTACCTATCTATTTGTCTGTCTGTCTGTCTGTCTCTCTATCCTTCCATCCATTCGTCCTTCTGTCTATCCCATCTGTCTATATATCCCATCTTTCTACCTATCTATCCGTCTGTCTGTCTGTCTATCCTGTCTGTCTGTCTGTCTATCCTATCTGTCTATATATCCCATATTTCTGTCTATCTAGTCGTCTGTCTGCCTGTCTGTCTGTTTGTCTACCCTATCATGTCTGTCTGTCTATCCATCTGTTTGTTTTTCTATCCTTCCATACATTCATCTGTCTGTCTGTCTATCTATCTCATCTGTCTATATATCCCATTTATCTACCTATCCCATCTGTCTGTCTGTCTACCCTATCCTATCCTGTCTGTCTGTCTATCCGTCTGTCTGTCTATCCTTCCGTCAATTAATCCGTCTGTCTATCCTATCTGTCTATATATCCCATCTGTCTATATGTCCCATCTATCTACCTATCTATCCGTCTGACTGTCTGTCTGTCTGTTTGTCTGTCTATCCTATCCTAACCTATTTTGTCAGTCTGTCTATCCATTTGTCTGTCTCTCTATCCTTCCTTCTATTCGTCCATCTGTCTATCCTATCTGTCTATATATCCCATCTATCTACCTATCTATCCATCTATCTACCCTATCCTATCTTGTCTGTCTGTCTATCCTTCCACCTATCTGTCTACCCTATCCTGTCTGTCTGCCTGTCTGTCTGTCTATCCTATCTGTGCGTGTGTGTGTGTGTGTGTGTGTGTGTATCTATATCTGTCTATCTATCTATCTATCTATCTATCTATCTATCTATCTATCTATCTATCTATCTATCTATCTATCTATCTATCTATCTATCTATCTATCTATCTATATATATATATATATATATATATATATATATATATATATATATATATATCATCTGTCTATATATCCCATCTATCTACTGACCTGCCTATCTATTAGTCTGTCTGTCTGTCTGTCTGTCAGTCATACACTCTCATGTAAAAGAACATTTGCATTTTGCGACTTGTCTTTTATGCCAGATCTCTCGCATCGCACATCTTCTGACAAGCAGCAGGAAAAGAAACAAACAAGAAAGAAAAGTGTGCACCCAGGTTTAGAAGAGCTGTCTGGAAATCCCAGTAACTATTGTCATTGGTGCCGGGAGAGCAGAGCAGACGTTTGCAGAGCTTCTGTACAGAAACGCAGAGGTGTTTCTTCACATTCTTCAGATCCGTTGACAGATGGGGTTTAACCCAGGCACATGGGCCGACGCTGTGAGATTCCGCTTTTAAAATGCAAGGTCAATGAACAAAGGATCTCTTGCGGTTCAAATACTGCAGAATTTTGTGCAAGCGCAAGCAGTGGTATCTGCTGACCTGGTAACCCTGCAGGCAGGATTGCCGAAGGTCAGACCAGGGGTCGTGGTCCTTTTTGACAATGGCCAAGAAAAGCCTCTTAAGTGGGTTTTGTGACCACTGATCTCAAGGTGATTGATGTATAGACCTGTAGATCATCGGCTTTTTGGGATCAAAATATCAATGTTCGGGAGAAGAATGGAAACGGTGCTTAATAGGGTTAGTGATTAGTTGAAAATGTCAGCGAAGAGCGCAGCTAATTGTTTTGCAAATTGTTTGGGGAATAGTCCTGGTTTTCAGGCTGTGGAAGAATCTATTAGCATCCGTCTCACAGATCACAGATGATTGGTTAGGTGAAGACATTAGTGAGGGCCTTGATAATAAAAGTGTAAATTGTTTGACGTTCCCATAGCTAATTTGGTATAGAATTGCATTTGTAACATAGAGGTCATGTGTTTGAACCCGAGGAACAAAACGTATAGCTTGAATTCTCATAGTGTGGCTGTTAAAACTACACATGGCGAATAAGACAAAGAAACCAACGTCTTTTTCTCTTTATCTAGACCGACTTTTTATGCAGCGCCCCCTTCCCAAAGTGCCCTTCAAGGGTGCAAAAATGGCACTTGAAATTTACAAACATCGTCCAACAATTATTCCCTTGTAGTTGATGTATGTGATTAAATCCTCTTCTTGTTTAGCTGGACAAGGTCTAATGACGAAAAGGTTTATTTGCAAAAGGCCGGTAAGAAGTTTACAATCTTGATCTTTTTAATAAGGTCATCACAACACAGAGCCAAAGCAGCTCTGCATTTCATCTAACCATAGGACATCGGTCTAAGCCGCTGGTTTGAAGTTTCTGTCTATATCCAGAATAAGATGAGTCACATCGTGATCAAATATCCCAAAGCAGCTAAGGGGGCAAAACGATATGCATATTTTATCATGCTGTAGCGATGATCAAGAGCCTCGCCTTTCCCTGATGGTACAAGTGACGTGTGCTGTTTGTATTATGGGAGTTCTCGGTTCCGCCTCGGATTATTGAAGCCTCCCAAAATGATAAATAAAGTGCAAGTTCCTCGTTTCCTCACCTGCTATCTGTTAAGTAGGCCCCCGTGGTATACATTCATGGTGGATAACGCACACTGGCTGAGATAAAAGAGACAAACTCGAGGCAGAAATAGAACAGTTTACATTTTATAGGATCTGATTCTCAGTCAGGGGAGTTTATGTTCAGAAAGATTGCAGTGAAGCTGCACCTTCATTAATATAAGAGATGATTCCTGCTTCTGTGGTTCTGTATATAGGCACTATTGTCTTTTAACTCTTTCAAAACGTTTTAAAATGTTCGAAAATTGTGTAGCATCGAAACTATTTGACACAATCACATGGCAATTTGTTACTTATTTTATAAAGTGGCTAATTCGTACGATTTCATTCGTATGTTATATGATCTGCTTTTGCCTCAGTGACGTTGGGTTTGGGGCTTAATTAATGTTTTTTTGTTGTTGTAATAGGACAAACCGTAGTTTGAGTGTCTCGACTGTCTTTGGTCTCTGGCTCGTCTTGGTCTCAGACTTATTGGTCTTGGGATTTTATTTCAAGACCATAACTGCGAGAATAACACGAAATTGTTGATGCATTGTTTGATTTATGTGTTAACATCATTGATGTGATTGAATGTAAAATGACTGTCTTTGAAAGCAATCATTTACTTATTTCTTACTTGATTTATTTTGATTGCCTAAAAAGAAAATCTGTCAATAAATTAATACAATGGCCCACAATATTCAAAATATTTTTTTGATTGTCTTAGTCTTAAATCGGTCTCGACTGTCTTTGGTCTCTGTCTTGTCTTGGTCCAAAACTTAATGGTCTTGGGATCTTATTTCAAAACTGGGAGAATCCCACTAAATTGCTGGTGCATTGTCCGATTTATGTGTTAACATCAATAATGTGATTGAATGTAAAATGTCTGTCTTTGAAAGCAATCATTTACTCATTTCTTACTTGATTTCTTACTTGATTGCCTCAATAGAAAATCTGTCAACAAATTAAGGCCCAAAATATTCAAAATATAATTTTTTTGATTGTCTTGGTCTTGGCTCGATCTTGACTGTCTTTGGTCTTGGTCTTGGTTTAGGTCTCGACTACAACACTGGTAATAATCTGAGAAGCACCAATTGCAATTTTCGTGTCCGATTTCTGATTTTTCTATTTGTGTGGCCTGCCGATCCCGATTTTCTTTCTAGGAATTATAATTGAAAGCATATAGGCTACAAACAAAAATCCACTTCTCTTTAATAAAAATAAAACTATTTTCCTCATAAAAGAAATGATTAAACATTGCACTTTCACCTAAACTGCATTAAATACATGATGTTCTTACATTTAAAAATATCTCAAAATAAAGTGCTCTCAGACTCAGTCAAGCTCACTGACATTATGTTAGATGTCCAAATATCAGTTGGACAGCTGTGGTTAGAAGGATAGTTCCTAGTTAGTATGACGTGTAGACTTTGATCATGCTTTTCCCTACTGAAAAATCCAGCTAAGATCAACATAAGCTGGTAGCTGGATTTAGCTGGTTTAAGGTAGCACTTCCAGTCTGGCAAAGCTGGTCATGCTGGTGGGTCAGCTGGTCTTCCAGCCCGAAGTGACCAAAACACAGCTAGACCAGCTTGATACACCAGCAAAACCAGCTTGCAAAACCAGCTAAAACCAAACTGGGAGACCAGCTAAAACCAGCTCACCATCTTATACTGGTCTTAGAAAGATTTTTCAGTAGGGTTGAACAAAATAAGCAAACAACATTCAGTGCCTTCTATATATACTGTATAATTTCAAAATAAATAAAAATTGTATTTAATATCTTTAGGTTTTTAAACAGAATTAAAGTGCTGTTTTTGAAAACTACGCATGTGTGCAGATCTTTGAGCTTTAAGACCCTTTGGATCCCTGGGATGAGTGACGTAGAAGGAAACTTGTTATTGAATGAAATAAATGAGAACTAAAACATGAAAAGTAGTCTTTAGATGCAATGTACGTTATTTACAGCAATAATCTGACATTAAACCGATCTGAACAGATTACTTAGTTCTCCACCCCCTACTTGACATCATCAACTATATTGTTAAACCAACATGGTTCAAATGACGGATGTGCAACAAAGTTTCTATGTTTTCAAGACAAGCTAGTTAGTTTCTCCAACTATGCATCATACTATGGCGGTTCAGCGGATGCGGGGCAGGAATTAATATAGGCACGTGCGGTTCAGGTCGCAGTCTTTATGGAAAACAGATCATGTTTACGAGTATGGAATTAAACTAATGCAGCTGTTGGATAAAGGGCCGGGAACTGCTTCCATTGCAAGTGTGCATGTGGCTGTGACATTATTGCTTGTGCAACTGGCAACAAAAGGACCAGCTTGGAATCGGAATGTCGTGAGATTGACAGGTCGGTCACCGGTCTGTAAAATTGTCCAATTCCGGTCTCTGGCCCGTCAATTGGTAAATCTCTAGTAATAATTGTGCATTTCACTTCATACACATTTATACAAACTAGCCACCTCGTAAATACTTAAGAATCATGGTCAGGCAGAACTATTCTAAAAACAATAAGTTTAAAACACAACATACTTTTTCTGAATCTATCATTTGCGTAATTAAAATACATTAACATTCTAACATTTAAAGAGAAACAGGCTTTTGTCAGGTTGTTTTTACCCATCCACTGTGACAATCCTTGATGTGCTGCCAGCGTAAGGTTAAAATTAACCAAAGCAGCATTCATTTGATATCTCCAGCGTTCAGTGAATCAGATGTTGACTCAGTGGGCCGTGTGTGTGGGACAGACTCCCATGAGCTTCGTGTTCGTCATCAGGTTAGATTTGCGGAAGCGTGCACAATTTGTGTGCTTGTAATCCAATGGTTGTGTGGGCATTTCAGAAGAGTGCTGTTGACAGGAGCTACAAATACACAAGCAAAATATCGAAGGGAAAAACAAATTTTCTATTTGTTTACACTTAAACTATTTTTTTGGATCGCCGCCTTGTTTATGTGTGCTGCGGTCATATAAGCGAGAAGCGATGCAGATTTATGTTCTGAAAACTTTGTTTTGTATCACAGGGAAGCAGGTGGGCTGGAAATTTCAGCTCCTGCCGTCGCTCGACATGTCAATCAGTAGACATCATCTGTTCGGGGCACTCGACATAACATTTCAGACATTGCTTCTTGTAGATTCACGGCATGTGTAAACACGCTGTGTTGTATGTTTATGCTTTAGAAAACTTTGAAACTATAAAACTGTTCCACATTCAACCGTGATATAATCAAAACACAGTAATGTTGCCCCAAACCATGCGGTCCTAAACACTAGAGACTGGTTCAGTTTTATAAAAAACTAAACAAAAGAAGACACAAAACAGGTGCATTTTCCATTTAAAAATAGATTAGGCGAGGGCGTCTGGTACAAACATGACAAAGTATTTCACGTTCACAAAAATAGGCCAAATGGTTCCCTTAAGGATCCTCGAGGAGAACAAAGGACCTTGAAAGTGTCCAGAGGTTGTTTGTAAAGGTGTAAAAGATGTTTTAATTCTCTTAAGGAGATCACCTGGATGGTTAAAGCTAAACTTTAGTGACAGCCTGCCAATACTGATAGTGAGAGTCATTTTCAATTGTTCGACCCGCAAATCACATTCACAGGTAATTTAATTACACAGATACACACATTAAGCACTTATAGATGCCGCAAAGACACTGTGTTGACTGTTGTCGGCTTCAGGTCTACTTCTGTGATGCTCACACGTGCAGGGTAAGTGCTGTAAACAGGTAACATTAGTGCCTAATGATTAGTGCTGCAAACGCACAGTTTACTTATGCATTGTGTGAAACCAAACTTAGCAGTTAGGTGGCTGTAATGTAGCATCTATATACATATATATCTATGGGCCGAGCTGTGCGACTGAGTAGAGGCGGAGGCTAATTTGAATATGCATAGATTCATGTATACTTAATTAGGCAAGGGTGTAGAGTTACAATCAATGCATGAAGAAATTAATGTGACAGGTAAAACTTTTTTATATGCAGTATGCTATTATGATGCTCCAAGATGAGTTTTAAGTGATAAAATTATTGACTACAGGGAGACTTTAACATTGGTCACATAAATAGACACAAAATGTTTAGACAACATGCTTTAAAGCATAAAAGCTAGATTAATAAATGTAAATGGGTTACTGTTGATGTACCAATATGTGATATTGAATTGAATTGAATGTGATAAATGCAAAATTGTATGTGATGAATTTGATATTAAGATGCGTAGAATGAATGAGTCAAATATATATCCTAAAAAAAATTATGGATTAGAGTTTGTGTTCATCTAAGAAAATGTATTGGGGCTGTTTTAGGCTGTGTTAGTTTTTGTAACTGCTGCATGTTTGATGTGTGGAATAGCAATCAAATTCGGATGAGTATGATTCAATAAATATAGATTTTCTATTGTCTTTCATTTTTAAAGAAAGAGAACATATCTGCATTAATTCGCATTAAGTCTTTAGATGTAACTTACAAAAAAAAAAACATTATTTTGATCTCATTTAAATTCATATAAATATTTTTGTTATAGGCTTTTGTGTGCTCGTAAAGATCCTCAGGTTTTGCAAAACTGAGACTTCAGAGAAAATGCTTAGTACTTCAAGATTGCTCTTGCTAACTCTGGATTATAATGTATGTTTTATTTAAGTATTTACTTAGTGATAAGTATTTTTTACCATTCCTAACCAAACAGATCTGGGACACCATTAACTTCCATAGCATCATTCTTTCTTACTATGGAAGTCAATGGTGCCCCAGATCTGCTTGGTTACAATATCTTCCTTTGTATTCAGCAGAACAAAAGAAATGTATACATGTTTGTATTTCACACTCTTAAAGGGATATTCACCAAAAAATGAAAAATCTGTCATCATTTCATCACCATCAAGTTATTTCAAACCTGTATTTTTTTGTTCTGCTGAATACAACAGTAGATAAAGTATAAAAAAAAATCTGTAACCAAACAGATCTGGGGCACCATTCACTTTCGTAGTATTATTGTTAAACATGATGGGGTGGTTTCCCAAACAGGAATTAGACTACTCCTAGACTAGAATAAATGTAAGAGCTGTCCAAACTGTAACAACCTGCACTGACATATTCAAATATATCAGTGCCCTTCACTGAAAAAAAAGGATTCATTCAATTTACTAACATTTTTTTAAGGTAAGTGGTCGCAATCAATTTATTTAATCTACATTTAAACAAAAGGTTTTTTTCTATTTTTTTAAATGTAGCTTAAATAAATTGATTGCGACCACTTACCTTCAAAAAAAGAGTAAATTGAATGATTTTTTTTTTTTTTTTTTTTTTTTTTGGTTAGCCTTAAAATGTACGCCAGTAATGATTTTAGCAATGCATGTTTGTTAAAACTAGTTATATTTAATTAAATTAAGGCCTAGTCCTGGCTAAAGGTAATCCCTGTCTTGGAAACCACCCCTAAACATTTTGTTTTAAATATCTTCCTTGGTGTACTGCAGAATAAATTATAAAGGCTTGAAACAACTTAAGGGTGATGAAATGCTATCTTTAAGAGTGTGAAATACAAATGTTTATACATTTGTTTTGTTCTGCTCAATACAAAGGAAGATATTTAAAAAAAAAAAATTGTAACCAAGCAACATTGACTTCCGTAGTAGGAAAGAATAATGCTCTGGAAGTTAATGGTGCCCCAGATCTGTTTGGTTAGGAGTGTTAAAGAAAATACTTATCACTTATACTTAAAACATAGGTGATAATCCAGAGTTAGCATGAAGAGCAATCTTGAAATACTAAAAATGTACTATGAAGTCTCAGTTTTGCAAAACCTGAAGGTCTCTTTACCATCACACAAAACAGTGTAAAATAAAAATATTTATATTTCTTAATTGAGTGTAAAGTAAATATAAATATAAATATATAAATTTCTTTGTTCTGCTTTATACAAAGGAACATGTTTAAAAAAATAAACCAAGCAGATTTTGGGCACCATTGACTTCCATAGTTCCATCATTAAGGTAAAACAACTTGGTTCCCCTTCGAGGGAACTCGAGCTGCGTCGCCGAAGCTACGCTATGGGAACGCCCTCTGCGTGACTGCGTCTGAAGCACGTATGTCAAATCAGTCCAATGGTCAAGTGACACGTCATAGGCGGGTGACGTGGGAACCAGGAAGCTATAAAAAGAGCACCCAACAAGCCAACTTCAGCTCTTTGTGCCTCAGCAAGCGAGGGTGTGTTATTATCATGTCTAAGCAAAGTTTTAAGGAGTGTGCTTCCCCGTGTCCTCGTTTCATTACGAGCGAGGACTCGCATCGTCTTTGTGTTATGTGCCTCGGGGCACAACACGCACGATCATCTCTTGAGAGGGGTGGTTGTGCACATTGTGAAAGGATGCCGCTCCGTACGTTGCGCTCGCGGCTCGCTCTCTTCGAGGAGGGTGGTGAGCCGCGTGTTCCCCACGGTTCTGGCCCCGCTGCTGCCGAGGCAGGGCGGAAGCTGCGATCGTGGGGATCACAACTAGATCTCGCGGACGAGCTTGAGACGGGTCTTCCCCTTTCTCAGCCTTCACCCGCGGGATCTAGTGCCCCGTCTCTGGATTCGGAAGCCCGCGCTGCGGTTTCTTCCGCCCAGGGCGGGAGCCCAGATTTGCATTTATCGTCGTCCGAGGAAGTCGATATTATGTCTGTAGACGTGGTGGACGCTGAGGAGCCCTCTCATTCGTCCCCCGCGTTCGATGATTTATTGGAGGTTGTCACTAATGCTGTGGCTCGCTTAAAGTTAGACTGGCCGGCGGAGACACAGAGCGCTCGTCCTCAGAGCATGTTAGACGAGCGTTTTTTAAAGCAAAAATCTCAACCTTCGCGGCGCAACATGCCTTTTTTCCCTGATCTCCACAGCGAGCTGTCGAGATCATGGAAAGCCCCGTATTCGGCCCGTGTTCATACCCCTCACGCCACCATGTATTCCAACATTGTGGGGATGGGTGAGCACGGGTATTTAACGATGCCCCGGGTGGAGCAGACGCTTGCGAGCTATCTCTCCCCCGCCGCGGCTTCATCTTTAAAATCGCCTTCGCTTCCCACGAAACCGGTTAGGTTGACTTCATCTTTAGTGGGTAAAGCGTATAAGTCTGCAGGGCAGGCTGGGGCTTCACTGCATACCCTAGCTGTCTTACAGGCGTACCAAGCGGAACTACTTAAAGATTTGGATACCGAGGCGGGGGGTACGTCTGATGTTTTTAAAGAGCTTCGTCGAGTCACTGATGTGTCACTCAGGGCCATTAAAGAAACTGCGAAAGCCGTGGGTAGATCGATGGGAGCTCTTGTAGCCACGGAACGCCATTTATGGCTTAATCTTTCTGAGCTTAAATCCTCAGATAGGGCATTCCTTTTAGACGCGCCCGTTGCGCCCTCCGGTCTCTTTGGCGATGCCGTAAATACTGTCGTCGAGAGATTTGCGGAGGCTCGTAAGCAGTCGGCGGCGTTCGAACGCTATCTCCCCCGCCGTGCTCTTGATTCTAGGGCTGCTGGGCGGGAGCAGCCATCGTATAGAGCATCGCAGAAGCGTAGTGTTGCCACTCGTGGTCCCCCTCAAAAGAACTGGGGTTCGGGCGGTCGTACTCAGACATCTTCTAAACAGAAACCAGACCTGAGGGCTGTTATTATGGCGAGGAAGGCGTCGGCTAAAAAGAAGTCCTGAGGGACGGAGTGTCATGTTTCCGAGGGCAGCCCCCAATCGGGGAGAGCCGGCAGTCACCTCACAACACGGTGCCCGTCTCTCCTCGATGCCCTCGGGATGTCAGTGTGTTAACCCCGCCGCAGTGTGTGTTTCGGGGCACAGCGGCTTCATATTCTTGTGTGCCTCGTGCGCGGGGCACGCAACACCTCTCTCCGAGGAGGGAGGCATTAATATCACCCAGGTTGAACCCTGCCAGTTTGGTTCAGGGCACCGGGAAAAGTTTAAGCAGTACACAAAAAGCCAGTCTCGAGAGGCTGGTACCCCTTATAGAAAATTTGGCAGCGTGGAAACTCCTGCCAAACGTGTCTCAGTGGGTTCTGCAAATAATAGAAAAGGGCTACAAAATTCAGTTTTGCAACCAGCCACCCCAATTCAACGGCGTGTTATCTACCATAGTGGGTGCTGGGCAGACTCTAACAATGGAACAAGAAGTAGAAACTCTCTTGTGCAAGGAAGCCATAGAATGTGTTCCTCCTCACAACAGGGAGTCAGGGTTTTACAGCCGCTATTTCATAGTTCCAAAGAAAGACGGGGGGTTGCGTCCGATTTTAGATCTACGTCATCTGAACCGGTCTGTTGCAAAACTAAAGTTCAAGATGTTAACTATAAAGCAGATCGTCACACAAATCAGATCCGAGGACTGGTTTGTGACGATAGATCTAAAAGACGCGTATTTTCACATATCTATCCTCCCGCAACACAGGAGATTCCTGAGGTTCGCCTTCGGGGGCGTGGCTTACCAATATCGGGTTCTCCCTTTCGGTCTATCTCTGTCACCCCGTACATTTACAAAGTGCATGGATGCAGCGCTGGCTCCATTACGACTCCGGGGCATCCGTGTCTTAAACTACATAGACGATTGGCTAATTTTAGCCCAATCAGAGAGTATGGCAGCGCAGCATCGAGATGCTGTGCTGACCCACATGAGAGAACTGGGGTTAAGGCTAAATGCAAAGAAAAGCATGCTCTCTCCAGTACAGAGGACAGCTTTTCTTGGCGTTATATGGGATTCAACGACAATGCAGGCACATTTGTCCCCTGCTCGTGTGGAATCCATTCTTTTGGCTGTAGGCAGAGTGAAGTTAGGCCAGTCACACACTGTAAAACAATTTCAGAGGTTGTTGGGGCTCATGGCAGCAGCGTCCAATGTGATACCCCTTGGGCTGCTTCACATGAGACCGCTACAGTGGTGGCTCAAAACCAAAGGGTTTTCCCCGAGGGGCAACCCGTTCCGTCTGATCAAGGTCACGCGCAGATGTCTTCGTGCCTTAGATCTTTGGAAGAGACCATGGTTTCTCTCCCAAGGTCTGATGTTGGGGGCTCAGTACCGTCGAGTTACACTGACAACGGATGCTTCCCTCACAGGCTGGGGAGCAACTATGGGGAGCCATCTGGCTCATGGATTATGGGGGGCCAGACAGCTCAGCTGGCATATAAATTGCCTAGAGATGATGGCAGTGTTTTATGCCCTGAGATGTTTCATCCCTCACCTGCGGGGCCATCACGTGTTAGTCCGGACAGACAACACGTCGGTAGTCGCGTACATCAACCACCAGGGGGGTTTGCGTTCACGCCCTTTGTACAAATTGGCGCGGCATATCCTTCTGTGGACACAGGGGAAGTTGCTGTCCCTCAGAGCAGTATACATTCCCGGGTGTCTGAATCGGGGAGCAGACGTCCTGTCGAGACAGGGGCTGAGGCCCGGGGAGTGGAGGCTCCACCCTCAGGTGGTGGAGTCCATCTGGACGAGATTTTACCAGGCGGAAGTGGATCTGTTTGCGTCCAGAGAGACGACACACTGTCCGCTATGGTTTTCTCTCACACATCCAGCACCGCTGGGACTGGATGCCATGGTTCAGCCATGGCCGAGGCTACGGCTGTACGCTTTTCCCCCGATCGCTCTGCTCCCGGGAGTTCTGGAGAGGGTTCGTCGCAACAACGTCCGCTTGTTGCTGGTAGCCCCATTCTGGCCGAACCGAATATGGTTCTCGGACCTGGTGTCCCTCCTCGACGGCTCACCTTGGGAAATACCCGTCAGGAGGGATCTCCTCTCTCTGGCGGGTGGCTCGATTCTTCACCCCCGCCCAGAGTTATGGAAACTGTGGGTCTGGCCTCTGAGGGGGCTAGACTCATAGAATCTGGTCTCTCAGCTGAGGCTGCTGAGACCATTCTTCACTCCAGAGCTCCCTCCACGAGGAAGCTTTATGCCTTTAAATGGAGAGTTTTTACTTCCTGGTGCAGCAAACACCTGCATGACCCTGTGAACTGCCCAATTGGTACAGTCTTGGAGTTTCTGCAGGAAAAGTTCACCGCAGGGTTATCTCCTTCTACACTGAAGGTGTATGTGGCGGCCATCTCGGCTTACCATGTTCCTTTGGTTGGGCAATCCCTTGGGAGAGACCCGCTGGTGGTTCGCTTCCTTCGTGGCACTCGGAGGCTGAGGCCTGTAGTCCGACCCAGGGTCCCAGCTTGGGACCTGGCCGTTGTGCTGGAAGGTCTGTCCATGGCTCCGTTTGAGCCCATTGAGACCGTTCCAGTCAAGTTTGTGGCACTTAAGACAGTACTTCTGTTGGCAGTCACTTCTCTGAGGAGAGTGGGTGACCTTCAGGCCCTGTCGGTTTCCCCTACGTGCCTTGAATTCGCACCGGGGATGGTTAAGGCTTTCTTGTACCCAAGGCCCGGCTATGTGCCTAAGGTACCGACTAATGTGCCACGACCTGTCGTACTTCAGGCCCTCTGTCCTCCCCCATTTAGGGATAGGAATCAGGAAAAGCTTAACTTGGTGTGTCCAGTGCGAGCACTGGACGCCTATGTTCACAGATCTTCTTTGTGGAGGAGGTCTGAGCAACTGTTTGTGTGCTTTGGCTCGCCCAAGAAAGGCCTGCCGGCGACCAAGCAGACACTCAGTAAGTGGATAGTTGAGACTATCTCTCTGGCTTATGAGACCACTGGACGGCCTTCACCTATCGCCGTCAGGGCTCATTCTACCCGGGGTATGGCAGCCTCTAAGGCCTTGTGGCTAGGGGCTTCAATGCAGGATGTCTGTGATGCGGCAGGCTGGTCCTCTCCGCTCACATTCGTTCGGTTTTACGAGTTAGATGTTGGTGCTACGCCTGGAGCCCAGGTGCTCATGTCTTAAGCTGTGCGCGTTTTTACACACAGACAGGCATTTGGTAGTATGGTGTTTTGGTACATCGTTCCCATAGCGTAGCTTCGGCGACGCAGCTCGAGTTCCCTCGAAGGGGAACGTCTCGGGTTACGAATGTAACCATTGTTCCCCGAGAAGGGAACGAGACGCTGCGTCTCCCTGCCATACTCCCTGCATCCCTGTCTCGCCTTGCTTCGGCACAATTTAGCTGAAGTTGGCTTGTTGGGTGCTCTTTTTATAGCTTCCTGGTTCCCACGTCACCCGCCTATGACGTGTCACTTGACCATTGGACTGATTTGACATACGTGCTTCAGACGCAGTCACGCAGAGGGCGTTCCCATAGCGTAGCTTCGGCGACGCAGCGTCTCGTTCCCTTCTCGGGGAACAATGGTTACATTCGTAACCCGAGACGTTTTGCAAGTTAATTCAACTTACTATTTTAAGTTTTGACATTTGATAAGTTGACATAACCTATAAAACAAGTTGAAATGTGTAACTTTAAACTTTTAAGTTTAAAGTAACATAAAACTATATGCTGATTTGTCAAAAATGCTGCATTTTTTACAGTGTAGGAAAAAATTATGCTATGGAAGTGAATGGTGCCCCAGATCTGTTTGTTTATTAACATTTTCTAAATATCTGTTATAGTTTAGCAGAACAAAAAATATACAAGTTTAAAACAACTTGAGGGGTGAGTAAATTATGACATAATTTTCATTTTCAGTGAACTATCACTTTTTGATAGTAAGAGTATAAATCTCTAAATCTGAATAAAAACAGCATACTAATGAGACATTTAGATGAATTTGATTAGGGTTCTTATTAAAATCTTTAATGTTAAATGGAATGTTTGAATCTGAGACATTGTTAAAACATCTTTTAAACTCAGTAGGTGATGTTGCTTTTGTCCTTTTCTTAAAAGACATACATAATCAAAGATGCACGAGACAAAGATCCAATCATCTCAATTTGATCTCCATTTCACTGCTGTCTAAAAGAAACCATTGAGATGCTGAAGATATCTCACACATAATTTTCACACAAGATGCAATTAGTACTTGAACAATTTTATGCAAGCAGAAACTCACAAATCCCCAAAACCTAATGTGATGGAGGGCTTGATTCGTTTAAACCTGTCTGATTAGCTCTTGACCTTAAGTTTGTCAATCACTTAAGAGCGATTTAAAAGCTCTTATTGCGTGCGGTCCACTCAGGACTGGCAGCAAAAAGTGTGCATTGCTCATCCCATAGTCAACAGCCGTGTCCTTCAAACCGATTTTTCCCAAGTGCTGTGTTGTGACATTATGTCCATCAGTGGCCGTCGAAAACCCGAGTGACTCTTTTTGGCTGAGGCAGCATCTTTACAGAAAGCCCACCAAACACGCTTTGGCACGGCTCCTTATCCAGTTTGGAAACCGGATTGGGAAGCATTTGGCAAGCGCTGGGTAAAACTGTTATCGCTCCCAAACAGATAAGAACCAAATCTAATCAGAGGGAGGAAAAAATTAAAGGCCTATACTGCAATCTTGCCATTTCTGCTCTCATTATTTTGTGGTCTTTTGTTACCCGTCTCTTTCTTTATTTTGGATGCAACAAGAGCCAAGTGAAAAGTGGAAGAAATACCAATGGGATCATTGTTTTGCCAGCCAAAATAAATTCAAGACTTAATATAAACTGATGACTATTTTGTAAAACAAAATTCAATATGCATCTTTGAGCAAAATCCCCTGTAAATGTATTAAAAGTCCATTAAGTCATGGACTCAGGGCGAGTTCACATTTTCTAAACTCGTATGAACCTTCAGTCCTTTTAATATTTACAACACCATGAAATGTGATGATGGACTAGCATGCATCTCATACGAAGCATAAGAAACAAGCTTTTATTTAGTTTTTTTTGTCAGACTGGTCTGGTCCAACTTATTTTGGACTATTGACCACTAGCATAAAGTCTAGTCTACCCTAATTTGAACTTTGGAGCAATAGCATGAAGTCCGGTCTACCTTTTTGTGGATTTTTGACCAATAACATAAAGTCTGGTCAACATTCATTTGGAATTTTGACCACTAGGATGAAGTGTGGTCTACCTTATTTTGGACTTTTGAGCGCTACCATGAAGTCCGGTCCACGTCTGGTCCACCTTATGTTGTACTTTTGTTCAATAGAATGAAACTGGTCCACCTTAATTTGGACTTTTGCGCACTAGCATGATGTCTGGTCCACATCTAATCCACCATATTTTGGACTTTTTACATGGACCAATTACATGAAGTCTGGTTTATATCTGGTCCACCTTAATTTGGACTTTTGCACACTAGCATGAAGTCTGGTATACCTAATTTTGGACTTTTGACCATCAGAATGAAGTCTGGTCCACCTTATTTGAGACTTTGACCACAAGCATGAAGTCTAGTCTACCTTATTGTGTATTTTGACCTCTACCATGAAGTCTGGTCTAAGTCTGATCCACCATATGTTGTACTTTTGTTCAATAGGATGAATTGGGTCAACCTAAGTTTGGACTTTTGAGCACTAGCTTGAAGTCTGGTCCACATTCATTTGGACTTTTGACCACTGGTATGAAGTCAGGCCCATGTCTAGTGCACATCAATTTGGACTTTTAACCATTAACATTAAATCTGGTTCACATTTTTGGACTTTTGATCACTAGCATGAAGTCTGGTCCACATTATTTTGGACTTTTGACCACTAGCATGAAGTCTGGTCCATCTTATTGTAGACTTTTGACCTCTAAAATGAAGTCTGGGCCACGGCTGGTCCACCTTATGTTGTACTTTTGTTCAATAGGATGGTTTTGATTCACATTATTCTGGAGTTTTGACCAATAATATGAAGTCTGGTCTATGTCTGAACCATCTTAATTTGGACTTTTGACCAATATCATGAAGTCTGGTCTACCTTATTCTGGACGTTTGACCATTAGCATGAAGTCTGGTCCACCTTATTTTGAACATTTGACCATGAGCATGAAGTCTGGTCCACTTTATTTTGGACCTTCAACCAATAGCATGAAGTCTGGTCCACCTAATTTTGGACTTTTGATCACTAGCATGAAGTCTGGTCCACCTTATTTTGAACATTTGACCATGAGCATGAAGTCTGGTCCACTTTATTTTGGACCTTCGACCAATAGCATGAAGTATGATCCACCTTATTTTGAATATTTGACCATGAGCCTGAAGTCTGGTCCACTTTATTTTGGACCTTCGACCAATAGCATGAAGTTCGGTCCACCTTATTTTGGACTTTTGATCACTAGCATGAAGTCTGGTCCACCTTATTTTGAACATTTGACCATGAGCATGAAGTCTGGTCCACTTTATTTTGGACCTTCGACCAATAGCATGAAGTATGGTCCACATTATTTTGAACATTTGACCATGAGCATGAAGTCTGGTCTACTTTATTTTGGACCTTCAACCAATAGCATGAAGTCTGGTCCACCTTATTTTGGACTTTTGATCACTAGCATGAAGTCTGGTCCAACTTATTTTGAACATTTGACCATGAGCATGAAGTCTGGTCCACTTTATTTTGGACCTTCGACCAATAGCATGAAGTATGGTCCACCTTATTTTGAATATTTGACCATGAGCCTGAAGTCTGGTCCACTTTATTTTGGACCTTCGACCAATAGCATGAAGTCTGGTCCACATTATTTTGGACTTTTGACCACTAGCATGAAGTCTGGTCCATCTTATTGTAGACTTTTGACCTCTAGCATGAAGTCTGGGCCACGGCTGGTCCACCTTATGTTGTACTTATGTTCAATAGGATGATTTTGATCCACATTATTCTGGAGTTTTGACCAATAATATGAAGTCTGGTCTATGTCTGAACCACCTTAATTTGGACTTTTGACCACTATCATGAAGTCTGGTCTACCTTATTCTGGACGTTTGACCATTAGCATGAAGTATGGTCCACCTTATTTTGAATATTTGACCATGAGCCTGAAGTCTGGTCCACTTTATTTTGGACTTTTGATCACTAGCATGAAGTCAGGTCCACCTTATTTTGAACATTTGACCATGAGCATGAAGTCTGGTCCACTTTATTTTGGACCTTCGACCAATAGCATGAAGTATGGTCCACCTTATTTTGAATATTTGACCATGAGCCTGAAGTCTGGTCCACTTTATTTTGGACCTTCGACCAATAGCATGAAGTCTGGTCCACCTTATTTTGGACTTTTGATCACTAGCATGAAGTCTGGTCCACCTTATTTTGGACTTTTGATCACTAGCATGAAGTCTGGTCCACCTTATTTTGGACTTTTGATCACTAGCATGAAGTCTGGTCCACCTTATTTTGGACTTTTGATCACTAGCATGAAGTCTGGTCCACCTTATTTTGAACATTTGACCATGAGCATGAAGTCTGGTCCACTTTATCTTGGACCTTCGACCAATAGCATGAAGTATGGTCCACCTTATTTTGAATATTTGATCATGAGCTTAAAGTTTGGTACACTTTATTTTGGAATTTTGATCACTAGCATGAAGTCTGGTCCACCTTATTTTGAACATTTGACCATGAAATCTGGTCCACTTTATTTTGGACCTTCGCCCAATAGCATGAAATCTGGTCCACCTTATTTTGGACTTTTGACCACTAGCATGAAGTTTGGTCCATCTTAAAGGAGAGACCAAGCTATTTGCTTATTCAGTTTTTTTCCCACAATGGTGTATAATCGTGGTGCAGAAAGCAGCATAATATAGCAGAACTTGTGTTTAAATCTTGTAATCTGAATTGTTTTCTGTCCTAAAACAGGTAAGTATTATTTTCCAGACAGATAGAAAACGAAACATACAGTACTATGTGTTAAAACACTGTGTTTTACAGTATCCGTCATAGGACTGTAGGCGTCTGTGAGCGTTCCGCCTGAGTTAAGCTGTTATTTTGTTGTCACCGAGGGACTGTAAGACATATGGAGGCTCATGCCATTATTTTCAGATTCACCTGGAACCCAAATCTACCACATCTCCATGGGAACCAAGCGGAGGACACTTACTGTGTGAGTGCTTTAAGTCAGGTAATATTCATGTCGCCCACTGTGCCATATGAGCAGATATATTCATTCAGAGTAGACTTCCAAAGGCATATACAGTACATTTGGGCTTTTGACTGAATTGATGTTTTTATTTAACATTGTCTTTAAAATTGTTTGATCTTAAAGCTTTGTAGCTTTGTACTATATATATATAGTACAAAGCTACAAAGCTTGAAGTTGGTTGAGAACATGCAAGGAGCATAAGATTTAGATTTTGAATTATAGTTCACATATTTCTATTTGTGGTAATTCAGATTAAATAACATTACTATTATTCTTATAAGGTGGACAGCATTTACCTTTGTTGACAATTTACATCTCAACAGATGAGAATGTTGTGCTTTAATAATGCTCACTTTACAATGGATGTAAAGACATTCAAGCTTGTAGTCTTGTTATCCTACATGCTTGAAAACAGCATGTAGAGAACGTTTAAGAAGTCAAGCAGGCATATGATGGTGTCAGCGCAGCGCTGTGAGGAGTTGTGTCGGATGTTCAGCATGTTGAGATCCTTGGAGGATGCCATATGTTTATCAGACCTGTTGATTCTTTCCTAACATTGTCGTCGTAAGCGCAGTTTGTTAAAGAACAGAGTCAACAACAATCGTGAATCTTGATAAAAGGTTTTAGGACCGACTTTACTTATTTCGCTCGTATTTCAGCAGGATAACCGTCAATTTATTCACCAACCACCCGCAATCCAGCTTAACAAGTCAGTAAGTGTGTGTAAATAGCACTATGCTGTATTTAAAGTAGGTCATTGTCATCTTTGTAGTGCAAACATGGCTCTTTTTCATGATAATTAGGTTGATTATAGAATATGAGTCATTCACTAAACATTGTAAATTAAGCATTTACTTGCCTGGCCCAACTAATGCACTGTTATTTTTAGCACAAACATATTTATTGCTTTCATATTCTGTTAAAAAGGATTTGCCTGTTAATGTTGATAAATGCACACCTGCGACCTGATGTTTGATTTTATTGTGTCACGTTGATTTCTTGCTTAGCTGCTTAAAGGGACACTCCACTTTTTTGGAAAATGATCATTTTCCAGCTCCCCTAGTTAAACATTTTATTTTTTACCATTTTGAAATCCATTCAGCTGATCTCCGGGTCTGGCGCTAGCACTTTTAGCATAGCTTAGCATAATCCATTGAATCTGATTAGACCATTAGCATCGAGAGTTTCAACATTTTTCCTATTTAAAATGTTGCGATTTTCTAGGCCAATATGGCTGGGAATAAAACTTTCATTTTTGCGTAACAATCAAGGACTTTGCTGCTGTAACATGGCTGCAAGAGGCACAATGATATTACGCAGCACCTGAAAATAGTCCCCTGCTATTGAAAGTAACCAAGGGGACTATTTGCTAATGGTCTAATCAGATTCATTGGAATATGCGCTAAGCTATGCTAAAAGTGGTACCGCCAGACCCGGAAATCAGTTGAATAGATTCCAAAACTGTAAATATCAAATGTTTAACTCCAGGGAAGCTGAAAAATGAGCATATTTTCAAAAAAAGTGGAGTGTCCCTTTAATCAAATATTTTTTACAAAAGTCTTATCTATGAGCTTTATTATAAAAAAAAAATCCATGTGCCCTCATAATCTTTAAGCAAAAACATTGATCTCCTCCCCTTCTCGATCTCTCTTTACTTTCGGTCAAGGGATATGGTAAGTGGGCGGTGCCTGGGAAAAGATTGCAGCGATTAGCAATTAGCAACATGACCCAACTTTCAACGATCCAATCAGTTCTCGATGGAGGAAGTCCCACCCTACCATTTTTCTCATTTCAGAATCTCTTTCACTTGGATATACGTCATGACGGGAAAAATATGTCAATCGTTAATTCAGTTTCATTGTGACGTCCACCGTCCTTCGGTATGAGCAAAGTGAATCAATTTGAAAGCATTAAAATTTAACATGACCCATGAACACAAACCATCAACAAAACTTTATCAAAATCATAGAATATCACACATGGGTACCCATAATCTGAAAAATCTGTCAAACTGCTGACTAAACAAAAAAGAAAACTTTCTCCCAGTCAGTTGGGATTTTGTGCAATGCCTTTAATCGTTCTAATTTTGAGTCGGTCAGGAATTTTCAACTGGATGAGGTTCATTATAATTCATTAATCTCTGCATGAACCGATGCTGAAACCCTTATCAGCATAAGAGGAATATAATTGGGATGGGGAGATATATTTCTGGAGATTCCGAACATCGGTGTTGACTTCAGGGAGTTGAGGTGGTGTATCTATGACAGTGTGTATAGAGAGGGAATGCGTCATGCTGCATTGCACAATGAGTTTGTCTCCCTGTATCACCCGTGAACTTAGAGAGATGCCCTAAATTGACTGTCAGGCTGCCCGGCGTTTGCATTTTATTGCGAGAGAGAGAGAGAAAGGGGGAGAATGAGAGAGATACACTGTATGTGATTGGATTCACCTAGTTTTTAATGGCTGTTGAGTATATTTCACACTTCAGACGCCCCATCTATTTCGTCAGAATATGTAGCTACTGCTATGGTTGTCAACCCTGATGATTTTTGTATTTGATGGTAACTGTCCATGATAACCAACCACACCCAATATTTTGGAATGTCTCATTTTTACTGGTTGTGTTGGGGCATAACTGGTAGAGCACAGCGTTAAGAGCGCAGAAGGTCATGGGTTTGATTTCCATAAGGACTGATAAAATATATGCTTGAATACACTGTAAGTCGTTTCGTATAAAAGCATCTGCCGAATGCATGCATGTTAATGTAATGCAAAAACTGTAGCATGAAGCATTGCAAAAGTCGTGCAATACATACGCCAATACATACAAGTCTAATTTTGCATGCATATGATATGCCAGTCCTTCTTGTTCACTTCATACCCCTCAACTTTTTGTGTAATTTTTGTATACGTTTCTAAAAGATTTTCTTTTTTTAAACCATTGTCGATTGGGGTTAGAACTAGGGTTTTGGTGAAGATGTTAAAAAATATTAACAATTGACAAACCAATACATAAAATTACAAAAAAAGATGCATGTTATTATGTGAATGGGAAGGACTGGCGTATCATATTTAGTAGTGATGTGGATCAATGCATCGCATTCCCGTTAAAAAGACGTAGTGATGGAGACCACCTATGCCAAGTCTGAGTCAAGACAAGACCGAGTCTTTGAAGTGTCGAGACCGAGTCCGTTGGTTTTCAAATACAGTTGAGTCCGAGTCAAGACCGAGTCTTTGAGGAAGCAAGTCTAAATCGAGACCAAGGAGTCGAGACCAAGACCATAAAAACATTTTTCTTATTCATGATTTAATATCACCCCAGTTAATAATCAACAGTTAGGCCTACAGACAAAGCTACGTAGATTGGAAATTATTGTTATTTGTTGTGTGTTTTTATTTTTTTACTGTATATGAACATTAAAAATGCGTTGGTCTCAAGGACTCAATCTAAAATTACGAGTCCTTCTCCTCCCACTGTATTCCGAGACTGAGTCAAGACCGAGTCTTTGAAGGAACAAGTCCAAGACGAGTCCGAAAAAAGCAGAAATCAAGTATTACATCAATAAAAAGACCTGGCTGAAAATGATTCTGAATCGCAAGTCTCAGATTTTGTGTTTCATGCACAGCTTGTGTATGTACTATGGCTCTGTGATCAGTAGGAAGTCCTTATCAATCTAAAATGACTATGAGTTTGACTCGTTTATAATGTGCATTTAAACACAATCTTTCAAAATATTTGTTATTATCGTGAAAATATCTGAAACAATCTGAAGAAAAGCGATATAAATATGCCTCTAGATATTACCTGGAATTGCGTTTTGTAATGATACTTCTTTTGTGGCACAAATGGAGTTTCTGCACTAGAGCGCCCTCTGGCTTTTGGATGTGGTGGCATTTCACCGTAATTCATTAAAATTCATTCATTAAGAAAATGTGCATTTAACCCTTTCCCCGCCATTGACGAGTTATCTCGTCAATTATGAGTTAATATTTAACTGATAAATATGCCTTTCTGGACGAATTTCAAAGTGAAAGTGTAATACCGCTTTTATCCACTAGATGGCGCCAAACCGAATTCATAAAAAACAGAAGTTAAAAAGATTTAATGATTTATTTTAATTGCCTTTATGTTTGATAGTCATTCTAAGTCTGATCTCTAACATTAATTCCTTTACAAAAACGCAATTTTTAGCTTTTTGCTCAAAATGTTGTATTTTTAAATAGAAATATCCATATTTCAGTGGTTAAATTAAGTGGAAAAAGTAAATATATAATGAAACGTTTTTCCCCATTTTGTTTGTTTGTTTGTTTATTGTTTGTTTGAAAGCAGAGGGTGTGTTCTTTCATTTGATATATTTGTATGTTTATATATTTATAGAAGATAATTTTTCCTGCAAGGAATTTTGTGAAACTTTTGTTAAAATCACAAAAATGCGGGTGGGCAACTTTTCTCAAATAGGCTGGCAGTGAATGAGTTAAAACACAATCTTTCAAAATATTTGTTATTATCTGGAAAATACCTGAAACAGTCTGAAGAATAGCGATATAAATATGCCTCTAGATATTACCTGGAATTGCGTTTTGTAATGATACTTCTTTTGTGGCACAAATGGAGTTTCTGCAGTATAGAGCGCCTTCTGGCTTTTGGATGTGGTGGCATTTCACCATAATTCATTCAAATTAATTCATTAAGAAAATGTGCATTTGCCCGATTAATTGTCATAACCCTAATATTTAGGGATGCACGATATATCACATGCAATAGTCATTGCGCATCACGTCAGTGAAGCCGATTTCTTGATTAGTAGTAAATCCCCATCACCTGCTTTCAGATGGAGCGGCATTTACTGCACAATCAGCTTGTAAGTGAACTACGGCTTTGTGTAGTAAATTTGTGTAATTGTGTTTAACTTTGAGTAATTCCTAAAGTATGTTTTTATGCTTTAATAAAATAAATAAGCCACAGTCATGAGGAAAATGTTAGAACAGAGTTGAAAGAAATATGAGTGGGATCACTAAAGCAAACCTGTATCGAGCAATTGACCCTAAATCAAATATTCCTCCTTAAGCAATTACCTTCATGCAGTCTTTTTAATGAAGTCTCTCTTGAAAAAAAAAAAACTTTGATATTATTTCTCAGACAAGCAAAACTAAATGCGGCATTTCAAGGTAAAGTTCGACTTACTTTCAATAATAAAGAGTTGTTCTTAACTCAATAAATGTGAGCCTGAGGACAGTGACCCCCATCTGAAGTGTTTAACAGCTATGTACAACAATACCTCCGCATATATTTTTTCTGTTTTTAGATCAGGCGCAGAGTTACCATGGCAACCCGAGAGCTGTGTGCATATCCATTGACATTTGTGAAATCCAGAGCTGCCTATGCATTGGAAGACACGAGACCCGAAGACATGAACTTTACCATCCATTAGACGCTGTTCAGCCATTTTTCTTTAAACGAATAACATGAAGGTTTTGTTTAAATCTGATATTAACTGGTCATCAAGGGTGAGTAGCTTTGATCACAGAGGTAAACACAGTCTGGGGTATCTAAATTAAATGGTAACATTCTGTAATGTAAACCAAGGGTTCAAGGTTTGGATTGTGATGGTAGATGCAGATGTATTTATCATTGGTAATTTGAGTTGCTAAGAACTTAATTTGGACAAGTTTAAAGGTGATTTCCTCAATATTATTATTATTTTTTGTGCACCCACAGTTTTCAGATTTTCAAATAGTTCTCGACCAAATATTGTCCAATCCTAACAAACCACATCAATGAAAATGTCAGGGTTATTTTTTAATGGGTAAATATTGGACAGAACACATGCTGGGTTAAAGATTACACCATGCTGGTTTAAAAATGACAGAATGTTGGGTTGTTTTTATGCAACCATAGGGTATAATAACCAAGCAGCTGGGTTAAAACAACCCAGCATTAGATCACTTTTAACCCATCGGTGTGTTCTGTCCAATATTAACCCATTATGGGTCAAAATGTACACAGACATTTTAAAATGTAAAGTTTCCAGATGATGTATATGTAAAAAATTCTCCTTATGACTGGTTTTATGGCCCAGGGTCACATATTGTATTGTAAAATAGTTTATGTATATGTTATGTATGTACTGTAATAATATGCATGCACAACACTTTATACTCAGTCTATAGAAAATCTCTATAGACAATTTTTCTTTATAATGAATGTTAAATGTCACACAAACAACAATTCATCACAATGAAGAAATAATCGTTGTGGTCTGAATTTTGCACACCCAAGTTTAATAAAGTGCGTAATAAATAATCACTCATTTATCATGAAAACATTGCAGGGCGGTTTATTAAAATAAATGTGTAAGGAAATGATTTCCCCAACAGGTTTATACTTGACTTTGAAATATCATGCTGCCTTTATTCTGGTGCTGTTGAGCTCATTACAATTCTCTTTAGACATCTCAGTTTTCCATGTGAAAGATGGAAACTGCAGAGGTGGAGTTTTATAGTGTAAGACCTAAAGTTAATGTAATGAGCAAAGGGACAGATGTTTGAGATTGATCGGTCTTTGTGTAAAACGCTTGAGTTGCCTAAGCATGTAATAACTACATACAGTATCTTAACAAAGGATTTGGATCATTGCACAAAATAGGTGCAATTTTGGTTTGTATTATTACTTTTTAGCAATGCACAACTTATGCAAACTTTTGACATTCGTTATTATACACTCTAAAATGGCTATAGCTTATTTTTAAGCAATGTTGGCTAAATATTGGACAGAACACACGCTGGGTTAAAATTGACCTGGTGCTGGGTTGTTTTAACCCAACTTATTATATTATAACCCGTGGTTGCATAAGAACAACTCAACATTGGGTCATGTTTAACCCAGCATGTGTTCTGTCTAATATTTACTAGGGCTGGGAAAAAAAAAAAAAATCAGATTAATCGTTTTTTAAAACGTGGTCTAATAAAAATCGATTCTCAAAGAGCAGAATCGAGTTTTTTCTTTCATATTTATTTCCGCAAACATTGAACGTAAGATTATCTTTAATCTAATTACTAGTCTTCTTCAACGTTAGTGTTGTGGTTTTACTTTTTTTTAATATTAATTACCCACTTGTAAACTGCCGTTCACTGTTCTTTTTTTATTAATATATTATTTGTATTAAATCTATATTCATTGAGTTGAATTGAGAATCGAGTATAAAAACCTACCCGGGAAACGTAATCGAAAATTGAATCGAGAATCGAATCGACCGGATAGCTTGCGAATCGAAATCGAATCGATCTGGAACATCTGAATCGATACCCAGCCCTAATATTTACCCATTATTGGTTAAAAATAACAGCCATTTTTAGAGTGTAGCCATTTTTCTCTACAAAAATCCTGTGACTATTTTTTTATTTTCTATGTTCTTCTTTTACTTTCATCATTTCATGTTTTCACGATTTTTTAGCTATGTATATATCAAAATTTATTAAAAAGAAAACATGAAATTCTGTCTACATGTGATGCATCAAGCCATTATATTTGCCTCCTTTAAATATAATATATAAAATTATATTAACATCTATTTTGGATGTGAACTCTTCAAGCTCAAGTGTGGGTCAAAATTATACAGTACATTATTTTTATGCCAAAAATCATTTGGATATTAAGTAAACATCATGTTTCAATAAGATATTGTATACATTTCCTATCACAAATATCTCTAAAATGGTATTAATATTAGTAAAATGGGTAGTGGACAACTTCTTAATATTTTGATTTTTTGCATCCTCAGATTCCAGATTTTCCAATAATTGTATCTCGGCCAAATATTGTCCTATTCTAAACAAACCATACATCAATGGAGACTTATTTATTTATTTATTTATTTATTTATTTATTTATTTATTTATTTATTTATTTATTTATTTATTTATTTACGCCTTTACATTTATTTATTCATTCAGCTTTCGTATTTATTTATTTATTTATTTACGGCTTTGCATTTATTTATTCATTCAGCTTTCATATTTATTTATTTATTTATGGCTTTGCATTACTACAAGTTTTTTAACGTTGAATTATTGTGCTGTTACAGTAGCCTCTTTTACACAGTAATTTCGGTAAATTACCATAAATTTACCAGAATTACTTTACCAGTAAATACAAAAATGTGCTGTGCCAGTAAGACATCATTCACACATCAGTACCAAAATAGCGTAAGTTACCTGTGCTACGCCGGCGAGTTAAGACTTCATATCCACGGTTCGTATTTTGTTGTTTTTACATCTGTGGCAAATGCTGACAGTCACAAAATTGCTTGTGACCAAACAACATTGCATTAGGTGACTTCAAACGAACCTGAACTGGGAAAGAGACGCAACCTGCTAAGTGTGCTAAGGACGTCGACAATCCGGCAAATAGATGGTAAGCTGTTTTAAACAACTTTGGTGAAGAAATGTGGACGTTAATTTCAGTTGTGCTCGACTTTTAAATTTAATCTTTATTTTTTTATTCGCACAAAGTGCTTACCAGTAAATTACTGGTAATCTTACAACCTCTCTTACTGGTTAAATCACCAGTAAAGACTGTATGTGTGAAAGGCACTATTACAGCATTAATGCCAAACAGACCAAATATTTAAAAAACACAAAGTTTCTCAGGACATGACAATCTTATAATGTCAGTCTTGTTACCGTGATAGTAAAGATTGTAAGTGAAAAGCACACAGTTGTCTGCGTTAAATTGTCTTTCTAATAAGCACCTTTTCATGGCATTACCTTAAGCACAAACCTGTAAAATGAAAGCGTAAAACTGTCAACCCTGTTACCTTTCTGACAGCATAATTATATCCCACTCTTACAGTATATTAACATTTAAACACTTGACAATTTTTATCAGCTAGAATGTACGAATTATGCTGAAACGTGCATTAAAACACGCCCCTTCGAAATAGCAAAGGAATCTGTTTCACAAAATGACCCTCTTGAAATTTGTTATTTGACCTTTAGTGCATGAATCCAGTAATCGCTGCATAGCAATACAGCTTTGTATTTAAACTCCTACGTTCATTTGAATGAATCCACAGATTACATACGATAGTGAAATATGGTAGGAATGGCTCACGGTGTTTCAGAGGTAACCTACATAATTACATGTCTCCGGTTCCCACTGTGATTAATTATATCTG
The DNA here is from genome assembly GCF_027580225.2 of Misgurnus anguillicaudatus. Classification (NCBI taxonomy): domain Eukaryota; kingdom Metazoa; phylum Chordata; class Actinopteri; order Cypriniformes; family Cobitidae; genus Misgurnus; species Misgurnus anguillicaudatus. The sequence goes on from NC_073339.2 coordinate 45,543,128, forward strand.
TTGGGGGGGTGGCGGGGCCTAATTTTGTAGTCCTCAACAGGCAAGGACTTAGGTGAGGGGAGAGAGAGAGAGAGAGAGAGAGAGGGAGAGGGAAACTAGGAGGACAGACAACTATGATATTATACAAGCAAACTTATCAAAATCGAGTTGACAGAATCGGGCTACGCAGACACTGGTGCCTGAATGCGGCAGGAATTTGATGCGGGTAAAAATATGTTTTCTTTACCGCTTTTATTCCTCGCTCAAATGTTTGTCGTCATAGACTTCCACAAGCATCAGAAGACCGATGAGCACCGTGTGTTAGAGGACCGGTTTGGGTTCACTGCTGGTTTGGAGAAGTGAACCATCATAATTGTTTGAAACAGCTGAAAATGTGCCTTTCATTACAGATTATGACAATATGGTTCATGTTTACACTGTATTGTCAACATGTGCATCTTCCCCAAAGATATGAACCCATGACCTTTTCCATAGCTGATGCAATGGTCTACCATTGAGCACATTTATCCAAAGCCACTTATTATACATACACATACAACGGTCTACAATAAGTGGGTGTTCCTATCGAAAAGAAAGTCCACCATGAACTATCACGCTGGTCTAAACTGGTCTTTTCAGCATGGATGCCATCTTAAAAGAGGAACACAATTTTTCTTCACATCTCAGTGAAGACCGCATTCAGTCAGGACACGGATGGCTGCCAGATTGTGGGTGAGAGCTTTAATCTCTGCTCTGACAGGAGAGACGGTTTGTTTGGGTGCATTATTGGGGGTCCGGCGAACGACTGCCACCGAGGGGTAGTGAGCCACTGTTAGGTAATAGGATTACATGAATGAATGGTTTTCCTGCACCTTCATCATTTAAGGCTAACAGTCCACATGATGGGAAGCAATTAAAGCGAACCCTTTGACAAGAGCAGGACCGCGGACACTGATACCACTATAGTGTGGGAGGGCAAAGGGCTTTACAAATACACGATGGCAATATCTGTGTGAACCCAGTTTATTTTGTTATAATGTCAAGGAAATTGCTGGGTAGGCAATGTGTGTGTGTGTTTGTTTTGTTACTTGATGAAAGATCTTAGCCAGCACTTTTAACCTGAATTGCACACTGTATGGGAAGCTTTTCAAAACTCATTATCTTATATTTATTTTAAGGTGGCATGAATTGGTTTTCCATCTTCAATAGCGGTGATATAGATCATGTCTAATGTCTACCGTATTACTAGCTGTTCAAAAAACTCTTGAAAAGAGTCACATTAACTATTTTCATCAGTCATCTTCAATGTCATCCCCAACTGTACATTGTAGTAAGTAAATAGTATATTTTCAATATAGTCTAATATTCATTAATATCAGCTGACTTCACTGACATCTCAAACTTGTCTTTCGCCATTTTGAGTACTTGGAGTGGTCGCAAAAGAACTAGAAGCTATGCCTTCAATATGTTGTGAGCATCAAAATCGCTATTTTTACAACACTAAGAAGACTCGACACAACATGATACTTTGCTCGAAGTATCACCTTTGTCTCTACACGTGAACTCGAGCGTTAAAAAAAAATACCTAAAAAAATTTTGTTTACTAAAAAGAAGGTTTTCAACAACTGATTTCGACTGTTTTGGTCTGCGAATGCGACGTAAGGAGGGAGGAGACTAAAGATGGTTAGTCCCCAAAGCATAGTTTCATATAAATGCACCGATAATTTGTTGTTTTGTAGCAAGTGAAAATTAATATTGACCTTCTAGTTGAAAAAGGAGCCTTATATGAGATTCATTCATCTGCATTTGAAAATCAATTCTTTATGTCTGGCAAAGATGGCGAGCGGACACCATAACAGCCAAAGTCAGTTGTTTAAAACCTTTCTTTTTAGTAAACTTTGTGTACACAAACAATGTTCTCAATGCGCGCCTGCATGTGTAGCGATCCAGGTGATACTTCGAGCAAAGTTTCATGTGGTGTCGTGCCTTCTTAGTGTTGTAAAATAGTGCTAGTTTGGTAGCAGCGGACAGCGGCTGGAAGAACGCATCAGGGATCGAGTATGCATCACACCCTAACCAAGATTTTTTTTTAAGTAACGTTTCTTCTCATGACAGTCGAGGTGCGAAATGGCTACGAAAGACATTCTATTCTGTATCCGTAAGAATAGAAATAGAAAGTAAAAGATAAGAAATCTAAATCGTAGCAAGCTAGCCGATACTTGTCAGTAGCCTACTGGTACTCGGTAGGTACTCAAGATGGCGGCAGTAAGCTGAAAAAAAAGGGCGGATGACGTAAAAGGTCACGTGACTGATAATGATCTATAGAAGGTTTCAGCAACAACAAGATAAACAAACGACTTTTGTCTCAAATGTAACTTTTGGTTAGAGTATCAATAACAACAGAGTCCTTTAAAAGTAAATTATTTCTGATAACTAGCAAAATAAATAACAATCATAGCTAAAGCGTATCAACTATTATACTGTGCTAACATTACTTTGTAAAATTAATGTATACAATGTTAACTACAGATCCTTGAATTTTTGGCTGGCTGGCAAACCTCTCTACACAGCAGTGATCCATGCTCACCGTCTCCCCTCATCTTTAGGAAACCGAAACATTTATATTTTTGACAAGGTATTTGTTTCAGAGGTCAGTTTGGCCACTAGCGATAGACCGATAAACAAACACAGTCTAGAAGTTAACTTCGGGCCAAGCACGTAACCGTGGCAACTGTCTACACAAACTTTTTAGTAGTATGTTTTGATGTATACTAGTCTATCTATAGACAGTTTCAGCAGTAACAACATAAACAAGCGGCTTTCGTGGTCAACACGTAACTTTAGGTAAACTCCACTATGAATAAATTACAACAAGTCCTTTTAAAGTAGTTTATTTATATAACAAGCAAAATAAACAACACGTAGATTACCCAAGGAACAAAAACATTTAAGCACCTAGTCAGACCATTAAACAAACAGAAACCGGAAGTTCCGACCAGATGTGTAATCGCGTCACCGCACGTGCGTCCGATGAATCCGTCTATAATACATTTGTATGGCGTATGGTGGCATTACTGTAAAAGCATGGAATTGTATTTATACTCCGCTATCTCACAAGAAAACTGAACCTGCTAGTTATTTAGTCTTGGAACGAACCATATGATACATGACAGATTTTCAATACTTCAAACAAGGAAAAATTTTGAAGAGATAAGTTAATCGAGCAAAACATAAACCATTGAACTATATAAAGACTAAAAGCTTTAGCCGAAGAACTGATGAAGCGTTTTTGAGCAGCTCTGCTGGGTTTCTTCAGGAAATATCACTGAAATACTGTATGTTATACTGTCTATTTCTGATGCACACTTACTAAAAATGCAGTCCAAGACAAAGTCGACGGTAATCATTCATGTCATAGCAGAGAGAAGATTGGGAAGAATTTCACTCAGGGTAGAAAAATCCCAAAGGCTCAGAGGAACCTCGGGGCAGCTGTGGCTTGGTGGTTCTCATCTGAGAGGAAGCACACATCTCTCTTCTCAGTGTGTATTTAAATAGCATTAGTATGTTGTCGTCTAGACTATTGCTCGGATGCTGTATGTATAGATCTGTTTGACTGCTCATGCAAACCAATTTTTCAGTAGAGGATTAACAAAGTATCTGTCTGTCTATCTGTCTGTCTGAATGTTTGTCTGTCTGCTTGCTTGTCTGTCTGTCTGTCTACTTGTCTGTCTGTCTGTCTGCTTGTCTATCTGTTTGTCTTTCTGCTTGACTGTCTGTCTGCTTGTCCGTTTTTATGCTTGTCTGTCTGTCTGCCTGATTGTTTGTTTGTTTGTTTGTTTGTCTGTCTGTCTGCCTGCCTGACTGTTTGGCTGGCTGCTTGTCTGTCTGTCTGTCTGTCTGTTTTTATGCTTGTCTGTCTGTCTGCCTGATTGTTTGTGTGCTTGTCTGTTTGTTTGTTTGTTTGTTTGTCTGTCTGTCTGCTTGTCTGTCTGTCTGCCTGACTGTTTGTCTGTCTGTCTGCCTGCCTGCCTGTCTGTCTGTCTGTCTGTCTGTCTGCCTGACTGTTTGTTTGTCTGTCTGTCTGTCTGTCTGTCTGTCTGCCTGCCTGCCTGCCTGTATGTCTGTCTGCCTGTCTGTCTGACTGACTGACTGACTGTTTGTTTGTTTGTCTGTCTGTCTGTCTGTCTGTCTGTCTGTGTCTGTTTGTTTGTTTGTCCACTTGTCTGTCTGTTTCTCTGTCTGTCTGCTTATCTGTCTGTTTGTCTGTTATAAGGGATGTCTTACTCTTACTGTCTTACTATCTGCCCATCTGTCTGTCTGTCTTTCAGTCAGTATGTCTGTCTGTCTGTCTGTATGTCTTAAGGTATGTCTTACTAACTGTCTGTCTGCCTGCCTGCCTGCCTGTCTGTCTGTCTCCTTGTCTGTCTGTCTGCCTGACTCAACACCTGTCTGTCTGTCTTACATTCTGTCTGTCTACCTGCCTGTCTGCCTGCCTATCTGCCTGACTGTTTGTTTGTTTGTTTGTCTGTCTGCTGTCTGTATGTCTGTCTGATAGACTGTTTGTCTGTATGCCTGCTTATCTGTCTGTCTATCTGTATGTCTGTCTGTCTGTCTGTCTGTCTGTCTGTCTGCTTGTCTGTCTGTTTGTTTGTCTGTCTGATTGTATGTCTGTCTGTTTGTCTGTCTTAAAGTATGTCTTACTATTACTGTCTTACTATCTGCCTGTCTGTCTGTCTGTCTGTCTTTCAGTCTGTTTGTCTGCCTGTATGTCTTAAGGTATGTCTTACTAACTGTCTACCTGCCTCTCTACCTGTCTCCTTGTCTGTCTGTCGTCTGCCTGACTGTCTGTCTGTCTTACTTTATGTCTGTCTACTTGCCTGTCTGTCTGCCTGCCTATCTGTCTGTCTCTGTCTGTCTGCCTGTCTTAAGGTGTGTCCTATTGTCTGTCTGCCTGTTTACCTGCCCGCCTATCTGTCTCTCTGTCTGCCTGCCTGTCTGCCTGTCTCCTTGTCTATAATAGTTAGAGATAAGAGATACATAGATAGATGGCTGGATGGATGGATTGATGGATGATGGACACTCATCTTTAAACTTCATAAGCTTATAATATCTGACACAAATCTTGACAGTGCTTTTTTAGAAAAAGATAAAAAAAAAACAAAATGTCAGCATTTAACAGACACCATGTCTTCTCTTTGCCTTAAAGCTGCTATTGAAGTGTTCAGTAAGTGGGTTATTTGAAAGCTTTGATGTGTTTTATTTCTGGATTGTTACGTACATCTGTGTTGTTTAAGCTCTCAAACTGCAATGCCATGGACACATACAGAAAACAATGCACATCTGACACAACCTCAGACTCATCGATGTGCCACATAAAGAAAATTACTACTGTCCCATTTCGAGGAGTCTCCAGAGGAAAAAAAAACCTCTTACTTTCTCACATCATTATTCCAAATAAATCTGAACTGGGCCGCGTGGAAATCTATGCGTCCCTGTATTCATAGCAAGCTTCCGGCTACAAAGACGATACAAACTCCTGGCTTTCATTAGCATTGAATATATTGCAGATACAGCCACCTATCGCCCGAATTCATGAGCACCTTTCCCCCCGTGCATATATTCCCACTTTATCAGTGGTGCAAGACTATGTGCTCATGTTTTAAAGGTAGGAGTTTAAACAAACTTCAGACTTTAAGTTTTAAACTTTCCACATCCGTGAATGATATCTCCAACCGTGCTTTTTAAAGCAATCGGCCAATTTCCGCCTACAAAGGGCTCCCACAGACCTACATTTTAAGTGAGAACTGCACCCCTGAACCCTCGAAAACTGCTCAGCAAACTAAAGAGTTTGCACAGACAAGCAACGGTCACATTTTGTCCTAATTTCTCCAGCTCAAGTGGCTTTCAGGGGTATTTAAAACAAAGTACTTCCTTCGCAATAAATGTCTCTTGGAAAGAAAAGGGTCACAGTACTCCAAAGCAATGATTACCATACTAATGAATCACACAATAGCGCACGCCGCTATGAAGCAAAAACCCTTTTTAAAAATGGCCATGTTTGGTACATCATTTCAATGACATTTTAATGAGAATTTACTATGAAGTCCATAGTTAGGCAAGAGGGAGACACAGATCAGTCCACAACCATTTCAAACATCAGTGATTAAATACATATGGCCATGAAGAATAGATTAAAGCTGTCTGGTCTTCTGTTCTAATCCAAAGACATTGCTTGAGTCGAAAAACTTCAGACATTTGTTATTGCGCTGTGCCTTTTCTGTTTTTTGTGTTTTCTTTCTCCAGCCATCTCTCTTATTTTAAGTTACGTGACAGTGTAAACGTAAAATCATTTTGACTTCATCAGCCAGGAGGTTGAAGACTGAGCCTATTGATCAGATCCTGGCCAGAAGATTGTGTGTGAGTATAAAGTGTATTCACACAGATGAAGCGATACAGGGAGATGGAATAAAAAGAAGATATTGTAAGTAGGCAATTTATAAAGGTACCTCAGAGAACATGTTGGACTTTAGCTGTCATACTGAGCAAAGATGTTTCATTATCTGGACTTTGTAGAGAGGAACTTCGGAGGGTAATAGGCGAAAAAAAAAATCTTAGCAGGGTTTCAGTTCACTGAGTAAAACTGAATCAAAGTGAAGGTCGAAATGTAAAGCTAGATGCTTGATGAAAACAAATGCGCAGCTACTTTAACTTGAAATGTGCACTTTATGGTGGCATACAGTAAAGGTGAATTTGCTGTCATTTAACCTCAATCGTATTTTGTGTCATACAGGTTTAGATCAACATGTAAATGATAACAATTTTTTCAAATTTGGGTGAGCTAGAAAGTTAAAACAGGGGAGTGTCAGGTAGTTATTTACGACCCACACGCTAAAAAAATATTGGGTTGTTTTTAACCAAGGGCTGGGTAACTATTGGACAGAACACATTTCTGGGTTAAAATTAATGGGTTGTTTTAACCCAACTGCTGGGCTGCTTCAACATGGTTGATTAACAATAACCCAGAAGTTGGGCAAAAACAACCCACCACCTGGGCCATTCCAACCCAGAAATGTGCTCCGTCCAAAAATTACCCATCCCTGGGTTAAAAACAACCCAACATTTTTAGAGTGCACACAGTAAAAAAGTTGGTTCAACTTAAAAAAATACCTCGTTGCTTTTAAATTTTTAGTTAATTTAAGTAAAAAAAATCTATCAACACAACAATTTTACACACAATTTTTTGAGTCAACTAATATTTTTAAGTTGAATGAACTCAAATTTGAACTCTTTCACTGCCATTGACAAATTATATCATCAATTAAGAGAAAACGCTTCCCTGCCAATGACGAGAATTTCCGGCTTTCGGCAATACCGCTCCGTGTATGTTTTAAAGTTCGCTCTGCATCAAAGTCCTTCACAAAAATATGTCTCAGCTTTTTACTCAAAATTTGGTGTTTTTGAAGAAACCTACCAATATTTGAGAGGTGATTAAAAAGAGAACTAATGAAAGTAGGATGAAACGCTTTTTTTGAAAGCGGAGGGTCTGTTCTTTCATTTGATATATTGTATGTTTATATATTTAAAAAATAACATTTTCTGAAAGGCATTTAAGCTTCTGATGTTAATCTGGAGTACCTATAGAGTAGTATGACATCCTTTATATCTCTGAAGAGTCTTTAGTTTAATCAGATTTATAAAAGAAAGATTAGCTTTACCGAATCTTTCCGATAACGTACGAAAAAATGAAGAAGGAGGAGTTATACCGCGGGAGGAGCGAGTACGAGTCATACAACACTATACAACACTGTTTTAACTTATGATTCACTACATGTTCATGTCATTTATATAATATGCACGCGACTATTTCCAACATAAGACAGAAGTCTTACTTACCGCGTGCAACTCGTCATGACCCGGTTGGGAAAATCCACCGCATCAAACACACACGCAAAACTCCGCTGCTACCCCGGATAATAAACTATATCCATTGTTTCCATAAGGCTGGATGTCTTCTCCTTACATCCAAAAACACACTTCTTCTTTCGTGCCATTGTTGACTTTTGAAATTAAACAAAGCTGAGTGGCGTGATAAGCTGTTAGCAAGCTCTAGCGTCTCCCGCTGATTGACGGGTGGGCGGGGTTTTCCGGGGGAAGTTTTCCGGTGGAAGCCCATATAAAGAAGTGATATGTATCGAAAACCCCTGAAACGTCAGTTAGAACTGTAATCGAAAAAAACTAGCCGAAACTTGTACGAACCCTGGCGAAGTGCATTCGGCACAGAAATACTCTGTAACACGTCCAACTGCTGTTTTGACACTTTGCCTACGTTTAGCATGAGGAAACAACTCTATAACTGTGTTAATAAGTCAGAATGCTTGAAATACCATTAACCCCCCCCTTTAAACTTTTGTGAAAATCATGAAAAATTCTGACGCTGGCTGGCAACTTAAAAAAAAAAAAAATGCTGACAGGGAAAAAGTTAAAGCAACCAGGTAACTTACTTTTTAAGTTGAACCAACATTTTTTACCTGTGCAAAATGGACAAAAAGGGAGAAACCCAGCCCTCTGGTGTGTGATTTAACCTCTGCTGGGTTGTTTTAACCAAAAGTGATGCGTTTTTGGGTCAAATATCAATAGATTTAATCCAACTGTTCATCTCTTTCTGACCCAAGGCAGTGTTGAAAATAACCCAGCATTTTGAAGTGTTTAAGTCTTTTAAACAGGTATACTTCAAGATTTTGACCTTTAAAGCTAATAACATGTCGCCAGGTTTGTGGTGACAGATAAAGTCAGTGGGCAATGCAGAGAAAAGCTGTATATAATAAATCCAGTTCACCCATGCTTAAGCTGCTGTACGTATATATATATATATATATATATATATATATATATATATATATAGGTATTTTTCACTTCTCCCTCTTTCATTATTGTCGTTTCTCATATTGTCTCCACCTCTTCACTGTCATGTTGTGTATTGATTAACGTACAGTAGTCTTGTAAGATATTATAAACAAAATATGATGCTTGATCATTTAATTATACCCAGTATATTTCTGATTTTTCACCTTTGTGCGACACATTCAAAACATGCACCTTGTCTTGTTCAATGGAGTGTTTGCAATCTGATGTCAGGGAGAATTTTTTATGCAGTTTTATTGATGAATGCCCTGCTGCTCTGAGGTCTGTTTTTGTTCTTCTGTTCAGACAGATTAAAGCCACTGACTGGTTTAAATATCTGACTCATTCATACATTCATAAAAAAAAACATTTCTATTGATCTGTAAAGAAACATTAACATTGAAGATCCTTTCTGTTTTACAAAAGACTCTTTGTAGTGAAAAGAAAGTCCTTCAGATTTCTTCAGAAAATATTTTTTTTGGAGAACAAAAATGTTTCTTCTATGTCATCACCTTTATATTAAGGGTGTATATGACGAGCTCAGATGCAAACTAATACTAAACGCCACCTTTGTTAAAAATAAGATAATAATATTATGTGCTCTATTATACGTTAATCAGATAAATTCAAATCTGCTTAATCAAGCCTCAGGCCATTCCCACAGTGATTTTTCAGCAATGTCTTCAAAGTTCACAGAGGACAAGTATGAAACGACCATGTTTCACATTCAAACTTGGGTCTCTTGTGAGTTCTTGGACCTGAATACAACACAAATGTGGCAGTCACATGCATCACAGCGCCCCCTAATGTGTGGTTCAGTTTCTTCATTTTACATGCTGACTTTCATCATTTGCAATGTTTTTAGTTGCATCTTTAGTGACCTGATACCAAGCTCTTTGAGTAGATGTTTAATCGATGAGGTCACAGGGGCTTTTTGTCTAAACACTAATTGTTGTATTGTCTTTTTTGTGTTTTACTTATATCTTGTTTTCTTGTTTTTATTAATTTTGTTCTGCACAATGGTCAACTACTGTTGTTTGCATTGTGCTTTATAAATAAATTGAGATTGAGATCTTCAGTGATTTTGCAACTGTTAACTATGTCTGTGAATTTTTTAAGAAGTGGGGGCTTGCATCCACTAAGAGGGGTTTGCAGCGAAAGACGGTCAAATTTGTTAAATTCCAATGAAACAACTAAAGTGACATTTGTGTAAATAAGGCATTTCAGTTACTGACTAATAACCTTTTTTAACGTTGTTTTCCTTTACTGACATCAGATTCGACGTCAGGATCAAACAGTGATCCTGACAGTGATCTGACGTCAAAATGCAACGTTGGATTTTGACGTCAGGATTCAATGTTAGATTTTGACTTCGGATCAACGTTGGATCCTGACAGTGATCTGACGTCAAGATGCAACGTCGGATTTTGACGTCAGGATTCAAGGTTGGATTATGACGTCGGATCAACGTTGGATCATTACAGTGATCTGACATCAAAATGCAACGTTGGATTTTGACGTCAGGATTCAACGTTGGATCCTGACAGTGATCTGACGTCAAGATGCAACGTTGGATTTTGACGTCAGGATTCAATGTTGGATTATGACGTCGGATCAACGTTGGATCCTGACAGTGATCTGACGTCAAGATGCAACGTTGGATTTTGACGTCAGGATTCAATGTTGGATTTTAACGTTGGATCAACGTTGGATCATGACAGTGATCTGATGTCAAAATGCAACGTTGGATTTTGACGTCAGGATTCAATGATGGATTTTGACGTCGGATCAACATTGGATCCTGACAGTGATCTGACGTCAAGATGCAACGTTGAATTATGATGTCGGATCAACGTTGGATCCTGACAGTGATCTGACGTCAAAATGCAACGTTGGATTTTGACGTGAGGATTCAATGTTAGATTTTGACATCGGATCAACGTTGGATCTTGACAGTGATCTGACGTCAAGATGCAACGTTGGATTTTGACGTCAGGATTCAACGTTGGATTATGACATCGGATCAACATTGGATCATTACAGTGATCTGACGTCAAGATGCAACGTTGGATTTTGACGTCAGGATTCAACGTTGGATTATGACATCGGATCAACATTGGATCATTACAGTGATCTGACGTCAAGATGCAACGTTGGATTTTGACGTCAGGATTCAATGTTGGATTATGACGTCGGATCAACGTTCGATCATGACAGTGATCTGATGTCAAAATGCAACGTTGGATTTTGACGTCAGGATTCAAGGTTGGATTTTGACGTCGGATCAACATTGGATCCTGACAGTGATCTGACGTCAAGATGCAACGTTGGATTTTGACGTCAGGATTCAACGTTGGATTATGACATCGGATCAACATTGGATCATTACAGTGATCTGACGTCAAGATGCAACGTTGGATTTTGACGTCAGGATTTAATGTTGGATTATGACGTCGGATCAACGTTCGATCATGACAGTGATCTGATGTCAAAATGCAACGTTGGATTTTGACGTCAGGATTCAACGTTGGATTATGACATCGGATCAACATTGGATCATTACAGTGATCTGACGTCAAGATGCAACGTTGGATTTTGACGTCAGGATTCAACGTTGGATTATGACATCGGATCAACATTGGATCATTACAGTGATCTGACGTCAAGATGCAACGTTGGATTTTGACGTCAGGATTCAATGTTGGATTATGACGTCGGATCAACGTTCGATCATGACAGTGATCTGATGTCAAAATGCAACGTTGGATTTTGACGTCAGGATTCAAGGTTGGATTTTGACGTCGGATCAACATTGGATCCTGACAGTGATCTGACGTCAAGATGCAACGTTGGATTTTGACGTCAGGATTCAACGTTGGATTATGACATCGGATCAACATTGGATCATTACAGTGATCTGACGTCAAGATGCAACGTTGGATTTTGACGTCAGGATTTAATGTTGGATTATGACGTCGGATCAACGTTCGATCATGACAGTGATCTGATGTCAAAATGCAACGTTGGATTTTGACGTCAGGATTCAATGTTGGATTTTGACGTCGGATCAACATTGGATCCTGACAGTGATCTGACGTCAAGATGCAACGTTGGATTTTGACGTCAGGATTCAACGTTGGATTATGACATCGGATCAACATTGGATCATTACAGTGATCTGACGTCAAGATGCAACGTTGGATTTTGACGTCAGGATTCAATGTTGGATTTTGACGTCGGATCAACATTGGATCCTGACAGTGATCTGACGTCAAGATGCAACGTTGGATTTTGACGTCAGGATTCAACGTTGGATTATGACATCGGATCAACATTGGATCATTACAGTGATCTGACGTCAAGATGCAACGTTGGATTTTGACGTCAGGATTCAATGTTGGATTATGACGTCGGATCAACGTTCGATCATGACAGTGATCTGATGTCAAAATGCAACGTTGGATTTTGACGTCAGGATTCAATGTTGGATTTTGACGTCGGATCAACATTGGATCCTGACAGTGATCTGACGTCAAAATGCAACGTAGGATTTTGACGTCAGGATTCAATGTTGGATTTGGCGTCAGGATTCAATGTTGGATTTTGACATCGGATCAACGTTGGATCCTGACAGTGATCTGACGTCAAGATGCAACGTTGGATTATGACGTCGGATCAACGTTGGATCCTGACAGTGATCTGACGTCCAGATGCAACGTTGGATTTTGACGTCAGGTTCAAGTTGGATTTTGACGTCAGATCAACGTTGGATCCTGACAGTGATCTGATGTCAAAATGCAACGTTGGATTTTGACGTCAGGATTCAATGTTGGATTATGACGTCGGATCAACGTTGGATCCTGACAGTGATCTGACGTCAGGATTTAACGTTAGATTTTGACATCGGATCAACATTGGATCATTACAGTGATCTGACGTCAAGATGCAACGTTGGATTTTAACGTCAGGATTCAATGTTGGATTATGACGTCGGATCAACGTTCGATCATGACAGTGATCTGACGTCAAGATGCAACGTTGGATTTTGACGTCAGGATTCAACGTTGGATTATGACATCGGATCAACATTGGATCATTACAGTGATCTGACGTCAAGATGCAACGTTGGATTTTGACGTCAGGATTCAATGTTGGATTATGACGTCGGATCAACGTTCGATCATGACAGTGATCTGATGTCAAAATGCAACGTTGGATTTTGACGTCAGGATTCAATGTTGGATTTTGACGTCGGATCAACATTGGATCCTGACAGTGATCTGACGTCAAGATGCAACGTTGGATTTTGACGTCAGGATTCAACGTTGGATTATGACATCGGATCAACATTGGATCATTACAGTGATCTGACGTCAAGATGCAACGTTGGATTTTGACGTCAGGATTCAATGTTGGATTTTGACGTCGGATCAACATTGGATCCTGACAGTGATCTGACGTCAAGATGCAACGTTGGATTTTGACGTCAGGATTCAATGTTGGATTATGACATCGGATCAACGTTCGATCATGACAGTGATCTGATGTCAAAATGCAACGTTGGATTTTGACGTCAGGATTCAATGTTGGATTTTGACGTCGGATCAACATTGGATCCTGACAGTGATCTGACGTCAAAATGCAACGTAGGATTTTGACGTCAGGATTCAATGTTGGATTTGGCGTCAGGATTCAATGTTGGATTTTGACATCGGATCAACGTTGGATCCTGACAGTGATCTGACGTCAAGATGCAACGTTGGATTATGACGTCGGATCAACGTTGGATCCTGACAGTGATCTGACGTCCAGATGCAACGTTGGATTTTGACGTCAGGTTCAAGTTGGATTTTGACGTCAGATCAACGTTGGATCCTGACAGTGATCTGATGTCAAAATGCAACGTTGGATTTTGACGTCAGGATTCAATGTTGGATTATGACGTCGGATCAACGTTGGATCCTGACAGTGATCTGACGTCAGGATTTAACGTTAGATTTTGACATCGGATCAACATTGGATCATTACAGTGATCTGACGTCAAGATGCAACGTTGGATTTTGACGTCAGGATTCAATGTTGGATTATGACGTCGGATCAACGTTCGATCATGACAGTGATCTGATGTCAAAATGCAACGTTGGATTTTGACGTCAGGATTCAATGTTGGATTTTGACGTCGGATCAACATTGGATCCTGACAGTGATCTGACGTCAAAATGCAACGTAGGATTTTGACGTCAGGATTCAATGTTGGATTTGGCGTCAGGATTCAATGTTGGATTTTGACATCCGATCAACGTTGGATCCTGACAGTGATCTGACGTCAAGATGCAACGTTGGATTATGACGTCGGATCAACGTTGGATCCTGACAGTGATCTGACGTCCAGATGCAACGTTGGATTTTGACGTCAGGTTCAAGTTGGATTTTGACGTCAGATCAACGTTGGATCCTGACAGTGATCTGATGTCAAAATGCAACGTTGGATTTTGACGTCAGGATTCAATGTTGGATTATGACGTCGGATCAACGTTGGATCCTGACAGTGATCTGACGTCAGGATTTAACGTTAGATTTTGACATCGGATCAACGTTGGATCTTGACTGTAATCTGACGTCAGGATCCAATGTTGATTCGATGTCAGGATCCAATGTTGATCTGAATTCAAAATCCAACACAAGTGGATACAGCAAACTGACAACATAAATGTTTTTTCCACTATAAGTCTGTTGACATTTATTATGAAATATTAGCTTACAATATAAAGGGTTTCTGCAGGTCTTAAATAGTCTTAATTCACCTTGACATCTGCCCAACATGGGGAAAAAAGGATTTTTCTTTTATGGCAAACATCATTAAGTAAAGATCATGTTACATTAAGATATTTTGTTAATTTCTTATTGAAATTGTATTTATTGTATTGTATTTATCATTAGTAATGTTTGTAAGGACTTCATTTGGACAACTTTAAAGGCATGATTTTTTTTGCACTCAGATTCCAGATATTCAAATAATTGTATTTCGGCCATACATTTTCCCATTCTAACAAACCATACATCAATGGACAGCATATTTATTTGGCTTTTAAAATCCATCATTGACCCTTAAGACAGGTTTTGTGGTCCAGGTTCACATATCACACTATTAAAAATAAAAGGTATTTGTGTTTGCCACAATGTGAATAGGTTATTGTCTAGTCTATGTCGTAATAAAACAACATCCACAAGAAGAGTGGTTGTCTGTTTCCATTATATGAACCTCCAAGCATCTCATTCATTAAACTCTCATTCCATGCCTCAGTAAACACTCAAGACCACGGCATCCACAGAGGTTTCTGATCAAGCTGAGTTCCTACTTCAGATGCACAAATTCGGGCTCTTAATCCAAAGCGGACACTTGGTATACAGTGCTTCCGCTTGCTTATTGTCTATTAAACATAGAATGTCTACACAATAATTGAATTTGACAAATTTAACTATGGGGTTGTGTAGTCTGGAGGTTGTGTGAGCTGGCATAACCAAATTCACCCCAATGAGCAGAGAGGCCATGAGGACTCAGCGCCTTACCTGAACCAAATCCATTCAAAACTCCTTTACTAAACCTTCTTCTCACCGCAAGTATACCATATCCGTTTAATTTGGACACTGCCTTCCCAATGGACACTTTAATCTACTTTTGCACACATTTATTTTTTAAAAACATAACATTTTAATAAATCCCTCTCCAGTGCCAGTTTAAACATCATGCACTTTAATCTAAGCCAAGAGCATGAAATCTTTAACTTCAAAAAGTTCATACTGTCAATTTCGATGAACGTTTTTAAACGGAAAACCTCCACCTAAGTGAAAACGTGTCTAGTTTCATTGCCAAATTACATTTGAGATGACTACAGATCTGTTTAGTTCAGTAGTAATATCATTTCAAAAGAACAAAAGCTCTTTTCATCCTTATTTTGTATCAGTTCAAAGGCTCAGGTAGTAAATTTAACTGACACAAAAGCAAGTTTGTCGATGAAAGACTTTTACCTTATATCGGTTACCCAGCCTTCACCTATGGCGTGATCTTATAAACGCTGTCATGTGTTATTTTCAAAGTTTGCTAACAGTTTACCTCCTTTTAATATCCTCTTTAGAGGTTGTCAAACCTTGTGACATTTAAAGGTTGCACATCTGTGAAGAAAAACTGGGTAGAAGAGTCGACTGATTCCTTTATGTGTGTTTTTATTTATTTATTTAATCTCACTTTTCTTTCCTTTTTGTTTCCAGTACAAACAAGTCAGTGGTCTGATGTGATGTTATGCAAATCGAATCTCAAGGGAACGACATACGACAACCTCACGGGAAAAAATCAATACAAAAAACAATGAACTAGCGACTCGCCAACATCTTAAGATGCCAAAAATATATTTTGCCGTTATTAAAGTGTGTCTCCACAGACCTGCCAAAGCTTAAATGAGTTTATAATTTGTCTAATACACATTGTAAATGCACAACCTTAGTGTATTATTTAATAGCGGGATGGATTATGGATTTGAAAGGCCCCGGGATATCAAGCTTATTCTTGGGATCTCCTGTCACAACTTTCCCATAGGGAAAGAAAACACAGGAATAAGATGTCTTTAATACATCTGTTGTTTCTCCTAGACAGCATTGAGATTAAATGGAGATCAAATAGAGGCTTTTGCTTAAATCTCCTGCTTTTCAGATTTTCTCCTGAGACTAGAACATCAGTTATCTCGCATGTGTCCCCTGTAGTTTTAAAAAAGATTTGAACAATATCTTAAACTGTGCACACATTTGCTAAGAGACCAAGTCTTGAGTTTTCTCATCAAATTTGTCCAAGCATACAGTACTCAACTAAGCTATACTAATTTGTCCAGGCCAACCAAGTCAAACAGTCTGAAATCCATTTATTGAAAGGGGGGATTTATTAACTTTAGGGGGGACTGTAGAAAGAAATAAAACTCTTTGCAAATCTTTGCAGATATCAGCATGAGACATTTCATGTTGTATTTCTTGCGTTGTTTCTAAGAACAGCACTTTTGAAACTCATGCAAACCATATGTGAGAATATACATTTCACTTATAATAGAACAATGGTCAATTTTCATAAAAAAAAAAAACTAATGTATATTGTTTGGATGTGGATTTTAAGACTTAAAATTTGTGATTTCTTTTATTATTGATATAATAACACAATGTCGTGGCAAGTATTTTACGAGATAGCTAATTTGTACAATGTAAAAAATAAATTTCATGTCAACATAAGTTTTTGTTTTAGTTTAACTTAACAAATTAAGTTAAATAATTTCAACTTGTTTATGAGTTATGTCAGCTAAATACTAGTCAAAAACAAGTCAAAATTCGTAAGCATTTTATGAGATAGTTACGGTGGCTCTGAACCGCAAGTAATGAAAAAAAATACCTATCTCGTTATTTCAAGATAGTAATTCATTATAACAAATTACTAATTCATCATTACGAATTACTAATTCATCATTACGAACTACTAATTCGTCATAACGAATTACTAATTCATTTTAACAAATTACTAATTCGTCATAACGAATTAGTAATTCGTTCTAACGAATTGCTAAGTCGTTCTAACGAATTAAATTACTAATTCGTTCTAACGAATTACTAATTCATTCTAACAAATTACTAAGTCGTTCTAACGAATTAAATTATTAATTCGTTCTAACGAATTAAATTACTAATTCATCATAACGAATTAGTAATTCGTCATAACGAATTAGTAATTCGTCATAACGAATTAGTAATTCGTCATAACGAATTAGTAATTCGTCATAACGAATTACTAATTCGTCATAACGAATTACTAATTCGTCATAACGAATTACTAATTCGTCATAACGAATTACTAATTCGTCATAACGAATTACTAATTCGTTCTAACGAATTACTAATTCGTTCTAACGAATTACTAATTCGTTCTAACGAATTAAGTATCACATTATTTCGTGATTGCATCTCATCATGTAAAGGTAGTACCGATATCAGACACTAAAGGGCAGATCACGGCCATTCTGCTTTATCTGTTGCTCTTGGGATTACATGAAAGGTGAGGGTTCACTCGTGAAGGTGATTGACGACACAATGCGGTTGTTTTATATCAGTTTATTTGAAAGTTAATAGTATTCTATTTAATAGGGAATTAAAACCCTATATAAATTTTGCAGTCATTTAATGTTGGATGTGTTCGCGCTTCAGGTTCGGAAATAACCGAGGCCTTTGGGTAAGAAAAGATGAATAAAAATGCCACCTAAATTTAGGGCAAGTGGGCAAACATGACCTTTTACAATTAAGATAGATGTATTATAACTGTCATGATCTAAAAGAAATGTGAAAATATACATATGCATATGTCTCTATATGGTTTGTGGATCTGGTTTAATTGTGTGTGTGTTTGCGCGCATGAAACGCAGCGACAGTGACAGATGTTAAAGTATCCTTCCACTTCGAATTCAGGGTGCTCCTTCGGAGTTTAATCAATAACAAAAATTTATTAAATGACTATTAACATTATAAACATTAAACATGTTTTTGCTATATGTTGTGTATTGTATGATTTCCTTTATATGATATTCATAAAGGCAATGGAACAAACGATTTTACTAAAAGAGCATTCAATTGCTTACAAGTTAGTCAGAATCCTCAAATATCTATTCGTGCAGTTTTTCCTCTCAAAATGCAGCACATTTATGTATTCATTGTACAATGAATATATAAATGTGGTGCATTTTGAGAGTTAAACTGCACGACTAGACAACACGATCTCACAAAGTTCTGTGGGATAGTCACAGAATGTTTTGCTCATTTTTCCCTTGCATTCTCACAGATCTCCGCATTTTTGACTTTCTTTTCCGTGGCATTTTCACGGATTGGTTACTCAACTGGTTTTTGCTATATTTTCAAACCATTGTCGCTTCGGTTTAGGGTTAGATTTGAAAAGAAAGAAAGTCCGTGGCAGAGATCCGTGAGAATGCCACGGAAAATGAGCAACAATTCCGTAACTATGCTAGGAAATTCGTGAGATAAGGATTAGTTTGATTCAACCCCGGTTAATCCTGGCAGAATCTGTTAAACGTCAGGATGCTTTAGCAGCAAAGTCCTCTTAGTGCGCGGAAGATGAATTGGGTAAATGACTGCGCAAGCACGTTGAGGTGTAGCTTTTTACCTGGTTAAAGAAGGTTTGCCGAATATAGGCCTTTTATGATATTGACCTAATTTTTGTGCCTTTTACTTTGATTCAAAAAGGTCGGTGAAGACAAACCGTAAGGTTCTTTTAGAGATCTTTGCGTTTCATAAAACCTATGTTTGGCAGAAAACCACATTATACAAGTTTTCACACTCCATCAAATATACAAGGACATGGACGGACTTATAGATACGTAATCAATACAAACTGCAACAGAAATGCAATAGATCTACTGAAACTTTCTTTTATCAAGCAAATATCAACACAAAACATCCCATTATTTTTATTGTGACAATTAGCCACCAATAAACAGACTTTTAAAATGGTTTTTATAGCGCATGGCATTAGTTAACCGATTATCAGCCTAAAATACAAACTAAATTATTAAATCAAATTAACGGTACTAAAAAACAAGTCTTATATTTTGTCGTCAGAATATTAAAGATGGTGCGCAAATAATGAATGCAATTAAAGTTTGCGCTACTACAATGATGTTCCCGGTGGAACTGTGAAAATAGCATTGCTACAGATAGCATTATCAATCATATTGCATCTGCATATATATATATATATATATATATATATATATATATATATATATATATATATATATATATATAGGGGCTGTCAAAATAAACGCGTTAATAACGCGTTAACGCAAATTCATTTTAACGGCACTAATTTTATTAACGCGCGATTAACGCAATACGCAATTTCTGTTTGACCCACAGCTGGATGAATTGAGACGCAGCAAGTGACCCGCGCTGTCTAGATGAGTCTGAGCCTTTCATAAAAATAACAACATTAAGCCGTCGTCTAGGGAATGCTCTAAATGTTTATTAAACATCTAAAATGCACGTTTTCTCAACGTGCAGTTATCTTTATCTGCACGTTTTTTGTGAGGTGTACCGTCCCAAATCCATATAAAGCATAGATGCGTCTTCTTTAACTTTTTAGTTTCGTTTTTAAAGCATTCAGAAATGATAGAAAATAGACTGCAGGACTTTCTTGATGTTAAAATAATTATTAAGAGAGATAAAGTTCTGGGCTGCGTTCCCCGAAACCTTCTTAGCTCTACGTCGTTCTTAAGTTGTACCTTAAGCTGTACCTTATCGTTAATACGTGTTTCCTGAAACGTTCTTAGTTACGTATCCCTTCTGTAAGTCATTCGTTCGAAAGGTTGGTCTGGAGGACTCTTAGCTATACCTTATCCCACTTGACTCCGCTAGGGGCCATGACTGTGATAAAAGCTTGTGTAGATTTCAGTCTATATAATTAAATATCTGTAAAAAAAAAACACCGTGTTAAATTAGGCATTTTTTTATTTAAAGAATGAAACATAATTACACATTATTACACTGATGGTTGTTAGATTAATATTTTTTTCGAAAGGAACATCAGCTTCGAACTATTATTACAGGCTTAAGAAACTATAAAAAAAAAGAGTTTGGGTGGAGGAGTTATAGGTGGCAGCTAGATATACAGCGAATCTTACTAGTTCATTTGTGCATTTCAAATCCTTTAAATCTTTAGTTTACCGGCTATTTTAGCTGCAAAAAAACAAATCAAGTAAAATCGCATGCCACATTCATCACAAAATCGTAATTGTTGATTTTCCTAACTATTATTATTGATGTTAAGTCGACTTTGCATCGAAGTTTTTTAATGTTTTCTAACTTTGAGGCAGCTGCATGTCATATTCTTTATAAACACTCAAAAGAAACTGCTCCACTTGATTATTGCTTGTATAAGGTCAACACATTTTCCACATTAAAACTAATCAAAGCTAAAATCTAAAACAATCATATATTTATATATCATATATTTTAATGTTATATTAAGGTAAACAGACAGGCGCGGCTCCAGAAATGCGTCCGCTTTATCCGCATTGTAAACATCCAGTGTCCAAGCACAATAAACGCGTGAACTAATGAACAACAATTTGTTTTTATATATTTTAAGTGTAATGCACAGCCAAGCCAGGTGACTTGCATGACCCACCTTATTCCCCTGTGCAACGATTATGTTGGCAACGCATTTATTGGGAACCCCTAATATAAATTATCCGTTAAAGTTAATGAATAATGGATGAATTGGAGCAGTTTATGCATTATACTTTTGGACATGAAGTTGCGGGGTTTGCATGGGTTTGATATAAAATAAAATATACAAGGTTTATATTTAGTTGTTTGCAATTTGAAATATTTTTACCAGATATTCCTAATAAATGTAACTTGAACTATTTCTAAAATGTTTCTTTAATAAATAACAACGCTCTCGCAGCGAAGTACCTACTACATAAAGTGAACAATTGATTGTCGAGCAATCGATATCAACCTATTCAGCACCATCGCCATGGACAGCACCTGGTAACGTCGTACGTAAGAAGGAATACCTTAAGAAACCCGCTAAGGTACAGTTCGGGAAACACGCCTAGAAAAGGTAAACCTGTAGTTAAGGTTTAACTTAAGAGTCTTCGTAGCGCGCTAAGAGTCAACGGTATCGGGAAACGCAGCCCTGATTAATGTTAAAAGAGTTATTAAGAGTGACAATGCTCAAAAGCTATGTCTGACGCAGACGTCTGAAGCGCATGCACACAAACGCGCGAGTGCGCGGTGACCCTGATATATACAGTATAGACATCTAACACAAAATTACAGGTTTAAAAATATCTGTTTTGACAAGAATTCACGCAGGTATGACGTATAATCTGTTATATCTGAAGTGAATGTTTGGTTAACTGTTACGGAAAAGTATCTGTTGTATCGTATTATTATATTAAACCCTTGCATTATCCTACAGTATCTTAAAGTGGTCTCAATGTCAAAATTAAACAATAAAACAAAAACATATATGTAACATATATTGATATTGTTTTTGCTTTGCGTTATAAAGGTATAGATCTGTCATGCTTTGTCAGATTCCAAGTTTTTTAATAGAGAATGTTAAAATTTAAATGACAAATTTTTGAACATTTGCTCATCCCAACTCAATTTGCCAGCACAGGTCACAAATGATGCAGCAGCAAACAGAAATGGAGAAAGAACAAGGTCTTCTAAAGGCAAAAACATTTATAAAACTATGGCTGATGGTTCTGTTGAAAATGTAAACAGGCTGTTGTAGACATACATTTGTATATAGCATATATATATATATATATTATACAAATCCATGCTGATTAGAGCATTAAAAACTTGAAAAATGTTACATTTAGGTAAATTTAGAACAGATAAAAATGTGCGATTGATTTGCGATTAATCGAGAGTTAGCTCAATATATATATATATATATATATATATATATATATATATATATATATATATATATTGCAGATGCAATGATACTTCATACGGCTTCATACGACTTCAATATGAGAACCCTATACCTTTTGCAGTCATTTAATGCTGGATGCGAGCGCTTTGGGTAGAGAAGATGAATAAAATGTCACTTAAATTTAGGGTAAGTGGATAAACATAATCCTCTACAATTAAATTATGTACTATGACTGTCATGATCAAAAAGAATTGTTCAAACATACATTATGTTATGAACAGCACTGCATAGGCTATGTCTCTTCGTGGTTTGTGGATGGTTTAATTGTGTGTGTCTGCGCGTATGAAAGGATTTCCACCGACTGCGGAGCGGGATTTCCACCGACTGCGGAGCGGCTCCGCACTCGGCCGTCCGTCAATACCCACCAGATCCGTATTTGTTGCAGAGCGGCTGCGTGCTGAAGTGACGAGAACAACCCATCCTCACCCCATGCGTCAATATGTTACGCGGAGGGTATACCTTTCGCATCATTTTTTGACGAACTGGGGACTTCAATACTATTACGTCCGTTGCATTCTCTTTCCTATTTTCTTACCATTTTCGCGTCGGTTTAGGGTTAGATTTACATAATGACATCCCTACCCAAACCTAACTCTCTCTAACCCCAACGCCAGGTGACAACTGTCGTACCTAACTCTAACCCCAACGTCAGGTGACAACTGTTTAATTTCGCGTACACTGTTTAATTTTGCGTAATCTAACCCTAAACCGACGCGAAAATGGTAAGAAAATAGAAAAAGAGAATGCAACGGACGTAATAGTATTGAAGTCCCCAGTTCGTCAAAAAATGACGCGAAAGGTATACCCTCCGCGTAACATATTGACGCATGGGCAAGTGTCGTCAAATATTGACGCCATGGGATGAGGATGTGTAGACGAGAACCCATGAGGTCTCGCAAATTCACGTGATGATCGCGCGATACCTAGTTCTGTCTCTGCCCATTATGCCGTTGAATTATGACGTTTTTACAAACCAGCCCAGATCACAACACGAGATCTCGCGTAGACAGAGCAGTACATCAAATCCATCAAAAATTCCAAAAATAAGAAGGCTGCTAAAACATTTATTTATGCTCTATCTTTAATGTATTTATTTGAAACTCCCCCTGGCTCTGTTGTTGTCTGGTATTTGTTGTTTCTGTATTAATGACTTTATTTGTGTGTGTTTGTAATGTTTGTATTGCAAAGATTTAATAAAAAAACACGAGTTCTCGCGAATTCAGGTATGATCACGCGATAAAGTCATCGCTCCGCCCTGCGGAGCTGGCCGGCATCCGTCAAAAATAGAAGCTCTGCGTATTTATGCCGGAGGGCTGCGGATGGCCGGAGCTGTGACGGATTCGGAGCGCAGTCAGTGGGAATGGAAACCGATTGACTCCGCCGCCGTTCCGCAGCGGATCCGCAGCCGTTCCGCAGTCGGTGGAACTGCGTTTCCAGACATCAAGGATATTTAAAGACGCAACATAATTTATATTAAGTAACCATTTATTCAAAGTAACCTTAACGTTATACAGTATTCCACTTCAAATTCAGAATGCTGCTTTGGACTTTAATTCATAATATATTTATTATTAATATATATAGACTATAAACATTAAACATGTTTTTGCCGTATGCTGTGTATTGTATGGGTGCCTTTTTATGATATTCATATAGAATATGGAACCAAAGATTTTACTAAAAGAGCATTCAATTGTTTACAAGTATGTCAAATTCCTCATATATCTAGTCGCGCAGTTTTACTCTCAAAATGCACAATTATGTATTCATTGTATTGCTCTCTGTGCCACGTATTAGTTCTCTTCAAACAGTTACTCCCGGCGTAAAGCCATTCGGATATATCGCGTTGTTGGCAGAATAGGATCCTTTGGCCACAAAGTCTTAGAGGAATGCAATGACTTGGCCAAAATGCATCCTGGAAGAATGGCACGCATACGTCATAGAGGATTATTCTTATTATTACAGAAAAGCAACCTTTACATTTTAAGGTAAAATGAAACTACGATTGTATGTCTTATGTTTTTAACTGAACGGCGATCAACAAATACGACTTCCGGAAGACGCACCGAAATCCTGGCCAGGACTTGTCCGGGAAGAATGACACATATGGTCACCCTAGAATTGGGTGAATGGCGGCGCAAGCACATTGAGGTGTAGCTTTCTACCTGGTTAAAGGAGGTTTGACAAATATAGGGCTTTTCAATATTGATCGAATTGTTGTGCCAATGTGCCTTTTACTGTTATTCAAAAAGGCTGGGAAGAGAACCCGGAAGGTTCTTTTATAGATCTTTCGTTAAAACCAATTATTTCGTTATAACGATTTAGTAATTCATTTTAACAAATTATTATTTCGTTAAAACGGATTAGTAATTCGTTATAATGGATTAGTATTTCGTTATAACGAATTATTTTTTCGTTAAAACGAATGATTATTCTGTTAAAACGAATTAGTAATTCATTTTAATGAATTATTATTTCATTAAAACGGATTAGTAATTTGTTAGAACGACTTAGTAATTCGTTAGAACGATTTAGTAGTTCGTTAGGACAAATTACTAATTCGTTATGATGAATTAGTAATTTAATTCCTTAGAATGAATTAATAATTTAATTCGTTACAACGAATTAGTAATTTGTTAGAACGAATTAGTAATTCGTAATGATGAATTAGTGATTTAATTCGTTACAACGAATTAATAATTTAATTCGTTAGAACAATTTAGTAATTCGTTAGAATGAATTAGTAAGTTGTTAGAACGAATTAGTAATTTAATTCGTTAGAACGACTTAGCAATTCGTTAGAACGAATTACTAATTCGTTATGACGAATTAGTAATTTGTTAAAATGAATTAGTAATTCGTTATGACGAATAAGTAATTCGTAATGATGAATTAGTAATTCGTAATGATGAATTAGTAATTTGTTATAATGAATTACTATCTTGAAATAACGAGATAGGTATTTTTTTTCATTACTTGCGGTTCAGAGCCACCGTAGATAGTAATTCGTACAATGTAAAAAATTAATTTCATGACAGTTCAAAAAGTTTTTGTTTTACTTTAAATTAACTCATGCCCCGCCAGCCTTTTTTTTTTTTTTTTTTTTTGAAAAGTTGCCTGCCAGCATTTTTTGTGATTTTGACAAATTTTCACAGATTTTCACAAAATGCATTTCAGGAAAATTTTCTTCTAAAAATATATAAACATACAAATATATAAAATAAAATAACAGACACTCTGCTTTCAAACAAACAATACACAAACAAACAAAACGATAGAGAAAAAAACACGTTTCATCCTATCTTTATTTTTTCTCTGTTTATAAACTCTTAAATATTGGTATATTTCTTAAAAAAAAATAGCAAAAAGCGGAAATAAATATATATTTTTTGCTTCATTTTTTATAAATTGGGTAAGAGCGGCTATCTAGTGGATAATCGCGGTATTACAGATTACCATAAAAACTAATCAGGAACACATTTTTGTTTTCTCAATGTTTTCTCTTAATTGAGATAAATTGTCAATGGCGGGGAATGAGTTGACAAATTAAGTAAAATAATTTCAACTTGTTTATAAGTTGTGTCAGCTAAATACAAGTCAAAATCCGTAAGCATTTAATGAGATAGCTAATTGGTAAAATGTAAAAAAAAATATTTCATGACAACATAATTTTTTTTTAAAAAAATTAAGTTAAATAATTTCAACCTGTGAGCAAGTTATGTCAACTAAATACTAGTCAAAAATGTAAAATAGTAGCTTCAATTGATTGCATATCCAATTTAATAAAAAATTCATGCAGTGTGTTTTACAGTGTAATGAATTTGATTTGCCCTGTGATGTTGAGATATATATATATCAATAAAAAAAAAACAGTTCAAGACATGCTGCTGTAATTTTACTGTAAATATACCATCTGTCTTATGTTCCTGTTTTTGTTTTTTTTTTCTTGTGGGATTTTAGGAGATACATTAGCAATAAAGTTGAGACATAAATGAGTAATAATTGAAATAAATCTACTCTGACTAATAATTTTTCTTCCATTTAATCGAAATTATATAGCAATAATGAGAAATAATGATGTTTTTCACGAAAAAAGTAGAGTCTTGGAAATGTAGAGATATGCACATGTAAACAAACTTTTGAATTTAACCCCGTAAGGTAATTGCAATAGCCGGAGGAGAATTCCCCTACTGGCGATTCACTGCATGCTTGATTAATTACCTTTCTAGTGAAAAAAGTCCTTCTAGGTCTTTTCTTTTACCTTGAGGCAGGGCCTTAAAATGAGCCGAATAGGCAGAAAACCTTTCACCAGGGTTTTTGAGGGTGTGCGATGTGGAAAGTTGAATCTGTCAGATCCGAAAGCAACTGTAATTGCAATCAGCCAGCGTTCGGTGGCCAGATATGTGGTTTAGCTGACAGTGTTTGGGATTTCCATCTCAGCTGGTGTTAGTCGACACAAAAGAGCCATTCAGAGACAGGGAAAACAATTATCTTCAGATTTGTGGCTTTGATGGGGTCCGTGACATTTTTGCGATTCAAAGTTTCTGAAAGAGTCAGAAGGCTGGCCGTGCGTTTCATGCTGTACTGATATCTAATTGGGTTGTTTGACAATGCGCTATGTAGCCGTTTCTATCGCAGTGTGTGGTTAATTGATTTAATTTATAAGCTCGTGATATGCAATTGCTCTTGTCTCATTTAAGCCATCATCATTATGTTCGACAGATAATAAAAAGAGACACAAGTAATGGTGAAGATTAGAAAGACAAATCAAGGTGCTTTACCTTTTGCGTTGCCACATAATGAGATAAACAGCTTTAGCATTTTTCATCCCGCAGGTTGTGAACAGTAAATCTGAAAGCAATGATAACGATCAATGCTTATCATTTTATAAATAATAACGGTTTAAATCTATCATTTTAAACTATTGCATTAAACCTAATTTTCTGCAAGATCAGATCAAACTGGTAAAGTAGAGACCAGTCTCTATTTCTTTCACTAGACGATTTCTGTAGCTTGGCAATGCTGGCGCTCTATGGAGATGAGAAAAGGCAAGTATCAATGGGCAGAAAGCATCATGGGAAAACTCATCCGCCAGTCCGCTGTATGATCTTCTGCCCAGAAGCTCTGAAAAAGGCCAACTTCACAGCAATCTGTGACCTGTCCAATGTGAGACACTAGCTACAAATGAAAAAAAAGAGGACTGGTGATTAAGATATGGCTGACCGTGGCTTCATGTCTTAAAATACATTTTAAGTCTTAAAATACTAAGAGATGATATCATTAATAGACACAGTTGAAAGCGTAAACGGTTAGAAAAAACAAACTACATATAAAGAGTTTGGTTCCAAAACGTGAGTTACTGTACAACCAAAATCATTGTATCAGGTCAGTATTAAAAAGTAAATTATAAATTTTATGCAAAATCCTATATCTGCCGTGTTATTTTGTCATCTTTTCTCCCTTTTTTCCTAAAACGTGATAAACGCCACTCCTCATTTTCTGCAGAATGCAATAAATCCGCTTAACCAATCACAGTGCACCATTCCATGCATTGTAAACAATAATGGTGGCGCTTTGAATACACACAAAATCCTAGTTCCTTCGTGATCAAGAAAACAAAAACGGGAAAGAAACGTAAGCCATCAAAACCGAATAATTTACGCGATAGGCACTCGTGAGACTGAAAAATGTTGGCTGTTGCTTGTTCTCCCAACAACATTAAACTTCTGTCATGCTAACACAGTGACCACAGGGGATCTTAGGAAAAACTTTCTATTATTTTACTCAAAGCCAGCGAAAATCAAGCAGGACATTTTACAGCTTATCGCTTTCAAAAAAGTTCAGCAACAATGTTCCAAGCAATGACAGTGTTCTTAATATGACAAAGTAAGTGTTTTGCTTAATGCCATTAATGTTTATTTATAGGTGTATACCACTAGTCAACTAAATGAATATAACATTGCAAAGGTGAATGCACAATTATATATTGATTTAATAGATTTATAGCATATTGAAAAAATAATAATAAATAAATCTTTAGAATGAATCTTTGAAAATCTATTTTTTTATGTTTTTATAACCTTAAAGATGCTGTGTGAAAGTTTGTAACAGAAAATAGTGGTTTTCATCGCCAAAATTAGTCAAAATGGATTTATTGCATTTTGGAACCAAACTAGAAACCAAAATAGAATATGTGGGGAACACGGGTGACATGCCCCCTCACTTTTTAAATCACTGCCACCATTTCCTCTTACTTAGATTTGAGTGAAATAACATTAACCCAATCACAAGTGAGCGTTATGAAGTGATCATCTTTCATGCATGCGCCTCTGGTTGACCTTCCAAGTTCAATAGACGGGAGTGGGAACAGTGCAGACCTGTCACTAACTATCATTTCATATGCTTTCAGGCATTGCCAATTTAATATTTAAGCATTGGAAGACTCCCACGCTTTTTCCTTGCTTCAGAATGCAAAAGTTCATGTTTGCTTGTTCTTGTGCTTGAACATACATATTTACACAAACCTGCCTAAAAATGCCATGATTTCCTATCCAGTCTCATGTAGATGCATATAAATAGCACAAAGTGTAAAAATACATACACCGAATTCCACTTTGGCGTGCATATGATACCCCAGTCCTTCCCATTCAATTAAACGGCTTAAATTAAATCTTTTTTTGTCATTTTATTTATTGGTTTCTCAATTTTTTCAGTCTTTTAAACAATTTTCTATTGGGTTTAGGGTTAGATTTCAGATTTGCTTAAAGGTATAGCGGAAGATTTTCGTTTTCCGGGTGGATCATCTATATTATTGGTCATCCCAGATGTCAATCATTCTGATGATATGTTGACATATAACCGTCGTACGTGCTCGTCCCTAGGTTAGCGTTCTGCACATGCGCACTTTCCTGTGTATATGTGTGTTGTGCTACGGTTTCAACCATTCATTGAAGCTCGCGTTATCACTGTGTTTTTTTTTTTAAATGTCAGATTGTCGCAAGAGAAAAGGTGTCTACGAATTGTATGACAAGAAGAGAAAGGACTATGAAGAAAGAAACAAGACCAGAGTGTTTATGGGAGACTATTTCACACGCTGGCCGCTGGCGTGAGGTAATAGGACAGGTTGGGCTTCCCACACGAAGTTTCTACTGGAAAGGTACATTTTGTCATGCAATTTGGAGAAATCCATTTAAAATCACTGCTAGTTAAAATTTGATGTAAGCTAAGATTAGCCCTGGCAGAAGTCACGAACCGCACAGACACGGTAAATATGCCGACAGCAACTTGTAAACAGAGCGAAGAGAAGAACTACCTGCACCCTCTCTCTCCGTCTCGTGCACGCTTTTAAAAGGCGTTCCCTCTCGGGAGGAGGTAGAGTGTTGCGCGAGGGGCGGTTCTTTTAAATAATTCGGGAAAATCTTCCGCTATACCTTTAAGGATGTTATTTAATATATAGCTTTCTCCATGTTTTTGTCTATATTTAAGCCATCATGGTCGCTTGGAGTTGGGGTTACAATTGGGGTTTGGGTAGGGATGTAATTTTATATAACAAAAAGTTGTTCTAACCCTAAACCCAAGCGGAAATGGTAAAAATAGCAAAAATCCGCCGTTTAAGTGAATGGAAAGGACTGGCGTATCATATGCACGCCAAAGTAGAATTTGGCGTATGTATTGCACCATTTTACACTTCGTGCTATTTATACGCAACTCTGTGAGACTGTTCTGATTTCTCTCATAAACACACTGTTCAAGGCGAATGTAAGCATTTTGGATCTGTTCACTTACTCTTATGTTGCTATTTGCAATGTTATTTGTATAGACTTTTTTAATAAACTATTGTAACAATACTTAGGATCACTAAATAGTTAATATATACATTATAAGACTAGGCAGAATGTATTAAATTATTTTATTAAGTCTCTGTACTTGCAAAATGCAAGGTCTCTTCACTGTCCTCAAAAGTTCATTCAATATCGTAATATATTCAGTCAACCTCTTTGTAATGTGGTTAAAGCTCTTGCACCTCCCAATTCACCTCCCTCGCACTTAAAGGACTTTGGTACTAAATCAATGTGCCGTTTAACAGATTCTGCCAACCACACGATATGTATGAATGCCATGTGCATAAGGGTTAATGTTATGAAATAATTCATTTTTGACAGACATATTTTTTGGCGTCAAGCTCCTTTTATAAGGTTTATGTTGTAGCTATATATCCATGCTTTTTTACGCAGTTTATGAGAATTGGGTGCAACATGTCTGGGTTTAAGATGCTGTCAGAAAAAATTGTTCACTGGGGCATCACGCTTTAAAAAGGTCTCAACTCTTTCACCCCCATTAGCAAATTATCTTGTCAATTAATAGAAAACATGTGCATAAAAAAATGTGTTTCTGATAATTTTTTATGTTAATCTGCAATACCGCGATTATCCACTAGATCAACTTACCCAATTTATGAAAAAACTAAAGCCATGTTATTTACTAAATTTAAACTCTGTGTATATTTTGATAATCATTCTGAATTTGATCTCTAACAAAATTTCTTAACAAGAAAATTGTCCTGGAAGGCATTTTGTGAAACTTTTGTGAAAGTCACAAAAAAATGCGTTGATGTGTACCATTTAGGTACATATACGTATACATTTGGTACCCATATGTACCTTTGAGGTACTAATATGAACTTATTATGTGCAAAGGTTTACTTTTTGAAAGTGTACCAGCCTAGTGACATCTAGGGACCATTTTTAACCATTTTTTTCTGACAATGTAGCAATCTACTTTCGTACTCTTCATCTTGGAAAGCTTCTGCTCCAGCTTGCATTGAAATCATTCTGTGAACTTGCCGCAGTGCATTTTGGGATTGTCCGTGCAGTACACATGTGACTTCGCCTCAAATTATGTCCATAATTAGAACTCTCAGATGGCACGGTAATTTCAATAACATGCAATTTGAGACAGCCTTCACACTGATAATCTGACTACGATGCCCAAAATATATCCAAATAGGATAAGAGCGCATGCTACTCCCTCGATTTTTCATTTCGGGAATGCATTTTGATAAAGCCATGTCGTCCCTTGTGTAAGTGTAATGAGAAACTGAGAACATGATGTTAGTAAAATTGCAGGGAGCCGCAGACATGTGCCGTCGCATAACTAGAGAGTACAGATAATAACAGCAGTCGTGTTATTAATCGATGGCAGAATCACTTCTGCAAATGTTATACTGTATCAGGCCATTTAAGCTTAACATTTTTGCTTTTAAAATAGCAAAGGCTTGACAATGCTTTTAACAGGAGCTGTATCAGGAACGAGGGCATATTGAACAGGATTTCTCCTGGTGAGAAAGACATCTCCAGTTCTTCGAAGGTCTTTCATATAGCCCTGACCAGCAGGATTCAAATAACAGGCAAACGAAATCAATGATCCGCACATCACAGTGACACAGTCGTTGCATGGAAATCTGTCCCAGCGGGGGCTCAATACTGACTATCCACGGTAAATAATCATTGATGCCTATTGAATCCTTCATAGGCCCTTCAGCTCTGTAGTGACAGACAAATATTTGCACGTCTTTTTCCATCTTTGGATAAGCATTTAAACCCAAATCAAACAATTAGCAGGCTTTGCTTTTCTTTTTTTGGTAAAATGTAAACAATAGATTAATAAAGAAATCCCACTGATTCACTGTGATAAAGAGACGTACTGTACTGTACTGTACTGTTCTTGGATGAATTTAAATATTCTTAGCAAATGATAATTGAAAAAAAAAGGAAAATGCGGTTATTGCCTGTTCTGGAAAATTGATTTGTGCATGATGATATTCTTATTCGTTTTGCAAAGTGCTTTTAATTAAGCGCTTTATTTAAATTAGAGGACAAATAGTTCCTCTTGTGAGTTAGGAAATCTATTAATTTTCTTGCAGCTCAATATGGAGCAGTAAGTTGGTCTTTTCTTCTCTGAATTGAAATCTAATGGCAAATAAATGCGATACTCTCACCAAGAGATGCAGATTAATGATCGAGTTATTAGGGGCTATTAGTCTTCAATTTCAAATATGTTAAATAGTTTTT
Source organism: Misgurnus anguillicaudatus (assembly GCF_027580225.2). Lineage (NCBI taxonomy): Eukaryota > Metazoa > Chordata > Actinopteri > Cypriniformes > Cobitidae > Misgurnus > Misgurnus anguillicaudatus. The sequence continues at coordinate 45,575,633 of NC_073339.2, forward strand.
TTTTCCATTGCTTCAGGGATCCAAACAATTGGGAGGCTGTGTATTATAAAATACAAATTCAGAAAATCACTTCTGAAAAGGTTATGATTTTATACTAAATGTGCATTGCATAAGAATTGATCAAACCTTAAAATAAAATGAAAGCAATATTGATAAATAATGTGTGACTTTGTCTGTGAAATCCAAAATTTGAAGCTTCAAAGATTGATTTCGCTCATTGATTTCACATTGACATGACCTAAGTCACTATAAAATATATCAAGATTATATTTTCACAGAATGCTATTTACATTATGTTAGATGGGTTTCACGCAACCAACCTATTCTCACCAAAATGCGTACAAATAACACGCAGTGTGATTATCGTGCAATAGATATGCCAAATTCCAATTTTGCATGTATATGATACGCCAGTCCTTCCCTTTACTTATATGGTGCATATCTTTGTGTCATTTTATTTATTGGTTTCTCATTTGTGGGTAAGAGCAATTTTTTGTATTATAAAATGACATCCTAACCCAAAACCCCAATTCTAACCCCAACTCCAAGCAACCATGATAAAAAAAAAACATGGAAAAACCTATATGTTAGATAACATCTTGGGCCCTATCTTGCACCCAGCGTAATTGACTTTGTCAGTGACGCATGTATCATTCGTATTTTGCACCGGCGCATAGCGAGTTTTTCCCTCCACAGACGCACGTCGGCAAATGAACTTGCGCTCCCTGGGCGGTTCAGCCAAAAATGGAGGCGTGTTCCGGCGCAAACCATCCCTGATGCTATTTTGCAGTTTCATAAAACAATTGCGCCACTGACCAGAAAAAAATAGTGTAAAGTTAGTGGCGCATCGCGTGGTTAATTATGCTATTTTAAGGGCGCATGCTTGACTATAATGTATAGCGTGCACAACGCGCAGTGCTTATCTAATCTACACAGATGCAACAGTTATTTTTGCAAATCATAAATTGTTACAATAAAAAATATTAACACATGAGATAAGGGAAATCATAGTGGTGAGCATTGTGGTGATAGTTTTTATTAATTGTGTGGCTGCGTTACAAAATTCTCATGCAAATAACGATTAAAGTATTTTCATAAGTTTGTTGTGTGGCTGTATTACGTTTATTTTATGTAAATAATAATTAAAATGTTTTCATAAGAAACCTTAATGTATATGAACTTGATTTGTAAGTGTACTTTGGGGTTGGACCTTGCTTGCGTTTCTTGGGTCCGATTTCAAAGCCCCCAAACCCTTTCAGCGGTGAGGGTGGACGCAGCGATGTCCTCTGCTAGCGTCAGGTCATGTGTAGAGGCAGATCCACCTCCCGTTACACGGCGTGCCCGATTTATGCTGGCAAGCTTGGGATTTCCCCGTCTCCTGACATCATAGCGCTTGGCGCAACGATGGGGATGCCAGCTGATGAGACAATTGCCGACGCTGATTTGGGCAGGTTTCTCCCCTCCCCATACAAAACAACTTCTCTGTCTTTGACTGCTCTTACAAGAACGTCGGTCTCCTCGGCTGTGAACCGCTCCTGGCGTGCACCTGGTAAATCCGTCATAATAATAGCAAGCCGCCATGGAACTTGCGCACTTGCGTTTAAAGGGAATGTTGGATAGCGTTCTGATTGGTTTATTTGACGTTACGTCCAAACCACACCTATGAATAATGAACCTACTTCAGACCAACCCCTTATTGATTTGCGCCTGGCGCAATAATTATTTCTCCCGCCGGGAAAATAACAACAGCACCCAAGATCCGCCCACAAAGTCACTTGCGCTTTGTGCTTCGCACTTGCGTTTCAGATCGTTAAAATAGGGCCCCTTAAAGCAAAGCCCAAATCTAACCCTAAACCCAAGTGAAAATGGTTTAAAAAAAACAGAAAACAAATGAGAAACCAATAAATAAAATGGCACGAAAAGATGCGCCTTATAAGTGAATGGGAAGAATTGACGTATCATATGCACGCAAAATTGGAATTTGGTGTATCTATTGCATGTTAGTTGTATGCATTTGGTATGGGCCGATTTCACAGGCAATGTCACAAGTCCTTGGGCCTCATTTATAAAGCGTGCATACGCACAGATTTGATAGTGAAGTCTGCGTACACAAAAATCCACGGTAAAGCCCATATTTATAAAAACTGTCTTTGGCATGGAAAAGTGCTTAGCGCCACGTCAGGGTCTGAGCAGACGTATGCACTTTTGCTTGACTGATTGCGTTTAAAGGCAGAGATCTGAAACTCATTATCTGTGTTCAAGATCATTTGCGATTTACAGATTTCCCATCTAAAAGAAAGGGGTACACGCGTTTTCTTTGCGTACGTTCGTTCTATGTACGCATTTTTGGATAAAAGATGTAGGATGGTTTCTACGCAGCATTTTATAGATGAGTCCCCTTGTGTGTGGGGAAAATAGCAATAAACACATTAAGAGAGTTTTTTTACATCCCTGAATAGCTAAAAGGATACTCGAGCCAAATATCAAAATTACCCCATGATTTACTCACCCTCAAGCAATCTGAGATACATATGTCCATCATCTTTCAGACGAGCACATTTGGAGTTATTTTAGTAGATGTCCTTGCTTTTCCCAGCTTTATAATGGTAGACAACGTCTGACTTTGAAACCCAATAAAGTCCATCCATCCTTCACAAAAGTATTCCACACGTTTCCAAGAAGTTGACAAAGGTCTTCTGTGGGTAATCGATTTTGTAAGAAAAATATCCATATTTTAAACTAACAAGACGGTAACGATGCCATCTTGGAGTTAAACGATTCACGAGAGAGTTTTAGCAAAGTGAGCGTTCGTTGCAATGGGAGTCCAAGATGACGTTGTTCCCGGAAGCTAGTTATTACAGTTTATAAATATAGTTTGAAATATAGACCTTTATTAACCGCTGTGCGGTTTACCTATGTGAAGGATGAATGCTTTTTTGGGGTTTAAAGTCAAAAGTGGTTCCTGAGCCCTGTTTTCTACCATTATAAAGCTTGAAAAACAAGGACATTTACTAAAATAACTCCTGAAAGATAATGGACAAATGTATATCGGATTGCTCGAGGGTGAGTAAATCATGGGGTAATTTTGATATTTGTCTGATGTATCGCTTTAAAGTCAATGCTACTAAGCTCCCCAAGCATGCAAACAAATCAATAAGACAAAAATAAGTCAAATTTCTGATGTTTTGAATCCAGCAGAGTAGCAGATTATTGTTTGTTTATATTATTATACATTATTATTCATCTGTATCCAGCAGACTGATAGCATTTCTGTAATGTTCACGATAGAAACGTAGTTTCATACCAGTGTAATGTACTGTAAAAACTACAGAAGCAGCACAGATATTCGCTCGAGAAACACTTAAAAAAAAAACCTGTAACGCAGAATGTATTTGCAGACTGTATACACGCAGCTTTCGTTTTGCTTGCATGTACTTCACAGATCTGTTTACTATTAAACTAAACATACTGTATATATTGTACTGAATGCATGTCAACAAACAACTATATGTGAAGTCAAGAATTCAGCTGACAGGGTGAATCGCTGGGTACGCTAAGGTCTTGTGTTTAAATCCCAAGCGATGCACAAATCGCTAAAAGCACTGTCAAATGCATGAATGTAGTTGAAGCATTATTGTGCTATCATTAGGTGACATTGAGGTGATGCTCTCCTGCTTCTTCTCTGATTACATCAGTCGCCAACCCTCTCTGTGCATCAGTTGGCTTTCATCATTCATCAAGCTACAGTTTCAAAGTAGTTTCCCCTTACCGACGCCAACTTGGATCTATTATAGGAATATCACCCAAAAAACATCCATAAGCACGAATCATGACACTACAACTCCTAAATAAAGAAAGCAAGCTGTGATGGATCAGTCCGAAAATAATTCGTGTTTCAAAGGTTGCCTCCCTGTCTGAGGACGACAGAAATAATTTCAACATGTTGACTGACGCTAAGAGCCTTTCGTGAGATTATTGACAGCTGATGGAGCCAAAGGGGCTTTAATAGTTGCAATCGAGCACATCTAAAGGTTTTGCCAAGCACTTCAGTGAAGTGAATAGATCTAGAACAATGTGTTTGTTATTGTTATGATGACAGCAAAAGGCCAAGTAAAAAGCATGAGGTCAGAATGGCATTAACCTTATTATGTCTAATATCTAAGGTAGGTGCCATTTTGTGTTTTCTGGTTTTGTGTTTATTATTTTGCTTCTCAACAATAAGACAGGTAACAGTATTACGATTGCTTATACTTTGAGTTGGGACTGTTTCTGCTATGAGCATGAATGATACTTTAAATCTTACAGCTCATTTAAAGGCTTTTGATAATTTTGAAAACTTTTTGGCAACATACATGGCATGAACATCATAAAAAATCATTTAGAACTGCTTTGCAACTTATTTTCAACCATTTAGCAATGCCTTAGCAAACACACACACCACTGGCACCAGGTTTAGCACAGGCCACCGCATCTCACATTGAAAGTGTAAATAAGCAACCCATTCTCAATCCCCAAGCCGTCAAAATCTGAAGCATGTTCAAACGCCTTCAGCGTCAGTATGAAGACGCGAATGGTGCCCCTATGCGTCACTTGCTAATCCATCAGCGTCGGATATAGACGAAAGGGAATCCCGGAAGGTGATGCCGTCACGTTATGCGACAATTGGTAGGATCATGCCACTTCTGGACAGTAACTACTAAATTTTTGTTCAAAATTTTTTACCATTGTCGCTTGGGGTTGGGGTTAGAACCACTTTCTGTTACATAAAATTACATCCTAACCCAAACCCTACTCTAACCCTAACCCAAAGCGACAATGGTTTAAAAATCAGAAGACAAAAAGTATAAACCAATACAGACATCCTAACCCAAACCGGAACTCTAACCCCAACCCCAAGCAACAGTGGCTTAAAAATCAGAAGACAAAACGTATAAACAAACTGACATCCAAACCCCAAGTCTAACCCCAACCCTAAGCGACAATGGTTTAAAAATTAGAAAAAAATTGAGTAGTTACCGTCCAGAAGCGGCATGATCCTGCCGATCATCTCATAACGTGACGGCATCACCTTCCGGGATTCACTTTCGTCTATATCCGGCGCTGAGGGATTAGCATGAAAGCAACGGAGTTCCCATTTCGTCGATATAGTGACGCATAGGGGCACCCTTCGCGTCTTCGTGCTGATGCTGAGGGCGTTTGAACATGCTTCAGATTTTGACGCCTTGGGAAGTGAGAATGTGTTGCAACAAGTTATTCAGTAAGTAAAATCCCGGATCTGCAGTCAGTGAGTTGGTCAGTCTTATTTCCTATCATTTAACTGCTTGCTTCCTGTTTTTACTTTAGCTCAATGACAAAGACATTCCCATATACGGTCTCTTTAGGTTTAACAATCTGTCTTATCTGTCAGGCAGGTAATCGGCTGGAATCCTCAACATTTAACATTAAAACTTTGGCTGAAATATGCTTGGGTTTAACTTTGAAACCTCTGATTACAAACCTCTAAAAATATGTAATGTATGATGAAATATACACCCTCACTGACTGTAATATCTAGCAGTGATGTGTTTATGTCTCGGTATATTCTTGTCTACAAATGCACAACTGTACCTCACTTCATCTTTCTGCATACCGGTAATTAGATTTTTGCGACTTCCAAAATGAGCACTCAATTTTTATGTTGCCGCTAATTATAATTATGAATAATTAAATTTGTAATAATAGATAAAGACGTTATTATCTAAGCATTATTAGGAGCTCTGAGAACACAGATACGATACAAATGTACCTTGAATGCTCTGTAAGTTGTTTTGGATGAAAGCGTCTGTCAAATGCATCAATTAACTGTAAATGTAATCCAAATAAAATGGTAATCCGTTGTGCACAGTTGCATTTTTTACCCTTAATCTTAACTTGGTTTATATTAAATATGTTCTTTCATGTAATCTAAAAAAATGGGGCCTATATGTAAACATCTAAATAAACCGGTTTTAAGTCCCAAACCAACAAAAGACATCAACAAAGTTCATTTTTAAATGAATACTCCACTTTTATGAAAAATCCTGGTAATTAATACCCAGTCTCACAAAGTTTCGTGATATAGTCAAGTAATTGTTTTAGTCTTTTTTTGTGATATTATCACAAATTTGTGTGTTTTTTCGTGATCGTATAACGTATTCCTGTTTTTCGTGTGTTTATCACGTATTGGTTACTCAACTGCTTTTTCCTTTTTTTAAACCATCGTCGCTTCGGTTTAGGGTTAGATTTGATGCTTGCATTAGAATGTCACTTTATGTATTGGTTTATACTATTTTTTCAGATTTATTTTTTATGTCGCCTGGCGTTAGGGTTAGAGTTGGGTTTGGGTAGGGATGTAATTTTATGTAAATCTAACCCTAAACCAAAGCAACAATGGTAAGAAAATAGGACAAAACAGTTGAGTAACCAATACGTGATAATCACTAGAAAACATGAATTCGTTATACGATCATGAAAAAATGCAAAAAATTGTGATAATATCAAGAAAAAAGAAATTTCGTGAGACTGGGGTGGATAATTTACTCAACCCCATGTCATCCAAAATGTTTGTGTCTTTCTTCAGTTAATAGAAATTCTAGGATTTTTCTCAATATAGTGTACAAAAAAGAAATAAAAATATGTACGGTAACACTTTACTTGAAGGGGTGTTTATGAGACTGACATGACACCTTCATAATCATGACATGACACGTGTCATGAACATGAAGGAGATTTTATGCACATTTATGACAACTGTCATTAAGTTTCATTTGTTCAATCATGTCATTTTTAATGCATTTATGTCATTTTGTTATGACAACTTGACATTAATTAACCAATACATCATAACATCATAAACATGACAGCGGAGTAATTATCAAACTTAAGAGACTACCTAGCTCTATGGGTTAACATTACATTAAACTGTCATTCAAATGTGTTAATACTCTGTCAAATTTTAAATACTTTAACAAAATGCAACAGACACATCAAAAGATTATATTTAACCTTACGTATGTGCACAATACATAAAAAACTGACAACTAACAGAACGTGTTCTTCCTCACATAGAGGGTTTTGAAATTTTCTGACATAGAAGAAAATACTAACAAAACATTTAATTATTTTAATGTAATTACCAGTTTTTCCAGCGATATGGACCCAAAGCTGCATGGCTTTAACCAATATTGTGCTGTTTTCATTTAATTTTCAGTGAATCTGTCTCAATAACATGCAATAACATACAATTTTATCAATTTTAATTATTATTATTATTATTATTATTATTATTATTGTTGTTGTTTTTGTTGTATGATTGATTGTATTTATTAAAAACATTGAGGAAACCTAAAGAAAACATTATTAACTGAAGAATATTCATGACGCTGTTATAAAACTATTTAAAAGACATTTTAATGACAAATTATATTTGTACCACTGTAGTTGAGGTCAAGAAAAATATTCATGATGCTGTTATATTGGACAGAACTGCAAAACTGCTGGGTTATTACATGGTTGCATAACAACAACCCAACATTGGGTTATTTTTAACCCAGCACGGGGTCCTTATATCAGCATGTTTTCTGTCCAATATTTACCCATTATGGGTCAAAAATAACCCAGCCATTTTTAGAGTGTGACAGAGTATTAACTCGTAATGACATTTTAATGAAACACACTTGCAAATCATTTTTAAAAATACATAAGGCCACCCTAACGGTCACACGGCTAGTGCAAGACGAGAAGTTGTGGTTTTAAAGTTTGTTTTTTTGGGGGGAGGGGTTCATTTTGAGCCCTTTGAAGCTGCATTGAAACTGCAATTTTAAACTGCATTGAAAATGTAAACAGTTGAGGTCCAATAAAATCCACTATATAGAAAAATCCTGGAATGTTTTCCCTTAAAAAAATATTTCATTTCGCCGGAACAAAGACAGACATAAACATTTGGATGATATAGGGATGCAGCCCAGTCTCACGAAATTTCATTATATAGTCACGTAATTTTTGGAATCTTTTTTCGTGATATTATTACGAATTTTTGCGTTTTTCATGATCGTATAATGAATTCCTGTTTTCGTGTGATTATCACGTATTAGTTAATCAACTGTTTTGTCCTATTTTCTTACCATTGTCGCTTCGGTTTAGGGTTAGATTTACATAAAATGATGTCCTTACCCAAACCCAACTCTAACCCTAACGCCAGGTGACATATAAAAAAATAAAACAGAAAAAAAAACAATATATAAAGTGACATTTTAATGCAAGCACCAAATCTAACACTAAACCGAATCGACAATGGTTTAAAAATAGGAAAAAGCAGTTGAGTAACCAATACGTGATAATCACACGAAAACAGGAATACGTTATACGATCACGAAAAAACACGAATATTTGTGATAATATCACAAAAAATTTATCAAAAAATGATGTGACTACATCACAAAACCTTGTGAGACTGAGTAGCGGGGTGAGTAAATTATCAGGATTTTTTATGAAAGTGGAGTAAACACTTGCTGGGTTGTTGGGTTAAAATGGGATTAACCCAGTCCCTTGGGTTGAAATCTATCCCATGCTGGGTTGTTTTAACCATTATTGGGTCAAATATACAAATTAGTTAATTTAAACTTCAATAGAGTTTGTCCCTTTTTGACCCAACGCTGCAAACAACACAGCAATTTTTAGAGTGCACTTGTTATAAAAACTGTGTTTTATTTGTCAAAGTCTTTTGTGGTCAACATACCGTACACTGTCAGAAATTAAGGTACAAAACTGTAGCTTTTCTGTCACTGGGACTGTACCCTTTCAAAAAGTACAGCTTTGCACATAGGGATTTCATTTTAGTACCTCAGAGGTACATACTGGGACCAAAGAGAGCTTATTAGTATCTCAAAAATACATATTAGTATCTCAAAGGTACATATTGGTACTAAATGTTTACACTGAAAAAAAATGATTCATTGAATTGAATCATTTTTTTAAGGTAAGTGGTTGCAATCAATTTATTTAAGCTACATTTAAACAAAAGTTTTATTTTTTATTTTACGTTACTAATCTTTTTTGTTTCAATGAAGCTTAAATAAATTGATTGCAACCACTTACCTTCAAAAAATGTATTAAATTCAATGAATCATTTTTTCAGTGTACAAATATGTACCTAACGGTCCATACAATTTCCTTTTTAAAGGGTGCTGCCCTACTGACAGCTAGGATAAATATTTTGACATTTTTCTAACAATGTAGGTCTTTAAGGTACAGTAATCTACCCAAAATTGTATTCTGTTTTGTATTCTTGTAAAAGTACCAAACGGAAACTTAGGGTACTTCCCCAGTGACAGAAAATGTACAGTTTTGTACCTTTATTTCTGACAGTGTACTCAGCTTTCTTACATTCAGTGTGTGTATTGTGTACATTTGGCTACTTGAATCCCTAGATATTTCAAATAAATTGCAATTCAGTCATCCTTTTCCACTAATATTTTGTAGTTTTATTTGACTTATATGCAGTGGTGAGGAATGAGTTGACTTTAAAACATCTAGTAGTTATAGCAGAGTTTATATTTTATTACAGACATTATTCAGTCTTTATATAGCTTTATTAACTAGCCATTAGATCTGTGGCAATTGATATTCTGTGACAGACACATAACCCATGTCAGCTTTATGATAATTTAGGGATGCATGCCACTTTTTAAACTTGCCCATTCATCTTTAATTAACTCAAGTATAACTTTACTGTCGTTCAACGATGCCCAGAAGAAAAAGTTGAGTTAATATGCGTAGGTAGACAGCATGCCGCAGACTTTATAAGCCTTATACTGTACAGTATATTTTTAAACACCATGTCTGAGTTCAGTTATAGAAAATGTTCATCTTCAGCACGTACCTTAATTCTTTAATGTAAGCTTCTCATAAATGTCGTATATTAGTCTCATATCACTGTTAACTTCTCTTTTCATTCTCTGTTATATTCGTCTCACTGGCGCTTTGCACAAACAAGATACAAAAGGTGCTTAACCTTCAGAAAGTGCTGATCGTCAAAACCTCATGGGTACTCATACTAAATATTATATGAGCGCTTTTATTTATTTTAGATTGGGTTGGCAATTTTTGCTGGTATCAAGATTTGGAACATACAGTGGGTACATAAAGTTTTAATGCATAATCAACTTTAATGCATCCAATTTAATGCATAATTTGGGATTTTGTTATTTTCAAGCAATACCAATTAAAAGTTAATAGAAATTAAAAAAAATCTATAATTTATTGTGCTCAAATATCTAGGCCTAGTAGTTCTCACAGCTAAATGAATGCGTCTGACGTTTTTCCAAAATATGTTTATTCACAAACTGGTTCACTACCGCCTCTGTGAAGCTGTAAGGATGTGTAACAGTGCCTGTTAGTACCGCTTTAACTGTATCCCGTAGCTGGGTGGGTATTTCTGCAAGATTACGTTAATGGTTTTTCAGTTCGGAAGATTTGTCCTTCCAAACAGAAAATGTCCTGTTGCTGTATCAACTTAATACGATTAGCCACAGTCCGTGACTTAAATAATTTAATGCATCTTAGTGCTTAATTTCGATGCTACGCTAAAGATGTCGTTGATGTCACACCCGCTTACTGTCTTCATTGAAACGGGAAGGGAGGCGGATGCCGGGAATTAGCATACAAAAGAGGACAAAGGAGATTCCTTAGCATGCTGGAGTTAATTCTATACACACATGCACAAAGCTCAGTGACTCTTGAGGTGTAATTGAAGCCGAGCACTTACACATCTGAGGACAACAGTTTTGTCTTAGAAATCTTGTTTGTGTCTGGTTAGTGTGCTTGTGTGAACAATGGCCTTAAGAACTATTCAGACACTTAAGTCGCAATTGTTAATCCTTTCTTTATAAAGACACAAATCTGGTTTTGTTTTACTGGATGTGGTTGATCTGCTTGGACACTTGTGTGACGTGATGGCATGCATGCATTAAAGATCACCTTGAAAACAGATTTTTAACATTTCAAGCTTGATATGTTTGAGTTATTATGTTTTCTAAATTAATAGCATAAATAGTGCGTCTTAAATGTCCAAATATTTTTAGGACCACTGTGGTATTTGTCATCTTTTTGTTTACCTGACATCTTCCTCCAGGTGACAAATAATGGATTAGTAACCTGAGGTTAAAAGCTTACCGGCCATTAAGCTTATCTGTCATCCAATGCAACCATGGATTAGAGGTAAAATCTGGCTTCTTGTGACTTCTGAAGCAAAAATGATCTCTTCCTTGAGGGTGGTTGACAGCATTTGTAAAGGTCTTGCTCTCTATGTCAAATGACAACACATAACATTACATTGTGTTGTATTGCATTGCCAGTCAATAAAAAAATGCACAAATTGTGATTTCCATGTATTTTGTGTAAATTATGTAAAAATACAATGTAATCAGGGTACAACAGGGTAAATGTGTGGTATGTACTGCATGCCAAAAGCGTATTTTACCGAATTACACTGCCCTCTATGGGTCTCTCTCTCTCTCTCTCTCTCTCTCTCTCTCTCTCTCTCTCTCTCTCTCTCTCTCTCTCTGTCTCTCTTGTTTCTTTCTTTCTCACCTAACCATGGCCATCACCCCTCAATTATTCGATTGCGTAAAATGAGCGAGGGCAGCGCGCGAACAACATATGCACGAAGCTTTTATTTTAAGTCCACTCATAAATATTCAACACTGCCCCAAATTTACAATTGATCTGACGACAGTACAGCAACAGTCAGCCAATGGAAATCCAAGTTCCACTAGTTGAAACACTAGTTAAGGTGGCAACACATCTCCAGCGGCGGATTTATGGGAGCCGGTTGGCAAAACAAAAATGAAAAAATATGGTACCAGCCGAAACTACGATCGGAAAATCCGAGATCTGCGAAGAAATTACATCCGGCAATAAACTACAACGCGATACAAGCCGTACCACTCACAGTCGTCTCGGGGATGCGTACTTTGCGCGTCCGTTTCGCCGGTCCGCGCATTGAGAAAAGGAATTGACTGCTTTGCCTTTGGATACATTCATCGGTGGCATACGCGTTTTGCGTTAGCAGATTTCTTGCCGATTGAAATGGACACGGCACAGGTTGGATTTGGCCAGGGAACGGCGATGCCCATCAAGAGAAATCCCTAAACTTGCGTTTTTTCGGCTGCTGACCGTCACGTTACCAGGGAGAGTTTGTGTAAACCAGGCAGATCACGAACCACTTCACGGATTATTATACAGTCGGGGTAAGGAGGAAGCAGTGTCTTCGAGGTTATGGATTGGTCATGATGTTTAACCACATTTAATCGGGTAAGAAACACGGCATTTCAACAGCAGCAAAGGCGCATCACATAAGCACCGTTTTAAGCTGCCGGATGCTGTCCGTGGTGCTGAAATGCGGTGCTTTAGTTGCCAGAAGAAATTGTGAAATGCTTGAACACTTCTGCTGTTTTCAGATCACCGTGGCTTGTGAAATATTGAGTTATCTGTGCGTTACACAACTTCATACGGGCTTCACAAGCTTCAGCCATGATCTTGATGAATTACGAGCGCGTTCCTTTGGAAAGACCGGCTCGGGTAAACCGAAATGAAGAAGCTCTTGTCCAAATCTATTAAATTCTTCACATCACATTCGTTAACTTAATATTTGGAGAGTTAATTTATTAATGCAGACTTTTTGGTCATATATTTTCAACCATATAGCGCATTAGACTTCTGAATGTGTATGTGTGTGGGTGAGTGTTTGCGCGTTCAAGTGTGTGTTTGTGCGCGCGCCTATCTTGGAGGGAGACAGAGAGAGAGAGCGCGCGAGGGGGAGAAAGAAGAGAGGAGGTTGATTAGCATGAAGAATACAAATGCTTCTACACATACAAGATACTCAACAAAATTGTTTAATGTTGAATTGTTTGCTGCTCATCATAGATAAAATGGTGCTTTTATTCGATGACGTCGCGTTTTGATTCTAACCGCGTCTTTGTCGCCTGAAGGATGAGCTATGACTTTCACATCTCCAAAGAGAGAAATGTAACATGGACACTCGTGTGAAACGTTGATGTGTTGTTCACTGTATGGTTTAACTTCGATACTCGTTGGGAGAGTTGATAGCAACTGAAATCATCGGATATGTGGGGTGAGTACAGATGTTATTTGCGTCCGGGCTCTCTTTGACGACAACATACTTGGGTGATATTTGGAAGCGATATCCAGAGTGACGAATGGGTTGTCGATTTTTGTGATCTTTTTTTTCGAACGACAGACGTTAAAGTCAAAATCAAAATCCTTGGAAACCACGGAGAAGACGATTTGTTCAATGCATAATCTACTGGGTTTGCATGTCACCTCTTTGAGTTTAGATGCCGTCTGATAATTTGTTGAAAATAAATTACCAAATTGCGCATTGGAGAGGGGATAGGTTTCTGCCCGTTGATACAATTTTCATTTTTAATGAAGCAATGGGGATGTCTTTTATTTTGTTCGTCAAATGTCTTGATAAATGTATCTTAAATATATCATGAACAGTATTATAGGTTGATTATTTCAGTGAATGCCATTATTGCAATTAATAGATTGCCAAGAGACTGTTCTCAAATAAATGCAATAAAAATAATCATGCATCGAATGATTGTATTTATGAGCTCTTGCCTTGAGAAGTTTGGGCATGAGAGTACACATTGTCCAACTCATCTGTTATTCAGAGCAGCATCTGCTTGTGCATTAAGTAGGAACATTTTGCTTCGCTTTAATGGTAAGGACACTGATGTTTATCTTTGTCCCCACTTATTGTAGTTTGCAGATATGTGCATTTCATTTCACATAACAGACATTCATCACAATCTTTTCCTTTTCTAGATGACACCCCGATCTGGAGCTGCACTACAGTGAACTGGGCCATTCCTGCACAAGAAAATGCATATCTGGATACTGAAAATAATATTGCTGCTTTCCACATCTCAAAGTCTGGCTGAGATGTACGACAGTTATGGGGAGATCTGCAGGAATCTGTGCACGTGCGAGGAGAAAGAAGGCATTCTGACGGTCAGTTGCGAGAATCGAGGCATTGTGCGGCTGTCGGAAATAAGCCCGGTGCATTTTTCCATGTACCATCTTTTGCTGACAGGCAATTTGTTGAAACGATTAGCTGTCGATGACTTCATCAACTACACTGGAGTTACTATTTTGCATTTAGGTAATAATGACATTTCTGAGGTGGAGACCGGAGCGTTTAACGGACTCCAGGGATTAAAGAGATTACATTTAAACAACAACAAAATAGACATGCTTAGGGACGACACGTTCACCGGACTCGAGAGCCTAGAATATCTTCAGATTGATTATAATTTCATTAGCATCATTGAACCGAACGCTCTGAGCAGGCTTCATCAGCTGACTGTGCTTATTTTAAACGACAATCTGTTGTCCTCTCTTCCCACAAACATTTTTCGGAATGTGCCATTGACGCACCTGGACCTCAGGGGGAACCGGTTAAAAATGTTCCCTTACATCGGACTTTTGGAGCACATGGACAAAGTGGTGGAATTACAGCTGGAGGAAAACCCGTGGAACTGTTCGTGTGAGCTCATTGCGCTCAAGGCTTGGCTGGAGAGCATAGCCTACACCGCTTTGGTGGGGGAGGTGGTTTGCGAGACTCCTTTCAGGCTTCACGGCAGAGATCTCGATGAGGTCTCGAAACAGGAACTGTGTCCCAGGAGGGCCATATCGGAGTACGAGATGCGCCCTCCGCCACCGCTCAGCACCGGTGGTTATTTTCAGACCACGCCGGCGGCCGTGACCGCCTCGGCCACGTCTTCGGCGGTCCTCCGCTCCTCGTCCAGGCCGACCAAGGGCACCCGTCAGTCCAGCAAGACCAAGTCAAAGCCTACGTCTCGAATTCCGGCCAACCCCTACAACTATGGGCCCATCATTGCTTTTCAGACCAAATCTCCTGTGCCTTTGGACTGCCCGACCACCTGTACGTGCAATCTGCAAATATCTGACCTGGGCTTAAACGTCAACTGCCAGGAAAGAAAGATCGAAAACATATCAGATCTAAAGCCCAAGCCATACAATCCCAAAAAGATGTACCTCACAGGGAATTACATCCCCGTCGTACGGAGATCTGACTTTGTGGAGGCCGAGGGATTGGATTTACTGCACCTGGGAAACAATAGGATCGCACTCATACACGACAGGGCCTTTGGGGATTTAATTAACCTACGCAGGCTCTACTTGAATGGAAATTTGATTGACAGACTCACAGCAGATATGTTCTTTGGCCTAAAGAATCTGCAGTACTTGTATTTAGAATATAATAAGATTAGAGAGATTGTAGGCGGCACCTTTCGC
Source organism: Misgurnus anguillicaudatus (assembly GCF_027580225.2). Classification (NCBI taxonomy): domain Eukaryota; kingdom Metazoa; phylum Chordata; class Actinopteri; order Cypriniformes; family Cobitidae; genus Misgurnus; species Misgurnus anguillicaudatus. The sequence goes on from NC_073339.2 coordinate 45,590,996, forward strand.
TTTGTGCCCAACCTTCAGCTGCTTTTCTTGAATAACAATCTTTTAAAAACTTTACCAGGAGGCATCTTCTCTAGTCTGTCTCTCGCACGGCTCAACCTTCGCAGTAACCACTTTCAAAATCTGCCCGTGAGTGGAGTTTTGGACCAGCTGAAGGCACTGGTTCAGATCGACCTGTTCGAGAACCCTTGGGATTGCACGTGCGATGCCGTTGGCATGAAGATCTGGCTGGAGCAGCTGAACACCGGAGCGGTGGTCAATGACGTCAAATGCGTGACACCCAAGCGGCTCGCGGGACAGGACGTGCGGGTCATCCCCTCCGAGCAGCTGTGTCCTGATTATTCGGACGTGGTCGTTTCCACCGTGGTTCCGTCCGAGGAGCCTTTCGCCGACAGGGTCACCACTACCGAAACGCCACTGAGGTTCAACACCCCTTCCGGTAACGTTCCTTTGTCTGTCCTGATTCTCAGTCTCCTCCTTGTTTTCATCATGTCAGTCTTCGTGGCCGCCGGCCTGTTTGTGGTGGTGATGAAAAGACGCAAAAAGTCTCAGAGCGACCGTGCCAGCACGAATAACTCGGACGTGAGCTCCTTCAACTTGCAGTACAATCTCTATAGCAATCGGTCCGTCCCCAAGGTCAAAGCCCCTGCAGGCCACGTCTACGAGTACATCCCCCATCCGTTGGGTCATATGTGCAAAAACCCAATCTACAGATCCAGAGAGGGCAACACTGTTGAGGATTATCCCGACCTTCATGAACTGAAGGTCACCTACAGGAGTAATGCAGATGAGGACCAGGAGGTCACCTTGAGAAGTTCAGCTTACACAGTTAGCACCATTGAACCCCGTGAACAGCCGTCTCCTGTTCAGGATGCAGAACATTTCTTCAGAGGGATTTTGGAGCCGGATAAATCTCCATCAACGGCTGGCAACAGATTTGAATATAAATACACTGGCCCAGTACCATACACGTACCAACCAAACTTCGACGTCAGGCGCCAGTACTTGCATCCCGAGGGAATACGAGAGACTATGCTGTATGGTACGGCACCAAGTACTGTTTTTGTGGAGCCCAATAGAAACGACTATTTGGAACTAAAAGCAAAACTTCAAATAGAGCCGGACTACCTCGAAGTTCTTGAGAAACAGACGACTCAGAGCCAGTTTTAAAGCTTGGCCCATATATAAATGCGGTGAAAGCATTTCCCCCCCTTGTACTGACTAAAACTGGAGGGTGCCTTGGCACGACATACACCAACTTTAAAAAAATGAATAAAATCCTAACCTTCAGTGGGGTGTGCCGAACTACGTTACTTTAATTTCAGAATCACATGGCATTACAGAAATAAATAGGAAGGAAATAGAGCTCGAGGAACTTGGATGAAAGCACGAGGTGCAATTTAAAACTGGCAATGCAAAATCTATTTTTTTAAGCCGAAGATTGAATACACGTAAATCTAAGTGTACAGGTTAATCTCACCCAAATACATTTTCAGGAATATAATCATACAAACAGTGTGAATTTCTTTGGGTTTGGCGATGGGGGAAAGGGGTTTACATACAAGTGCAAACGAAAAAAAGAAAAAAAAACACTACATCAGTGCATCCAACCGAGCAGGACAATTTCTCTGCTTTAGTCTGTAAGTAAGTACTGTATTTATTGGTATACTCTTTGCCATGTATTTTTGACATTTTTTCAACGCTCATCGATATTATGTCTGTCACGTCCCATGATTCTCTGTACGAGCATTTTGTTTGTGGTTTCAGATCACTTACTGTAGCTTGCATTGTACAAGTGGCTTTCTTTAAGCGGTGGCACACCCCAATGTGAAAGAGAGACTTTGCATCATTCAACGATTTGAAAAGGAAAAGTGTCTTTGTATGCTGTTCTGCACTTTTTTGGAAGATGGAAGGCCGTGGGGGTCTTCCCAGCTAACATTAGAAGAAATATTATATATTAAAAATGAATCTGTGTATTCATTCTTAATATGTATTTTTAATATCTTATCGAAATTCATAAATAATAATTGAAGTAATAATTATGTTGTGTAATACTGATATTTTAATGTAACACCTATTTTTATACAAGCATTCGCAAATCCTTTTCCCTTATCGGTTTCATTGTTTCGATTGCTTTGCACTTATTGCACTATATTGACCAAAATATGTTTATGTCATCAATAAATATGATGTCCGGTTCTTATAGACCTTTGTTGGGAATTCAAACGGGTTTAATTACATCTGACACCTGGTAACCAACAGTTGGGGGACCGGCGTAAGTCCACGGAAGTTAATTCAATAGCTTGAATCAATATACCGAGTCAATAGTGAGTGAACCTCTCAGCTCAGGTGGTGTTTATGTGTTGGTTTTGTAGCAGGTGAGCACTAAACACCAGGCCACAGTAAATAAGTGTACAAATAATCACTAATCTTACACCAATTATTCTAACATGACTTAAAGATTAGTTCACATTTTGACATTAGGGCAAAATGAGGATTTGCATTAAATAAACAATTGGTTAAACCCTGTCAAATAACTTCACGCTACTTTCAAAGTGGTTTAAAAGAAGTTCTCCGCCCGCACTCATTTACCCTCCGGACCGTGACGGACTAATATATTGGTAAAGCTTTTTCTGCCGGTGGATTTTAAATTGCTGTGTGAAGTATTGAGAGAGGAAGCTGACCTGGCTCTCTACTCAATGATAAAGAGCTCTGCTTTGTACCCAATGCTTCACTAGACTCAAGGGTCCTATTCCACTTTAAGCTTGATGTGGATCTTTTTATAGCGGTGGAAAACGAAGGCTTCATCCGAGGATGAGGGGCTTGAATAATTCGGGCGAACTGACAACTTGTCTTCGTGGCATGAAGAGTCTGAGTCACGAAGTTGTAACGCCACAAAGGGCTATTATGAGAGGACAGACCTTGGCATAGTGTTGCATACTGATTCGCTGCTCGGGGATGTTAATGTAATTAATGTGGAAAGGTTGATTGTCAGGTGACGGCACGTTTAATCCAGGCGTGCTTATTTAAATCGTATCGGTTATGAAGTGGTCTGAAGGTTTTTTTCTTGATGGATGTTATGTCATTGGTTGCATTTTTATGACTTTGTTTTATTTTTAGGAAAAGTAACAGAAAGAAATAAATGTTTTGCATAAAGATAATTCTTTAGTTTCATTTTAACAGTAATTTTCCTGAATTTACTGTAAACTTACTGTACAGTTACTCGACTCAATCTTAAATCCAAGAGTACTGTATCATCAAAGAGGCCGTGTTGTTCAAAACACATTTTAATGATGTGTTAGTAAAGGGTTCTTGCCCTACACTGTAGAAGATACTTTGCTGCCTTAAATTTTTTTGTTGAATCAACTCAGATTTACAAGTCATTTCAACTTACTATTATTTATCTTGACTAGAGATGAGTTGTTATAACTACATGTGAGTTGTTATAACTTATAAAATTACTTACTTTTCGCAACTATATTTTATAAGTTGTGACAACACTGTTGACATGACTTGTGAATCTGAGTTGGTTTAGCAAGACATTTTGGGGCAGCAAAATTTTTTTACAGTATATCACCAAAATTATTGCCAACAATTTACATTAAGATTGTATTTGTTAACATTAGTTAATGCATGAGCTAACAGGAACATATTTCAGCATTTAATAGTGTTTGTTAATGCCAATACAATTGTTCATGTTAGTTCATTATGCATTAACCTCTTAAGTCCCGTTGTACATAAACTTGAACAATTACTGCTTCATGTTTAAAGAAAAATATTTGGTTATTATATTTATTGGTTCTTCCTAACCCCAAATAGATAAAAAAATCTAAAATGCAAGCCAAAACAAAGCTCGGCTCTTAGGAGGTTAAGTAATGTAAATCGTTACTGTTTATTTTTTTTTAAATATGTGACTCTGGAACACCAAACCATCACGAGTTGCATGGGTGTATTTGTTGCAATTGACAACAATACATTGTATGGGTCAAAATTATCTATTTTATGGCAAAAAATAGTAGGATATTAAGTAAAGATAATGTTTCAGGAAGATTTTTAGTAAATTTTCTAAAGTAAATATTAGAGCTGGACATAGATTAATCTAGATTAATCTCATACAAAATAAAAGTAATTTTTGCATAACATATGAGTTTGTGCTGTGTGTAATTATTATGTATATATAAATACACACACACACATTCTTGTATGTATTTAAGAAACATTTACATGTGTTTATATATTTATTTATATTTTATATATTCAAAATTATATATAATAAAAAACTCTATTTAAATTAAACATTTCTTAAATGAGTATATATATATATATATATATATATATATATATATATATATATATATATATATATATATATATATATATATATATATATATATATATATATATATATATATATATATATATATATATATATATATATATATAAAATATTTACACACATTACAAACTCATATATTATGCAAAAAAATTACTTTTATTTTGTATGAGATTAATCTAAATTAATCTATGCCAAGCCCTAGTCAATATATAAAAATGTATTTATCATTATTACACTGTGTTGCTAGGATTTTTCGCACCTCCAGATTTTCAAATAGATGCTTGGCCAACTATTGTCCTATTCTAACAAACCATATACATCAATTGAAAGCTGATTTATTTTTATGGTCCAGGGTCACATACACTGTAAAAAAGCAGCATTTTTGTCAAATTAACATAATTTTTAAGTTAAATTGACATAAAAATATAAGTTAAACCGCTTCAACTTGTTTTTATAAATTATGTCTACTTACCACAGGTCTAAGTTATATTGACTTGCAAAACCAAATTGTTTTAACTTCATGCTGCATTTTTTACATTGTACTGTGTATTAGTAAATGCCAAAATTAACATGAAATATGATTAATAAATGCTTGTTCATTGTAATTTCATCTTTGCACTAATGTTAACAAATACAACCTTATTGTAAAGTGTTACAAAATTATAATATATATATATATATATATATATATATTTTTTTTTTTTTTACCAGCTGATGTTATTGCATTGATACAGTATCTATCCACTAAACTGTTACCACAAAAAAAAAAAAAAATCTGAATCCACAAATCACAAATGATGCTTCTTAATCGGCACGAGGGGCTTTGGGAGGGGCGTTGGGGGAAGCAACGGTGTTTAATTTCCCTACTGATTATTTCACTTATCTTATTTTGGGTGGGGGGGTCAGTGCGGCGGGGAGGATCTGGGAGGGCGATGGCTTGCGATTGAGTTCAAGGATCTTTGGCTAATTGAGAAGGCAGCTCTGATATCTGACAGGCACCAATGAGTCTGTTGATTAGTTTAATCATGGTATTTAATGAAACTCCTTGAGCCGTGGGGAAACGGTAACGTGCGATAATTTCACAGGTTGGGAGTCATTTTGAGACTCTGTTGCGATTGCTTGTTTGCAATGTGGCCTGGAGATGTTCAAAGTCTTGTTTATCATTTGTTGCTAATTTGTTTGCACATCTTTTATGTCTAATACAGTCATATTTGTCACCTGAATGTTGCTGACTTTTTGTGTGTTTCTTTATTCGTCTATTTAGTTTCGTATATCTTTGATTATCACAACCAAGCTAATGGAAATTTGTGGACGACTTCCATTTTCGTGGGCTATCAATGCTGCATCAAATGTTGTTTGTGTTCTCTGATATTGTTTCTGCATTTTTAATTTGGTTAAATCTGTATTATTTTAGAAGTTGTTAAGATGTGACACAATGCAAAATCACAAAGCTATTGCTTTGTCGTATAATGCCAAGAGCTAATGTAGGCAATTATGCATTGGATGGTTTAGGGGTTTGTTCCTGCCCACGTGTCTCTTAAAAATCAAGTGTTCGATGTTATCCAATAGATTTGGATTGTAGACCAGACCTGATTTGGGCCTCAACGAGCCCCAGAGGCAAATAAAGCCGTTTATAAAATTCAAGTATTTGGATTGCATAAACAAATAATAAAGAGGCCTGGTCATAGCCAAGTTCTAGGATGCTGTGAGAAACACAGTTAGCCATGCTTATGGGCTGGTAACTGCCAAGGGTTGCCATAGCAACTAGACACCTGTTGGTTACTGGCTGATCCGATGGAAATTAGCATAAACATAGCTAACTGCGTTTCTTTCGGCTACAATCGTGTATTTCAAATGACATCCGGTGTGCCTTCAACCTTCAGGTCATTGTGTAAAATTATTCTAATTAGTGTATTTTTGGTAAATTAGCGGTCGCAAACTAAACAGCATAACAAAAGAGACACTGAAAAGGCCAGTTTCTAAGAGCTGCAGGCAGTTGCGATGTGAAAAGCAGCACATTTGTTTTCGTTCCAACTCCCTTTGGATTTCATGGGCTATGGCAACAACTGAAGCAAACAAAAATGTCATGATGTTGATGTCAGTGTTTCAAATATCATTTCGTGCAGGCTGTGATGATTTTGGAGATGTCTGTTTTACCTAAATCATTATGTATGAGACAAAGTATGAGTCTGAAAGCTTATTCGTAATTAAATCTGGTTCTGTCGGCAGTGTGTCCATTCGCAATTGCTAGGATAAGTTTCAAGAGTGCTCCTAAAACAAGCCTCTCTTTCCACAGAAAAAAGTCCAGGGAATTAATGGTATGTGCATAACTGTCTTTAAAATGATGCTGGACCGTGCAAATGTGTTTTATGTATTCTGTGCTATTTTCATCTTTGGCACTTAAATATGAATTTCAGTCCTTTTTCTTTTTTTTACTGTTATGTAATACAGGAAATGCTCTTCTCTTTTATACAGCGTATGGGCAATGTAATGCCATTATTTAAATGTTAAATATGTTTCTAGCACACATACATTTTTGTACGTTTGACATTGAAATGTTCAATATAAATGTACTTACAGCTTCAAAAAGATGAGCCCTTTCATGGGCGTTGGAACCATTATATGTTACACTTTTTAAGACCAATTTTATAAGATCAAGGGCAACCTTTCGATCTCTACGTGAAGCCAACACGGAAGTGATTTAAACCAGTGGTTCTCAAACTGGGGTCCGGGGCCCCCAGGGGGGCCGCGAGATGGTGCCAGGGGGCCCCAGTTTTATGACATTTTTATAAAATACGTTAATTTATCACGAATTCTGTGAAATTAAACCTAAAAAAAATAAGGCGGCACTACTTTGTATAATTTAATGTTTTGTTTAATTAAAATGTGAAGTTTTAGAACTGTTTTTTGTCATAAATTTTCTTTGGGGGGGGCGCAAAGGAATGCACCGTACACAAAGTGGGCCGCACGCTGAAAAAGTTTGAGAACCACTGATTTAAACTCTTGAAAAAATACTGAGACTGGCTCCAAAAGGTAGCTCCACCTACGTCCCGCCTCTTTACCCATTTTTGGTTATTCGTGAGTGATGCACTGTGATGCGCTATCAAGATGGCAATGGCAGCCTCCATTAGCTATTGGCTTCAAATGAGCTTTTCACAAACCTATGGGTAACGTCCCAGAGACTACGTCCATATTTTTTACAGTCTATGTATTGGACCCACAATCTGTTTCGCGTTTTAGCTACAGCGTTGACTTCCACGCTGCTGCTTCTCAAAATTTATTCCACTTTGCTTATTTAGGAGGCGTGCACACCAAAGCTTTTACGCCCGGCGCATGTTTTCAATTGTTTCCAGCAGCTGGTGGATTTTTTTTGTGCTAAAAGCCGGAGCTCTGCGGTTTTTCCACGCTCAGCGCTGAGCGTCGAGAATTGAAAGAGATTTAGCTTTAGGTGAAAAGCTCCGCCGTCAATGTCACGGCCGTCCAATCACAGTGGAGGAGGGGCGGGACAAGTAGCACAACAACCAACCAGCTCACAGCTCAAGTATCACAGCTACCAAAGCGCTCAACTGAAGAAAGCTGGCACCCAGGAGTTTTTCGGCTGTGTTAAAAAGCTTTGGTGTGTCCGGCCCCTTAGAGTCCATATAAATTAAACTCCACTTCATGTTTTCACTACTATCGCCTGCTGCGCTCCTGCAACACTACGAGGCTAACAAATATTTTTGGCTATAAAAGCAGTTGTTTCATTAAAAGGCACCAGAATACAAGAAAATCACATCTATTCCAGTAAATGTTTTGGACCCACACAATTTTTTTTTGGGGGGGGGGCTTCCGACGCCCATGAGCCCTGTTATATATCAAACCGATAAATGTCCAAAAGGTTTGTAGAAAATTTAATTACCGCACTTCATACCCTCATAATTCAATGTTATTGTATTTAAGTATTTTTTATTGTGTTTTTTAAGATTTGCAAAGTTGTACATGTAAAAAGGTGTTTGGAAACGTGCAGTGCATTGTTAAAAATATATGAAGAGCTCCGGTGCAAAAACCCTCTTAAGTGCGTCTGACATGTTTTCTTGTAAATGAGCATTTTTCTGAATAGATTTAGCCAAAAACAAGATTTTTTTAAATGGCCTGAGGCTGGGATTAAGGGGATTTGAAGCAAAAGTATTTCATAAACATATAATACGTGCAGAGAGCGTTCGGTTAAAGGGGCCATGTCACAAGACTTTTTTAAGATGTCAAATAAATCTTTGGCGTCCCCAGAGCACATATGTGATGTTTTAGCTCAAAATGCCTTATAAATAATTTGTTATAGCTTGTTAAAATTGACACTTTGTAGGTGTGTGCAAAAATGTGCCGTTTTGGGTGTGTCCTTTAAAATGCAAATGAGCGGATGAAGTGCAAACACTGATCACAATGATGGTGGTTTGTTGAAATTGAAACTCAATTGTGCTGAGAATTATTTTCTCTCTCTCCCTCTTTGCACATAATGGCAGTTCTGTGGTTGGATAGGGCAGATTAAGGGGCGGTATTAATATAATAAGAGCTCCTTATGACATCATAAGGAGAGCCAAATTTCAACTACCTATTTTTACACATGCTTGCAGAAAATGGTTTACCAAAACTAAGTTACTGGGTTGATCTTTTTCACATTTTCTAGCACTTTTTTCCCAATCATAGCACTTAAACATGGGAAAAGTCAGATTTTCATGCCATGGCCCCTTTAATATCATTATCACATTTTTGATGGAAGTGGCATTTAGTGGCTTTTGCATCTGAGCTCCTCATACGGTATCTTTACCTCAGTATAGGTAATATAAAATATCTATATACTGTATACACTGCCAGATTTTTTTTTTTTTTAAATATGGGGAGAATCCCCATTAAATAATACACATTTGCACCCTCAGAGGTACATAGTGGTACCAAATGTGTACATATACAGTAAGGGTACATTTTAGGACCTTTTGAAACAAGTACATATTTTACCATTTTAACTAACAGTGGTTATGTTCAGGTTTATGGTATATAGGTTAGTGGGCAGCTAGTGTTTCACTTTTGAAATCCCGTAGGCCTTATAAAAAAGTTTTAGGGTTGAACATTCAGCGTGTGACACCCTGATGAGATTTGTATTGGTGCAGGCACCATGCTGTATTTATTATTGCTTGATTCGTTTTGTTTGTTGTTTGTTTGTTTACAAAACTGCACCGAGCGATAGGCGGTCACAGTAACCCCTGTCGTGTGATAAATGGCAAGAGTAACGCTACGGGCACCCTGCTTCCCCGCCCTCGTGATGTCTGGCCAGAAAAGAAAAAAATACAACAGGCTGATACATCACCGCTTGAGTGCTTGGCGCCTTTAACTGCAGGCCTTACATCACCGTCAGATAGCCACGACTAAAGTCACATTGGTTGAACTGCCAAAGACTGTCTGCACATGCATGCACGTATTATTATTTTTGTGTTAAACATGTCTTGCAGTAATTATATGGTGAGATCATCTACGTATGCTACGGATTAACACGTCACCTCTATCGAAACAAGGTTGTGTTTGTCCTAAAGTGATAGTTTACCCAAAAATGTAAACTTTGTCATTATTTGCTCTCCCTCGTGTCGTTTGAACTCCCATTGTTTTACAGGTTGTATTAAAGATTTTAAAAAGTGTGGTTTTGGGTTTTCTGGTTACTATAGGAGTGGATGGTGACTAAGGCGGTTACTATCCACACCCATAACCAGAAAACACTTCAAAAGTGTTAAATAAATAACTTCACTCGAATTGTGTTACAATTTACTCCCCACGTAACAACAACAAACTTTTAAATCTTCATTTGGGTTCAAAGAAAGAGATTGGGTGATCAAATGACATAAGGGTGCAAAGTTTTATTTTTTTGCGTGAACTGTCCCTCGTCTATTGGCTAGATGACCACACATGCAGACGTACAATGCATGCATGCTCACATTCCCTAATGCGTGCATATCATCCAAGTTTGCAATGTAATCTCAATACATAACAATGTGATTTCATGCATGACTCATGCCTATTACGCAGAGATTGTTTTCCTAGCAGATACAATGCTGTATATTTCTCAGTTTCTCTGTGGGAGGAAGAGTTCTAGCTCGTTGCCATTTTCTTGCTATTTTATCCTTCGTCAACACGAATGCATTTTATTTACGTAGAATACCTTTTAATTGAAGCTCTGTTTGCGATGAAGTTCATCTCGTACTTTTTTTTTGTGTCGTCCTAGTTTTGCTGTCTCCAGCAGAATTCACAGCGAGACGCTTGCAATGTTGTTCCAAATTGAAGCTCTCTGGAAGGAACAGGATGCATGAGATAGCATGTGTAATGAGCTGCTGGGGAAGACAGACTTGTAATTTCCTGCTTGTGTGCGACTGATGTTGTCTTAATGAAGATGCTGCAGGAAAGACAAAGCAAAAGATATATCAGCAATAACCATGTTTGGCCTGTTCTGTGCTTATGTACCGGGTGCGACGTTTGACTGTGAAGTTATTTTGTGTTTGCTTTCATTTACTTTATGTAATCTCGTAAGTGCATATCAAAGATGAGATCTTATACTGTATGTTATATTTGCATAAATTTACATATGTGGGCTTTCCTGTGATTCTTGCTTTTTCTTCTGGCATAGTTTCAGTGCTTTCTTTAAATCGGCTTCTCTAATGTTACTTTTATTTTCCAATAGTCATGCATGTATTAACAATTTCAGTCATGCATGCATTAACAATTTCTAGTCATGCATGCATTACAAATTTTTACATTTTTGTGTTTATTTCCATATGTGTGACCCTGTCTGTGAAATCCAGGCTAAGGTCTCATCATTTAACTATGAGATTAAGAGCATCAAAGTTTGATTTTTTAATATTTGACAAGACCTTACTCACTTAATTTTAAATATATTGTTATATTTTCAAAGAATGTTCTTTACATTAGGATGATTTCATGTAGAAAACATTAGACTTAGCTGGGTTTTCACAGACAGGCTCAATATATTTATGTTTACATTGATGCGGACACTTTTTTACAGTGCATTACAGATTTTTTTTTTTTGCATACTGTATGTGTTTTCTGGATTCAAACCCATGATTTTCTGCACTGCTAATGCAATGCTATACCAATGACCTATAAAGGATGGTTATGTAAAAAATAAGGGATCATAAAATGCTAATTTGCTTTTATTGAGTACTGCCCTGATGTTATAAATAACACATTTCCATTTATTGTAACTAAATCCCCTTAGTAAGGTGTGTATCTATGATTAATGACTGCTTGTTTTGTAATAGTTGCACACGAGTCTCCGTTTTGTCCTGAATAGTGAAGCTCTCGACTGTTCGTAAGATAAATCCTCCAGGTTCAGCACGTTCTGTGGTTTTCCAGCATCTTCTGCACATTGTGCACCTCTCACGGTGGGCATGTAAGGTTGACTTTTTTCAATGATGCTCAAAAAAGCAACACACAATATTATAAACCGAAGTGCATTTTTTGTTTATTTATTTTGTGTAATATATGTATGTATGTGGTGTATTTTGGAAGCAATTGTTAAAAGGTTAAGGTTGAGGTCAAAGTTTATTTATATTGCACCTTAAGACAACACCAAAGGGTTGCACAGACAGAACCACATAAAGCACATCAGAAAAACATCAATAACAGAATAATGTATGAGGATTATATAAAACAACTTAAAAATATAGCTGCAAGCAGCAATACCGGGGTCAAGCCGAACAAGGGCACAACAGAAAATAAAGCAGAATTTGCGTGAGCTTAGGAAAGAAAACTTCATGATTTCAGAAGAAGGAATACAAAATTTATCAGCAGTTTTCGTTCACTGAAATATCTCCCTCCCTTCTTGATGAGTATGGACATCTAAATCACTTAAGAAAACATGAGTGCTGTTTGACGTGGCAAACCTCGAGTCTCAAAATTTTACAATAATTTAAACGAATAAAAAGAGCCAACGATGTTCTGATGCAGAGATATAGGTCTTGCTAAATGGTTGCCAGGGTACTCCATTTGGTTTTTAGGGAGTAAAATGGCATCCAGCAATTAATATACTCCAAACTACAAGTGGAACGAACCCACCCAAGTCTCTACGATGTTCTGATGAAGAGATATAGGTGCTTGCTGTCAAATGTTTTTGTTCAGTTATAAAGGACAACTTTTTTCTGTGGCCACAGACTTATACATCAGCGTGTCAAATCTGATAAAAATATATTATTTAATTGAAGAGTTATAAACATAAGTCAAAAAACATAATATTTAACTTTTCATTTTGTGCAATTTTCAGCCATTTCCATTTGTCATAAGTATATCATCCAGAAGTTACCTGTGTATGTGAAAAGTAGTAGGTTTGAGTCAATCAGAATAACGCTCGCGGAGATATTTGCGATTGTTTTTAAGATCTATTTCACAGCGCTGGACTAACCTTTTGGGCTTGACCACTAATAAGAAATAATATCAATTAATAGACTTCCCTGGGAGTACAAAAATACATCATAAATACGATAAAATAAAACCAGATGTTTTAAGTTATGCCTTTAAAACAGTTAGTTTTGGACTGAGAAAGCCCTGTCACATTTAGTTTTTAAACAGGCTTTTGGGACAGTTACGCCCCATTCAGACAGCCAACGACAAGCAGTAGCAGAGCGACGCGATCTCATTCATTTCAATGGAAACCTGGCGACTTCCGGCGACACGAGCGAAAGTGACCGTTGGCGACCGTATGGGCGTGTCCAGCGATGCGAGAAAGTTAAGAAAAGTTTAACTTTATGCAAACGTCGAGCGACTTTCGGGAGCGACTACCAATGAGAACAAAGCAGTGGAGTTCACGTCATCCTTCACTCATCAGTTACTGGTACTGATGGTACTCATTTGTTTATGACAAGCAGATTTAGAAACGCCTCATTGAAAGAGACAAGCGACACACAGCGATAATGTCGCTGGCTGTCTGAATGAGGGGTTAGCATACTCTAATAAAAAAGGTTTAAGAAGGTACAAAAGTTGTCACCTTGGCGGTACCTTTTTGTACCTCAGTTCTATTAAAGGTACACATTGATACCTTAGAGGAACATACTGGTACCTCAAAAGTACCAATCTGTACCTTTTTAAAAGGTACAGTCCCAGTGACGATTTTTTTACCTTTTTTATCTCTGAGAAGAGTGAAAACTTAACAGTTGTGATATATAAATAGAAGCAAGTCCATATAGGGCTTTAAATACAAAAACTAGGAACTTAAACCAAGTCTTTGGTTCACCAGGAGCCCGTGGAGGGAAGTTAAATATTTAAAATTGTTGAGTTTTTAAAGGTGTACTAAGATGTCCACAATGATTTACACATTTATCTATTAATAGTTTCTACAATTTGGTCACACCCAGGGGCGCCGTTAGGGGGGGTTCAGAGTATGCCAGGCATATGGGCCCATGAGTACGCTAGGGGCCCCACCGTCAGCACTTTTCCATTTTTTTTTTATTGTACATGTTTAGTTATTAACACTGTAGTAAAATGTAAAGTAAATTAATATAAAACTACTGTAAATTACTTTGTGTTAAGTACAATTGAGACACTTTAAAAAAAACAGCGTGCAAACATGACCTAGTAGATGCAATTACATATTTTGCGGTTCTGGTGGTTTTTAATTTGATTGTGCGGGTATGGATTTGGGTGGGTAGTCAACATTTTGGTTTGGGATCAGTTTGGTGGGTTTGCTATGCAAAGTTACCACAAATAATCGACAGCCCTACAGTTTGCCATTTCAAGGTAAGATCTCACATGCCACTAAAAAGCGTTCATGCTGATCCTTAAACGGTATGTTTTATGAAAAATGAAAAATATTTGTGTTAATACAAAAGGACAGCAAGGGCTTTATTTAAGGAAATATTAGCATAGCGACCGCTGACAACTATTGCATTTCTAAGACGGACAATAACTTAATAGGCGTAGTTAAAAATATTATTTTCTAAATAAACATGAAGTAGGAGAATTGTCTAAGCCATAATTGAGTTAAATTTTAAATCACTAAGAGCTGGATTTAATGTGACAGCGCATCATTTTCAAAGTGAAAGTGATTTATTTTTATTCAGGTTTGCAACGGAGGTTTATAATAGTAAACGTAGTGCAGCAATTATAAACGCTATATCAGATTGTTTTTAACATGAATCCTAATAGAGAATGTCTGTTTTATATTTATGTTTGAGTATTGTTGTGTTTAAATATTGTTGTAATGTTCTTAATTGTTTCAATTTAATTAGATTAGACTGTAATTTTAAACGCCATATATTGTAATGGATTGAAGGCTAATATGACGGTACAAATGGAGTGAGTCATAAGACATAATTTTCGAGTTTAAATTAAGTTTTGTTTGCTTCAAATGTTTGCTTAAAATGAATTTCGTTTAATATAATTTGTCTCTTTATTTTAATCAATGTTTTGTTGATAAGTGTTGTGAATATTAAAGAAAAAGAACATTAAAAAGAACACCGTGCATCTCATTACGTAACAAATATAAACTACTGCAATATGCTACCAAATGCCAAAACATGCAGTATTATCTTTGTAATGATATAGCTGTTGTTGGATGTGCAAAATCATATTATGGAATATATCACTTTAATCACTTTTCAAAAAACAGCCTTCAGTGCACAGAAATTAAATTTGCATGTCCATCAGCAGCAAATTTGATTGCGGCATGCTTTTGACTTTTAAAAATCAACGTTATATTTAAAACTTTAGCCGATTGTGCTTTTTGCAATTTCTGTGACACTGGCGAAGGGCGTGTGCGGGAGAAGCGCACACTCTTAAAGATCAACGTAATATTATTTTTTTAATACTTTTGCCGGCCACCCTTTTTGTCATGAGCGGAGGACATAACACATACCACACGCACAGAGAACATCGACATAAAGATAGTGTGTACAGTAAGTTCCTAAGAACATTTTTAAATGGACTATAAGATCATCAATATGAACCCTGAAGAATGAACTATTTTAGGCTAAACCTAATTGTACACATTTCGCTTCTAAAACCGCGCAGAAAACTTGACTGCCGCGACTTTCAAAGCGCCTTCCGTGGATTTCCATAGATTCAGAAATGCATCTCCATGCATTATTATTCTTTTAGTGATCTATTTAAAATCAGTCACGTGAATGTTTTCTGCCTTTCCAGATTAAAATGGTAGGCTATTAGTTTTTCGAATAAATTTATTTATTTATTGCTTCATGGATTTACTTTTAGTTGCAAATGCGACCTGTAAAATTAAATAAACGCACTCAACTGAGTAATTTTATATAGCTACACATAATGGTTTAAAGATCAAACAATCATCTAAAGGAAGGGGCCCAAAATTCTGTCTTGCATACCCCCCTTGAAACTGTTCATTGCGCCCCTGGTCACACCTCACACATTTCTTGGGATGATTTCTATGGAGGAAAAAAGATCAGATTAAAAAAATGATTGGATGGGGATGCACTCGCTTCATGTGAATGTGGCCTAAGACTAATGAGTCATTGATTCAGCTCAAGTTTGAACAAACACCACCGTATTGATCATGTGTCCGATCTATGGATTGCATATTTCAGGTTCTTGCAAGGATGTAATTATTTTTTGGTTCAACTATTTATTTTCTGTGGGTTGATGATTATAATTGCTTTATACTAATACATTTTTGGTATCAGTTTGTTATAAAAAATGTTCTCTTTTATAACTATTGTTATATGTCTTTATTGCAAAAGAAAATCTCACTCTGCTTTGAAAATGTACAGAGATGTTTGTTTACCAGAAGCAATTTGAAAACTAATTCAATGCGAATGTAAACTATTTCACCTTCCCAACCAATGTTAAGAAAATTGTCATCTCTGACCAGCCCTGATCCCCTCTCAAAATAGCTGAAAGTAAGGGAATAGTTCACCCAGAAACTAAATAATTTTCGCCAGCACTTAATTGTGACTTGACTTTGTTTCAAATGGTTTCCAATGTGTTATTAAAAAAGTGTTTGTTCAATCTTTAAACAGTCTTAGGTCACCACCAGCTTTGCTGTTTTAGCAAAGTTTTAATGACCATCTATTTATTTATTTTCCTTTCTTTTTATTAAAGTGCACCTATTGCATTGCTAAAAACAATGTTATTTTGTATATTTGGTATAATACAATGTGTCCACGTGGTTTATGGTTAAAAAAACACGTTATTTTCCACATACTGTACATTTTGTAGTTCCAGATATCCCTGTCTTCAATTCAATTCAATTCAATTCAATTCAATTCAATTCAATTCAATTTTATTTATATAGCGCTTTTCACAATTTGGTAATTGTATCAAAGCAGCTTTACATTAATAGAAGCAGTGAAAAGCACAGAAAATTGACAGATAGCACAATATAATACACAATAGCACAAGCAGCTAAATTTGCTGCGGCTACAAATCAACATTAAAGCGAATGTATTACTAATGTAACGTATAGAATTTAATCCCAAGAAGGCTGCCTCCCTGGGTTGAAAAACCCCCTAGGAGAAAAAAACCCCGGATTTTTTATCCGGGGAAGTAAAAAAGTCCTAGGAGGGAAAAACCCTAGGGAGATATATATATATACTTTCACATTTACCGGAACTGGATCTGTTCTTGGGATCGAGGACGAGACAGGGAGAGAGAAACAAAATCTTATTCTTATTCTTCTCTTCCTGGATTTTGTGCAAAACTCATCAATTTGAAAAGCGCTGTGTCCCTGATTGGCCAGCTAATCTCTCTACAATGTGATTGGCCTGAATACCTCTGACGTCAGCCGGAAATGTAACGCTCCTTACTATGTTTAAAAGACTCGCTCACAATGTAATGCTAATAGGAGTTAACTTGCAGGCTGTGAGTCCGAAGCGGGATGAAATAACTTGCGTCATCGTTTTACTTTGGGGGATGTACCTTTTGCCTTTATTAACATGTACTAATACACACCTACACCAAAGGAAATGTAAAATCGTGAATCTGCCAATTGATGCTCTTTAAGATATAACCAGAAAATACAGACAAAAAATATATAAAAACTCACACCAAAATTGTATTTTCAGGTAAAAGTCAATATTTAGTGTGACCTCTCTTGGCACTAAACACATCTTGAACTGTTTTAAGTAGTCCTGAAGTCATTAGTTTAGAATTAGAAATTAGGATTTCAATATATTCATGTTAAAGAGATCCTGCAGGTTCCTGCTATTGTTCATGTGTACAAGGAGCTCACATTAAATACTTAAAACTTTAACTTCTAGTTTTATTCTGTTATTTATTCTTAAAGGGACCATGGCATGAAAATTGGACTTTTTCCATGTTTAAGTGCTATGATTTAGTCCCCAGTGTTTCTATCAACCTAGAAAAATGTGAAAAAGACTTATTTTTGGTAAACCATTCTCTGCAAGCACATGAAAAAAATCTTTGAAATTTGGCTCTCCTTATGATGTCATAAGGAGCTCTTATTATAATAATACCACCCCTTAATCTGCACTATCCAACCACAGCACTGCCATTTAGTGCAGAGAAAAGCAAATTGAGTTTTAATTGCAACAAACCACCATCATTGGGTATCAGTGTTTGAATTTCATCAGCTCATTTGCATTTCAAAGGACACACCCAAAACGGCACATATTTGCACACACCTGCAAAGTGGCAATTTTAAAATGCTATAATAAATTATTTACATGGTATTTTGAACTAAAACTTCACATATGTGCTCTGGGGAAACCAAAGATTTATTTGACATCTTAACTCTTTCGCCGCCAGCATTTTTTATGATTTTCACAAAAGTTTAATGGCTTCCAGAAAATGCTCCTTTTTAAATATATAAACATACAATATATGAATTAAAAGAACAGACCCTCTGCTTTCAAACAAAAAATCTGTTTCATCCTACCTTCATGTGTTCTGTTTTTATCACCTCTCAAATATGGTTAGGTTTCATAAAAAACACCAAATTTTGAGCAAAAAGCTGAGATAATTCCATTTTTGTGAAGGACTTTTGATAGAGATCAGATGCAGAGCGATCTTTAAAACATACACGGACATACAGCTGTTTGCTCTAGGGCAATACTTTCGGGTTTTATAAGTTGCGGATAATAGCAGTATTGCAGATTGACAAGATAACTCGTCAATGGCGGGGAAAGAGTTAAAAAAGTCTTGTGCCATGGCCCCTTTAATACCGCATACAAATTGCATGCCAGGAGACCGAGAAATAATTATATATGCTCACTATACCAAAACAAAAACAACTCATTTAATCTTGGCATGGTAGCCTAAGGCATTTGCACAATACTGTATATCTGCAAAATACCCTGATGTAAGGTGTAGCGAGTGGGCAGGTATATGTCAACTTGTGTTTAAGACTTGCTCTTCCTGTAAGTATTATCATCTTGGCACATTAACAGATTTTCATCATTATCACACTGTTATTCCTTTAATGTTTTCAAAGGGATGTCTGGTTCATGCGCTGTCATAATGGTTTTCTGGGAATGCAGGGCATCATAAATGGATAATTATACTCATTTGCTCAGTGACTGTGATCTTTGGGCCTTCTCTGAAGTCCGACAATCATGTTTTCCTCATTGAACCTCAATGTGCTAAGCACTAAAGTCCTTCCTCTGCTTGTCTGTCAACACGGATGCTTCGCAGACGCCTCACCCTAATCCTGCCAATCACAGATGCAGCACTGAACTCAACTGCTTTAGCTGATCACAGACTCAAACTACCCTCAGCCTCACGGATTGAAGCAAGCCTTCAGATTGAGTTTAAAGGACGTCAAGCACCGGCCTTTCCTTAAATAATGTGCTTTAATGCCGAGCCATGAGCAGTTTCTTCAGCTTGAATCCGAATTCTTAGGGAATAATAAAAATCTGCCACCATTTACTTATCCTCATGTCGTTTCAAAGCTCTGAGTACTATATGAACTGTCATTGCTTAGAAAAGAACTGTGGAAATTCTTGAAATTATCTCCATTTGTGTGCACCAAAAAGTGATATATTTTAATAGCTATTTAGTATTTATTAATGTTAGTTAATATGAATGCAATTGTTCATTCATGTTGGTTTGTTGTGCATTAGTTACAACATTAAATTTTAAATATGCATTAGTAAATGTTGAAATAGCATGCACTAAAATTAATAAAAGTAGCAGATGCATTGTTTATGGTTATCCTGATGTAGTTAACTAATGTTAACAAATACAACCTTATTGTTGCCCTTAAATGTTTGTCCAAATCATAAATTAAACCTAATTAGACAAACATCTAAAGGTTGCAGAAGCAGGAACGCGGGTCTGCAAAGAGATCAAAAGCTTTAATGTGTTTCATATCATCGCTTGCATAATTCTTAGTCAATCTGTGTCGGCCCCCCACATATCTCTGTGTTCCCAACTGCGAGAACATTATGCAACATTATGAGTAATTGTAGAGAGTTTTTGATGGAAAACAACAGATCTTTTTTACATTAAAAGTTTGAATTTTGACAGACTTGTTCATATAATGCAAATTGTTCATTTATGCAACTGGATCAAAGATGAAGAGACTTTTTCTGAGAAGAGCAGATCACATCTAAGAGTAATTAACTTTTTTGATAACTTTTTCATATTATTGTTTGCATCAAGTGTTGCATATTTTGTTTTATCTATTCTCTCATAAGAGACACAACTTATATAATTTACAATTTTAAACACAGTAAGCTTATTTTGAAAATATTTGGCACCACATACACTCACCTAAAGGATTACTAGGAACACCTGTTCAATTTCTCATTAATGCAATTATCTAATCAACCAATCATATGGCAGTTGCGTCAATGCATTTAGGGGTTTGGTCCTGTTCAAGAAAATCTCCTGAACTCCAAACTGAATGTCAGAATGGGAAAGAAAAGGTGATTTAGGCAATTTTGAGCGTGGCATGGTTGTTGGTGCCAGACGGGCCGGTCTGAGTATTTCACAATCTGCTCAGTTACTGGGATTTTCACGCACAGTCATTTCTAGGGTTTACAAAGAATGGTGAAAAAAGTAAAAAACATCCAGTATGCGGCAGTCTTGTGAGTAAAATTGCCTTGTTGATGCTAGAGGTCAGAGGAGAATGGACCGACTGATTCAAGCTGATAGAAGAGCAACTTTGACTGAAATAACCACTCGTTACAACCGAGGTATGCAGCAAAGCATTTGTGAAGCCACAACACGCACAACCACCGGGTACCACTCATCTCCACTACAAATAGGAAAAAGAGGCTACAATTTGCACAAGCTCACCAAAATTGGACAGTAGAAGACTGGAAAAATGGTTTCTTGAACATGACAATGAGTTCACTGTACTAAAATGGCCCCCACAGTCACCAGATCTCAACCCAATAGAGCATCTTTGGGATGTGGTGGAACGGGAACTTCGTGCCCTGGATGTGCATCCCACAAATCTCCATCAACTGCAAGATGATATGTTATCAATATGGGCCAACATTTCTAAAGAATGGTTCCAGCACCTTGTTGAATCAATGCCATGTAGAATTAAGGCAGTTCTGAAGGCGAAAGGGGGTCAAACTCAATATTAATATGGTGTTCCTAATAATCCTTTAGGTGAGTGTATATTTCAAAGACCCAATGATTTTATTATTGTACTGTACATTTACATAATTTATTACAGGACCTGTACAGCATTACAATCCCTCATAAAGTAAAAAGCACCGGACTGCTGCTTGATGCTAACTTGATGTCTTGATATGCTAAATCAGTGAACATTAGGTTTTAAATGTATGCCGCATGTTAAACGAATGATATGATATTATGATATGTATATAAACTTGTAAACCCAGGCAAGGCAAGTATAATATTTCAAGTGCCTCACATAGACCAAACAAAAAGAAAAATATTTCTAAAGGTCGTTACTAATGAATTAAAACGTGTAAATTAATAAGATTAAAATAAATTATTTTGACAAATAGACTTTGTAATGATTTCAATAAGCTATAGACAGGACACTTCACAGACAGCACGTAGCTTAACATCAATCCCAGAGTGCTTTCTGCTCGACGTAAGATTGATTTATTCTTGATTTTGGTGCTTTTAATTACCTCTTTTCTTTTTGAAGTTATTTGCCCTTTCTGTTTTGTACTGTATAATTTTTAGTTAGAAGTTAGTAGACTAATGTTTCCTCATTGTCATTAACCATGTTGACTTAAGTAGTGCATTGATAATCAACCTGTTGTGGAAATAATGACAGATACATGGATCAAAGCAGTACTGGCCAAGGCCAGTTAACAATAAATCAGAAAGGTTACACCTTTTCATTTTTGATGAATTTACATATTTTTCAAATTTACATGATTGTCAAATGAAATAAATCTAGCAATTTGTGGTGTGTTATTATTGGTAACAAATGAAACAAAAATGTTGGTGTTTTTTCCAAATGGACATACTGTTGCTTTTACATCAGTGGTACAATTGCTATCATAAATGGGTGATAATACATCCTTGGTTCCTCTCCTAATGTAATAAGGGCCCAGATTTTATTCTGCATTTACATTATCATATATATTGTATTATTATCCACACACACACACACACACACACACACGCACACAAAGTGTATTTGGAGAATGAAGTCACATTTGAAATGTGTCAATGTGATTGCATTAGAATAAAATTAAATATAAAGCAAGTGTCTGCTGTAACCAAATGTCATAGTCTTTCTCACCAATTTATTTCGGTTTCAATGTAATTTTTAAAGGTGCCATAAAATAAAATAAAATTTCCCTAGACGTAGATGAATAAGAGCTCTGTATATGGTAATGACATATCATGAGCCTCAAATGCATGTGTTTCCTCATTTTTATGTAAACCTTGTGCATGCAAAAGACTGATGGTAAACAGGCCAATCGCAACATAACACAGATTGTGACGTCACAGTCGAGATGTACACCCCCAACATTAAATTACACATTAAATTAATTACAAAGTTGTTAAAATGATAAAAACAAAGTTGTGACTGCTGAGTTAGCGCTACATGCTAATTAATGCTATATGCTAGCGTTTAGGCTGAAGTTCTTTTTGCAGTTACGTTTTGCAAATTGAAAAAAACTAAAACGTACTACTCAGAATCATTCATTAACAATCTCCAAACCAGTAGTTGTTTCCCCAAATCTGTATTTTTGTCTAATACAGGCTCAAACATATAAAATCTGTTACTAATGTGAGCTGGCATGAGCCGCAGAGCAGAGCAGAGCTCAACATCATAATTCAGTACCCTTCCAAATAGGGCAAAAATAGACCATTTCATTTAAAGGACAAACCACAACGTTTTAAATGGACATGTAACTCATTTTTGCATTTAATAAAGTTTATATACCTTCTATGTAAATACCACAGAACAATGTAACATACTATTTCAATGCATTATTTTGCACCTTTAATGATTGTGTGAAGTTAGTAAAACCCAAGGTTTGTTTCACAAATTCTCATTAACATGTAATGAATAGGGAATGAGACAAAGCATATTCGGTGTGCTGTCCACGGGGAGGGCTCCGAGCTCGGAATTTTAGCCCAAACCCAGAGTACCCCGCCTTTAACTGGGATACATGAACTAGCCGAGAAGGGGGTGATGGGGTGAAGGATGCTGCTAAAACTGTCACAAGACAGAGGTGAGAGACAGCTATACATATATAGACACCTCTTTGCACTGATTGATTGGATTATGACCATGCTCCTTAGTTAAATAAACTTTATTAAAAAAGTAACCACAGGTGTAGCTTTGTTTAAAACTATATCATTATTTAAAGCATGCATCATATTTCTGTTTTTGGATACAGTATGTTATTGTTAAGGGATTAATTAAAGGGTTAATTTATTAAATAAATGAATTGTTTTAGTAAACAACATTACAATTGCTTTTGTTTCTAAGGAACGTCTTCGGATTCAGATGTTAGTTTAGGTGGCCACTAAACATTTCGACAGCCATGTTAATAAATTACAAAGGCACATTGGCTCTTCATTGCATACAAAAATGAAAATCCATCTGGTGCAACATTTGGCCAACCAGCCTCTACTTAAATGAGCAGTCTTCCCATAAAAATGATAAATAACACATGAAATCCTAAGTTCTTAATTGTTTCAGCATTATATTAGATGGAGACTCTTGTTAAAGTTTCCTACTTCTCAGTTTTTGTGAAATCCCCCATTAATCTCACTTGTCTCTCCCAAGTTTCTGAGAAATTTTAACTATGGCTCATTATATTCAGATCTGCCGGTGGTCAAAACTATTTAATTTTACCAAAGATATTGGTCATAACAAGATCGAGCCCTGCTATAGATGGTTTCAGCAGTAACAACATAAACAAAAGGCTTTCGTGGAACAAATGTAACTTCCGGAAGGCGTCCGCATAGAATCAATAACAACTTTTTATGTCCTTTTAGAGTGGTTTATTTCTGATAACAAGCTAAATAAATAACACGTAAATTATCTAGCTAAAGTTTAACAAAAACTACGCTGAGCTAACATTACTGTGAAAAAAATGTATGTATACAATTTTAGCTACGGAATAGCTGCCAAACCTCCCTTCACATAGCGTTGATCGATGATTGCCATCTCCCCACTTTTTTAGGAAACCAAAACATGTATTTTCGATGAGGTATTTGTTCCAGAGTTCAGTTTAGCAACTAGACAGACCATAAACAACCACAGACAGAAGTTAAGTTCTGTCCAGACACGTAACAGCGACAATGTTCATGCGTCCGATGAAAGCGTCTATAGGGAAGAATCCAACTCCGCAATATAGCCGCTCTGATGACAGAAATCCCGCCTTCCAGTTTAAAAAACCAATCATCAACCGGTAGATTGATGATTCTCTAGGGGAGGAGCTCTGTACTGTGCACATGTGCAGTAGCTGAAACGACTTAAAAAATGTTTTAGATGAAGATTTTAGAGATATCTGTCTCCCCCATTCAAGTAAATAGGAATTTAGTATTGCATTACTAAAACAACTTCCTGGAGACAGTACAAACATGGCCACCCAGTTGTGCGACTTCCCTTAAAGCAACACCAAAGAGTTTTTTTTTACCTTAAAATAACTTTTCCAAAAAAGTTTAACTCGAAACAGGGTGAACGGCACTTTCACATTCGCTTTGCAGCCCCCTATCGGCCAAAACCGCACTAAAAAAGTTTCCAACCGTCGGGTCGCGGTCCTGTAGTTCGAGTGAAAACTACAAAAACTTGCTTTACGGCAGACCTACAATCCAATCAGAGCCAGCTTTGCTGCAGTAGGCTAAATTATTTACGACAGTGGTAATGTACAAATTGTTTCAGTTTCTGGAATGTAAAAAAATGTCATGTTTTTTTTCGTTTGGGTACGTAAGGTCTTTATTTTGATTGGATATTGAGTTTAATGTTTATTTGTTCTTTTAATATTCCTATTCAAATGGAAGTTTAGTCTATGAAGTCGTGTTGGTTTTGAGGGGTTTTACTGGCTGTTTGTTCATCATTTATGGTCAGTTTTTGATGTTTTTTTTACCTCAATGTTCTTCAGGGCACAGCAACAGTTTTGAAATGAATTGGGCCGAACAGCATAAAAGTGTGCGATTTTGATGTGTGTTGCTTTTCTTTTCTAATGTACAGTTTTGAAAATGAACATTAAGTGTTGTTTTAATGACATGTTTGTGCATGGCCATTGACTTCCATTCTGAAGCAGTCAAGAGACGCTTCTAAATAAGTCGAAAAGTCAAGACACGACCCATTGTCAAAATTTCTGTGTCCATCACTGTAGTTCATCCAAAACAAACCAGAAATGAGACTCAAAGTGTTAAATACCGGAATTATCCTTTAAGGGACTTTAATTTCAATATGAATGTAAATGTGTCTTGCCAATATTTTTGAAAACCAAACGTTCTAAGCTAAGCCACCAATAGGCAGAAATTGTGTGTGTGTGTGGGGGGGGGGGTTAGGACAAACCCCATCTGATGGTTTAGACATCATAGTAGTAAGGACTTCCTCTGTGTACACAAATCCTTACACATCAAATATTGGCTGTATTATTTGTATCCCATTCAAAAAACGTTCTTTCGAGATATTTTATGTTTATTGTCTTCCCAACTATGAACCCACCCCACGTTTCTCTGCTCTGTTGCCCAATTTGTGTCTATTTTTATTATTCATATGTAATTTGAAATGCATTCAATACTGACAGGAAAACATTTGAACATTTGAGTACTCCGCAGATGAAAACTCTTAAGCTATAAAAGAGCTGAGTAATGAAGTTTCCCTCAGGCTTGCACTTAACATCTTCGATTTGAAGAAGCGTCATTTTATTCATGTAGCAATCGGAAGGCCTCAAACGAAAGACTGGACATTAACAAGGAGCTCGTGCTTTTGAAAATGTCCACTAGTGATAATGAATGCACATTTATCTCATGGTTGCTACTCTCAATAAAGCGGGTGGGAGGGCTGGCCAGCTCACTAATGGATTGAAATTCCACATCCAACTATTCCAACTAAAACAAGTGGTGCTCTCGGGGGCGAAGGCTTGGCAGGCAGCGTCGCGTGGCGTAAACAAAAAGCTGACTGACTAATGTCGCCTCCCTGTCAAATGGACATCATTCATTCTCAAAGGAATGATTGATTTTATCATTTCTGTTGAGTAATGATGACAGCAGGAGAATTACAAAAATGAGCATCTCGCTTAACTAAAATGAGTTTGATCAATGTGGGTGTGCCGGAGTGTTTGGTACGTAAGGGGTTCAACAACAACCGACTGGATGTACATGATCCCGCTCATTACACAGCTGCTTGTCAAACGAGGAAATAATTGGACACAAAAAATCGATTTGCAATATTTTATTAGCTCATGTGTGTCTAATTCAGAACCTAACATAAAAAAGAGAAAGCGGAGGGATAAACTAAACATATACAGTATAGTACAGGTCAAGACAAGGGCGTAGGAACCAGGAAGGACAGTCACATTTGTCCCCCCAAAAAAAATTTTACTGGGGAGGAGAAAAATATTTGACTCGCATGCTTTTATTTTGAAAGCGCATTTTCTTGCGGGGGAGCATGCCCCCAGACCCCCCCTAGAGGGGTATCCTTCTCATCATTTTCACACCTAACCCATTTTCATGCCTGAATAAAGTATGTTGGTGAATGTTTTGCACTGTAGTTCATTTATGACATATTTCTGTTCAAGCCATTAACAGATCTGTCAGGTTTCCGATATGTGTCCCCCCCAATGTTAAACTTATTCCTACGCCCCTGGGTCAAGATGACTGGCGGTACCCGGATGAGCAGTGTGTTATAACAGTTTATCAGGAGACCTCGAAATGTATTCGAATGAGGTAGAGCCATGTAATAAAAAGTGTTGATTATCTTTTATAATTTCCTGATACGATCCAAAATTGAAATGTTGCATTAGGGTATTCAAATCATATCAAAATATCATTTTAATGGCCTGACTTGATTTGTTTCATGATTTAACAATGCCTTAGGTACAAAAATCAAACCCCCATGCACAAATTAATGAAAATATGAAAGCTATTGTTTTATAAGCATTTGTAAGCTTAAATTGAAAAAATGCAGCTGCATCAGACTCTGGTGGAACAAACAAATCATTGGAGCGTCTTGCAGGTCTCGTCTGTACTAAAATAATTCCCATGAAACTTTCAATGGCAAATCAAAGTGCCTGCTTGTAGTTTCCACAGCAATCATGTGTGAACACTGGCATTATCCAAGCAAGCAATTTTGGCATTTTAAAAGACGTCTAATAGTCGTCCAAACATAGCCCAGATGTCTAGGGTAAAACTTCAAATTGAAAATTTAATAGATGTCTAACCATAGGATATAATAACATTAATAAATAAAACCAAACACCTTGTGACAACTGCTTACATTATAAATTAGCATACATCTCATAAGTTTTTTTTTTTTTGTTAGAAGTGGGTTACTCATAGCTGAACTATATCAGTTCTTTTGTTAACCTAGAAAATTTGTTTTTTACTTCGAGCTCATTACATATTGACGTTTGGTCGGCTCCCATCTGCGTCACTTTTAACGCACAGGGAACCCTTCTGGCTGCATTTTTCACTGTGCAGGGCACTTTGTTGAATTTGTCTTATGTGTCAGATCAACACAAAGTTAACTCTTTGCATTTGAAAACGCTTCCCTGCCAATGACAAGTTTTTTTTTCGGCAATCTGTATTTTCCCTATTATCCATCAGATGGCGCTCTTACCCAACTTATAAAACTTGAAAGCAACTACTAAGGCCAAAGAATTCAAACTCCATGTATGTTTTGATAATCACTCTGAATATGATCTCTAATAAAAGTTTGTCACAAAAATGCAATTATCTCAGCTTTTTGCTCAAAAGTTTGTATTTTTAAAGAAACCTACCCATATTTGAGAGGTGATATTAGAACAAATAAATGTAGGATGAAACTATTTTTGTTTGAAAGCAGATTAGGGTTGTAACCTTGATATTACATTTTACGATTATCATACCGTAAACATTTGCTTATACACGGTTTTGGGGGGGAAATAAAGCATATATTACAGATTATTATATTACAGATCAATTTAAGTTGATTATACTTAGGCCATATAATAAAAACTATACATTTCACTCACTATATGACAATGTGAACAAATGAGTGTATCCAGAGCAGCTCTGAGAGAATTAAATGAGTATTTTATCATTTTATTTAAAATAATAAAATTAAAATAATCAAAAAAGATTAAAAAACAAAGTTTACTTTTTTGAAAGTGCATTTTTTTTCTAAAAAAAGTTTGATATAATAAACCATATGTTCAGCCCCAACCCCTTATCTGTTTTTTAATTAATTTAAGGGTCATTGTAGCTAATGATAATGATAATAATAATAATAATAATAATAATAATAAGTGTTTAATACCAGCAAACCGCAAAACAGTGATAGTTTCTGAGATGATTATCATACCGTGGAAATCTGATTGTACAACCCTAAAGCAGATGGTCTGTTCTTTTATTTGATATATTGTATGTTTATATTTTTTAAAAAGCACCAATAGTCCCATTCACAATTTTACATTTTCCTTGGTGTGTAGGTGTGTATTAGTACATGTTCAAGTAATGGAAAAGGTACAAACCCCAAAGTAAACAATGAAGCGAGTTATCATCTCCAACATAAATCTATTTTCTTGGACAACAACAAACACATGGATTGTAGGCAACAGTTTACCGCCTGGCATTGGTGATGTTGACAATTCCTGTTAGCACTGCATTGTGCGCAAAATCTTTTAAACATGGTAAGGAGCGTCACATTTCCTGCTGACATCAGAGTTATTTAGACCAATCACAACCTACAGATTAGCTGGCCAATCAGGGACACAGAGCTTTTCAAATCCATGCGTTTCAGGAAGAAAGTGAAATCTGGAGCTTAAAAAAATTACGGTATGTGGAAAATAATGTGTTTTTTAACCATAAACCACGCAGACACATTGTATTATACTGCAGCAAATACACAATACAACTTTTTTAGCAATGAAATACGTGCTCTTTAAAGAAAAACATTTTCTGGAACTTTTGTGAAAATCATAAAAAATTGTGGCGCTGGCTGGCAACTAAAAAAAAAATGCTTGCGGGGAAAGAGTTAAAATATTCTCGACAATAAAAAACCTAACAGCCAAATAAAGTACACTGTAAAAATATTCGGTAGAAATTACAATGTTATTGCAGCTGGGTTGCTGGTAATTTACCGTATATTTACATTTATGTTATTTACAGGCAAGAGTTTGTTCAAAGTTGAATAAATTTTAAATATTAACAAGTCTTTATCTTTACAGAATAAAACTATACAATATCAGCCTCATGCAAAGCATTCTGGGAACCAGAAATCATCATCAACCTTTTTCTGTTTTTTGCTTCAGATTTTGTTTCCCAGAATGTTTTGCTTGATGCTGTTTTTTTAGTTTTACTCTTTAAAGACACAGACTTGTAAATGTTTAATGTTCATTTAACTTTGAACAAAATGTTGCCAGTAAATAACATAAATTTAAATCGACGGTAAATTAACGGCAACCCAGCTGCAATTTCTACGGATTTTTACAGTGTACAGTCAAATACATTTTTTGCAAAAACTGACCATTAAAACTCAGTATTAAAATATAACAAACAACCCCAAAGAGCATACGACTCTGGGCCGGATCTGCACCGGATTTACATTGAAGTCAGCAGCTCCGGTGCAGATCCGGCCAGTAGAGATCCGTTGTCTGGGACTGGTTTTGTCTTCTACAGTCATGCAAAACCTTATATATTGTAATTTAATGATTTACTTGCTGAAAATTATCATATCACATAAAAAAATACACACGAATTAGCATGACTCATCCGGTCACAAGACACATGGCAGCCAATACCATTTGACAATTGTTCCTGTATCCTGTTTTTAATTTTATATACAACGAGTAGGTTTAGGGGTATGAGTTGGGTTAGGTGCTTATGAATGTTTAAATAGTGTAATATAAATACAGATATCCTGACTGTTTAAATAAAAATCATGCCCCATCAAATGTATACAGATAATTTTATAATGACGGTAAAATTTCCATGGCCGTCATGTCACGTATTGACGCCAAAAGTTTCTATTTAAAAACAATAAAGTACCATGCGCTTAACAAAGTGACGCCAATGGGAGCTGACCAAACATGAATATGTGATGAGTTGGAAGTGATGAACTAGACAACGAAATGACTGCTATTGCTTGCTTTTCTCTTTAGGGGAAGTGTCACCGAACCAGTTACTCAGAATTCAGAACTGTGAGTCACACTTTAATATTAGATTTTTACAGACAGAAAGTTTTGCACTTCTGTTTTTAAAGATAATCTGATTGAATGCTTATTGCTGCATGGAATACAAATAATGCTCTTTTATGAAAATAAATCCGCTTTTGTTTTTACTGTCAGGTGTGGTGACAACCGAAACACGGCAGTCTGGAAGGTTTAATGGATTGGGATAAGTGGGTAGAACATGTACCACTCATGTTCTGAGCTTAATGTCACCGTGGACAAAAGAGTTTTCTTAAAAAGCTTCAACCCATTTCAACAGAGCCTGCCAAGTATAATTTAAAACAATGAGCAGATTAGACCATTCAGCTCATGAAATACCCCACAGATCATTTGTTATAGCATGTCTAAAAATGACCCTATTTGGGTGGGAGCAAAAAAGTGCTATTTTCATGTCTGTACCCATAAATGCATGGATTATAATACATGCCATATGTTTATTTTGGTTAGAAGTGGGTTACTCATATCTGGACTACAGTATATCAGATTCATAGTTAACCCAGACAATGCGTTTCTTACTCCCGACTCGTCACATATTGACATTTGGTCAGCGCCCATCAATGTCACTTTTTAATGCAATATTACATGTATTAAAATATTACAAAAACTGATGTTCAGCCATGCAATAAAATATTTTGAACAATAGGGTGTCATTTCATGAATTAATCACTAAAAATTATAAAAAAGCTGTTTTCGTGGCTGTACCTTTAAATGCAAATGAGCTACTCTTGCAAAAATTAACCATTGTTTTACTACAATAAAAAAATAAACATGGTTATGTAGTAAAACCATAGTAACCACAAAATAACCATGGTTTTGACAACCAAGGTTTTCAAAAACCATAGTTAAGCAATGGTTAGTGTACTAAAACCATAGTTTAGCTGATAGTAATCAATTTACTAAAACAACAAAAACATGGTTACTACACTTTTACCACAATGAAACCATAGTTAATTTCCGTAAGGGTACAGCATCTCAGTGCCTTACCAACAGACTATGAGCGCTTTCAGTTAAAAATAGATCTGATTCCTATGAATACAGTCTGAGATAAACACATTTAGAAAAACTTTTGGGTAAAATTAACCAGTCAGTGGCAGTGGGCGGGGCTTTGTCTGTGTGATGTCACATTAACAGGAGAATCAAAACAGCATGTCTAATAAGACTGCTTTGGTTTAATGGGGATTAAAAAAATTGTTTTTTTTATTTTGGGGTGTTTGTGTTCACACACTGCCAACACACATTTATGTCCAAACACCTTGTAAAAGTGTATTTTGCATAATACGGGCCCTTTAGTTATAGATTTTGTTTTGTTACTGTCCTTGCTTTTATTTCTAACATGGATTGAAAATCTATAAATAGATCTAGCGGGCAAATCTCTTGTGATGTGACCAAGAGTATAAAAGATCAGCATGTGACAGCTTCCATCAGAAGCTTAGAAAGATTGCAATGAATATAATTATTTAATACAGGTTTTTCTATTAAACATGCGTCATTTTTTCTTGGAAATCAGGCCTTCGAGTGGATTATTTATAGAAACGTGCCATATTCATCCACTATAGTACAATACAAGTACGTACCATGTGATGTTATTACAGGCGGCATAGTTTATTCAGGTTTATGAGACACACACATGTTGGATTTACAGGTTAAGTTACGTTGGATTTACAGTACATCATGTGCTTTTATGATGTATAGAATAATAAAAAATGTAAATTATTTATTGATCTGTCAAATAGCATTATTTCATATATAAGTGCAAAATATACATTTTAAATGAATTTAATGTTCATATTTTAGCAAGATGGTTTGTAAACAATTACTTCTGAAGACATTTATTCAAGTAGTGAATTCAAAGCCCGTTTGTCCTCTTGCCTCTGAAAACATATTGATGGGTTTTTACAATAGAATAAGAGAGAGACAGATAATAGATAATGTACCGAGCAGGCAAGGTGAGGACAAAGCTTTCAATGCTAGTGGTAATTCATTTATCATGTATAATGTAAGGTGTTGGAAGCGAAAACCTAGTTGTGGCGAATTTTGTTTAGAAAGACTTCTTTTCAGAACGAAAATATGCTTTATGGATAAAGTACTTTTTAGTCTCACTGGCCATATAAGCCCTTCGTGGGTTTCATAAAATGATGGGTAATGATAAATCATAATGCATAGCTATCCAATAACCTGATGGGAAAACGTGTTATGATGCTCAGTATTGAAATCTTGTATATTTGCCTTCATTAGAGAAAAAATACCCTATAGTGCTGTTTAAATCAGATATGCTTGCGTGACTCCAGTCATGTCAGTAGCCAAATATAAGCTGTTTTATTTTACGCTGAACGGGTCGTCTCGTGGGAGCCGACATGCTGAGATCACATGACTGCATCTTCGTGCATTATGAAAAGCAGAAGTCTCCATTTGTTCCATAGGGATATTTCGAATAATTTATGGAAAATGGAGAATATGCGTTTACTCAAGCATTCTCTTCCTAAAACCATCCTCGCTAATTTAAAATTGTGGGATGTTTATTCCCATCAGAGGCCACCAGAGCCAAAGAGTTTGCAGTTGTTTTGTGTCCTGCGTTGATTAAGTCTGTTCTTATAACACTGAGGTTGTGCTGGGGCATTTATAAATGTATCTCCAGCTGTGCTGCTGGGTTTTGCTGCATTGAGTCTTGTATGAGAAAACCGAGCTGGTGAGAAGTGTTTTGGCCCCAAGGACCTATGATGAAAGTGCTTTCCATAGAAATACCATAAATATGTCATCTTTGTGCATGCATAGAAAAATGCGCCCAGGGCAGGTAATTGCAACTGTTAGTAAAGATAATTGACTTGAACCTGTTTCTACATACTCATCCCTTTCTCCGATTAGTCTTACTGAGAGGGTGATGAGTTATGCAAATGAAGCCGTTTAACTCCGGAACAAATGTTTAATGTTCAGTATAAGATCATACATCTCTCAGTCTCAAAACAATGTTTTGCTATCCCTACAAAGAATACCTCTTCATATTCCACATGAAGTAAGTTTTTCTTATATATTTTGTCTTTTTTTACGTAAGGTAATCCCACAATTTGCAGTCAACCACTCAAGGCTCACTGAAGCATGCTTATTGGCAAATGCCCGCAAGGATGGGCTTTTCGAGAACCTCTCATCTCACTTGTTTAACTTTGAACGCCTCCATCGAAACACCCGGCGAACGATATGATAATTTCATCCGACACTTTTCTATTGTGATGGGCTTTCAATGCTTGACCTTCAGGTGAGGTATGGAGTGCACTTAGACCAGGTTCTTCAATTTTTCAAGCCCTTTTGACACACATTGTACAACGAGGTCTTCAATTCAGAACCCGAGACAATCAATGGAAGTCTCTTATTTAGAGGTCAACACAGGACTTATAGTCAAAAGTGTTTGAGTGAAAGAATCAATTTGTTGTACTGAATATAAACAACCTGATGTGGTACAAGATCCTATAGAAAAACATACACAAAAATGATATTGTATCAATATATTTTTTATGTTATGTTAACTTAGAAAAAACAAGTTTAAATTGTTTAACTTTTTTAAGTTAAGTCAACTAATCACAAGTAGGTTAAATTGACTTGCATAATTAAGTCGTTGTATTTGGTGTATTTTTGGACAGTGTATTATATATATTTTTTGTTGATTTTATATTCTTTTTATTTTAATTAATTCAATTTATTTATATAGCGCTTTTTATGATGTGAATTGTACAAAAAGTGCGCACTAAAAATGCTGGATTATTTTCGACCCAGCATTGGTTCAAAAAGAGACAAACCCAGCATTTGAGTTAAATCAACACAGAAAATGTTTATATTTGTAGTCGTACAAGTATTTTTGTTTAACTTTATTAGTAACAATTAATTATTAGTTACTGATAAGTACATTATTAAGTATAAATATATTCGTAGATTATAGGAAAGAGCTTCTCTCCCATGTTGGCACGGAATTACGATTTAACAGAATTTTTATTACGACTGCCACTAGGGGGCGAACACCGACAGTCTCATCCGAATGTAGTGTACAATGGAAAGGCGGTTTTGCCTATACAGTATATCTTTAAAATATTGAACAAGAATGCATGAAGTGCAATTTTAGTCATTAGGCGAAGACTGGCAACCCTGTATCACAAAATAATGTATCTATAGTCACGTAAATTTGTAAGTCTTTTCTGTGACACTGACACACTTTTTGGTCTTTTGGCGTGAACATGTCACGCATTTCTGTTTTGTCCAATTTTTAAAGCATTGATGCTTCGGTTTAGGGTTAGATTGGTGTTTGCGTTAGGAAGTCACTTAAGTATTGGTTTCCTTTTTTTCATTATTTATTTTTAATATTTTATGATTTTTAAACCATTGTCGCCTGGCATTAGGGTTAGAGTTGGGTTTGGGTAAGGATGTCATTTTATGTAAATCTAACCCTAAACCTTAGCAACAATGGTAAGAAAATAGGACAAAACTGTTGAGTAACAAAAACGTGACAGTGACAAAACAGAAATGTGTGACATGTCCACGCAAAAAGACGGAAAAGCATGTCAGTGTCACGGAAAACACTCACAAATTTACGTGACTATAGGTACGTAATTTCATGATACTGTGTTGGGCTGTATGTTGTGACTAATTTAAATATAAGAATCTATAAAAGTTAAACAGTTATAAACACAAGATGTTTAAGAGCTCTGCATTACAGTTAGTGCTATACCAAAATACATGTGTTGATTATTTACACTTGCACTTTTTTTGTGCAATATTCATAGTTAGGGTGACCATACGTGCCATTCTTCCTAGACGCGTCCTTGCCAGGATTTCGGGTGCGTCTTCCGGAATTCGTATTTGTTGACCGCATACGTCATAGAGGAGTATTGTATGTCTTATGTTTTTAACTGAATGCCGTATGCGGTCAACAAATACAACTTCCGGAAGACGCACCGAAATCCTGGCCAGGACGCGTCCGGGAAGAAAGGCACGTATGGTCACCCTATTCATAGTTGAACTATTAACATTTGGCTCTTGCAAAGTTAAACTGCAATTTTAATATGAGTTTTCAGTAATTAAAAGGCAAAATTCTGGATACAAGATGTGTGATCTTTTTTGAAAATGCATGTTTAAAAAAAAAAAAAAAATATAAAGAATAAAAATAGGGGTAAGGGTTTGGCCCGGGGAGGTCAGTTTGTACCAGCATATCCGTGACTGGTTTTATCAATCATTCTGTATAGTCAAGTGTAAGATTGAACGTACTAAACCTGAGTCACAGGTTAGTGCTCCGTTCAGTTTGTTGGACTGTAGTTTGCTCAGGCAAAGAGATGGATGAAAACCACAGGGTGTACATCAACCGCCTACGACTCCATCTACCACAGCCAATATATTTCTCTTCTATCCCTTCAGAATCTGGCCAAAATTATTGTATGTCTTTGGCCAGCATAAAGGGAGTGTCACACTGGCTTAGCTGCTCACAGAGATGAAACCCCTTTGGCTCCGAGGGGAAGTTAAAAAAAGAAACATAGTAGTGCATTTAAACATAGTACTGGGGAGTAATAATGTAAAATAATTCTTATGTCACTGGGTCCATCCATTGGATTTGTGCACAATGGGTTTTGATGGAGATTAAATTGAGAGTTTTATTTAAATTCTCCAAATAGGAAAAGATCCCATTGTCTTTACCAGTTTCAGAAAATCTTCACATTCACTTAAACTGTGCTCAGATTTGGCAAGTTACTGTATTAACAATTTTATGCATCAGGAATTCAAAGGTCCTTGTCTTAGATGTTTCTCGTAAAATTAAATGACAGACATAGATGTTGAAATACATTTGGGATCTGCATGGAATCTGCATTTTTTTAAAGCTCAAGATGATCTGGTTTTGGATACATTCGATGAGAAATGTTTAAGATCATAATTGAAGTATTTAATAATAATGGATTTTGATTGCAGGCGTGACAAATCTGCTAAGATCTCTTCTTAAGTCAAGAAATATGTGAGATTTCTGTGTTTTTTTTCTGTGAGTTTTCCATTTGCTTTAGTAGAAATCATTGATATATTAAAGTGGACTTAATGTGTGATTTTGCTTATGAGAATGTCTGTAATTAAGTAAGATATTTAGTGTATAAATTAAACTAAATGTTGTGCTATAATTAAATGTGTACCCGTACTGTAAGACCAAAATTCATGCTTCATTTGTGCCTTTTTAATTTCAAACAAAACTTGAGGGAAAATACTTGGTATGTTAAAGTGCCACGGGTATACGATGGAAATGTTAAGTGGATGTGAATCTGTACAATCAGTTTATGATGGATTTTACCTCATTTATGGCCTTTACTTGCAGAAAAAATCAGGTCAGACACTACACACCTAAAGGATTGATCATGTACAAATCCATTCCCCTTAAACCGATGTTGGAAAAATGTTGTTGCGAAGAAGTGCAGGTCTAATCCGACTTGCAGGGATATTTCAATTAAACAGGTAAAATGACTCATATGAGAGGTCTTGTTACCTTATTTATTCAGACAGTCTTGCGTATCAGTAGCATATGGTCCCTCGCAGCCTAGATACTCAATTTCCAGCTTATTCAAATTCAGTTTCTTGGCAGCTTAAACCTAAGTGGTCGTAGTTTAAAATAGCGACAAATGCTCCAATTTTCTTTGCCAGTTTTGCCAGTTACTTGTTTCATTATTAATGCAGCATTACATCGTTATTGTAAGAGCTGCTATTGTCTCTACACTCTAAAAATGGTTGGATGAAATGTGGGCAAACCCCACAGTTGGTTTATATTAACCTAGTTAATGTCCATATTGTGTATATAGTCCCAGAATTAAGTACATGATGGAGCTGACTGAACTAATAACAAATTGTTAAATACATCAGTGCCATTGTTTTGATTCACACAAATGTGTTTTTTTCTTATAAAACTACTTAAATGTCACCACTAAAGCCTAATCCTGGCTTAAAACTGGTATAGGTTATTCTCTACTAAAACACTTTTTGTTATGCATTTTTAGAAATATATATAATCTAAGGCAGGAGTTTCCAAACTAAATCTAAATTATTTATTTAAAGCCCTCTCTGAGATTTTAAGTAAATATTTCAATAATTTAATAACACATTTGCATGTTTAACTTTAAAACATTTATTTTTCATCCATTTATATCAGTAGTATTTTACATATTGTTATTATTACCTGTTATTGGACCTACATCTGGTAATTTTCTTTTAATGGTAGATAAAGGGGTGGTTTCCTAGACAAGGATTAGACTAGACCTAGACTAAAATAAATGTAAGAGCTGTTCAAACTAAAAATAGCTTGCACTGACATATTTTAAAATACAACAGTGTCCTTTGTTTTGCCTCAAAATATTCAAAATAATATTTTTAGTAAGACATGTTTGTTAAAACTAGTTATATTAAACTAATTAAACTAAGTCCTGGTTAAAGCTAATCCCTGTCTCAAACCACCCTAAAAAGTGTATCTGTCCATTTTACACGAGTTAACAGTTTTCTGATATATTGTAGTGTTGTAACGGACACATGACATGCAAAATAAACAAATAAAATACGTATTTTTTATAAATTATTTTAATTTTATGATTTCAATTCCTGTAAATTGATTATTTTTTTTATCAACTCACAAACCCACC
Source organism: Misgurnus anguillicaudatus (assembly GCF_027580225.2). NCBI lineage: Eukaryota > Metazoa > Chordata > Actinopteri > Cypriniformes > Cobitidae > Misgurnus > Misgurnus anguillicaudatus. The sequence goes on from NC_073339.2 coordinate 45,628,765, forward strand.
TGCAATTTCCCTGCAAACCACTAGGGAAACCCAGGACCAAGGCATACAGTAGGATTATAAAACTATTTTGTTCAGTCATTGTATTCGTTTCGAATGTTATGATACTATGTGCTCCCTGTCAGTCAGCGTGTGTTCACTGCGCAGATCAAGCGTACCACACAAGCCCTGAAAAGTGAAGCCAAAATGTCTTGATCACCCCCCCAATGACTGGTCCCAGTATAGGTCATAAACCCCGCCTCCCCATGTTATTCAATGGGACTTGAGACCAACTAAACAATTTTATTACACTTCAATTATCTTTTTTTCAGAAGCTGGTTTCTGTCATTTACATTTTTTATCACGCTGATGTAAATTCAAGTGTTTGTTTTTAAAATAAGTTTGTTTTTAGTTAGTTATTTAATGGTATAAAAACGGTGGTGTCACGTCATGATTGACAGCTGTGATATGCGCATTCTGCCAGGGCAGGGCCTTGCTTTCGCAGCTTTACTTCCTGCTCACCACTGCGCAGGACTGGTCCCGAAATCGCTACTGTGCAGACTCAAGACCCAAGATGTCAGCACCGTATCAGGACACTGACAGCTTTACTTTTCACCAATGGAAGAGAGCGAAAGGGTGTCGTCCATCTTTTTTTACAGTCTATGGCGCAGATACCGTGTAGTGCCTGCGCATTAACGTACGCTGTGCAGACAAAGCTAGTATGCCAGACAAACAGCAACTACCTATCTTACTTCTGACTTTTTTGACTATAAAGTTTTCTCACCAGTAAATGACACATGATGGAATCCAATTAGGTCTCGAACACACATATTTGCTGAGTCCCAATTCGCCTACTTATACTACGACCTAAAAGTATGTACTGTTTTTGTGAGGAAAATGTACGTACTTTTGAGTGTGTAGCAAAAGAGTATGCACGTTCTGGGACGTACTTCGATGACGTCATGCAACGTGAACGACAACGTGGTTGCCTAGTTACGCACACCAAACGCAGGTCGTTTGTGAGGCGGCTGGTTATGATGTTCATGTGCAACAATGTGTGTAACGAAAGGTACTTATTTTAAAGTCAAAATAGTTCAAGTTTATAGTATAACTATTGTTTAACGTATTTTATGCTTATTTTGTACTTATGTATGCAAATCAAAAATACCGCGATGAAAATGAACCATGCTTTTACTATAGTAAAAGTTTAGTAACCATATTTCTTAATAATGTTAACATTTGTACAGCCACAGTATTACTACAAATAAGTCAGTGTGGTTAAACTATGATTAGTGTAGTAAAAGGTGTTTATTTTCATAAGGGTTTATAGTAAGGTATAAATCTAAGACAGAAACATAAAAAGAAATACATAAAAAAGACACATGCATGACACTAGGGTGACCAGATGAGATTGGCTGAAATTCGGGACGGGGGGGCAGGGCAAACGTAACCGGGGGGGGTGTTAATTCAATAAGTTTTATTTATTAATTTTATTTAATAATAAAAGACAATGAATTTCAAACAGAATCAATCATATTAATATAAGTACATATGCATATAAATAAATTGATATAATACGTATAGTATTTTATACTTTATACAATAATAGTTACTGAACTAATCATATTTATACTACATATGCGTATAAATTTATATAATACGTATAGAAGTATTTTTTTAACAAAGTGCCTTGCCTGCCCTCGACCAATCTGACTCCTTCACGCGACTGACTGTCACTGCCTGCACTTTCAACTGTCCTCGCGGTTGCTGCAACTTTCGCTCTCTTAATCAACTCTATAAAACAAAAAGGTCCTATTGTCTTTGTGCATATAGATGAATAAGATACATTAATAGAAACAATACAACGTCAGCATATTTCGCGGAGGTTTTAACTGCTGCAGCACAATGAGAGCCTACAGTATAAAAACAAGATGCTACAGCCAATGGGCAGCCGGCGGGGGCTGGCTGCAGGATGCCTTAACCTCCTCGCTCATGTTTTATCAGACAACTACTACTCAAGATTTTGCTTTAGTATAATTTTCGGGGAAATTAAAGCGGGATTGGGATTAAGATTTAGCTTCAGTATGATTTTCGGGACAATTAGAGCAGGATTCGGGATTCGGGACAGCAGCTTAGATTTCGGGACGTCTGGTCACCCTACATGACACAGTACTACAGCCATGGTACTTTATTTTCACAACATCAACCAAATATAACGAGACAATGAAAGATAACTTTAATTAGGGTTAAACATTTGAATTCTTACATTTAAAAGCTGAGGGCGCATCTCCGCTGCTAGGTCTGGCTGCCATATTTACATCACCACAAAGCTCCTCCCTCCCGCACGCAATGGGTTGTGGGCAATATTAGCCGTTAGAGTGTGGATCGATCTGCACTTCGAAATCTAACCGGAAATAGTAGACCATCCGGGTATCTTTGGGATACTCATTTCAACATACTACGTTTTGGGACGTACTAATTCTAGTTTCGAATACTATTTAGGACGGATAGTATGCGAATTGGGACTCAGCAATTGTCTCTGGTTCGCTCCACATTCATGCATTTGGAGGAGGCGTGGCTTTGGATGGCGATTTGCAGGGAGGGTGGGATCGTATGCCTTATGTGCTATCAGGCTAAAATTAGCATTTTCCAAATTATAAACACCATCTTTAATGTAAGCCTTGTCTGTGAAACCGGAACTTATTAATTTTTTTTAATTCACTCAAATTCGGTTCAATCTTTTGATTGTATTGAGGATCTCAAGATTACAGGTTCGGTATAAGCGCAGTGGGAAGAGTAAATTGGAAAGAGTGATGCTCTTGACCTTTTGTTTATCTGGCCCTCTTTTGTCTGTATTAGGCACAGCCGAGCGGTTATATGGTTATTACTGTATCCCTGAGATTCTGCAAGTCTTCATTTTTGCTGAGGGTGATTCTTGTAGTGAAGAGGATGACTGCTCTTCTCAGGAAATGAACACTCTAGTGCTTTTATATAGTTGAGGGTGGGGAGATACACACTACAATGAAGCGAAGAGGACACAGAGGGAATTCAAATGTGCCCTCACACAACTCTTTGTGAGAAATGTTCATTGTTTCGACTAATTGATTTTGGTGCCCAAGGTGGAATGTTAAAAAACACCTTCCGATTTAAATGGAATCTGCAAGGACTGAATAAGGTAATGATTCTTTTTTAGTTTCACATCACTTTACCTGATAGTCACACAATATGTGTGGCTTCGTCAGATGGTGTTGACATCCATTATCTATCTGTTTGCGTCGGTGTGCTTGTGAAATATGTATAAATAAATATTTATTTTGATTGTTTTGTTAGAAGATCAAAGCAACTAAGTCACAGTTTGTGCGTTTATGTGTGTAATTGCGTTAAATTATTTTATGTGCAGTTGCATGTATTTCATGATTAAAATTTGCAGATGTAAACGTATGTCAGGACACGTGTCACTCATAATGTTTTCCTTCATCAGGTCTTCAGATGTTGGATGAAGTAACCGGCTCGACAAACATGAATGTAAGCACAAAAGCACAAGAAAGACAGTAAACATCATCCTGCAAACATTTATAACTAACAACTGACTAAAATATTGCTAGTATGTAACAGGACTGTATTTACAGCAATGAGCCAAAAAATAGATGATTTTAGTTATTCGTAAAGTGCACATGTGCCTCACATATGTTTGAATAAATAAGCATACGGTATCAGTTTATTGCTTTAACTTTACAGTACTGGAAAAATATGATAACTACATTAAATAAATGAAATTGTATTTAAAGAGCACCTATTGTCCGATTCATGTTTTTACATTTCCTTTGGTGTGTAGGTATGTATTAGTACATGTTACAGTTTGCAAAAGGTACAAATCCTAAATTAAATGATGATGCGAATTATCGTCTCCAATGTAAATCTCTTTTCTTGGACTACAACAAACACACGGATTGTAGGCTGGCATCGGTGATGTAGTAAAGACCAACATTATCATAATTCCCCCCGCTTCGGACTTACAGCCTGTAAGTTAACTCCTGTTAGCAACCAAATCTTTCAAACGTGGGAAGGAGCATCACGTTTCCAGATGGTGTCAGAGGTATTCAGGCCAATCACAACATACAGATTACATGGCCAATCAGGGACACAGAGCTTTTCAAATTTGTGCGTTTCAGGAAGAAAGTAAAATCTGGAGCTACAAAATTGTTATGGAATGTGGAAAATACTTTAGCTCCCCTTGTGATGTCAGAAGGGGATCTCATTATAATAATAATGCCGCCTCTTAATCTGCACTATTCAACCACGCCCCTGCCAATTAGTGGAGAGAGAGAGAGCGATAGAGAGATTGACAGCACAATTGAGTTTCAATTTTAACCATTATGGGGATCAGTGTTTGCATTTTATCAGCTCATTTGCATTTAAAGGGACACACCCCAAAACGGCACATTTTTGTTCAGACCTACACAGTGGCAATTTCAACATGTTATAGTAAATTATATGTGGGGTATTTTGTGCTAAAACTTCACATATGTTCTCTAGGGACATCAAAGATTTATTCCACATCATAAATGTACATCTGAAATGTCCCCTTTAACATACAATTATTAAATATCATTGAAATTTAGTGTTTTTATCATGAAGATCAGCAGACAACACCAGCAAGATAGCAATGCATGCAGGGTTTTGTTAAAACGTTTGAGTTGTAAATATACATAACAATACCTATATGCCACGTATGCGGAATCATTTGCTTGGTGACTGGCAGGGATTGAAAAGGTGGATGAGAAAGGAACGCTGAAATTATTTCAGGACACAGGCATTGATCCTCAGCATTCTTTTGGACGCTGAAAGAGGATCAAAGAGCGACTTGTGTCTCTAGGGAGCTCATCAGCGTGACAACATGACTCCAGCGTGTTTAAATCGTTGAATCGCATTGCTTGTAAATCCTGCCATATTGTATCTCTGTATAGCAAGTGAAAACAGACAGCGAACAACATGATAACAAAACGCAACAGCCGAAAATAGTCTCCATGAAAATCAGCATGTGTGATCAGCACATAAGCACAACTTTCAGAAGAGAAAATATTATGTTGAATAGTAAAAGAGTCAATAGGGAATATATCTGTGTGTCATAACATATCTACATTGTGTAGCCTTATGTATAAAATGTATATACAAACATAACATAATATCAATCCAAGTGGCAAATCTGCTAACAAATAATGATGCAGCTATTCTTAAAATGTTGACTTTATAATTTAACTGCTTTTAAATCAATTGACCCCACAAAGTCCCACAGGTGACAACACAAAGTAAACTCCAACATTTGACAATAAGTAAGTGTCTAAAAAAATGATTTATTGAATTTAATCAATTTTTTTAAAGTAAGTGGTTGCAATCAATTTATTTAAGCTACATTTAAACAAAAGTTTTATATTTAATTTTATGTTACTAATCTTTTGTGTTTAAATGTAGCTTAAATAAATTGATTGCAACCACTTAGCTTAAAAAAATTGATTAAATTCAATGAATACTTTTTTTCAGTGTAGTATTATATACTGTGAACATGTCTCTTTGGCAGCCTGTTCCCACAAAATACGTGAAATAGTCACGCATTATTTTGCTCAGTTTTGCGTGACATTGTCACGTATTTCCATCATTTTTCGTGCCTCTGCCACAACTTTCTTTTCCATTTTTCCTATTTTTAATCAATTGTCACTTCAGTTTGGGATTAGAACAACTTTCTGTTACATAAAATGACATCTTTACCCAAACCCAACTCTAAACCTAACATCAGGCGACAATGGTTTAAAAAGCAAACAAAGAAAATAGTTTAAACCAATTTTTTAAGTGACATCCTAACGCAAACAGCAAATCTAACCCCAAACCGAAGCGACAATTGCTTAAAAATAGGAAAAACAGTTGAGTAACCAATACGTAAAACTGTCATGAAAAAGAAAGTCGTGGCAGGGGCACATACTGGTGGAAATACGTGACAATGCCACGCAAAACTGAACAAAATAAATGTGTGACTATTTCATGGAAATTTGAAGGATCAGATGCTCTTTGGCAATTATATTTACAGTATGTACATTTTCTATATAGCTTTTTATAATTAAAAAAGTTAAAGTCATCATAAAATTAAAATTAAAAACTTTTTTGGGGGAATATTGTAATATTTTTTTTATAAATGAAGAGTTTCGTTGCAAAACGAGATAAATCATTTTTTTTTTAGTTTTGTCAAAACATGTTTATTATTATGTTATGTCACAGAGCTGCCCTCTGTTCCCTGTATTTCCCTGGCTAGCCCTTTAGAAACACATGAGCACATACTTGGTTTTTAAAAGACTCTTTATTTACCTTGAAGTACCAGCAAAGGAAGAGATGGATAACACCCACATTTGCCCAAACATACATATTCAACTAGACTGTGGTGTCTCAGACTGGCCACCTGAGCACAAACCTAATGGACATTTAATCTTCCCTCAAACTATGGACTGTTACCTGGATCAGCAAGCATGGTGGCAGCCATCTTGATTTGAGTAAAAGACTAGAGTGAACTTCTGTTGTACTTTTTATACTTGTGCTGTGTTGCATCATGGGAGTGGGAGATACCAAGTATGATGTCAAGGGGTATAACTGTTTTAATTATGTTATTGATGTTTTCTTAATACAACTATTGGTGAAATGAAGTTTGTGCTTTGCTATTTAAATTTGTGGTTGGAAGGAAATTGGGTTTTTGATCTTCTAGTACTTTTATTTGTTCTGTAATACCTGTTTATGACCTTAATACTTCCCCAGGTTAATTTGTTGCTGGCAAATGGTTGTACCCATGTGTATAAATTCAGTTACAAGGAAGGGGGCAAGTTAGTCTATGACTGCCGGTAGTAAGAGCAGTATATGCTGAGTTCGCTGATAATTGTTATACCTGATCCAAGGTTATTATTTTGTATATGTTAAAGTTTTTTTTTCTTTTTGAATTATCATGATTTTGCACCTGTGAGCACCTTGCACTGTACTGGCTTGGAAGAACTTAAAAATAAACTTACAAATTGGCATTTGACGTCCTCCATGTGGTGTTTGAAGAATTCTAGACTGTATCCTTAAACTAGTCTATGACATGTTATTATTTTGTTTTATGTTACTACTTAGCTGTATTTTTTAAGTTATGAAGGTTTAAATCAAAACAAACCAACTGCAGTTGCATTGAAATTAATGGGAATGCACAAACAAAAAACGAGATTTCTGAACAATTAAAAAAACGGTGGTTATCTCGTTTTGCAACAAAGCTCTTCAAATGACTTATCTGTGAGCTTCATTTTTTTAATATTTTGCCATCATTATACTTAATAAAATGCATATCGCCCTCCTTAAAACAATCTCTCTTTACTTCCTGTCACGAGAAACGGCGCAGTAAATATTATTAGAAATTAGCAACATGACCCAACCTACAAAGATCCAATCAGTTCTCGTCGGACGAAATCAAGTCCCACCCTATTTTTTTTCTGGTTTCATAAGCCTTAGATATACATCACGACAGGGAAAATAAGAAAAGCATGAAACGCTACTTCCTTTTCATGATGACTTTAAATATAAACATATGTTGTGTTCAAAGAGAAAGCAATAATTTGCTGTTTGTGTATAGCTGAAAATACAGTAATCCAGTATTGCAATAGCTCACAATGCAGCTGTACACCAACGATAAACAACTGAGGAGGACACGGTTGCCTTACATTTGTCCTCTACTCGTAAACCATTAAACTAACTCCCACATTTTCTGGGTAAATTCATGGCAGTTGACCGATTATTATTCATGTTGTGAAACTGAAGGACAGCTGCGAATATGAATACTAAAGAGCATTCCAAAGACATTAGAGATATAGGCTATATATCATAGATCCTAGACGGTATGCATATACAGTGTATAGGCCACCTTTATTAAAATGAACATGAAACATTGATACACTCAATATGGCTGTAATAAAAAAGGAAAAAGACCCTGAAGGGAATAGCCAAAATTTTCAACTGGGGCTTTATGACTACACTTCCTATTCGATAACTCTCTCAGCATCACTGAAGTTTATTGAAAAACAAATTCTGTCTAGTCTGACCACAGGTAAAGTTGACAAAAATCTGACATTTTTATGGTTTATGGTTCCATTCTTGTTAGTTTCTGAATTGAAACATTATTGGAACGTAGACTAGGCATGCAGTTTTCGGTCCTTTTCTATTTACGTGGATATGAGCTTTAAATGCATGACTGTAAATGGTCAGAAAGCGTTCCCAAGACTACCGGTGAGTAGGATGCTTGTCTTAAAAGGCACTTTGGCTGTGTTAGCACGGTCTGTGTTTTGAATTGTCAACTGTATTTACTAACAACTGTGACTCTTAAATTGTTCATATAACAGCTTACAGGAGCGGCTGGAATATTCGCTGTATAAATGAATAACTGTGAGCGGCTACGGCGACTGGATCTAAAACTCAGGTGACACAAACTCATAAATCTGTCTCTGCGAGTTACCAAAACCCAACACGCATACATTGTATGTTGTGACAGAAAATTTGCTGTCCCTTTACACGGATTCGCTTCAACCAAAATGCATTGAACAAATTTAAGGGGGAAATAAAATTAAGTTTTTGTTTGCGTCTAGAATGAGGTCTCATTATTCATCAATTTAATTTATCACGCACCACTTTCACAATGTGCGTTGTCGCAAAACAGCTTTACAGAAAACATTTTAACACAAAAACTTGCTTAAAATAAATAAATTAAGTGACTAAAAGTCAATATTTGACAAATTATTTACGACTCCTTTTGCATTTTAAAGATTTGTGGCTAGGAACACAACCATATCAAAAGTTTCAGGCTTCAGGAGTAAACACCTAAGTGGTATAGCTTTAGTTTATCTAGATCGGTAGTAAAATAAGGATCTTTTATTTATTAACCCTAACCGCCTCTACATTTAATGGTGTAATAAATTAAAGTGAACTACTGAACCACTGTTGTTGTGGTTCAATTGCATGACAGTAAGAAAGCACAGTCTGATCTTACAATAATTTCTATGTATTTTATGAGTTGGCTAGCGAATCATACAAAAACAGTATTATATTATCATAACAAACAATAACGAAACCCCACCCCTAATCCCAACGTCATGGGGCGAAAGCAAATTAATGAAAAACGTTAGATTGTGGTTGGACTCGTACCATTAAGCCCAACCCACTTTCACGGCAAGTCGTGTTACAGTAACAAATATTTTTATTCATTTTGCTGACACGACTTTCCGCTGTTTTCAAAATGATTCAAGCCCTTCTTAGAAATATTTATATATATATATATATATATATATATATATATATATATATATATATATATATATATATATATATATATATATTTAATTTGTCTACCACAAAATGAATATGTACTACAATTTATTGATTTATTTTTAATTGCGTTAACACAATTAGTTTGAGTTTGGGTTTTGGAAAAATAATTTCCCAGCATGCTTTGCATGCAACTGCTTTTGGAGAGATTTTTTTTTAATTAAGTGTTATTTTATGCATTTTTAGGTAAAGAGAAAGACTAAATAGTGTTTAATGTCCATTTATCTTATTGATTTAGAAGCGTTTGTGTTATATTTTTTTCAAATTGTTTGGTTACCATTGTGCAGAAGAGTGGTGCTTGTGGTTAGGTTGTGGATGTGACATATTTCTCTCAATGAGCACAAACTGTGTTAATGCCTGTTTGGAGATCAGTCTCTTCTCACGTGCTCATCCAACATATCATATGTTATTATTATTAGCATGCTAACCTGTTTAAGCTAATTAGTATGATATAAAAATGTTTTATATAAAATAACAGAATTGAGTTATCCAGACTACACTACATTGAGTTATTCATCCTACGCTAAATCGAGTTATTCAGACTACACTAAATTGAGTTGAGGCAACTAATTGAGTATTGCCATTTACCTTAAATTGAGTTGGACTAACTTAATATATTTTATTGTGTAAAGCAGTTTTTTATGAGTTAGGGGTACACATTCATATTGGATGGAAATCCTGCCCACAATTTTATTGAGCTAATCCAATGAATCTTTTTTTTTTTTTTTTGAGTGTGTGGAGACAAATGTCTTTTTCGTTCTTCCCAGCACGAATATCTATCAATGACTTGTCGTGTCTGTGCCACGACTTTCTTTATCGTGTCATTTTTTATCTTGTTTTTTTTATCGTTGTTTCCTATTTTTTCGACCATTGTCACTTGGGGTTTGGGTAAATGGTAAATGGTAAATGGACTGCATTTATATAGCGCTTTCATAGACCAATGGCCATCCAAAGCGCTTTACATATTGCCTCACATTCACCCATTCACGCACACATTCATACACCGACGGCGGTGTCAGCCATGCAAGGCGCCATCCAGCTCGTCGGGAGCAGCTGGGGTTAGGTGTCTTGCTCAAGGACACCTCGACACTTGGTGAGGTGGAGCCGGGGATTGAACCACCAACCTTCCGATTTGTAGACAACCTACATGAACCACTCGACCACTGCCGCCCCACTGCCGCTTGGGGTTTGGGTAAGAATCACTTTCTGCGACTTCCTAACCCAAACCCCAACTCCAGGTGAAAATAGTTTTAAAAGCAGACGAAAAACATGTAGAAACCAATGCATAAAATCACATCCTAACACACTCCGCAAATCTAACCCTAACCCCAAGTGACAATGATTTAAAATTAAGAAAGAACGATGAGAATAAAAAATAGAAAAAAAATGACACAATAAAAAAAGTTGAGGCACAGACATGAAAAGCCATTAACAAGAAATTTGTGTTGGGAAGGAGGAAAAAACAATCGTCTCCAGAGTCATGAAAAACACCTAAAAAATTGTGTCAGAAAACACGAATAAATTAATCAAAATTTTCGTTACTATAACACGACGTTCCAGCCATATTGTAAAATAAACACAAATTACCAAGCGTGTTGTGGTTGCGCTTTTTCCCATATGCTTAATCGAAATTTACCTGCTTGTTGTTATGGTCATGCCTACAGTAAATTATTTTTACAAAACTAGTGACTTTAAAGTGCTGTATAGTGAAATGAATTCAGAGCATGACACTTCATGCACTGCTTGCTTTGTAAATGCCAGTTGTTTTGCGAAAAGAATCAAGTCAAATGGCCGATAAATCATTTATTTATTTTTAAGAAAAGTGTTCGGGTGTCCCAATACACAATGCTGGCTGTGTTATCGGAAAAAGAAGCTATATCAAAACACCCAGACACCGGCGAGAAAAGGTCACGATTCAAAACTCCCGGTGTGAACAAAGATGAGACTTGTGACGGAAAGCACAGAGTCCAGCCATCACTTTGAAGGAGCTACACAGTTCAGTGACTAAAAATGGAGTAAAACGCAACAGTCAAGCACATAAAGAGCCCAGCAACACACGGCAGCCTGTATTGGAGGGTGCCACAAAAGAAGCCATTAATCAAAAAGAACCATATGAAGGCCCATCTGGAAGTGTCGAAAACCATAACGGTGACCCAGTTGCATTGAAATAAATGGTTCTGTAGTCATATGAACCATGTTCGAAATAGGATTCTAGTGGGATGCATACTAAAATACACTCTTATGAAAAATGGTTCTTCAAAGGTTCTGAAATGATGGTAAAGGTTCTATATAGAACCATAGCTTACTGAAGAACCCTTTTTGCTGAAATGGTTCTTTGTCTTGGCAAAAGGGTTCTTTTTTTCCCTCCTGTTTTGATTTTAAATTTAGTCAGTTATTTTCAAGCTGCCTCTTGATTATTTTCACCTGTAAAAGCCCTGAATCATCACAAACAGGTAAGAGAGGAAAATAATCATCATTTACTGTTAAAACATTTTGAAAATTGAAGTTTTGTGTGTTCTTATTGTAATTTATTTATTTTATAACAGGTAAGCTTTATACTGAAAGCTTCATTCCCTTTAAAGCAGGTAAGCTTCATATTGTTTTAAATGATAGGAGACTCTGCTTTAACAATGACTTAGGATAATGATTTGTTAAAGTGTTCAAAAGCATATACATGTATATTTTACATTAAGTTTATTAAACTAATTATGAAAAGAATGTAGTACAGCATGTGTTTAGTTTTTTTTATTGATATTTCAGAGTTTTTTTATTTGAGGTAATCTTGCTGGGAGTGAAGGCAGTGCGTATGATCGCTTGATATGAGACACACATACTGTATTTAAAGGTGATGTATGCATGTTACTTTCAATGCTAACATTAAAATAATAGTTATTTACTGTTAAAAACATTTTGAAAATTTAAGTTTTGTGTGTACTTTATATCGTTTATAACAGGTCAACTTTATACGTAAGCTTCATTCCATTTATAACAGGTAAGCTTCATATTGTTTTAAATGATATATTTAGGGGACTCTACTTTAACAATGACTTAGGATAATGATTTGTTAAAGTGTTATAAAGCATATACATGTGTACATTAAGTTTATTAAACTAATGGCGCTTTTCCATTGCATAGTACCCCACGGTTTCGTTTAGTTTGGGTCGGGTCAGCTTACTTTTGGGAGCTTTTCCATTGGGTGCAATATGTAGTACCCGATACTTTTTTTTGTACCACCTCGGTTGGGGTTCCAAGCGACCCGAGCTGATACCAAACGTGACGCAAAAACAGTGTAGGTCACTGATTGGTCTGAGAGAAGCATCATTGCTATAATGTAAATATTAGCTTTAGCTTACTGCTAGCTTGCGCTGTCTCGAGCAAATATGTTGTTATCTGTGTTCTGTTATAAGTTTCCAAACACCCTTTTAGCGATGAAAAACATCCACAGGTTGAGAATCAGGGACACCATAACAGTTTTTTCCAGACTTGCAGTTTGTGGCGGCACATTCGCGACGTGCACGCCCGCATTATATATGCTTAAATGCAACTTGAATGAGGCAGCGGAGCTCCGTCGACTGACGCCACGGGCCGGGTGTTTGAACAGAAACTGTCATGTGAGACAGAGGTAGTTATAAACGCAATGTGCAAACATCTATTTGGGATGGCCAATTTTAATTTTGTGGCAGACTGAGAAATAAATGAATGTATGGGAATGTACAACGATGTATGTTGTCACAGCTGTAGGCAGCGCAAACGTAACGACACGCCTATAATCCCTCCCACTGCGAAGTGATACTAAACTCAATGGAAAAGCTAACTACGCCAAAGTGAGGTGAGCTGACCCGACCCAGGCTGGACTAGGCCGTGGAGTGCTGTGCAATGGAAAAGCGCCATAATTATCAGAAGTATGTGGTACAACATGTGTTTAGTTTTTTTATTGATATTTATTTCAGAGTTTTCATATGTGAGGTAATCTTACTGGGAGTGAAGGCAGTGCATATGACCACTTGATATGAAAGACACATCCTGTTTTTAAAGGTGATGTATGCATGTTACTTTCAATGCTGGCATTAAAATAGTTATTTACTGTTTAACCTGTTAGCCCTCATTCCATTTTCCGAACCCCCCCACAAAAACTGTCATAGCCAAACTAAAATAGATACAGTTTATAAAGTCTTTGCACTAAAAGCATAAGTTTGGTCTCATTTGAAAGCAGACACTTGGAAGTTTATTAAGAGGTGAACATTAGTTACTTTCATAATGAAAAAAGTTGTTATAGAGAGCTTAAATTATTCTTTTTTATAAACTCCACCAAACATGTATGAAATATTGTTATGAAAATCTAAATGAAATTGGCCTTGGAGCAATCTAGAAATGCTCTGCAGTTAAAGCCACAGGTCTGACCATGTTCTGTTTTAAATCTGAAGATGATACCTCTAAAACTCTGTATTTTATGAAATGTTTTTTAGACCCATGTCATGTAAATTTATTTAGAGAAAACAGCAAAAATGCTAAGCTAATGTTTGTTTATTTATATCTCACAACATCCTTTCAGTTTATTGTCCTATTGCTCCGTGTTTTAAACAGACTCATTAAATAAGCATCCGGATGAGTCATTAACAACTTTTAATCCGGGATATGGCTGTCTAAATGTTTATTTTATTATTATAAACAATATAATAATTGCTCATAATTTCTATTTAGTGTTTTATTTCCTCCTTTTGTCTCAATTCACTTTCTTTTTATTAAAGTCCTTTCTTACAAAAAGAAACTTACCTTAAAGAAGCTTTACCAGTCAAAATTATTCCTAGAAACACATATCTCATATCTCCAGACAGCAGATGTTTACAGAACAGCTAGTACGTTAGCTTAGCATACCATCAAAACACTACAAATAAAAGCATTTATAATAAAACTCACATTATCACATCAAAAGTCGAGTGCTTAAACAATCATGCGTGATCTGATGTGGCTTTGGATCATAAAATAAGACCGAAAATAAACAATTTTATGTTATTTATGCTGTTAGCTTAGCATAGCATTATAATATACAGTACTGTTATGAAAATAACAGACATAACGTTAAAAATACAGACAAACCATATATAATCTTAATCGTGTTTATTGTCTCCATGGTTTTAAAACATCAAAACATCTTTATTTGCATGTTATTATAAAAACAGCGATCGCTCGTTGCAGGTCACTGTTCAAGTTCACGTCTGACTGACAGCTGCTGCTGAGCTGAGCTATGACGTCTTATTCTTTCTATGAAAGTTTATGAAAGAGTTTCAGACTTTAGCGCCCTCCGGCTTCACGTATGAATGAAACAAACTGAGTGTGAATGCTTACAGGACTCCAGCTTGCTCATATCGCCATATTTGGAATAAATATGGGTGAAATATTACCCCCACTGCAGAAATTTGAAGTAAACATATAAAATTTAAGTAATATTTCTCCAAATATGCATACTTTGAATTAAAAGCCCCGATAGATGTTGTTTTATCGAGTGCTTTCATGACGATCACGGAGGAGTGTTTTTATCAATGAGTGCGGCTGAGGGTTATATTTCAAATTAAAGGTATTTCATTTTCATAACGCCTGACAAAAATGAAGAAATTACTGTTACTAGGATTCTCAGATTAAAATAAAGGTCAAAAACTAAATCTTAAATCAAAACACTTTTTAATGATGTATAGTTGTTTAATGTAAGTACATTTAAACTAACAGTAATTTAAATTATGTAAATAAATAGCTCTTCAGTACATCCACGTCCTCGCGCAGGTTATCAAACATTTTGGAGATTGTGTGTGTGATCTTGTGGCACATTTACTTGTGATAACAGAATTATTTTTGTCTATCTGTTGTAGGTGGATCACGAGTGAAGCTCTGCAGGTCTGCCATTAGCTTGATAACAGTGGTTTATGTGAATTGAGTGAATTCAATTTATAAATAAATCTTTCACCAAGCATTCACCTATTTACGGACAAAACAGGTATCTTGAGCAGAGTCATATTAAAACTGTCAAATCATGTTTTACATACAGTATGTAAGCAAACTCCAGGCTAATATTAACTTGTTTTGTCTTCATGTCTTATCCTTTCTCCCATCTCAAACAGATCCAAATCTTGTTCAGCCTGATGCTCAACCTTGTATGATGATGACCACAGCCAGGTGATGGAGATCTGTGTTATTCACAGCCTGCGTCTCAAGATCAACATGACAATAGCAGACCATTTCTTAACTTACTCTTATCTGACTAAATGTTCAGCATCATTGCAACAAATCAAAGAACATTGGATGGAGTATTGGAGTATTGGATGATCCCGTAAAGAAAATACAACATGATCTCACAAAGTTCCGTGGCATAGTCACGGAATTTTGTGCTCATTTTTCCGTGACATTCTCACGGATCTCCGCATATTTCCGTGGCCCTGCCACGGACTTTCTTTTCCGTGGCATTCTCACGGATTGGTTACTCAACTGCTTTTTCCTATTTTCAAACCATTGTCGCTTCGGTTTAGGGTTAGATTTGGTGCTTGCGTTACTTTGTCACTGTAAGTATTGGTTTATACAATTTTTTTCTGATGTATTCTTTTATATTTTCTAAACTTTAATCAATTGTCACCTGGCATTGGGGTTAGAGTTGGGTTTGGGTAGGGATGTCAATTTATGTAAATCTAACCCTAAACCGAAGCGACAATGGTAAGAAAATAGGACAAAACAGTTGAGTAACCAATCCGTGAGAATGCCACGGAAAAGAAAGTCCGTGGCAGGGCCACGGAAATATGCGGAGATCCGTGAGAATGTCACGGAAAAATGAGCACAAAATTCCGTGACTATGCCACGGAAATTCGTGAGATCAGGTTGAGAAAATAATATGGACTTTTTTGGTGAGATTCTACAAAGATTGACACAATCCTATTGACTTTTATTTTTACAGTTAATAATGCATTATAAACATCCCATTCATTTGTATTCTATGTCATCGATCTGTTTGTGCTAAAATGTATACATCTGAATGTAATGTCAATAATATGTTAATATTCAGGATTTATTATCATTTGCATGTTTTGATGTTGCATATCATGATTTTATTGATTTCATGTAATTGTTGTCTATTTAAAATTATTTTAATTGCCAAATTTTATTGTTACTTTATTTAATATTGAAGCTGTTATTTAACATCCATATCTTATTTGAGTAGTGATTTGTTATATTTGCATAATAATTCATATATTTATTCTGATTGTGATTTTAATGCAAATATTTATTATTGTATGACACCTCATGTAATGAAAAAGTGAAAATAAAAGTATGTTCTGATGTCTTGCTGTTCTGTTTTTAAACCGATAAACCTTATAAAGTGCTATAAATAAGAAAAAAACAAATAAAAAATAATCCTTCTGACTGCTGATTAATGAAAGGGTTCTTTATAGCACCACTGAGGTTCTATTTAGCACTTTTTCAAGGCAAGGTTCTATATAGAACCATCTAAGAAAGGGTTCTATATAGTACCAGAAAGGGTGCTGCTATTGTTACAAGCTGAAGAACCCTTATTTGGTACTATATAGAACCATTTTTCTTAAGAGTGTACTATGCAATTTTGAGACACATTTTAAAATTGAAAATATCTCCTGCTAGATGCATGAGTTAACATTTTAATAATGCACGACAAGCCACTTTACCACCTTGAGTGTACATTATTTTCTTATAATTTAACGGACTGTCGTCAATTATTCCTTACATAATTGATGGGGAAATAAATGTATTCAATTGACTCAACACAGTCATGCAACAGAGATATTTTATTAGTCAACCACAAAACAAATAATTACATCATTAACTTTGACTAATTGTGCTTATTTATTACCTGATATGTATCATTTATCTTTTTGGAAATAAGTTCCACATATCAAACCAATAACACAGATCTGCAAATTGTATGTAGTATTTTGCATACTCTGTGCATAGCACACTTTCTGTTTTTCTGTAGAAATAGTATGGAGATGTGCAGACGTAGTTATAGATCGATTGTGTAATTTGCTAATCTGACATTAGCCATACCTCAAAAACATCTGTACCTACTGTACATGTGGTGCAAATCTGACACCGGTCATACTTTAAAAAACCTCCGAACTTCAATGTGGTGCAAATTTGACACCGGTCATACCTCAAAAAGCACCGTATCTACTTTGAAGTATGATGGTTGCAACATTTCCCTGAGGAGCTGGAGAGATGAGTGTCATCAGAAGCAAGAATGTATGATGCAAATACTGCAAAAAAAAAAAAAAAAAAAAAAAACGTTTCTGTCCTCCTACAAGATTTTCTTTTAAGATCACGAACACAATGTCATTTTTACACTACTGTACAGAACTGATAGGTGACCTATAGGTCTCTGACCTCAATAAGGGGTCAGACCCACCCTTGATCTGAATCCAGTAAATTTAACTTTTTTTGTTGTTGTGACCTTTCTGTTATCTGAACTATAATCTGAATTGAAGAATGATATGTATGGAGCGAGATATGTGTCTTTATTACATGCGATAAATTAAATGATCTGAGAGAAATAAAACTATTTGAAAGAAAAATTATCACACTGATAGCAAAGAAGCATTTCATGAGAAAAAAAAGAATATTTGAGGGAAAAAGTTTTCATACCAATAGCAAAAAATAATTATATTTGAGACTAAAAAAATGTTTTGAGAGAAAGTATTTTCTCATGATAGAACATAAAAAATATAAATTTGAAATTTTTTAAATTATTTCTGAGAAAAAAAATCTCTCAAGTATATGTTTTTTGCTATAAGTGTGAAAACATTTTCTCTAAAAAAAAAGTGTTTCTATCAAAACGCTTTTCTTTGCTCTCGATGCAATTTCTTGCTCTCGTGTCAGGATTTTGCTTTCTCTGTGAAAATTGTGTCATGGGCGGGGCCACGTTCCTATTGGCCAGTCGGGTAAGCATCCTCTTGTCTTGGGAATCGAACTGAATCATTACACCGTTGTTCGGTTCACCTAGATAGATGCCGTCTCTGCTTTTAGTTGAGCACGGACACTCTAATGTTTGAGTAAGATGATGACACACAACTCGATGGATAGCTGGCTGAGCAAGTTCACAGCACTGAAGATTAAACATGAAAAAATGAAATGGTACTCTTATTCATGAATGAATGTGTATTATATTATTAGCTTGCTAATCGCTAATTAGCCATCATGCTAGGTAAACTTGCAAATGCCAAATGAATGTTTTGATTCACTCCTTATTTAGTGAGTAGTGATCTAGTTTCTAGCTTTGCACTTGCTAGCCTCAAAGCACCTGAAGAGTAACTGCTTGTTCATCATATACAACCTCCTGTACCAACCCAGTCTCATGTAAAAACGTACCCTGACTACGTTGGTCCAATTTGCAAAACGTAGAGGAGTTACAATAATGGGCCTAGAATTGTATGACTGTTACATTTTTTTTCGCCTATTCTTTTAATGGCCCTTGAATTGTATGACTCTTACGTTTTTTTTTTCGTCCAAGTCACGTGACTTTCAAGCTACCGGCCGTGAGAACAAAAAACATGGCGGACATTCTCTCATTTTTAGTGGAAAAATCTATATTTTGAGTTAGTTTCTGAATAAAAAGAAGTTTTGATTACATTTCTAGCGAGAAATATATATTTTATTTTCATAATATTCACTCAGTGAATTTACATAATCATCGCTTGCTCGATTTTACGCAGATTTTTCAGATCTCGCCAGAATAATGTGAAACTGATACGTTTTGGTTGCTATGGACACTGCCAGGGCTCGTCACATGACGTCTTTTAAAGACTTTATTAAAACCGCGTTCAGCTACAGGTAAAACAACATTCAGAGGTGATTTTAACAACGCTCCACGGCGCGTGAGAGTAAGCATTTTAAGCGTTTTCTGATCATGTAGGTAAGTGCTTTTATTAGACGTGATGCATGCTGGGTTTTTATCAAAGACTCGTTGATGGTAATTAATATAGATATGAATATACATTTTGCAACCCTGTATCACATGAAATACGTTCTGAGGAAACTATTTTGCAAATCGCAATTACGTTACATGCCAACATATAAGCAGTGCTATTACGTTGGTCCTTAACCTAATATGACCCGTCGCCATGGACACAAGGGGTCGGATATCTAAAGTTAAATATTTTTAACTTACGCGTGAAATGGTTGATTTTAAAAATATATATATTCTAAGTAAACAACAACAGCCCAGGTTTAGTAAACATTTTTTTATTGAAACTATAAATAAATATTCTGCATCCATTTTAGGTGTGCCACTGTGGGTGGCTCCCGCACACCCCCGTGGCTACGCCCCTGCCGTGACCCAAATCTCGTTCTCACATCATCGCGATGTTTATCATCTATTTACAAACGTAGCCAGTCGCCACATCTTTGTGAGTATACCATTAAATTTCTGTTTGTTCGATATTAAATTCATTATATGTTTTTTATTAATCCAGATCGGCTTCTAAATGTTGTCTGAATTGTATTGGTCATCTATATTACATTCTTTTTGTTCAAAATAGTGATTAGCGCGTGATTAAAAGTCACGTTATGTTTGTTAGTCACCATTAACATAACGTGACAGATCCTAGATCATTTTATTATATTCATATTTTTGGAATTAACTACCAATGTTCTTCTACTGTGGTATTTTGTGTTTATAGTACACAAATCATACCTTGTTTCTACCGCAGTTAGTTTACTTCTACTGTGGTAGTACAGTAACAGCAAACCTTATGCTTTTACCACAGTAGTTCAGCCTTTTTATACATAGTAAAAAACAGTAACAACAACAACACCATGCTTTTAATACATTTGATGTACAATTCAGAAATCTTTAGACATTCAGATCCTTCTTTTTTGGTCAGTTTTAATCTATTGCCGTTTTATTTATTTATTTATTTATTTATCTTATAGGCTTATGATAGTGGGCGGGTCTTGGGGTTTGTTGTAAATAGTTATACACATACAATGTTTAGTAAATAAAGAATTTAAAATATATATCCAAAGTTTGTAATTCACAATTTTTTTGTCTTGCAGTTTCTTCACATACATCTCATACTCCTCCATCTACACGCGCCACAACATTTAAACCAACGGCTCTTTTAAGAGCTATCACTTGCAAAAGCTCTCCTCACTCACTCACTCACTCTCCAACTCACTCACTCACTCTCCAACTCACTCACTCACTCACTCACTCTCCTATAGGGCTGTGCGGGAAGGTCGTCTGCGGTTCTCATGCGTGTTTCATCGGTGGAGCGGGTTCCGTGATTGGAGGTAGGTCGCCGTCGGCTGCTTTCGGATGGAGAGGCATTTGTTGCACAGACACGTGGTTCACCAAAAAGCTAGGCAAAATTGCATAGATTATCGGAGTCGATTTTCCTCGATTTGAACCCGATTTTGCCTGGCTTCTCTGTGAACTGCGTGTCTGTGTGGTGGGTGCCGCTCCGTCTGGGGGCAGCTGGTGGCGATTTGCTTCTAATCTAAACGGGGCCGGCTTTGCTGGTGGGGCGCGCATGGGAATTGCAGACGATTTTTTTTTTGCACAGCCCTACTCTCCTACGCTTTCACACTCACACACACACACACACACACACACACACACACACACACACACACACACACACACACACACACACTCACACACACACTCTCACTCTCTGTTTGTCCCTCTTTCAATTTGTTTTGCCTATTTCTATTTGCATTCTTCATTCTTTCAATATGGCATCTTCAGGTTTTGACCAGTTATGTCAGGAAGCTGCAACTATTTCAAAGCATCTTGAAATGAAAGCTGACAATGCTGAACTTCAGTTTTCTTCTTCATTTGGTTAATTTTTTATTTACACTTAAGTTGCTTTAATACATGTATATTTTTATCTGTTCATAGATTTCCAAGTCCTTACTTTCAATCACTTTTAGCATTATTTTAACATGTTTATTTCGAATTGTTTTTTCAGCTGAAAAAGAAGACCAAACGAGTGATTTCCTGGACTCAACAGACACAGTGAACTTTGCACTGCATTTCAAAGGTAATATTGGTTATATAAAATATCTGTATATCCACAGAAATGGACTCAGGTCCGTAATAGTGTCAATATACATAATATAGTTTTATAAAATAATAGAGTTTTATAAAATTGATTGTTGTCTGTTGTTACATCTGTAGCCAGCTTCTCAGCCGCAATACTGAGAACCAGAGTTGAAGTCAATGTACTGCTGAGAAAGTGCAAGATCTATTTAACCAAAAATATAGTAAGCATATGTCCAAACACTTTTTAAGTCTTGATAACCTTATATACCTTCATGTTTTCATGGCATTATTATCAAATCAATAACTTATTTGTGTCCATCAACCATAAGATTATGACACATTACC
This sequence comes from Misgurnus anguillicaudatus, assembly GCF_027580225.2. Taxonomy (NCBI): domain Eukaryota; kingdom Metazoa; phylum Chordata; class Actinopteri; order Cypriniformes; family Cobitidae; genus Misgurnus; species Misgurnus anguillicaudatus. The sequence continues at coordinate 45,650,525 of NC_073339.2, forward strand.
GACTGTTTACAGCCTGTACACTGGCTCTTAATGGGATGGGAGAGTCACAATTGTCCAACTGTGTTACAATGTGTAACATGTACATGCATGTGTTTGCCCGTGTCTTTCAGAGGATGCCGGAGGTACTGGAAGGCTCCCCTACCAATCCCTGGTAAATCATGGCATGACAGTTAAAGTTGCAGGACTGCCCAACAGCCTCAAAAAGCCATCCTATTATGGAAGGAACCAGTTGGAGGCCATTTTGCAAGCTGCTGAGGAGATTTCATTTGAAATCAGTAAGTGAGATTAACAGTGGTTTTGTTTCTCCAGCTGAGTTTCGGCAGATCATTTGGCTCTATGCAAAGTGGGAAAAATAAGTTAACTAAACAATAATACGGGCCTACATGTGAGTATTTGTATAGTGCAGCACTGGTTGGGTTAATTTTTGACCCATAACGAGGAAATATTGGATAGATCAAATGCTGGATTGTTGTTATGCAACCATGGGGTATAATAACCCAGCAGTTGGGTTAAAACAACCCAGCATTGGGTCAATGTTAACCCAGTGGTGTGTTCTGTCCAATATTTACACAACATGTGTAAAAGAAAGAACCCAGACATTTTTAAAGTTTGGGCCACTATATTTCTCCATGTCCCCTCACCTCAACCAGTCGAGGCAAATGGCTGCCCATTATAAACCATGGTTCTGCTCGAGGTTGCTGCATATTAAAAGGAAGTTGCCATTGCACTCTCAGAAAAAAAAGGTATAAAAGTTGTACCTTTTTGTCACTGGTACACTACCTTTTAAAAATGTCCTAAAATTTACCATTTAGGTACAGATATGTACCTATAAGGTACCAGCATGTAGCTTGGCGGTACCAATATATACCTTTTAGGTACAAAAGTGTACTTTTTGAAAAGGTACTGCCCCAATGTCAACTTTTTTATCTTCATGTACCTTTTTTCTGAGAGTTTGTAGCCTAATAATATAAAGAGTACAGTATGTGCTAGACCTACTCTGTTTGAAAAGTGCTGTAAGGTAACTTTGTTATGAATTGGCACTTTAAAAATTAAATGTAATTCAATTGAAACAGATTACGGTTATAGATTCTGTATGTGTCTATGACAGTTTGTAAGGGATGTAACACTATTTCTCAGTTGCAGTTTCCTCATTAAAGTGGACACATTTTCTAAAAAGGCACCTCTCCAGAATATCCTATAGCTGTTTAGTTGAATTTGACTAGTGATTGTGATAGACCTTGGCAACAGTTGAATTTTATCTATAAAATAATATTTCTTCATTAATACTTGCTGTGTGATGCAGAAAGACCAGTTATTTGTTATGCTTCTAAGTGTTTCTTTTTTCCCTATACATTAATTAGATGCAGCACAATGCAACTCCACTGACAAAGCAGAAGGAATGTTAGAGGCGATGGACGCAGAAGGTACGCTGAGTTGTTTTTATTTTATCTTTAAATAAATATATAACATTAAACTTAAGAAGCATAGTTTACTAGATATGTAATTGTGGTCATTACACTGTACATTTTACCACTGTACACATTATTAAAACAATAATCAAATCAAAAGATGAAATCTGTGTGTGATAGTTTAACTTCAAAGTATCTTCAAATCAACAGACACAGCAGATGTTGCCAAGAAAGTTTAGAGGCCATGTGTGAAAATTGTATTTCTTTTCATTGTAATACATTTTGAATGGTATTGCTTAAGTTCAAGCTTAAAACTACTCTTCTGAAAAGTCTGCCATTGATATTGGACACAAAGAGAAAACCTCACTTGTATGAAAATTACAATTTATAAATACAATATTTATTCAGGTGACATTTAACATCTTCTATAGACCATTTTGCAAGATGTAAACAACACTGGTCCAGAAGCACTTTCTGTATCAGTTTCTTAACACATCATAAACGTTGGGATAAAATACAACCAACAGGACATAGAAAATTTAATCAAAAAGTTAAAGAAACATTTTTAAGATGTTTTCTTTATGTGTGAAATAAAGAAAACAGTTACAAACTGAAACAGGAAGTGTTTCTGGACCAGTGTTGTTTACATCTTGCAAAATGGTCTATATGGTTGGTATTCTGATATTTTACACTTTGAATTGGCTGTTGATATTTAGATGCAAACAATGAATGGTACTGTATCTGTATTTAACCTACAATTTGCTAATTAACTATTGACAGTATAAATGTTGACACATTGCATTATGAATTTGTAATTTAGATTCAAACGTTGTATTAAGAAAGTTGTTATTATGTTTTATGTTCTACAGAGCTGGAAGAACAGTCCTCAGAAACAGCCACCGCTGTAGCTATCGTGATGACTGCAGATTAAGGTATCTTTTCAAATTGTGCTGATTTTTATGTCCCATTGAGAATAATAAGCTCTTCCTCATAGTAGACCAGGCCAATTAGACCTGGTTTGGTAGTTTCATCAGATTACAATACTTTAACAAGAACAGATATTGGAACAGAACCATAGACCAATCCACTACACAGTGACACATTGTGACCCTTTCAAGGGGCAGTTTCCAGGCAGAACATGCAGAATACATAAACAGAGTTCTGTACATACATTTGGGACCTAATGTATAAAAACATCTTAAAGGGTGTTGTCCAGGACATTGTCTTAAATTACAAACAGAGATAGAAGGTGAGCACACCAACAATTGGTTTTAAAATGATGGCCAACCTACGACTGTATGAGTTATGGCATTACAGTTAGTAATGCTAAAACTGAAGAATAAAGTGGTGGTGAGATTTGTTAAAATTGAGTTACACTACTGAATCATGTTTGATTTACATACATTTCTGAAATGGAAAACCCAGAGTTTTCCTTGTTTCCACTTTCTGAAATTTGCCTCAGGAATTCTTCTTTGTTGACCTGCTTGAGCGTCAGCAATACCCACATTTTAATTTGACAATAGTTACAAATGAATAAACTGCCTTTGAAATGTTACTTAAAATATGCTCATGAGTATTAATTTCAACTAACTGGCTTGACTTAAATATATTTGTTTTGATAGATGGAGGCCATTTGTGCTGTGTCTGCCGCATCCTTTTCGATGACAGGAAGAAGAATGCTTCAGAGAAGTGGCGTTCATGGTCACAGTGCACAGTGTGCCAATCATGGTCACACACTGCATGTCAAGACACATTGCAAACAGCCTGTAGCGCTGCATCAGTGATAGGAAACATGCTAGTTACACAAGATGTTTTATGTTTTAACTTTGAGTTGTTTTTATTTTGTTCATGACCCCATCCCTACAAACACACACACATATATATATTTTTTTTAATGTATTAGGTGCAATTTAATATTTTTCATGCAAATGTATTGTAATGATTACACTTATAAGAATAAAACAGATTTTAAATTCACTCTAATTTTTATTTATTGTTGTCATTTGTTGGCACCATAAGTGTGGTCCCTTAACCTGGGACATGTGGGGACCAATTAATATCTATTGTACTGAATTTAGGCAACATGTTGTAAATGATAAGTAGCCTATTGTTTCATCTTTTATCAATGCTTCGGTATGGTTGGGTGTTGGCAAGGACCTCACCATACTTTTCAATACAGTGAGTCAAAGATCGATTTCATGTTATGATTAAATACTTTACATAACTTTAACAACTTTTTCGCAGTCTTGTTGTCACTGAGAGGTATTTGGCAAATTTGATATTGAAAAGTTGGTTTATGTCAGAGCAGTAGTGATACTTGTGGATACTTTGATATACAACTGAACAGTACAATTTAAATATAATGGTTGCTATGAACGATGATGAGGATGATGATGTTATGTGTATCTGCTTTATCAAAGTGATTTTCCTCCATCATACAGATGAAGTTTAAGCAAATCTCTATTACCACATTTAATGTTATGAAAAGAACCATCATGACAGAAATATATATTTATATATGAATTGAAAGTAATAAAAAAAAAATGAGACCAGAAACCCACCATGAGTTAAAAAACTGGCTATGCTCAGTTGTAAGGACTTTTTTGAAATGATTAAGTAATTTGACATTATGTGTCATTTTGTGTTTTAAATTAAAGTGACAACACAAGTAACAAAATTTGGTGTTCCAAACTGATTGTGTTGTTTTAACACATCTGTTTTTAAAGTGTATTTATTAAGTATGCTGTAGCATTCATTAAGAAAGTTTGAAATAATATAAACTGTATACAACGCTTTACTATAGAATGGGTATTTACTATAAATTACTTTAGTACTTTTTATGTGGGCAGAATTTTTATGACTGGACTGACACACCTGATCCACATACATTTACGATATAGTTTGCATACTGCTCAGGCCTGTCTTTCTGCTTAGAAAGAAGGAACATGAAACAATACATAGGCTTCCTATACTGTATTTGGCACACATAGCTAAAATTATTCTTAAAGTGACAGGTTTGGAAGGAGGGGAATGGTACTCTAATGGATAAACTAAATAGGCCTGTTTGCCATTTTTAGTTGAGTTCAAAAGAACACATTTAAACAAAAATAAATAAGCTACAAAAGATGCAAGAGAGCATACATTATGTACATTATGTAGCAAACATTGTGTATAATGTTTGCTAATCTGGGTTTTGACAACCAATAGGCCTAATAATCATCTACTAGCCTACAATCGTAGATGACTACCCATCAGACTATGTTCTTATTTATTAATGGTACCTGAATGTTTTTAATTTAATTATCATAGCAGCATTAACATATGCATATAAGCCCAAACAGAAATGCACAGTTTGTGTGTGTGGCCAACACCAGATCAAGGTATGGGGTCTGTTTACACAGCCAGAAACAAACAAACAGCTTTATTTTATCTAAATCTAACCTTATTGAGCTCTCAAAGTCTCTGACACTACACCTGAGATGGCTTGTGTACTTGAAATGAGAACATGAAAAGTTTGTTGTAGAGCTAAGCCAAATACATCGTTAGAAAGGTCTTGACCTGCAGAATAACACATGTCAGTATAAAGAATCTACATGGCTCCTGCTTTGAAATACGGACCTTTGAAACATCACTTTGGTGCATTTTTGAAGGCTTATAATAAGGCAACAAAAGGGGCTATAGACATGGGACAAACTCTTAATGAGAGCTCTTGGCCTCAGTTATAATGTCAATGTAGTCAACAACTTGGGACACTGTCAAATATGGTTAAAATTAATTTAAACCTATTTAACAATTAAATATTTAAAAATCTGATTGTATAAGTGTGTTAACAATCCCCCTAAACACCTTACTCTCAACTCACTATTTACAACCTCCAATTATAAGAAAAACACAAATGTTTTAAAAAAAACTACAATTCCCTACATGTGTCTAATGCAGCTTGATACAAATTAGCACTAAAATTGTAGTTTTTCTAGTTTGCAAAGTAGGGCTGTAAAAACATATATCTACTGAATATATAAACACCTAGTTCAGACAAACTATTAATTATGCTGTATCTAGATGATCTACGTTAAAAAAAGGTAAAAAAGTTGTTGTTTTTTAAGATATTTTAGCAGAAACAGTGTTTTTTTGCTAGATGGGATACAGCTACGCAATTTAGGGTTATGTTTGGGGTAGAATTTGGATGGAAACAGCGGATCTGTCTAGATGTGATGCAACTTGTCTTAAATCGCGTGAAATGTTTGGTTTAGGGTTAGGTTTTGGGGATAGGATTAGGATAATAACAGCGCTCATCCGCGAGATTTTGCTGTTGCTGTATCCCTTCTAGCCACAACGCCGAAACAGCAGAACACGCAAACCCCGCCTTCAACACAATGCACTTCCGTAACCTTCTGCTACCAAAAAAACTAATTTCTCAAAAGCGAGAATGAGAAATTGTTGAAAATTATCATATTGTTGAGTTATCAAATTTTGTTTTCTGTAGGAAAATGTTAAATGTCATTTAAAAAGAAAACACGTCATGCAAGCTACGTGGTTTCAGTGATAGCAGCCTCATAGCAACCACCATAGCAACGAACTATATAATACTAAAGGTAATATAATGGGAAGAAAAAAGTATTAATCCACATCAACTAAGTTCGGGAGAATTTTAAGCCAATATAATGGTTATGTAAGAACATGTATGTGGCAGTCTGTCTTGTGACTGTAAAATCATTGTATAAGTCATTTATTAAGTTCATCACTATTCATTGACCTCTAAAGTGTGCTGTGACAATAGCTGAAATCATGACTATAACTCATTGTGGAAAACTTTTTATTTTTTACAAACTTTTACAGTATTTGTTTAAAAAGATTCAAAAACAAAACACCTTACACACATTGACCACATTTGTACATTACAGTAAATAAGTAACATCACAATGGTAAACACACAATTTTGTCCTCACACAGACTAGTGTGAATATGTGTGCTTAAAAACAGTACCTACGTTTAATAATAAATCAGATCTAGTAAAGCATCATGTTTGCACAAGTAAGGCGAACATTATATTACACCACCATAAAGGTTTCTATGATATGCTGCAACATATACTATACATTTTACATCTTTCTTTTTACAGAATACAATATCAGACTAAAAATTAACAAAAAATCTGTAGTGCTAGTTATCATATTTATCCACATTTTCATCATTATCACTCTTATCATTGTATACCAGTGTCTGTATGCTTGGCATGGGGAGGGCCTGACACAAGTGGGGGTTGTCTGCAGGAACAATGTCCGATAGATGTGGGTGAAACATCACAATGGCTTGATGTAGTTTTCTTTCCAGCTGTTGGAGGTGTTGAATGAGAGCAGCTTTTGCACCAGGCTGCTCAGTGTCTTTGATGTTAGAGCCCAAAGGTTAGACGCCTGCGGCTGATGGGGTGTTCAGTTAGGGGCCAGTCACACCAAAAGCGCTTTAAACGCTTGCAAACGCAAGGCGCGACGCACTGCCTTTTTTTTTTAAAAAAGAGCAGTGCGACGCGGCTTTTCATATTGCTAAGCAACCACCGAGTCAGCTGTCTTGTCAATCAAATATTGAAGCGTGAGCGCTCTTTTGCTGTTAACTGTCATATTAGCAGAAACTTTAAAAAGAGGGCGCTTGCTCTGACCTTGTTTGAGGGTGAGGGGTGCACAAACACGCAGGAGAGAGTGAGCGAGTGGTTCCGGTTCTTCAAAGCAACTGTAAACTTCACTCACCACAACGTAAGGCCCGCCTCTCCCCTCATTCGATTGGACAATGGAAAGACGCGAATGACGTCGGGCGCTTCTCCGCTCTCAGCGCTCCTTCAAAAATGCGTGCGTGGCAGGCGGCAAAAAACAGCAAGGCGCTCATAAACAGCGCGCAAACGCGCCCTGCCCATAGAATATCATTCAAAAAAGGCGCCTGCAACTGCCATAAACGCTTTTGGTGTGACTGGCCCCTTAGACTTCTCATTTTGGTAAAGCACGCACTTTTTCTCAGCTGCCCGAGTCTTCATATGTAAGGCATCAATCCCTCGCCTTTTTAGACTCCTCGAAACATCATCTTCTTCAATCTAGAAGACAAAAGAAAACAAAATGCTATGTTATGTTACCAGGTGGTTTCTAATATGATTTGCAGGTAGTTAGTTTGTCAGATGGTTACTAGAGTGACTGCTGTGTGGTTACTAGGGTTAAGTAACTATACTTACAGTGTCATTAAAGCAGAAGTAGACATGCCAAGAGGGATCACATGATTCCTGAAAATCAATTGGCTACCTGCTTGGAGAGTCTAATGGCAATGCCCTGCCCATCTGAAGCAAAGCTAGGAAACACACATGCAAAAAAATGAATCTATTAGTTTGTATTATAGTCCTTTTTAAGTTCAAACCTATAATGTCATATTGTATCTACTTATCCACTTATAGCACTATACCTGGATATATTCTTCTCAGGTGGAGGACGACTGCTCTCTCCCTTGATTCAGTTCTAGCCTTACAGTTGGACTCTGAGCTCACGGTCCACATCTTTAAGGGTAGACTGGAAGTTTGAATCAGACTCTTGCCATCTTCTCCCGATACGTTTTTTTTTCCTCAATGTTCAGCAGAGTCCTCAATTCTACAATGGTTAGCAAATAATTAGTATTAAACGTTATGTACACACTTGATCAGAGAACAGTAACAGACAGATTACTGTTTCACCCTTTTTGTGTGACTCACGAGTCCCATATCTACACATTACAAAAAGTACAGCACAAAAGTTCAGTAGCTAGCAAGCAGAAAGCATTACCGTGGTACACCTGACCAAACATATGTTACAAGTAAGGCCTTGGTGGTAATAGATTACTAATTACACCACATGAAGATTTGCAATAATGCTGCAATACTTTAATTTATAACCACCAGTGACAGTTTCCTTCAAAACGATGCCATTACTATAAATCACACGTTGAAGCACATCAGCAACACCGTTTTTCAATATTTTACTACAGGGCTATTCAGATCTTACCCTGGAGGGCCAGAGCACTGCATAGTTAAGCTCCAACCCTGATCAAACACACCTGAGCAGGCTAATCAAGGTCTTCATGATCACTACAAAATCACAGGTGTTTAATGGTACATAAACTCTGTAGTGCTCCAGCCCTCCAGGGTAAGATTTGAATAGCCCTGTTTTACTATGTTCTTACCTCAACTTAAACGAATTGATACATACCTATCTTTTTCAATGCGTGCACTTTTAATCTTTGTACACTTTTAATCTTTTGATCTCTTGTGAATGTATTAGCATTTAGTCTAGCCCCAATCATTCATATGGCTCCAAACAGGGATGAATTTAGAAGCCACCAAACACTTCCATGTATTTACACGTGTAAGTATGGTGGCACAAAATAAAACTTTTGTTTGGAGCCATAGGAATGAATGGGGCTAGGCTAAATGCCAACACATTCACAAAGTGCTTAACAAAGACTAAAAGTGCATGCATTGAATAAAGATAGGTATGCATTAATTCATCCAAGTTGAGCTACAGTAAGAACATAGTAAAATATTGAAAAACGGTGGTGTTTTCCTTTAAAGACGTCTGTAATTACCAAAGTCTTACATAAAAACCTTAAACTCTTACTTGAACTTGTAGAACTGAATCAGTCTGATGATGTAGTCCCTTTTCCATCTACAGACAGTGTCTGAAGAAAAGACGACATTACTACCACTCTAATAAAGTCATTCATTTCATGTTACTTCTTAACATGATTATATTTTATTACTGTACACGGAAAGGTAAGTATTACATTTGCAATATTCTTTGTTAATATTATTCATGACATTCTTACAGTATTTAAGACTTTAACTTCAGTTCCTTACTTATTGGTTTCTGTTGGGCTAGCTTTTTCCATCTCTCCATGTCTCCTTCAGAAATCAACACTATACAACAACAATAACAGAAAACAAGACACACATCAATCCTAAATACTCTTGTGCAAAATGCACTTATAAATGGAATGTAATATTCTCTCATCTACAACTAATTGTTACCTGCTTCTTATGTGCATTGTTTACCTGGTGCCTCTCTGATGACATGAGATATCTTCCTGAGCAAGAATCAATATTTTCTCTGCTTTGTCTACTCTTTGCAGTAGCTGCACCTATGAAAAGACAGTTTAATCTACTTATAGTATGCTTACCATTTTGTGTGTGATCGGCTTCACTCCAGAAAATATAAAATGTATAAGCACTGAACCACCAGCACAGAATTTTGAAAGGTTATACAGCAGTAGACACACCTAGGTCAGTTGATTTCCTCCGTCCCTAATGCAAAAGGGAATCAGTCAGTAGGTCAAGGTGATGAGATGGAGTCATCTCCTTTGTGACTCTGGCAAATCTTTGGAGGAAAGACCACAGCCTTTCCATTCCTTCCCCGTCTGTGAGCCCAAACCCATCAAGCCATCTGGTACTGTACTTGATCTATGATTAAAGCAAAGTGGTAAAATATCACATACTGTACACAAAGCATGACCCTACTGCTTATAGTGATCTTAAGGTATTTTATCTTTTAATTTGTAAAAATAGCAAAGCTGTTCTTTTTATTACTTTATATTACTGTAATTATTATACAAATTAGGTAATCTGCATAAAAAGAAACAAAGGAAACCAATTTGGTTATAACAATCCTCTGCTTATAGTGATTAGTTTGACCCAGACAGATTTGAGATAAACGGGTTGTCTTATACATTGCATCTCTGAAACAAGTTTAGACAAACGTCAGGTTGGAAAATTGTTAGATTAAAGATTATTTTAGGCCTTTCTGGCTAATTTTAGCTTTGTAGTGCATAGACAGGAAAATTTGAGGCCAAACAGGGAGTGAATGATGTGTGTTATCCTGATATCCCTATAAAGTCAATGAATTACCTGGCAGGGCAATTTGTGTCCATAAACATGAAATGCTGGTACGGCCAATGCAATGTTGTGTGATATGCCCTCCCCTGATTTCTGATTGAACATAGTATGACATAAATAAGTTAAAGGTCTTTTCTTTAAAACAATAATTCAGTTTTACACAGAAAAAAGGGTACTTACCTGCAAATGTGAGGCAATAACACAGGCAATGTAACAGACTACTCGCAGGTGTATGTTCTTTTCCTCACATCTTTGAAGTAGCGCATCGATGACATACAGGGGATAGGCTAATCTATTTCAACACAAAAATGTGAATGATAAAACACTTTATACTGAGGAAAAGTGAAAAATAATTATACAATCTCCAGCATCACATTCAATACCTAAATACTCAAATCTAAATTGATCTATGCCCAGCCCATATATATATATATTTCAAAATTCTTTATTTACTAAACATTGTATGTGTATAACTATTTACAACAAACCCCAAGATCCGCCCACTATCATAAGACTATATAAAACGGCAATAGATTAAAACTGACCAAAAAATAAGGATCTGAATGTCTAAAGATTTCTGAATTGTACATCAAATGTATTAAAAGCATGGTGTTGTTGTTGTTACTGTTTTTTACTATGTATAAAAAGGCTGAACTACTGTGGTAAAAGCATAAGGTTTGCTGTTACTGTACTACAAAATACCACAGTAGAAGTAAACTAACTGCGGTAGAAACAAGGTATGATTTGTGTACTATAAACACAAAATACCACAGTAGAAGAACATTGGTAGTTAATTCCAAAAATATGAATATAATAAAATGATCGAGGATCTGTCACGTTATTGTTAATGGTGACTAACATAAGGTGACTTTTAATCACGCGCTAATCACTATTTTGAACAAAAAGAATGTAATATGACCAATACAATTCAGACAACATTTAGAAGCCGATCTGGCTTAATAAAAAAACATATAATGAATTAAATATCGAACAAACAGAAATTTAATGGTATACTCACAAAGATGTGGCGACTGGCTACGTTTGTAAATAGATGATAAACATCGCGATGATGTGAGAACGAGATTTGGGTCACGGCAGGGGCGTAGCCACGGGGGTGTGCGGGAGCCACCCACAGTGGCACACCTAAAATGGATGCAGAATATTTATTTATAGTTTCAATAAAAAAATGTTTACTAAACCTGGGCTGTTGTTGTTTACTTAGAATATATATATTTTTAAAATCAACCATTTCACGCGTAAGTTAAAAATATTTAACTTTAGATATCCGACCCCTTGTGTCCATGGCGACGGGTCATATTAGGTTAAGGACCAACGTAATAGCACTGCTTATATGTTGGCATGTAACGTAATTGCGATTTGCAAAATAGTTTCCTCAGAACGTATTTCATGTGATACAGGGTTGCAAAATGTATATTCATATCTATATTAATTACCATCAACGAGTCTTTGATAAAAACCCAGCATGCATCACGTCTAATAAAAGCACTTACCTACATGATCAGAAAACGCTTAAAATGCTTACTCTCACGCGCCGTGGAGCGTTGTTAAAATCACCTCTGAATGTTGTTTTACCTGTAGCTGAACGCGGTTTTAATAAAGTCTTTAAAAGACGTCATGTGACGAGCCCTGGCAGTGTCCATAGAAACCAAATCGTATCATTTTCACATTTTTGTGGCTAGATATTAAAAATCTGCGTAAAATAGAGCTAGCGATGTTTATGTAAATTCACTGAGTGAATATTATGTAAATAAACTATATATTTCTCGCTAGAAATGTAATCAAAACTTCTTTTTATTCAGAAACTAACTCAAAATATAGATTTTTCCATTAAAAATGAGAGAATGTCCGCCATGTTTTTTGTTCTCACGGCCGGTAGCTTGAAAGTCACGTGACTTGGACGAAAAAAAAAACGTAAGAGTCATACAATTCAAGGGCCATTAAAAGAATAGGCGAAAAAAAATGTAACAGTCATACAATTCTAGGGCCATTATTGTAACTCCTCTACGTTTTGCAAATTGGACCAACGTAGTCAGGGTACGTTTTTACATGAGACTGGGTTGCCTGTACAACTTTCAACCAACGTTAGTGTGCAGGGAGGAAGTACAGAAAAATAAGGGACGCCTATAGCTGCCGCAGCGCGGGGGGCCACACACGTCGGGGCTACGGTGACCACAGTCCCGATGGCGTACGTGCCAGTGGTGGTATATCATAACTTAAATGTGTTTTTTGTTTTCATAAAAATATTAACATTAATACCATTATAATAAGATAGCTGCTATTGAAATCAGTGTGAACAGATGCACTCAGTCTCTCAATATCACAACTTAAGTGGTCATATTCAATACACAGCTATGACAATAATAAATAGGGCAACAAAGTAATAATAATAATAATAATAATAATAATAATTTGTTACACGTATTTAGCGCTTTTCTGCAACACTCAAAGCGCTTTACATATAAAAGGGGGAATCTCCTCAACCACCACCACAAAAAAGAAGCTTTGGAGGAACTTGTGAGATGTGAACCATATTTTTATTAACTTATTAAATTAACAGATCCATAACTTAGTAATTATAGATTAAACATATGCTTTGATACTCAAAAAAGTATAAGGAAAATAGACTATAGAGGCTTTCTGAAATGAATGAAAGGACTAGAGATGACTATTGGAGCATGTCAGACCTACTTTTTTTATAAATGTAATTCTTGTCACTTGTCACAATTTAACACATCAATAATGTGTTATGTTTGTAACAACACTGGGTGTGTTAATTTTAACACATTGTTTTGTGTTAAACTATTCAACACTTTATGTTTTATTTCGTATTGATTTTGAGTTCATGTAAATACAACACTAGAGGTGTTGTCCTTATATATGTCTCAGTTTAACACATTCGTTTTAAGAGTGTATGTAAAATACGTGACAAATCGCGTCCCGTATTGATTTGATACGCGTCATTTTGCCTGTTAATACGGGACGATTCCGTGTTTCACGGGACAGGTGGCATTGCCACCTTCCATGCACACTAACGTTGGTTGAAAGTTGTACAGGAGGTTGTATATGATGAACAAGCAGTTACTCTTCAGGTGCTTTGAGGCTAGCAAGTGCAAAAGTAGAAACTAGATCACTACTCACTAAATAAGGAGTGAATCAAAACATTCATTTGGCATTTGCAAGTTTACCTAGCATGATGGCTAATTAGCGATTAGCAAGCTAATAATATAATACACATTCATTCATGAATAAGAGTACCATTTCATTTTTTAATGTTTAATTTTCAGTGCTATGAACTTGCTCAGCCCGCTATCCATCGAGTTGTGTGTCATCATCTTACTCAAACATTAGAGTGTCCGTGCTCAACTAAAAGCAGAGACGGCATCTATCTAGGTGAACCGAACAACGGTGTAATGATTCAGTTCGATTCCCAAGACAAGACGATGCTTACCCGACTGGCCAATAGGAACGTGGCCCCGCCCATGACACAATTTTCACAGAGAAAGCAAAATCCTGACACGAGAGCAAGAAATTGCATCGAGAGCAAAGAAAAGCGTTTTGATAGAAACACTTTTTTTTAGAGAAAATGTTTTCACACTAATAGCAAAAAACATATACTTGAGAGATTTTTTTTCTCAGAAATAATTTAAAAAATTTCAAATTTATATTTTTTATGTTCTATCATGAGAAAATACTTTCTCTCAAAAAAAATTTTAGTCTCAAATATAATTATTTTTTGCTATTGGTATGAAAACTTTTTCCTTCAAATATTCTTTTTTTTCTCATGAAATGCTTCTTTGCTATCAGTGTGATAACTTTTTCTTTCAAATAGTTTTATTTCTCTCAGATCATTTAATTTATCGCATGTAATAAAGACACATATCTCACTCCATAGATATGAATGTATAATATAGTTAATGCACTTTATTATTATTATATCAGCATTTTATTCTCCATCTACAAAACCTGTTGGAGAGACATTATGAACTCAGAAAACATTGCAATAGAAAATCTTAAAAATTGCTTATACAGTACATGCATAGCATTAAAGGGGTCATATCGTGAAAATGTTAGCATTGCCACTTTGTAGGTTTGAGCAAAAATGTGGCGTTTTGGGTGTGTCTTTTAAAATGCAAATGAGCCGATGAAGTGCAAACACTAATCACAATGATGGTGGTTTGTTGTAATTCAAACTCAATTGTGCTGTCAATTATTTTTTATCTCTTTCTTTCTCTCTGCACAAATGGCAGTGCTGTGGTTGGACAGTGCACACCAAGGGGGCGGCACTATTCTAATAAGATATCCTTATGACATCATAATGAAAGCCAAATTTCAATGACCTATTTTTGCTCACACCTACAAAGTGGCAATGCCAACACCTTCACGATATGACCCCTTTAAATGGAGCAGCCGAGCATCATTATGCTGTATATTCTGTAACTAACTACTGTTTAACAAACTGTGTTTGTTTTGTGCTTTTTCTTCTTCAGACAGTCACATGATGGATTGCTTAATTAAGCTGAAGACGATGAGTGAGTACTTTTGTTGTTGGATTGAAGGAAAAATTGATTGCTCTTCTAAGACAACTTCCTCCAATGGCCCTTGGGAAATGTCACATATTTCATTTACACGCGTTTGAAGCTCTTGTCCCTGTAGAGCACTATGCATCAGACAGCACTGGCCAGCAGATTACTATCACACAAGAAAATGAATTTCTGACGTCTCTGCATATTTTGAAGATGGGTAAAGTTAGCAGTGCTAAAGATCATGTGTTCGATCTCAAGGGAACACACATAAAAATGTAATGCACTGCAAGCCGCTTTGGAGAAAAGCATCTACCAAAGGCAAGAATGTAAATGAAAAATACTATGGTTTATATAGATTGATTGATTTCCAGACTATGGTCTGTGTTTGAAGGTGAATTGAGGTAATGTCATAGCATGTAAAATGTGAGTAACAAGTTGAATCTTATCAATCATTTGAAATATTTCACCCTGTATGCTCAATTTTTATTTTAGTGTTATTGAAAACCCTTTCTCTAAAGTGTATATGAAGATTTTGGTTCCAAAACGCAATAAATCCATTTTGACTAATTTCGTTAAAAACAAGTTTTCTATACCAAGAAAGTGGCAAGATGAAAACCATTATTTTCTGTTTAAAACTTTCACATGACATCTTTGGGTTTTTAAAAACATTAAATCTTTGAAAATCAAATTATCGATTTTAATGTTATTGTAAAAACTGATTACAATTACCGTACAAATAGGGCTCCTTTAAAAAACAAAACCATTTAATTTGTACAAAATTGGTCCTTAAAGGTACACAATAGGTCCTCAGGGTATAATATTGTACAAAATGAACCTTTGAGGGTACCACAACAGTGACAGAGAAGGTACAGTTTTGCACCTTTATTTCTGACAGTGTACCCACTGGTATTTCTTCCCTTCGGGAGATGTTAAAAGCAAAATTGTGTTATTTCCAGTCATGTTTTGCCTTAGCAATTGTTTTTTTTTTTGCAATGGTAGCTAATCTGTATTCTGCCCTAATTCGCCCAGCCACGCATTGTGAATGCACTTATAGTTTTTCAAGCGTGTCACATGTCTAAGGCTAAATGAAGACGGACGCTTAAACAGCAGGCCACAGTTTATGAGATTATGTTCGACTTCACACTAATTCCACTACACTTGTCTACATCCATAGTGTGGTTGTGTATGCTAATGCCATTGGAAAACAGGCTTTAATATATATAACAGCGAGCAAATGTTCCTGTAGCTCAACTGGCAGAGCATTGTGTTAGCGAAAGAAAAGTTATGAGTTCGATTCCCACACTTATTGATAAAAATGTAAAGCCTTCCTTGAATCTGGATAAAAGCATCAATGTAAACCCCTTCATCACAGATTCTCACAGAGTGACCGTCTCTCTGAACGAAGGACGTAGATGATGAGTCCGAATGCATCCAGATTTGGAAAGCAATCAAAATGGGTGTTGTCATGCATCTGTTGTTGATTGCGATTAATATTTTAGATGACGCAACTCCCATTTCTGCCTCCCACCAAGAGATGTTGCAACTCGTCACAATGTTATGGGCATGAGACACTGCAGAGTGATGTATAACTTATTTCTGGCACAAACAATCATAGGCCCTAAACTTTAACTATTGTATAAAAGTAATGGTACACTCGCAATGAAGTAGGGAAGAAATAGGGAAAGAAAAGTTTGAAACGCAACCCATGTTACTGTCATTTGACCATTATGAAGTATTTGAGATCTATATTAAATGTGCCATAGAATATAAAACTGAATTTATCTAGGCATAGATGAATAATAACTTGTTCATGGTAATGACACGTTGTGAGGCTCAAACAAGGCTATGTAAACCTTGTGCATACAAAAAACTGTTGAAAAACAGGTCAATCTTAACATAACACCAGCTGTGACATTTGAGATGTACACCGAACATTAAATGAATTACTATGTTGTTACAGTGTTAATAACAAAGTTGTGACTGTTGAATTAGCGCTATATGCTAGTTAATGCTATATGCTAGCATTTAAGCTAAAGTTCTACTATTCGTTACAGTTACATTTCCATATGCAGTTCCATACTGAAAAAAAACCCACAAACTTACCACTCAGAAACGTCTATTAACAATCTCCTTATAATTTATTATTACTTAAATTCTGTATATTTGTCTGATACAGACTCAAACATAAGATCTGTTAACAGACACACACAGAGGCCAATCAGAGCAGAGCTTAAGATTATTATTCACCTTTCAAATAAGGTAATAATAAACCATTTAATTTAAAGGCAAATCCTAGGGTTGTAAATAGACAATCTCTGGATATTTTCTGAAATTAACTCTTTCCCCGCCATTGACAAGTTATCTCTTGAATTGAGAGAAAACATTTGCATTAAAAAAATGTAAAAAAAAATATGTGTTCCTGATGAATTTTTATGTTAATCTGCAATACAGCGATTATCCGCACACTTATCCAATTTATGAAAAAAACTGAAGCCAAAACATTTACTGATTTTAAACTGTTTTAATGTTTTGATAATCATTCTGAATCTGATCTCTAACAAATTTCCTTCTCAAAAATACGGTTATTTCAGCTTTTTTCTAAAATATATATATATATATATATATATATATATATATATATATATATATATATATATATATATATATATAAGAAAAAATATAGAAAGGATGAAATTTTTTACCGTTTTGTTTGTTTGTTTTTTCATTGTTTGTTTAAAAGCAGAGGGTCTGTTCTTTCATTTTAAATATTTGTATGTTTATATATTTTTAGATTTTTTTCCTGGAAATCATTTTGTAAAAATTTTGTGAAAATCACAAAAAATGCTGGCGGGCAACTTTAAAAATAAAAATGGCTGGCGACGAATGAGTTAATAAAGTTACATAACTTCTATGTAGATATCAGAGAACAATTGAATATATTATTGCAATGCATTCTTTGGCACCTTAAAAAAACAAGAGACTAGTAAATGTACAGCAAAATAGTTACCGGCATTTTATTTCCATCTCATAATCATTTTTACTTTTACTTGGATCCCAGCTGATCCAATAGGGAAATATGATTAATTCAATACATCAACAAAACAAAAAAGTATTTTCATATTTGTAACGATAAAGTACCAACAAAAAATGGTGAAAAAGTGCAATTTTAATGGTTCTTTGTAGTTCATGCATGTGTTAAAGGTGCAGTGTGTACATTTTAGCGGCATCTAGTGGTGAGGTTGCGAATTGCAACCAAAGGCTCAGTCCACTGCTCACCTCTTGCTTTTGAAACGCATAGAGAAGCTACGGTAGCCGCCACCAGAGAAACATGTCATCGCGGTGACAACTTAGTAAAAAGTTTGTCCGTTAAGAGCTTCTGTAAAAAAATGGCTGCACAAAATGACGACTTCCATGTAAGGGGACCCTCGTGTATGTAGATAAAAGCATCTCATTTTAAGGTAATAAACACATAGCGGTTCATTATAAAAGGTCTTTATACACCCCTGATAATATAGTTGTGTATATTATTTTGCATTTCTGTCAAGAGATCCTTCTAAAAATTACACACTGCACCTTTAATGTATTTATTTTAAAATGTTCACTGGATATTTATTCGCACTAAACAACTCTTACCAGTTGCTACCTTTTCAGTGAAACTTAAAATTAATGATTATCTCATTAACACTGGAAGTTAATGGTTGTTTTGTACATGTTCATGAGTAAAATGTGACTAATTATGTAGCACTTAAAGGTGCAGTGTGTACATTTTAGCAGCATCTAATGGTGAGTTTGCGAATTGCAACCAACTGCTCAGTCCACTGCTCACCCCTTGCTTTTGAAACGCATAGAGAAGCTACAGTAGCCGCCACCGGAAAAACATGTCATCGTTGGAGACAACTTAGTAAAAAGGTTTGTCCATTAAGGGCTTCTGTAGAAACATGGCGGCACAAAATGGCGACTTCCACGTAAGGGGACCCTCAGTGTATGTAGATAAAAACATAACGGTTCATTTTAAAAGGACTTTATACACCACTGATAATATAGTTTTGTATATTATTTTGCATTTCTGTCAGGAGATCCTTCTAAAAATCACACACTGCACCTTTAAAGTATAGGAACTTGTTCACACGACGTAAATATAAAACAAAAGATTTAAAACCAACATAAATGGACTTTGTGACCCGTGTTAATAAAGGACAAGAAAACAATTCAGAAAAGCGAAGGGTTCCCACATCTTTCGTCCACATTGGGCTGCGATCTTGCTCCAGGCTAGTCTTTTGATGTGAGCCAGAGAGACCGAGTCCAACTGATTCTCTCAAGAAACGTGTTTACCAAGTCATGGTTCAGACACCTCTGTGACAGTAACCTCACCATCACAAACACACACACACATCTACATACACAAAAAGATGCATGAAAATTTCTGATCCGCTGTTTGAAAACTTTCTCTTTTCCTTCCCCTTCTTCCATCTTATTTCCAGACTTCTATTGTTCTACCATCTCTAATGATCTCCCTCTACGTCCTGTCAGCCATCTCCCATGATGCTTTGCTACAGACTCGGCTGCTACTCTTTATGTTTGTTTTCCCTTTTGACTGTCAGCGTCTCGGATCCTCTCACAATTCTTCTCCCCTTAGATTTATATCCTTGACATGTCCTCCCTACAGTACATACAGTACATCCCTGTTCTTCTGTCCTGCTTCAGAAAGCCACAGCATTTTGGTGCCATCAGAAAGATCCAAGCTGCTAGTTTAGAGGTATTTTCTACCCACAGTGACAATGAAAACAAGGTGCACTGTGAGCAAGATGCCGGTTGTTTTCTGCCTTCAAGGATGGTTTGTCTTGCTAGTGTCCCACTCATTTAGCGTTTCTTGTTATTTCTCACTCTGGATTCTTGAAAACGTCTCCCACAACCCATCTGTTCTTTTAGTCTTATAAGTCATTCATACTGGCAGAAACATGCCCACACAGCCACAAGCTTTCCACCCAAAGTGTGCGTGATTCAGCTGTTGAAATGTTGTCGCAATTTAGTCATAGGCATTTATCAAATCCTTCATTACATGAACATTTCCAGTGGAATATTACATTGCATTTAATGAATTATTTCTTTCAACATGAACGTTTCATTACCATTGACTGACCTGCTTAATCCAACCTTCTTTGGAAAAAAAATATGAATTCTGTAACACAACAACTTACAAATTTCAAACGTGATCTGTTAGCTCTCTCCAGTACTAGGAGAAACATCTGAGATATTAAATTGATCTCATTTATTTCCGTGACACGACTGGTCCCCATTCATGACAAGCACCTTAATCAGGTGTGTGCTTTTGTGCAGGTCATGGTAAATGTGCAGATGAGGCACTCAACTTGTGAACAGAAGATGTTTTTCAGAGCTTTATGAGCTTTGCCTTTGATTCTGTCCTTTGATCCATTTATAAGTGCTCACACTATCTCATGAATAAAGCGTGGCCAAGGGACAGAGGCCGTCTGGAATACATAAGCACTTATTACCTCCTTTTTGGCCGGTAAACACACAAAACCTAACACTGCCCCCTAAGAGTAATTAAGGGCAGCCTGTGGAGAGTCATTCACATACACAAATACCTTCATTTGGATGGAAGGTTGGCATGGGCGATCGCCATGTATTCTGTCATCTCTCTCTCTCTCTCGTATCTCAAGATGTTAATGGACTGGGCTGGATCACACCTGTGAGGGTCTGGAAGTCGGCACTTTCTATTGGCTGAATCTTCTCTCAGGACAAAGTTGGCATCTGTTCCGCAGTGACATCATCTGTCTTTAGTTTCTATCCTCAGAATCAATCTGTAATTCAGTCAATCAAATTATCAAAATCTATCTTTTTGTCTTTCTATCAATTCGTTTATCTACTTTCTCGATTAACCAGACTGATTTCATGAGAATTTGGACATGTTTTACGAGTTTGCTAATGATGATATTAATTCAAATGCAAAAAGTCACGAAAAGGCACAGGGGTCAAGGCAAATCATACAGAAATGTTTGAAGGTGGTCGTAAGAATTAATACGATTTAGCCACCTCATAAAATACGTACGAATTGCATGAGATTACGTTTGATTAACCTATGCATCTGTCTTTCTGTTACTTGAGCAGACAATCTTTTATACCTTAGAACTATGTACAATAAACTTATGTTAAATGTACATTATGTTTTGCATTACAAAAAGTACCTAGTAATACTATTGTAACCTGTTATTTCGACCAACAATATCACATTTTTTTTTTTACGAACACCAATGACTTTAATGACAGTATAGTTTGTGTAAGGAGAGCAGAAATCATGTTAAATTAAAATGAAATGTCCATGTAATGCGACCATATGATGTCACGTTGGTAAATTATTCCAGCCTTGTCATATTGTTAATACATAGTATTAAAACGTAACTTTCATAAAACACAACCACCTATTTATTATCATTCGACATGCAACAATGTCTGAACGGTCCTCTTTCTCCACACTTGCAAACACTGGGGCGGAGTTTCTCTTGATGTGATGATGCATTACGTGAGGTCGCGCTGGCGCGTCACAGGACTGGAGATAGACGAGAAGTTGTGGTTTAAAAGTGCATATTTTTTATTTTTCTTGTCAAAAATGACAATAATTTCATTAGATAAGACCCTTATGCCTCGCTTGAGATCATTTAGAGTCCTTTGAAACTCCGTTGAAACTGTTTCGTGTTGAAGTCCATTAAAGTCCATTAAAATGAACATTTTGGATGACATGGTGGTGAGTAAATATCCGGATTTTTTTAAGAAAATGGACTAATCCTTTTAAGCAAAACAACAGGGCCTTAGAATCAGAGGTCCATATGTACACAGTTCACAACAGAAGATCTGTTAAA
Organism: Misgurnus anguillicaudatus; assembly: GCF_027580225.2. Classification (NCBI taxonomy): domain Eukaryota; kingdom Metazoa; phylum Chordata; class Actinopteri; order Cypriniformes; family Cobitidae; genus Misgurnus; species Misgurnus anguillicaudatus. The sequence continues at coordinate 45,672,252 of NC_073339.2, forward strand.
CAAAGGGCCAAAACAACAAATACCATATTTAATCAATTACATTAACATTAAATATATATAAATTAAAAACATTAAAAACATTAAATATAAATAAAATGAAAGATGAAAATTTCACAAATCTGTGATGTAGCACGCAAGAGCCAATGAGTGTCTGATATCAGTGCCGTAAGTCAATGACTGCGTCTGAAACCGCATACTGTACAGTACGTACTGAATGAGATAAGGTACCTACTTACTGTTTAGTATGAATGCTGGTAGTATAAATGCGATTCGGACATACTACATCCGCCATCACGTGACATACGTCGTCATCACATCATGTTATACCAGCGCGAAAACAGCCTCATCGCCACTTTCTCCTCTTCTTCTTCGTTCCATAACTCCGCTCCCGGGGCATCATGGGATAGTGAAGTGTCCATTGTATGCACACTGCAAAATCTAACCGGAAGTAGTAGGTCATCCGGGTACTTTTCGCATACTGTTTTTGGAATACTATGTATTCGGACATACTACTCGCCCCTCCTACTGCTTTCCGCGTGTTATATAGTTTGGCGGTTTTGGACGCAGCAAATGTGTTTACGGTTGTGATGAGAACTGGAATTATGATCGCTGGATAAAGAGCAAAATTTTTGTATTTGTATCTGTTTCTCGCAATTGTATGAATTTTAAAGTGAATTAATAAAATGATGATAGTGAATTTATGTTGTATTCTGGTGCATAGGAGAAAAGTGTTTTTGTGTCATTGCAAACAAACTATATATTACAAAATGGTTAAATTATTACAGAAATGTGATTCATTTGAAGTTTTAAAATGTAGTCTAGTTTAATATTATGTAATACTCGGAAACTCATAGATAAATCAGTAAGGTGTCTTAAATAAATAAGTCTTCAATATGAGTAAGAAAGCCAATGCCTGCTATATTAATAATTATGTTTAAAATCTGTAAAGCTGTTAATACGTAAATAATTAATGTATTAGTCTTGTCAACACATCGATGTTATACGTTTCAGTGTGTTTAAAACATAAGTAAATGTATGTGCGGTACAACCCCACTTTACGTAAAAATACACACATATTCTCACAAGATCACATTGATTATTCATGCCACGCATTCACAGTATAACAACATTTACACTTTCAGCCCACAAAAGTAATAAATCTGATTAAATATGGTTTCTCGTGTAAATGTATCATGCTTTGCTATTTTTGTTTCTTTGTAATCGAGCTATTTGTCTATCTGTCTGTCTGCGTCTGTCGTAATTGTCACCTCTTTTAAAAGGATGCTCTGTCTCTCTCTTTTTTTGTCCCGCCGCTCACTCACGCAGTTTCCCACCCCAACAACAGTCTCCTGGGCCGAGTCAATAATGAATTACATCTCTCTCCACGCCAGGTAGCTGAGCAGAGGAAAGCAAATGTATCTCATTACCTCCCCACCTGTGATCTCTGCCAGGCTGCTGACGAGGGTTTTGTTCGAAGAACAGAAACACACGAAGAGAACAGAGGGCTCGGAAAGTGGAGAGAAGCCAGTACGTGGTGTAAGTCTGAAGAATAAACTACAAGCCCAGCTGCTGAGGCAAAGCCGTCCTGAAAGGCATTGTTGTGCCTTTTGAAAGATGAGACGCAACGTCGGGCAAAGTTATCCTCAAAACTGTCAAAGAAGCCATTTTTATTTTCATGAATAGACCCTTCGTGATCAAATACGTAGGAGTGGCTTAAGCAATCTCTTTTCAGCTTTCGGTTTTGCAGTCCGAGTGTCCCCAATCGCTTCCTTTCCCGAAATATACACCAGAAAATGTACACGTTTCAGCCAGTGACTCTCTCATAAACAAGGGCTACAACTTTTCTTTTGTGTTGTTTCCAAGGGAAAAAATAGAAATGTGGAGGTAAATTTACTACCAGGCAGTGTTTCCTCTGTTGCTTTTTCTTACTGACCAAAATCAATTATTATTGGTCAGAGACTTTTGCTACCTGAGCAGAAATTTTCTTTGTACAGTGTTCACTTTATCCTTCTCTACAGAAAGAAAATCTATAAACATTAAGAAGCACTGCAAGAAGTTGATTTTAAATAAATTAATATTCAGTATTAGGGATGAATCAATCTATCCAAGAATATATAATTCTGTCTGTATATCTATGAATCTGTCTGTCTGTCTGTCTGTCTGTCTGTCTGTGTCTGTCTGTCTGTCTATCTATGAATCTGTCTGTCTGTCTATCTATGAATCTGTCTGTCTTTCTATCTATTAATCTGTCTGTCTGTCTGTCTGTCTATCTATGAATCTGTCTGTCTGTCTGTCTGTCTGTCTGTCTGTCTGTCTATCTATTAATCTGTCTGTCTTTCTATTAATCTGTCTGTCAGTCAGTCAGTCAGTCAGTCAGTCAGTCAGTCAGTCAGTCAGTCAGTCAGTCAGTCAGTCAGTCAGTCTGTCTGTCTGTCTGTCTGTCTGTCTGTCTGTCTGTCTGTCTGTCTATTAATCTGTCTGTCTTTCTATTAATCTGTCTGTCTGTCAGTCTGTCAGTCTGTCTGTCTGTCTGTCTGTTTGTCTGTCTGTCTGTCTGTCTGTCTGTCTATCTATGAATCTGTCTGTCTTTATATATATTAATCTGTCTGTCAGTCAGTCTGTCTGTCTGTCTGTCTGTGTCTATGAATCTGTCTGTCTGTCTATCTATCTATAAATCAATCAATATGTGTGTCTGTCTGTCTATCTATGAATCTGTCTCTCTTTCTGTCAGTTCTATGAATCTGCCTGCTTGCATGTCTGTCTGTTTATCTATATCATTCATTCATTCATTCATTCATTCATTCATTCATTCATTCATTCATTCATTCATTCATTCATTCATTCATTCATTCATTCATTCATTCATTCATTCATTCATTCATTCATTATTTCTTTCTTTCTTTCTTTCTTTCTTTCTTTCTTTCTTTCTTTCTTTCTTTCTTTCTTTCTTTCTTTCTTTCTTTCTTTCTTTCTTTCTTTCTTTCTTTCTTTCTTTCCACATTGTTACATCTGTCTGTCCAGGGTCTGTCTGTCTACATATCTTTTTTTCTATATATCTACAGTACATTTATGCATTTTGCAGACACTTGGATATAAAATAATTTACAGTGCATTCAAGATATATAATTTTTTATTTCTCTCAAAGCTGTCATTGCTACATGAGCTACATTTAAGAAGGAACAATGATTTTAAGATTCAAGGGTGTGTAAGCACTTTGGTTGAATCACTTATGTAATTTCTGTTGTTATTTTGACTTTTGGTAAATGAATGTCTGTTACACAGCTCCATGCCAAAACAAAGGGCAAATCAGGGCAGGGTGATAATAACTTGTTAATCATTTATCACAGACTATGCATTTTATTATCCTGCCTACTTTGGTCTCAAGTTAACTTAAGAATCAATATAATTTTCTTGTCAGCAACCCTGCATGTGGACAGTCCCAATAGCCCTAACCTGTGCCACAAAAACTGATTGCTTTTATTGAAATGTTGTTAAAGGGCCGACACATGCATGCTTAAAAATACATGCATACTCTGCACTCCGCATGCTAGTCTATATGGAACTGATGAGATTTATGCTACAGCACTAATTCAATAGACTTTATTAAGATCTGAGCTCTGGATATCAGTCCTCGGGCTTTGTTTAAAAATGATCCAGCAGTTCCTATTACCGTGTTACATGACTTTTGTGAACTTTAGTTTAAAAACTCGCCGCTTTAGTTCTAAGGCAAGACGCGTGGTGCTCGAATAATAAATACAATAAGGTGCAATAGTGAAGTCATTATGGTGGAATTAAATAGGGATTAGGGCTTATCTAAATCTAAGTCATCAGCCATGAAATCTTAATTTTCGAACCCTCATCCCTAAAGCACAGAATACATTAAAGGCTTCTCGCAGGAACATGTATCGTAATCAACGTTTCACTGCGGTGCTGCTTGGTTTACGTGACTATTCTCTTCACTGTTTAATATGGGTGACAAACACATTCTTCATGAAAGACAGATGAATATTTTTTTATTTTACGTAAATATACTGTATGATCAGTTAAAATATTCACAGTTTATTCAAATGCATGAAGAATAAAATCCAGTAGATTTTGAATTGCAATTGACAAGTCACGAAGAAAAAGTAAAAATATCTAACCCTAAAGTACCGGAAACTTTACACACTTAGTTTGTTTTTCTGAAAGTGATTCTTGACAAATAATCAAACAAAGAAAAAGGTTTATTCTTAAAGGATTATAATATTCTTTAGAAAGTATTATAAGTTATGTAATATTGAAATCTATCTGGCAGATCGACGGGACCAAGTGTTGAAAACGCAAAATGAAACACTCGCAAAATTTGTCAAAATGAATCCACAGCACTCATCGAACTGTAAACAGAGAAAAGTAATTCACACGAGTTCCGATGTGTCATAGCAGCTTGTAAATCTGAATATTAATGATGTGATTACTACAAAATCCAACTTTAAGGAAACACTGAAGTATTTTAGTGACTTGATAAGTGACATTACAGAAAAGCTAATGAAGGTGACGATCACCTGCCCGTGCCCTCGGGCTGGAAACGTAAAAGTTTATTTCACAGTTGAAAAGATACTGTAATTTGTGCAAGGTCCATATCCCATTTTGAAGAGTCATGGATATATCACAGCACTGTTAAATCGTGTAAAGGAAATGTATTGAAAGCAGATGTTCCCGCTCTAAGTATCAGATTAAAACAGATGACATGTCATATGAGCATGCATATTCATATAAGTGTCCATGCAGTTATATTAAATAAGCTTCACTGTGCAAACACTGAAAGTGACTGCTGATATTATGTTAACAGTTGTTGGATGATTTACATGTATTTAGAGAATGCTACCCTGTCGCTAGCTGATAAGCCAACATTTGCAACAAACTTGTCAACAGATTTTTTTTTTTTTTTTAGTTTAGAGCTAAGATGCATAACCCTTCATACAAGCTTTTTTTGTAAATCAGACTCTTAGTGGATTTTGCATTAAGGCAATGGTTCCCAACCAGGGGGCCGGAGCCCACAGGGGGGCCTCAGCAGATTTCCAGTCAAGATGACTTAAAATTATAAAAAAATTGACAAAACAATCATTAAATTGAGCTAAAACAAGCAAAAATCAAGATTTTTTGGCCATTTTACTAGCGAATATACATCTGTCTAGTCATTCCAAGTTCAATTTAATTTTATGTGGAAAAAATTGAGTGAGTGGGGAGCCTTCAAATATCGGTGTGAGCAATTTGATGAGCAATTTGAGTATTTGATGAGCGTATACGTGCAAAGAGCATTCGGTTGATATCATTATCTCATTTTTTGACGGAGGTGGCGTTTAGCGGCTTTTGCATCTGAGTTCCCAATACACTGCAAAAAATGACTTTCTTACACTGCAAAAAATGATTTTCAAGAAAAAAAATTCTTAGTATTTTTATCTTGTTTTCAGTAAAAATATCTACAAATTCTTTAATTAAAGGCGGAGTGCACAATGTTTAAAAAACGCTTTGGAAAAGGGAGTCGGGGACGATTACCAAAACACACTTGTAGCCAATAAGCAGTAAGGGGCGTGTCTACTAACCGACATCCTGGGGTTGCATATGTGTTGTGCGGGTCTATCAAAAGAAAGTCCAGATTCTATTGGGGTCGGGGCGTGTATGTTTAGGTGATTTCAAATATCAACAAGCAAAAAAATCTGCATTTTTTTTCTAGAATTTTTCTTAAATTTTGTGTTTAAGAAAAAATTTCAAGATTTTTTTGCTTACGCCATTGGCAGATTATTATTATTTTTTTTTGCTTGTTTTATGCACAAAATCACTTAAATTTGATATTTTTTGTCTAAAAACTAGACTTATTTTCTTGGGTCGTTTTGAATTTTTAAATATTTTTACTGAAAACAAGACAAAAATTCTAAAAATTTATTTTTTTGAAAATAATTTTTTGCAGTGTAATATTATTTTTGCTGAAAAAAACTAAATCTAAAAATTCTTAAATCAAGATTTATTTTCTTGAGGAGCAAAATGACCTAAACATAAGTCTAGTTTTTAGACGGAAAATATATAAAAAGAAAAAAGAAAACTTATTTTTAGATATTTTGTCTAAAAACTAGACTTATTTTCTTAGGTCATTTTGCTCATCAAGAAAAAGCATCTTAATATAAGAAATTTTTAGATATTTCTACTGAAAACAAGACAAAAATAGTAAGTAAGAAAGTCATTTTTTTTGCAGTGTATGGTTTACAGGTAAACAGTTTATGTCCAGTAGGCTGTTTGCTACTCTTTGAGCTTACTAGCATAGCCACAAGTTTAAATATACATGTTACTGTTTAAGTATAACTGGTTAAAAGTTCAAGCGGAAGTAAAGGGCAAAAGTAATAGTTCAAGTAAAAAAAGGACTAGTTGTAATAATGGGTGTGCAGTACGTGCCTTAGTTATTGTGTATTGTTGCTTTATTTTTGTATATGTCAAAAAAGAGGAGACCCACCTCCCCCCAGCACCCCATTATTAAAAACATGTCCATGTGAATCAATGTAATTGCATCTTTTTTTATTGTGCACCAACAGCTTTTAGATTGACATTGACATAGAACACATTAAAAATATAAAAGTATTAATAATTGAAAAGAGAGGAAACTTATGAAAATACATGACCCTGCCTGTAAAAACCTAGCTAAAGTAATTTTACTGTTTACTAAAAGTAACCTACAGTACGTAATGTAAAGATCTTTCTGTGAAAATATATTCTTGATATCTTTAATATTGACTGAGTAAGGTCATGGCAAAGATTGAAATTAAAATGATATCGATAATTGAAATCAGACTTTGATTCTTCTAGTCTCGTATTTTAATTGAAACTTTAGCCTGGATTTCACAGACAGGGAACTCATTTGCATATTGTGCCTTATGTATATGATATACATTATATAGTGTGTGTATATATAAATATATTATATTAAAACAACCATGAACATATCAAAGGACTCCAGGTGCTTTTAATTTTCGTTGAGGTAAGCCAGGCAATAAAGTGTGGCTTGTGATGATAAGAGGAAAATGTATGGCCACGTCAATCCAGTTACGAAAGCTATTGGGAAGTTTTAAATATTTCATTTTCTCACACCAGAATGCCTTGTGCTTTCGGGTCCGGAGCATGCAAAGCCATTTCCTAGTGTGAAAGGATTGGCGTAGTCATTGGGTTTGTGTGTCTTGATACATGTACGCTGGGAAATTGGAAAGGTGGGGTTTAGAAACAGCTTATGGCTTTAGAGAAACGCTGTCATCCGGGTCTCCGGCTGAATCTTCCACTTGAATACAGTTGGATAGAGTTACATGGATAATCTTACACGTGCTGTATCATCTTTGCCTATTTCTTCATGTATGGAAATATTTCATTTTAATTGACAGCATAAAGTATTTCAGTTTTTCTTAGATTTCAGTTTTTCTTAGATTTTGGTTGTGTGGATGACACAGACACATGTAACACTCGACAAATTGCATTTGTAATGTAATGAATGTAAGGTAAACACATAAGTGTCTTTATGATGTGATAAATAAGGTAAAGTAAAATGAAAAATAAAAATCTGTCCATCTAACTTTATCCTAACCATTCGTGACTGACAGGAGAAGTGACATTGGGTTGGGTAGCACCACCCACTAAAATCTGACTGGCCTAAAATCACGCTTCATGAGATAAATATTAAAGGGCCAATTTTATGCTCATTTTTACAAGATGTAGGGCCCTATCATACATCCGGCGCAATGCAGCACAACGCGCGACCCAAGTGTTTTTTGCTAGTTTCTACATTTTCAGCGTCACATTGTTTAAATGGCAAATGCATTTGCGCCCGCCCATTTGTGCGCCCATGGGCGTGCTGACTTGAAAAGAAATAAAACAAATTGAAATAAATGACTTTTAAAGAGAACCAAAGGTTTTAATACAAAAAATACAAATTTCAATACAAGAAAAAACATAATTTTTTTATATCAATCTTAAACTGGTGGTCTTCTTCCTCCGCTTTTCAGTTTACAAATTTCGCCGTCTAAATAGGGAATTGGCATGGTGCGAGCGCAACTGGCTATTAAAGGGGATGGAAGATGAGACTCTTATTGGTTTATTGCACGTTATGCCCAAAACACACCCATTACTCATTATGAGAACAGGAACAACCCTTTTAAACTTTGCGCTAAGAGCACAAACTATTTTTTCCCGTTGTTAAATGAGCAAAAGTGGATTCGGACACACACTTTAAGACTGTGTGCCATGCGCTTTAGACTATGTGCTTAGATCGTTGAAATAGGGCCCGTAATATTGGTCTCAGGTGTGCCTAGAATGTCCAAAATGCCCCTATTTGGGCTGAAGCAAAAAAGTAATTTTCGCGTGTGTATCTTTAAATGCAAATGAGCAACAACTCATCACTCCCTTATCAATAGACAGGGAGCACTTCCGATTAAAAATAGATCTGATACCTGTAAATACAGTCTAAGACAATATTATTTTTAGCCTCATTAACGCTACAGGATGCTAACAAACACATTTAGAAAAATTATCCCGTTAGTCAGTGGCCGTGGGCGGGGCTTTATCAATGTGACATCACATTAACAAGATAATCAAAATGCAATGTCTAATCCAATGTTTTTCTCTTTCTGTGTGGATAGGGCAAACGTCAAACCTATTTGATGTGGATGCCAAAAGCCCCTTTCTCTGATGACGGCCAATCTGAAGTGAAATAAAAGTGTATAAATTCAGAAGTTTTTTGCATTGTTGCAAAGCAGCTTTACAAGTATTGCACCATAGTCATAAAAACGAGTGTTGTAATATATATAAAATATATGGTGTCATTGCAGATTATACAAATGCGAAAACGATAGTCTGTTGGTTTGTTATTGGGCTATTGCAAAACATTTATGATACCCGAGAAGATATCATAAATTTACCAGTGACTGATTTTTTTCCTTTTGGATTGCTCATAAAAGTTTTACATGGTTTATTTTCCATGCCTGCCTCCCTTACATCACTCAGCTTTGTCAGTAGTGAAGAGCTTGTGGGTGTGTGCGTATTTTTGTTTTTATTTGAAAAATATTGTTTTCAAGACGGCACCGTTTTACTCATCAAAAGTAACTCAAAAACATACCTATCAAAACAGCCAGCACTCAGTTATGAACTTCATTATTTTGGGCAATTGTGATGAGGGCAGATAACACCTTGCCAGATCTGTTTTGCCTTGCGTGTTATTAATGTGAGCGCTTGCCTAATTAATCGTTAATCAAGTCGCACTGTCTACCCTTAATGTAGCGTAGTGCGAGCTTCCTGTTGACAATGAATCGCACTCTGTGATTGGTCTCTCAGTGGGAGCTTTAACAAACAATAATTAGATTACGGTTTTCTCGAAAGGCCTTCAGAATTGATTTGTTGCCACCCAAGTATAAGAGCTCTTATATTTAATGGTATGCAGCCCTGTCTCGAAGGACGCGCATGTGCTGCCTTTCGTCACGTACTGTCACGTACTTCACCCCGAGAGGCTTCTTCGAGGCAGGTGCGACGGCGGCGAAGGCAAATATTTGCATCAGTTCATATTAAAGGCATTTCTAATACATGTCGACGCATACTAAAAGCATGCATGCTAGAGTCAACGTTTGTCAGCTTGTCAAGGTGGCGATGAATGCTCTGTCAGGTACACATATAGTAAAAAAATACATTTCCGACGCTGTGTATCGCTGTCTTAAAGTGAACTCGTGAAGTTCAAAGGCAGCTATTCCCGAAACATATTAGTATGACCAACAACCTCTTTAGTTTGCAAGTCAATTCACAGTTTGTCACTTACATGTACTCAAAATACATTCGCACTCACTCAGTCACTCACAGTTTATGTTATTAAATCCTCCATGGGGTCTTTAGAGCTCTGGTACGTTTCGTGGTTGTCAAGTCAGGGAAGATAAACTTACGTCACATGCGCTTAAAGGACATTCGTACAAAGTCTGTTATGATGAATCACATCTCACTTTGTTTGTCTGGCAAATGTCAGTATAAAATTGTATAAATGTCAGGCTGACAACACTGTTGAAAGCTACTTTAAAAACTGTAGTTTGCCACCCTACTTATTATTTGAAGTAATAAGATTATATAAGATAGCACTGGTATAAAATAGTTGGACTAAGAAGGGAAAAATATTTTGTTATGCTACTTTATGAAAAGTTTCAGTCTCTCTGATGCTACTGAAAATGTAGTAGCTTTACTGCTTTTACAGGGTAGTTCCCTAGCACTATTTGGCAAAACAAGTGTACATCTTTGTGTTAGTTTACCCAAAAGATAGTTTACACAAAAACAAAAATCGTGTCATCATTTACACTCCCTGTATGAATTTCTTTATTCTGTTGATCTGAAAAATTTGCCTGACCCAACTTTAAATCCACCGGGTTATATTGAGCGAGGAATGTGATGCGAATACACGCTTCGCGTTAGGTGTGTACGCACGGGGCGATGCAAATAAGAGACAAATTGTGTAGCGTGACCCAACAGTAAATCCAGTAAATAATATAAAGCAAGAAATGTGATGCAAATACACTACATACATGTATACAAATACACCATTATGGGGCGTATTGACCAGACGGAAATTGAACTATTTGCGCAAGTAGATTACATACAAAGTCAATGCAAAGACGCGAATAGATGCAAATTTGCATGGGACGATGTGAATGATGCAAATTGGATGACGCAATTGCAGCACATATATGCTTTTCGCCTCAAATTCAACTTGAGTGGAAAATTCGCCTAACCAGATGTTAAATCCGATAGTAATTTTGAGCGAGGAATGCAATGTGAATACAAGCTTCGCATGTGGTCTGTACGCCCTATTATGAGGTGTATGTACCAGAAGCTAATTGAACTATTTGCACAAGTAGATTACATACAAATGCATAGACGTAAATAGATGCGAATTTGCACTGGGCGCTGGGAATTGCGCAAATTGGGTGGCGAAACTGCTGTGAACGTGTTATTCGCCAACGGTGCGTCTTCTGCACAAATGAAAAAGAATTCAACTGAAGCGAAAAATGACGTGCAAATAGATCCAAATTCGCACGGGGCAATGCAAATTACAAAAATTGTGTAGCGTGACTGGCGCGAACACTTGATATTTGCCTCAAATGCGTCTTCCACAAAAGTTGAAAAAATGCAACTCGAGCGAAAAATTTTCCTGACCCAACAGTAAATCCAGTAAATAATATTAAGCAGGAAATGTGATGCAAATACACTACATATACAAAAACTTTTATGGGGCGTATTGACCAGACGGAAATTGAACTATTTGCGTAAGTAGATTACATACAAAGTCAATGCAAAGACGCGAATAGATGCAAATTTGCATGGGACGATGTGAATGATGCAAATTGGATGACGCAATTGCAGCAAGCACATGCTTTTCGTTTTCGCCTCAAATTCAACTTGAGTGGAAAATTCGCCTGACCAGATGTTAAATCCGATAGTAATTTTGAGCGAGGAATGCAATGTGAATACACGCTTCGCATGTGGTGTGTACGTCCTATTATGAGGTGTACGTACCAGAAGCTAATTGAACTATTTGCACAAGTAGATTACATACAAATGCATAGACGTAAATAGATGCGAATTTGCACTGGGCGCTGGGAATTGCGCAAATTGGGTGGCGAAACTGCTGTGAACGTGTTATTCGCCAACGGCGTGTCTTCTGCACAAATTAAAAATAATTCAACTGGAGCGAAAAATTACGTGCAAATAGACGCAAATTCGCACGGGGCGATGCACATGACACAAATTTTGTAGCGTGACTGGCGCGAACACCTGATATTTGCCTAAAATGCGTCTTCCAGAAAAGTTGAAAAAATGCAACCCGAGGGAAAACATTTGCCTGACCCAACATTAAATCCAGTAAATAATATAAAGCAAGAAATGTGATGCAAATACACTACATATACAAATACACCATTATGGGGCGTATCACCAGAAGGAAATTGAACTATTTGCGCAAGTAGATTACATACAAAGTCAATGCAAAGATGCGAATAGATGCAAATTTGCATGGGGCGTTGTGAATGATGCAAATTGGATGACGCAATTGCAGCACATATATGCTTTTCGCCTCAAATTCAACTTGAGTGGAAAATTTGCCTGACCAGATGTTAAATCCGATAGTAATTTTGAGCGAGGAATGCAATGTGAATACACACTTCGCATGTGGTGTATATGCCCCATTATGTGTTGTACTTACCAGAAGCTAATTTAACTATTTGCGTAAGTAGATATAAATGCATAGATGTATATAGATGAGAATTCGCACTGGGCGCTGCGAATTATGCAAATTGGGTGGCGCGACTGCCGTGAACGTGTTATTCGCCAACGGCGCGTCTTCTGCACAAATTAAAAATAATTCAACTGGAGCGAAAATTACTTGCAAATAGACGCAAATTCGCATGGGGCGATGCAAATGACACAAATTGTGTAGCGTGACTGGCGCGAACACCCAATATTTGCCTCAAAATGCGTCTTCCAGAAAAGTTGAAAAAATGCAACCCGAGGGAAAACATTTGCCTGACCCAACATTAAATCCAGTAAATAATATAAAGCAAGAAATGTGATGCAAATACACTACATATACAAATACACCATTATGGGGCGTATCACCAGAAGGAAATTGAACTATTTGCGCAAGTAGATTACATACAAAGTCAATGCAAAGATGCGAATAGATGCAAATTTGCATGGGGCATTGTGAATGATGCAAATTGGATGACGCAATTGCAGCACACATATGCTTTTCGCCTCAAATTCAACTTGAGTGGAAAATTTGCCTGACCAGATGTTAAATCCGATAGTAATTTTGAGCGAGGAATGCAATGTGAATACACACTTCGCATGTGGTGTGTACGCCCCATTATGAGGTGTACTTACCAGAAGCTAATTGAACTATTTGCACAAGTAGATTACATACAAATTCATAGACGTAAATAGATGCGAATTCGCACTGGGCGCTGCGAATTGCGCAAATTGGGTGGCGCAACTGCTGTGAAAGTGTTATTCGCCATTGGTGCGTCTTCTGCACAATTTAAAAATAATTCAACTGGAGCGAAAATTACTTGCAAATAGACGCAAATTCGCATGGGGCGATGCAAATGACACAAATTGTGTAGCGTGACTGGCGCGAACACCCAATATTTGCCTCAAATGCGTCTTCCAGAAAAGTTGAAAAAATGCAACCCGAGGGAAAACATTTGCCTGACCCAACATTAAATCCAGTAAATAATATAAAGCAAGAAATGTGATGCAAATACACTACATATACAAATACACAATTATGGGGCGTATCACCAGAAGGAAATTGAACTATTTGCGTAAGTAGATTACATACAAAGTCAATGCAAAGACGCGAATAGATGCAAATTTGCATGGGACGATGTGAATGATGCAAATTGGATGACGCAATTGCTGCGAACACATGCTTTTCGCCTCAAATTCAACTTGAGTGGAAAATTTGCCTGACCAGATGTTAAATCCGATAGTAATTTTGAGCGAGGAATGCAATGTGAATACACGCTTTGCATGTGGTCTGTACGCCCTATTATGAGGTGTACGTACCAGAAGCTAATTGAACTATTTGCACAAGTAGATTACATACAAATGCATAGACGTAAATAGATGCGAATTTGCACTGGGCGCTGCGAATTGCGCAAATTGGGTGGCGAAATGGCTGTGAACGTGTTATTCGCCAACGGCGCGTCTTCTGCACAAATTTAAAAGAATTCAACTAGAGCAAAAAATTACATACAAAGTCAATGCAAAGACGCGAAGAAACACAAATTCACGTGGGTTATGTGAATGAAATTGTACAGCGCAATTGCAGCAAACACGCGCTCTTCGCCTCAAATGCGTCTTACGGTCAAATTTTAAATATTCAACTCAAGCAGAAAATTTGCATGATGCGAAGTTAAATCCCGCGAGTAATCTAATGCGGCGAAAACTATGTTTCTCTTCTGGTGTGTTTTAGCATAACGCTACATTGTTGTTCCTTACTGTAATGGTTTGGGACGAGGGACTGTTGCATCTTGCATCCCTAAGTTTAGCATAAATACAATAATCTAGGGTATATTTATAGACATGTTTAATACTGTAGTAATAATCATTATATTCTGTTACTCTAAATTTCTAATCATACGCAATATTGTTAGCAAATTATTTTACTGACCAGCCAGCGTAGTACAAAGCGAGTGTTATAAATACAGGTCACTGAGGTTTATGTATTGGCTTATAAAGATTAATCACAAAATGCAATTTAACAAGATTCCCTGCATGAATGCGTTTTATTTTTTTATTTATTTTCATTTTATAGCGAGGGCCTGAGTCTCACAGCGTGAGAACAAGCAGATATATGATGTTAATAAAACAGCTATCCATTCTGCCAGTTAATTAGTCATAAGCTTTTGACTGTAGACCGTTATTGATATTTGATACCATTTGACATTTTACTCTGGTGCTGGATCTGAAATATATTATGTTTACAGTTACTTTTATTCCAGACAAGATCTGACTGCTCTCGCAGAAGTGTGTGCGTTTCGTAGGACCGTACAGTAATTATAGACAAAGACTATCAGGTCAAACGGTTTTCATGTTTTTTTTTGTTTTGTTTTGTGGAATGATGGATCAGACAGTTGCTTATATTTCCAGCTTGGTGACTTTGATCATACATCTGCCAGGAAGAGGCTGTGATTTTCTCTAGAGTGCCCTTTATCTATATTTAGAGACATGTTTTAATGTTTTTTCCTCTTGTAAAGTGGCTGGGGGAAATATCAAAATATCACACGTTTAATGTATAGAAAGCGTGCACTTTGAACTGCAGGGTAAACCAAGTGGAATCTGCTCAAGTTGTTCTTTCATAGCTCAAGAGATTTCTTTTAGCTGTGTTTAAAAAACAACTTAATTTCAATTGTTTCTACTAAACATATTTAGGAAAAATTAAAACAACCGTTTGCTAAATGCATTAGGAGTAAAATGAACACAGATGTGTAGCTAAAATAATTTAGATCTGCGTACATTTGAGGAGAATGTTTGAGTTTATATTGACATCTTTTTCAATAATATTGGCTTTTGATTTCAGACTTGACAAGTTTGTGGCATTGCCGAGATCTTTTCTGAAACTTTAATGGAGACATTTGTGAGATTTCTGGATCTTTTTCTTAGGAAAAACTTCTTAGATGCATGATTTGCTCTCCATTTAATCTCATTGATGTCTAAGAAAAATAAATGAGATATTAAAGAGATCTTATCTGTGATTTTTCTTTTTTTAAAGGTGAATGTTTGCTGCTCAGAAACTAAATAAACGAAAAGAGTCATCGTCTAAGGTGCAGATCCTTTTAATTTCTAACCAGAGGTTTGGATCGAAAGTAGACATGCTCATTGATATGCGCTCTGTCCGAAATCGCCTACTTGCATACTATATACAGTAGTAAGCCATGGGCAGATCACGCGAGGACACCTTGGACATGTCCCCTTTTTAACTTGCCATCACCAGTCATACACATGTTTTTTGTTGTTGTTTATTACTTAGATTTAAGTGAAGTAACATTAACCCATTCACAAGTGAACAAAGCATCTTTCACGCACGTGCGTGAAAGATGTGAACCGCAGAACCGTCACTTGCCTAACCAGGTCAGTCATGCGTCGTCACAAATTACTATTTCACTTGCTTTTAGGCATTGCCAATTTAAACATTTAAGCACAAGAGACACAAAACAGATTCACTCACATGCTGTTTGAAAATGTTGCGTGTATGCCACTCGAAGCACTTGCCTGGAAACTCGCATCTTAAATGCTTCAGACAGCGAGCAAACATCAAGTTCATGTTATCTTGCGCACATATTTACGCAAAGCTATCAAAAAATGTCATAATTATCTTCATAAACACTAATCTAGGTCTTTAGTTAAAGTTAAGCCGTTAAGAAATTTTTGAAACACGCACTTGCAAAAAATATGCATGCAGTATTATTTTACATGTGTACAGACCAACCTGAAAAACATAAAAAGCACTGTTTATTTGTATGCTTGTTTTATTATAATTATTTGTACAATTGCTCATATTTTTTTCTATTATTTATTATTTGTTTTCTGTGACTGACCAGTTACTAGTTACAGAAGAAAAAAACACAAACAAAACAATGGTCAGGTCAAGTGTCTGAATAATTTTTGGTCCTAAATTTTATAAATCTTACTGGTAGACCATTATACAAAGAATTAGTTGGGTATAATATGTCACAGTTTACTTTATCTTGCTTTACTATATACACGTCCCCTCAATTTTGATAAGCCGGCTAAGCCCTTGTAGTAGGCGAAAAACTAAGTACGCGGGGCAGGTAGTATGTCCGAATTCATAGTATTAAAAAAAACAGTAGACGAAAAGCATCCAGATGGCCTACTACTTCCGTCAAAATTTAAGTGTGTATGTGATCCCGTGAAAGGGGTCATCCAACGAAGAAGGAGGAGAGGTGTCGTCATAGTAAAAAATGTCGGAAAGCTGAAGTGCGGCTCTTTTTCAAATGCAAGTACATAAGGAAAACCGCTGTCCCTTGTGGTTAAATTGCACTTTTTTATACATCACTTGTTGTTATGATGACGTAACTATGTCATGTGATGTGTCAATATGGCGGATGTATTACGTCTGAATTTAATTTAAACTAGACATACATTCATCCTATACAGTACTGTTTTAACAGTCGATGAGTGCTTCATCTAATTCAGTGCATACTGTTACACTATGCGTTTTTTTTTGACCCAGGGATGGAGAAACAAACCAATAAGTGTGTTTCATTGAAGTGGAAGGTGTGATCATCATGGGCGTCTGGGACATCTGCCAGAAAGGATCAGAATGTCCTCCAACGTCCCCCAAATTCCCCTCAAGGACTTTTCCCAATAAAGCAGCAATTAGAAACCGTAAGATTCCGGTCCGCACCGTTAAAGATCATGAGAAGTAAATGTTTGATTTTTTTTAACTTTCTAAGATGTTCTGCAGGCTACAAATTCACCAACTTAACCAGACCAATGTGATTCAGCGTTGGTCCAAAACTACCAGAGGAAATAGGTCAGCACCCTGCTGTCGGTCTGCAAGTGTCTTTCATTCAGATCAAAGATGCAAACCATGCACTGCCAGACCATAACCTCAAGACAATAAGTAAGGTCCAGTGCACCATAAAATTGAACCTTAAGCAACATCCAGTTGCCTGGACATACATTTGAACACTTTTCTTTTGACAGCTACATATCAAGCCACATCAGACTATGCAGTGAAGTATTTTTTTCTTATCTAAGTGCAGACAAGCATGCACATTCCCGCTTTTTATATAAATCCACAGTGGAGGTGGTATAAGAGCTCTTTTATATAAAACCTTGCCTCCTAAAAGTTACACACAGAGGGTAAATCTTTACACAAAAGTTGTAGAGTTCTTCTTTTTATGAAGGTTCTTTTCTAATATTCAGGAAAATCTTACTACATTACTTAACTACATTAATGTGATTCAGTCCAACATGACCCACAAGGTCTACTGTACCTGGAGACAGCTATGTGGGTTAATTTATCTCAATGCAAGTTACTCGGATAACACAAGCACACAAATCCAGTACGGAGCCTGCAAGGCGTCATCCGTTCTCGTGGGTGCTCAGTTGTGGAGATCTGTTTTTGTGAGTTCGGTTATCTAACCAATACGGTACATGCAATGTGAATATGTTGTCCTTGCAATGCCAATTGGCTAATAGCAAGACAAGAACCCCAGCAGGCCTGGACCCTGAGCTGAGAATCCTCAACTGTGAAGTATCACACCGGCACCAGCAAGAGCGTCAAAGTGTCCGGAAGTCATTTATTTTCATTGAGAGCTGGCGCAAGCAGCGGCTGGTCTTGGAAGGTGTGAGCGTCGAGAAGAGTTTAATTTAGCTCAACTTTATGGTAATGAGCTATGACGCAGTTCATCGGCATCCAATCGGAATGCCGAAACCGATAGAAGTCCTCCACAGCTTGCCATATGAGAGGATTCCAGAGAATGCATTCAATCAATTAGCATCCACTAATCTTTTTTTATAGTCGTTGGCAAGGCAGCCGTTTCTTGATGCTTCAGTAAGGCAGCAGACACAGAAACGCATAAGAAAATCAGTCTCCTGAGGATGCGTATAAATAGCACGAAGTGTAAAACTCGTGCAATACATACGACAAATTCCACTTTGGCGTGCATATGATACGCAAGTCCTTCTCATTCACTTAAACAGGGCATCTTTTTTTTTGTTGTTTTATTTATTGTTTTCTCAATTTTCGCTTGCGTTTAGGGTTAGATTTTAGATTTGCTTAATGAGGTTATTTAATATACAGGTTTCTCCATGTTTTTGTCCATATTTAAGCTATGGTTGCTTGGAGTTGGGGTTAGAGTTGGGGTTTGGGTTAGGATGTCATTTTTATATAGCAAAAAGTTGTTCTAACCCTAAACCCAAACGAAAATGGTAAAAAAAGAGCAAAAAAATTGAGAAACCAATAAATAAAACGACAAAAAAAGATGCACCGTTTAAGTGAATGGAAAGGACTTGCGTATCATTTGCAGGACAAAGTGGAATTTTGCGTATGTATTGCACAAGTTTTACACTTCGTGCTATTTATACGCATCTTCAAGAGACTGGGCTCGAAAATCATAGATGAGATCTCAGTTGTTTTTTTCTAGACATCAATAAGACTAAATGGAGAGCAAATGGAAACTGGAAGTCTCCTGCATCTGCATCTTACATTGTCTCCTTTGGAGTGTCTCAACAATGACACAAACTGATCAAACTTTATTAAGTTGATATCTCAATGAAATTAAATGTAAAAGTATCATTTCTTCTGATTAAACATATTTGTATTCTATGCTTTAAAAAGCCCTTCAAACAATTGTAATATAATCAATGTTTTGATTTATATCAATGGCAGATTTTTAGTCACCACCTTAACCATAACTTTTCATGTTCTGCTGTGCACTTTCTTTATAAAATCCAAGTTCAGTTCCTTATTATTTGGAACGGCATTTCCCGTTCCCCTCCTCGGCCATAGCACCAGGAATATCTACTCAACATCCTCTCTGTTTTAAACAGATGGGAGCGAGTAAAAGCAGCACACTGATGAAGCATCTGTGCTATTCTGCACACAAGCAAGTAATGAATAATCAAACGCTCGGCTCTGCGTGGCTGACATTAATAGCGAGGTGTTTTAATTAGTTTCCCACAACTGCTCTGCTTCAACCTCTCAGCAACAGTTGTGATGAATGTGCCTGAGACTCCCATAAGAATGAATCACAATATTCAATGTGCAAAGAAATTCTGGATCTGCTTTGATCTAAAGTGACTTACAGTGCATTCATGTGTGTTCCATGGGAATCCAATCTGTGATTGTAAATATTGATATAACCGTGTTTTTACATCATTGTGTTAGTGCTGCATACACGTGTATTGACAATTATTAAAGGTGCAATGTGGGACTTTTAAAAGGATCTCTTGACAGAAATATAGCAATATAATCTACATAACTATATTATCATTGGTGTATAAAGACCTTACATAATGAACTGTATTGTTTTTATTACCTTAGAATGAGCCGTTTGTATCTACATACACTGAGGGAAGCCCACAATGGACAAACTGTATTGTCTCAAACGATGACGTGTTTGTCCTGTGTTGACTACCGTAGTTTATCTATGCATTTCGAAAGGGAGGGTGAGCTGTGGACTTGCATTTCAAAATCTACATAGTGGACCTTCAGATATTTGTAAGCATTTATTTATTTATTATTGTATTTTTTCGAACCTCTGTAATAAATTATTATACACATTTTGTTCACAGAAAAAAAATGTCAATAAAAGTCAATACATAATTCTTGTAAACAGTATCATTACGTTCAAAAGGGACCGGGATGAACCAGAAGTTTATTATTTGTACAATTCACACTCTAACCAGTACATAAAGATATCATACATATTCATTGCACAATGTCCTTAAAATACATATTTATTAAACCATGCCCCATAAGTTCCAGTTATACGCCAACAATTATTATTATTATTATTATTATTTTAATAAAACAAAACAAAAATCTTGAACATTAAAACATTCTCTAATTTTATAATCACTTTCATACATTCATACATTGTTTTTTTTTAAGTATATAGCTTTTGCACCTTTATACCTCCATATATGACATTGATTCACTTTTTTAACCATATAATATTTACACCGTATTTTAATCCCAATTTTTTTTACCCTAAATCACTGTAAAAAAAAAGTTGCAAGTCAGTTCAACATACTATTTTAAGTTTTGGCTTGTAAAAAGTTGACATAACTTATAAAATCAAGTTAAAATTGTTTATCCTAATTTTTTAAGTTAAAGTAGCATAAAAATATATGTTGATTAAACATAAATGCAGATTTTTTTTAAATGCATACATATACATTACTTAATTTTATAACCATCTCATATATTGCTATAATCAAGTTGTTTATACGAATTTGTAAAACTGCTTAGTATTTGCACAATATTTTAACCTGTTTCTTAACCATTGATACCCTTAAATTTCACATTCACCTCTGTGCATCGATGTACAGTATTGCTTAAATAAAGTGTATGTGTACCAATTTTTAAACTGTAATACCAAGCCCTCCAGAAAAATCATCATCAAGCGATTGCATGATTCAATGCATAATCAGCCAAAATCCATATATATTTATGCAGGGGCCGCACTTTTTAAATATGCCGCACTTTCGCCGCATAATTTGCAAAATATTCGGGGTTCTAAAAGAGTTCTTGCAAAATATGAGGGGCTTGCATGATTTCAATAATCCCCGCATTTTCGTAGCAAAAATTCATATATATCTTAGCAGAAAGTTGAAAATGTTGCATTTAATTGACACATGCGCAGCCATGTACCCTTTTGTCATGGGGATGTTAGGAAGTGACATAATTACGCGACATGAACATCAATGAAAAGCTGCTTGCAAACAGTTTTTGCAAGTTCCCGCAATTTTCATCGCATAAAATTGCGTAAAAATCCCACGTTTCATCGCATTTTTTTAGAAAATGCAATCACAAAAAAAAATTGTTTTTCTGGAAGGACTGTAATACAATAGTAATGCACCTGCTTTTTGTTCAATTGTTAAATTCAACACAAGTAATGTGTGTAATATATTTGACCATACTGACTTTTAAGGTGTCCATAAAAACGGTCTTTCTGAGTGTGTGTGTGTGCGCGCGCATGTGTGTGTGCGCGCGCATATGTGTGCATGTGTACAAAACATAGAGCTGAGCCAAACTCATTCGCATGTGGTGGATGTTGATGCTAAATTCGATAATGTTACCCAGCCCAGATAATCCGAGCCAAAACGCCTCTCAGACAATACGCTGGTGTGCTACTTCATCATGCATTTGATTTCCAGTCATTTCAATCGGCCTGAATTTATCAGCACGCCGTAGAGCACATAAAACTTTACTGTGCTAAAACTTGAACACGTCTACGGACAAATCGATACCTCCGCAGGAATCCTTCAAGTTATTGGCAGTCGACGGGGCGCTCTCTGATAATATGACTCACTAGCCCTCACTTAAACTCATTCGTGCTCCATTATGTGTGTCCATTTCTCATTACTGCAAGGCGGCATGCTGGATGAACTTCCCCTGATCATTTTTACGAGGCGAATGAAGATTGTTCCCACTGAAAAAGCCCTTTCGAAACAATCTAATGCATAATGATGAACATTGTCTTACCTCCAGGGGCCTTGTGGAGTTCATGTTCGCCGGACCCCTTACGATGCATCAGATGTCTAATTATTGTACTAAAATGACGTGCGTGTTCGTGGAAGTACGTGACTGAATATTTTACGGGGAGGAGAGGTTTTTGTGGCCAGGTGTTGCATACCTTGATGTTGTCCTTGTCTTTGTCTCCATATGGTGTTGGGCATCCATATGCATGGAGTTTAGACTGTCGTTGACACACACCACTTCTTAGTCTTGCCTGTCATTGGTTTTGGCAGAACAGATGTCCTTCCAAGACTTGTGGGAATCCATGAATGTAATGACAGGTATTATGTGGATGACATGATATTTATTCAATGAGCAAAACACTGATGTCTATTGTTGAATGTAGGGGTGAATATTAAATAATTTTACTATTTGGGTTTGAGCAGATGTTGCCATCTTGATGCTCTGTGTCTACAGTACATGAGGTATGTAATATCTTATTTAACAGGATTTTATTTGATGGATTTTCTTTTATGTCCTTAATATTTACAGTTTTCTATCCTTTTAGTTTTTGGTAGTTACTCTTTAAAGCCGATGGTCGGTGGTTGGGCAGGTTTTGATCTGACTTATTTTTTTTGGTGTGTCCTGCATTTCTTTTTTCTTTTCATTTCTTTTCATTTTCATCTTTTTTATTTATTTTATTTTTGTTATTATTATTTTATTTCATTTATTTGCTTTTATTTCTTTTTTATTATTTTATTTTAATATACTATTTCATGTATTTTCTTTCATTTCTCTTTCTTTTTTATTTCATATTTCATTTCAATTCTTTCTTTTATGTTTGTATTTTTTATTTTAATTGTATTAATTAATTTTATTTTATTTTAATTATTTATTTTATTTTATTTTATTTCATTTATTTTTTATTATTTTATTATTTTCTTTCATTTATTATTTTCTATTTCACATTTCTTTTCATTTCTTTCTATTAAATTTTAATTTTATTTCATTTCATCTCATTTCATTATATTTATTTTTATTTTATTTATTTGCTTTTATTTCTTTTTTATTATTTTATTTTATTTTATTTTAATATACTATTTCGTGTATTTTCTTTCAATTCTCTTTCTTTTTTATTTAATATTTCATTTCATTTCTTTCTTTTATGTTTGTATTTTTTATTTTAATTTTATTAATTCATTTTATTTTATTTTAATTATTTATTTTATTTTATTTCATGTCTTTTTATTATTTTATTATTTCATTTCATTTATTTTCTTTCATTTATAATTTTTTTATTTCACATTTCTTTTCATTTCTTTCTTTTAAATTTTAATTTTATTTAATTTCATCTCATTTCATTATATTTATTTTTATTTCATTTATTTTATTTCATTTATTTTTCTTTTTATGTCATATTTCATTTAATTTGTTTCTTTTATTTTCTTATTTTTTCTTTTATTTATTTTTATTTTTATATATATTAACATGCTACTTTTGATTTTAAAAATGGATAATAAATATCGACAATAACATTAGTGAAGATTTATAGATTTATTGTTGGTTATTGTTAACTAATGTAGTTAGCTAATGAAACTTTTTGTATTGGCGTTTATTTCGATAGTGTTTGAAAGTACTGAATATACATAAATATGTGACATACATGACGCATGATTGAGTTTTGGTGTAGGTAGTCTGCATCAATAATGTTTAATACATCAAGAAAAAAAGGTCAGTATTATTAACATAATTATAATCCTGATGTGCTTGCGCTCTCGGTTTCATATCATGTTCACCGAATCATATCACCTGGTGTGAAAAGAAATCATCTCCGTTTTCAGGCGGTGCTCTGCCGAGTGATAATACTTGTTTTTATCACATATTTCCTGCTTGCTCACGCAGATGCTATCAGCAGATTTCAGCAGCATCTGCATTCAGCTATAGCTGAGGCAGACTTTACAAGCTTCGTAATGAATTTCACATAGTGTGAAAATACAATGTCAAGGTTCTTTCTTTGGTGCAACCCGGCGCTAACATTGCATCATTTCCTTTGTAGTCTTGCGTCTCAGCAAAGAATTGAATTTCTGGCCTTGACCAATCTCGCAATATCTCTATGACACCTGTGTGCCTTGTACCCACTGTGTGGGACTCCAAACAAAGCTGGCAGATTTCAAACTATATTTTGAGCCCTTTCACTTATCTGTTTGTTGAACCATATATTCACCAGCTGGGTTTATTAGAAATATCACAGTGTCCTTGTAAGAACCCCTGTGCTATCTGAGGTTGCTTTTGTATATTTGCTTATAGGCTTGCCAACTTTTATCATCAAAACTCAGAAGTCGTAGAATACCATGCTATTGCAGATATGCTAAAAAGTGACACCACGGTAATACTAGCACACTTATAAGTATAGCAATATTAATATGTATGTATTGCAATATTAATTTGATACAATAGTAATAAAATAAGTCATATGTGTGCACTGTAAAAAAGATTTGTTGGTTTATCTTAATAAAAGTAAGTTACCTGGTTGCCTAAACAAAAATATTATTTGACCAAAAAAAGTTGTTGTGTCATCAAATATATTTGTAATTTGAATTAACTAAAACTTTAAGGCAACCAGGTAACTTACTTTTTTAAGTTGAACCAACTTGTGGTGATGTTTATGTTATTCCAGAAATTATATAAAATAATGTGTATGCCTACTATGACATACAGTACACTAGTTTTGGCTAAATGCGTTGGTGGTTTATCTAATATGAGATATTTAGTGAATTGGATGGCATACATTAGGGAAATATTTGATGTTGACCATAAAAATGTAATTGTGGTGATCAAGATTTCATGCATTTTGTTTACACGCAGTTTGGCACAGACAATGGCAAAAACCATGACATCTTGGCTAATACGAGATACATTCCAGCGCTACTTAAAAATCGCAGTCGTAACAGCTTTTACTGTTGTCCTCAGGTTGACTGCTTTAAATTAATAATTATATTACATCTTAATTTGCGTACGTCTGCATAATGTATTCAGCATGTCAGAAGATTTCTGCAGAGACCCGAAGCGGTCGAGTCGACCTCAGCGCAACATTTTCCCTGATGGGCCAACTTTTACCGGTGTGCTCTGACAACCAAGGTCACGAGAACAAACCTGCTCGAACCCGATTGCTTTGGCCGTGCCGATGTGAAGGGAGCGATATATGCTTGTCAAGTGGGATTACCCACGCTCACCCATGCAGAACAGGCAGTTACTCCAAAGAGCACATATCGCCAGCTTTTGGCAGAGTGCTATCAGACCACCCCATAAATGAATGTATATCACTTCATGTCATTTTCCTGATTGTGTGTATGATACCGTAAATCTACTTTTGGGATGTTGTTATGACAATTTAAAGAAAAAAGTTATTATCAAAAGTGCGTTACTCAAGACATGTCCTAGCAGAGATAGTGGTGGTAAAGGGTTTGTGGTCCTTAAATTGATGGAAAAGGTTAGAGCTTTTAACACGCTCTCAAGTCTGTATTGTACGTCGATGTGTGCGTTGCATTTCAGGCATGCGGGTTGACATTTTTAGAGAGCAATTTCAAAGTTCAACGAGATCATCAACTAAGTGCTGAATGTATCTCACGCTAACCCACGTCATGCGGAAGATTTTTGTGTTTAATAAAAAACAACTATAAAACGAGGTTATTAGCCTTATGGCCTCATCAAACAACCCAGTCATCAACTAAAGCATTTCAGTGTACACCAGATGGAATTGTGGGTATTTTAAAGAGGTGATCAACACTGTTTTTTATATTGTAGCACTACAGTATATTGATTTTTTTAGCTGTTGGCCTCAATTACCAATAAAAACATGGGGCAGGTTGAGTTGGATTGCAGCGTGTAAGAAACCAGACAAATCTTGAAATATTGCTGACTACAAGAGCTCATAATTGAAGGGATTTGTAAGAAGACGATGCACTGTATGTGTGTTACATAATGGCTCTGTTCTGAAGCGTAGTGAGCTGCTATGCTGTCTACTGCTAATAAAAGCCGCTGCCTTCTAGGTCAGCATGTTAACTTTAGTAAAAATGACTTATTTAAACAGATTTACTCAAAAGGGAAAGGATTAACGTTGGAAAGAAGCATGAAAATATAACAACAGTTTTTTTTTTCATTCGTATACATTTTCTCATCTTATATTTCTTCACCGAGCTTGTTGCAATGCATCATAGGATTGCCTTTGTTTTTAAAGGACGCCGTAAATACAGCATTCCCCTTAACTTTTGAAAGTGCATAGGAGTGTGTCTAAGACGCCTTAAAATTATGCCTCTGTCGACAGCTTAATATGTTTGGTCCAGAGCCCATTAATTTGTAACTTAAGCACATAATAACTTTTATTGTTGTGCGCATGAGGTGACATTAAAGTTAGATGTGTGGTTTAAATTGCAGGTTTCGGTGGGTTTCAATTAAATGTGTTGAATATTGAATTTAAACCACACTGCAGAAGCACAACAGCTATGATTCATGCTCAAGTGACCTACTGTAACCCTTCTCAATATTCAATTTTAAAGATATACCCAGATAACAGTATAATTAACAACTTAGCGACACCCTACACCATAGGTTTTTAACAGGGGGTCCTGGTGTTTTTTTTTTGTTTTTTTTGAGGGGGGACTAAATGCATTAATAGGCTAATAATAGCAAGTTAAATCTAAAGGGTATTTTCTATTAAGTAAAATATGTGTTATGCATATGTTAACAGTGTGACTGTGTATTTAAAAAATGATTATTTTATTATCTTTGTAACATAAAGAGGTGCTTGGATTCTTCCATAAATAACCTTTAACCTTTGTTTTACAAAATATTTACCGTAGAAAAATGAAAAATATGTCACTCAATGAAATATACGTGCAGACAGAGGGTATGCACGTGAAGTCACCTTCGGCAAAAGTTTCTGTGGTTATGCCCACTAAGTGGCAAAAGACAGATCGGCAGAATTTGTGTGAAATCAGCAAAAACACAGGGAAAACGCGTCTTAATGGGGAAAAGCTGTTGTGCAATAGACTGTACTAACAGATTAAACAAGAATTCGGAGCTATCGTTTTACTGACTGCCAAAAAACACCGAAAGCAGAAGTAAATTGATCATTCATGCCAATGTCCACTGACCACAGGTGGGTTGACAAGTTGCTAGGGTCACTATCAAGTCCAACTAAATTATGTTTGCTGATAATTGTCAGTTATACAGACATTTTTGCGACCGCCGCTAGAACAGCCAGCCATTTTGCTAAATGTTTTGCCACTCAACAGGGCGAGCTCCGGCGTGGTCACGTGGAAAAGGGACGCCAATGCATACCCTCTATATTAATGTGATATATATTATTGGCTTGTTTGTCAGAAATGCAAGTAGCACCAATGCTAAAGGAAAAGTATGTAGGATTGTGGCCAAAACTGGTACTGCAATCACAAAACTTGTGGCTAATACACAAAATGACAACATAAACATCAGTTGAGGGCTGCAACTCCACTTTTTAAATGACAATATCCTGGCCAGACCACTGTTGTCAGTAATGTAAGTATTTGACATTAAAATGATTTCTTAATGTCTAGTGTCATATTAGGGCCATTTTATGATTCATTGATATAAATTTCTTACATACTGTTCCTTTAAGGTGCATTATCGCCACCTATTGTGTTGGAGTGTCTTTTATTCTCTTTGATGATATTGGCATTAGATGAAGAGAGTGAGTTAGGCGGTGATAATGCACCTTAAAGTAATACTCCAGCCAAAAATCTAAATTACCCCCTGATTTTCTCACCCTTAAGCCATCCGAGATACACATGTCCATCATCTTTCAAACCAACACATATGGAGTTATTTTAGTAAACGTCCTTGCTCTTCCAAGCTTCATAATGGCAGTAAACTGGGACCAACTTCTGTCTTTGAAGCCCAAAAAGTGCACCCATCCTTCACTGAAATAATCCACACCGTTCCAATGGGTTAATGATTGTCTTCTGCTAGTAATTGATGCAATTTTGTAAGAAAAATATCCATATTTCAAACTTTATAAACTATAACAGCTTCCGTTGGAGGCCAATGCATATTATGTGTACCGTATGATCAGATGAGGATAGACTCTCAGAATGACTTTTAATTACTTCAGAATGAGCTGTATTTATCTTCATACACTCCGGGTCTCCTTACATGGAAGACGCCATCATGTTTCTACAGTAGCTAAATGGACAAACTGCTCTACGGAGTGCGTTTCTTCCCAATGTTATCTCAGACGACGACATGTTTGTTCTGCGGTGGCTACCATACGCATTTTAAAAAATTGAGGGGTGACCTGTTGGTTGCAATATCACAGTCTCACAAATAGATCTGACTTTTTCCATGTTTAAGTGCTATAATTGGGTACCCAGGGCTTTTATCAACCTAGAAAATGTGAAAAAGAACAGTTTTGTTAAACCATTCTCCACAAGCTTGTGAAAAGATAGGTAATTGAAATTTGGCTCCCCTTGTGATGTCAGAAGGGGATAATACTGCCTCTTAATCTGCACTATCCAACCACAGCACTGCCATTTAGTGCAGAAATCAGCTCATTTGCATTTTAAAGGACACACCCAAAACGGCACATTTTTTTCACACATAGAAAGTGGTAATTTTAACATGTTAGAATAAATTATCTATATAGCATTTTGAGCTAAAACTTTACATTTTACGATTTATTTTACATCTTAAAAAAGTATTGTGAAATGTCCCCTTTAAGTAATTTACATTTTAACTATGGATATTTTTCTAACAAAATCACATTGTTTACCGTCAGAAGACCTTTATTAATCCCCTGGTGCCATGTGGATAACTTCTATGAAGGATGAATGCACTGTTTTGGACTTTAAAGTCATGGACTGTTATAAAAAGCTTGGAAAAGCCAGGATATTTTCTATAATAACTAAAATTGCTCATCAGTGGATGGCTTGAGGGTAAGTAAATCATGGGGTAATTTTCATTTTTCGCAGGAGTATCCCTTTAAAATCTTGACGATCCACACAATGACCGTGTCAGTCAGTAATATTCTTCCTAATATCTCCTCTTGTGTTCGAAATAATGTTAGGGTGGGTACATTTTTTTAACCATCCCTTTAAAATTATTTTATGATGAATTGAAACAGAATGGGATTTTGGAATATCACGGTTATGAATCGTAATCAAATGACCTATTGTTGTCTGTCTCAGCATTCATATAACCTATGTAGATAATTATGCATTATAATCTGCGATGAACAGATTCATAAATACACTCACTCAGGTACTCATCTCTCAGCCCACTCGAAACTAAACACGGCTATTGTTCATTTCATATTTCTCTCTCACAATATCTATCCGTCTATCTGTCTAATATCCTCTCCCACCCCTATCCTCCTTTCTTTCTTACGTTGTGCGTTGAAGAAAACACCAAAAGATTGATCAGTCTTATTGTTACTTGCGCGATACGCTATATGAGACGTGTAGCGTTCGTGTATTGAGCGCTGGATGCATTATGCATTCAGAACCGATATCGACTAGCGTACCGCTGCCTTTCTAATCAGGCTTACAATAGAGCTAATTATTTATCTTAACGCCCGGCAAAACAAGGTCAGCATGACAGCGTGAATTATTCAGAGGTTTAAAATGAGCTTGTAACTTGTGGATGTTGCTCAGGAGAGTTTAAAACGCTTTGACAGCTGTGTTGTTCCTAACTAACGCTTGACCACATGAATGCCGTGACGGATAGGCCTCTATTGTAGACGTGACAAACCGGATCAATTATGGATGGAGGAATATCGAGATGCTTTGTAGCATGCATTTAATAACTGAACAGAATCACATCTGGTTATTTTAAAGATCAGAAATTAAACCGGCAGTAACTTTGATGCAACTTGATAAATGGTTGTTAAAGTCGCCACGAGATCCCCGGTTCGAGCCCCGGCTAAAGCAGGTGACCTTTCTGTGTGGAGTTTGCATGTTCTCCCTGTGTCAGCGTGGGTTACTCCGGGTACTCCGGTTTCCTCCCACAGACCAAAAACAAAAAATTGGAGATGCCAAATTGTCATTCCCCCAACCTGGTTATGGATCAGCTTGTCTGAATAAAACTTGTGTATGGGCTGGTTTACTGGTTCTCGCCATGAATATAGCCGTAGATGCTGGAATGGGGTAAAGAAATAGGGAGAAAGGAAGAAAATCGGCATGAAACGGAAGTAGCAATTGTCTTATTTTCTCCATGGTGACGTATATCCGAGTGAAACGGCTTCTGAAATGAGAAAAAAGTAGGACTGGACTTGAATACATCCATCAAGAACTGATTTGATCGTTTGAAGTTGGGTCAGGTTGCTATTCGCTGCAATCTATTCTCGGACCTGCCCACCTGCCATATCATATAAGTAACGTTTCGAGGAGGGGATTTACATTTTTTGATAAAAGATTATGAGGGTACATGAATTAAAAAATAAATAAATAAATAAATCTCACAGTCATTTGTAAAAAAAATACCACAATACTCCAAAACATTTAAAACATAAAAATTTGTCATTTTAATTTAATTGCGCCTTTAACATCCCAAATAATAGATACTGCACTGTTTCAATATCATACTTAAAAAAAAAAATATATATATATATATATATTCGGCATGCAGCCCCCCTCGTGTATAGTGCATCCTTTATATGGTCCACATTATAAAACTTATAAAACTCATTATAAAACTGCTGCTGGTTAGTATGTTTCTGAGGTTTAATTACACAGAATTTATGATAAATTTATGTATTTTATAAAATGTCATAAAACAGCCCCACCATCTTGCGGCCCCTAGTTTGAGAACCACTAGTTTAAATCATTAAAGAAACAGTTCACCCAAAAAATTTAAATGCTGTTATCATTTACTCACTCTTACGTTGTTACAAACTTGTATAAATTTCATTGTTCTGATGAACACAATAGAAGATATTTTGAGAAATGTTTGTAACCAATCCATTCCTGGACCCTATTAACTTCAATAATATTCTTTTTTTCTTTTTATTAATTTTTCCTGGAATGGGGTCCACGAACGGTTTGGTTACAAACATTTGTCAAAATATCTTCCTTTGTGTTCATCAGAACAAATACATTTATTCAGGTTTGTAACAACAGGGGGGTGAGTAAATAATGACAGAATCTTCATTTTTGGGTGAACTATCCCTTAAAGGATTAGTACATTTTCTTAAAAAAAAAAAAAAAATCCAAATAATTTACTCACCACCATGTCATCCAAAATGCCGACGTCCCTCCTCGCTCAGTCGAGAAGAAATTATGTTTCTTGAGGAAAACATTCCAGACCCTTCTCATTCTAATGGACTCCAATGGACCCCAACACTTAACAGTTGTAATGCAGTAAAAAATTGCAGTTTCAAAGGAGTCTTAACGATCTCAAACGAGGCATAAGGGTCTTATCTAGCGAAATGATTGTCATTTTTAGCAAGAAAATAAAAATGTGCACTTTTAAACCACAACTTCTCATCTCCCTCTGGTCCTGTGATGCGCCAGCGCGACCTTACGTAATACGTCATCACGTTAAGAGGTCACGGATTACGTATGCGAAACTACACCCCAGCGTTTAGAAAGTGGACCGTTCTGACGTTGTTGTATGTGGAATGATATTAATTCATGTCTTTGTGTCAGTTTGTTGTTTAAAATGGTCCGCAAGTGTGCGTTTCATATATGAAACACATGACCTTTCTATGTCATTACGCAATTACATGAGGTCGCGCTGGCGCGTCGCAGGAACGGAGGAAGACGAAAAGTTGTGGTTTAAAAGTGCATATTTTTTATTTTACTTGCCAAAAATGACAATCGTTTCGCTGGATACGACCATTATGCCTCATTTAGGATCGTTTAGAGTCCTTTGAAACTGCAATTTTAAACTGCATTAAAACTGTGAAGTGTTGGGGTCCATTAAAGTCCATTAAAATGAGAAAAATTCTGAAATGTTTTCCTCAAAGAACATAATTTTTTTCGACTGAACAAAGAAAGACATCAACATTTTGAATGACATGGTGGTGAGTAAAATATATGGATTTCCAAAGAAAATTGACTAATCCTTTTAAAGCAAGGTACTGTAACTGCAATGCATTTCAAATCATAATGCATTAGGTCACTTAAGTCAGCTTAGGTCACCTCATGTTATCGTCTTTTGGTTCCCAGGTGAAAATAAAAATACCTCTATTCACCTTTAACCAGTCTATCACATTCAGTCTCACTTCTCACTACTTCTGCATGTTCCTTGCAACGTCACCGCAGGTTTTTGGCTGAACGGACCTGAAGTCTCTTCTCAGTGTGCTATCAATCATTAGGTCGGGCCGCGGGATTGTGACTGTACTAGCCGTGCGCCTGTGCTCTTTAAACAGCAGGAGGTGGATTGACTTCCGACACTGCAGCCGTTCAAAAGAGAGAACCAGATTAAAGAATCAGAATGAAATAAGGACTATATAGGGTCATGTCTGACTCATGTCACATTTGTTCACACTCCATCTCTAAGCCTTTAATGGTGTGGATTGAATTTGCGCAATTGGTGGAGTTTGTAAAACGCATTTGACGTATGTACCTTTTATTTTTGCAGACACAGCAACTGACGTAAACTGTCTAGGAACAGAATGTTCTGAACTTTTGTTTCACATTTACTTTATAAAGGCTGTAAGGATGGTTTGATATTTTGCTGGGCTTTAGAAGAGTTTGCTAGTTTGAAATAGATTAAAAAAGTCCAAATACATCCACTCACCAAAAGGATTATTAGGAGCACCATACTAATACTGTGTTTGACCCCCTTTCACCTTCAGAATTGCCTTAATTCTATGTGATATTGATTCAACAAGGTGCTGAAAGCATCCTTTAGAAATGTTGGCCCATATTTATAGGATAGCATCTTGCAGTTGATGGAGATTTGTGGGATGCACATTTAGGGCACGAAGCTCCCGTTCCACCAAATCCCAAAGATGCTCTATTGGGTTGAGATCTGCTGACTGTGGGGGCCATTTTAGTACAGTGAACTCATTGTCATGTTCAAGAAACCAATTTGAAATGATTCGAGCTGACATGGTGCATTATCCTGCTGGAAGTAGCCATTAGAGGATGGGTACATGGTGGTCATAAAGGGATGGACATGGTCAGAAACAATGCTCGGGTAGACTATGGCATTTAAATGTTTCCCAATTGCCACTAAGGGGCCTAAATAGTGCCAAGAAAAAACATCCCCCATACCATTACACCACCACCACCAGCCTGCACAGTGGTAACAAGGCATGATGGATTCATGTTCTCATTCGGTTTACGCCAAATTCTGAATCTACCATCTGAATGTCTCAACAGAAATCGAGACTCGTCAGACCAGGCAACATTTTTTCTTCAACTGTCCAATTTTGGTGAGCAAATTGTAGCCTCTTTTTCCTATTTGTAGTGGAAATGAGTGGCACCCGGTGGGGTCTTCTGCTGTTGTAGCCCATCCTGCTCAAGGTTGTGCGTGTTGTGGCTTCACAAATGCTTTGCTGCATACCTCACGAGTGGTTATTTCAGTCAAAGTTGCTCTTCTATCAGCTTAAATCAGTCGGCCCATTCTCCTCTGACCTCTAGCATCAACAAGGCATTTTTGCACAAAGGACTGCCGCACACTTTCCCTTTTCACAACATTCTTTGTAAACCCTAGAAAGTTTTGTGCGTGAAAATCCCAGTAACTGAGCAGATTGTGAAATACTCAGACCGGCCCGTCTGGCACCAACAACCATGCCATGCTCAAAATAGCTTAAATGACATTTCTTTCCCATTCTGACATTCAGTTTGGAGTTCAGGAGAACAGGACCACACCCCTAAATGCATTGAAGCAACTGCCATGTGATTGGTAAATTAGATAATTCCCTTAATGAGAAATTGAACAGGTGTTCCTAATAATCCTTTAGGTGAGTGTATATTTAAATACAATTTACTAACTGTAATTTCTTTAAGCCAAATCTATGATTTAATATTTTTTAAAGTTACATTTCACATATATAGTTTTGGGTTTCTTTAATGATTACATTTAGCCAATTACCCATTGTGACAACTTACCCCTTATAATATGACATGATGCTTGCTATTGGGCCGTTTCTATATGGTGACTGACTTTCAAAACTAAATCTGACATGAACCATAAACCAGCGTGACAACTAGCCCCTGACTTCCCTCCACCATTCATATGAAGACATGCTTACACCCCAAATTGAATAAGACTCACGGGAAATTAAAGTTTTCTAACGACATCTAATTAAAGTGTCTTATCTCTCCATCTTTTGTTTCGCGTAGAGCGCAGGAACATCTGGCTGACCCCATGAGGCCGTACTGAATTAGATTTGAAGATGTGAAATGATGTTCAAATGTGAATATTCACATAAACCAGACAGTCACTAATGATCAGCGATACATCATTTTTTGTTATGATACACTTGACATTGATGTATGCGTCTAAACAGTAACTTCAACGAATGTAAGCATCATCTTAAGGAC
The DNA here is from genome assembly GCF_027580225.2 of Misgurnus anguillicaudatus. NCBI lineage: Eukaryota > Metazoa > Chordata > Actinopteri > Cypriniformes > Cobitidae > Misgurnus > Misgurnus anguillicaudatus. The sequence goes on from NC_073339.2 coordinate 45,706,533, forward strand.
AGTCAAAGCATTTAACAATCAATTATTAACGTGAAATACATCCCATTAACTCTCCGCTACCAGTAAACAAAATAAATGATAAATGAAGCCAGAAGTATAATGTCACTCCTAAGTATTAATTTATTTGCCTTTATTGTTAGATTACTTCCACAGGCAATATGACCCAACGTCTCACATAGCCTTTATTATAAGCATGCAAAAATCAAAGCCTTAAGTTTATATGGGCAGATTTTATAATTGTAAACTTTTTTATCATTTATAAAGCAAAGAGCAATCAAATTCAGGAAAACTTGTGCTTTTTTGTATCCGGTCAGTGAATGCACGACGTGCAATCCATGCAATAATTGATCATTAATATTCATAATGACTATATCATGCTATTTAATTGCTTACGAAGGCAAATGTTTTATCACTTTGATTTCTTCTAAACTCATTTTTTTATCTTGGAATGCAAGAGTGACTCTCTACACCCACTTATTAGAAATTGGGAGCCAAGTCTTGCGACGTTGGCCGCCTAGTGTTTATTTACATCCCCACATACTCACTTCAAGCAACATGTTTCCACAATACTTTCTATCTTTTGGTAAAACTGTTGTTGGAACAATTTTTCTGCTGGACTCGCATTAATATGTGCCATGCAGATATGTGAAGCGCTTTAAACAAAAGCTTCTTTCTAAATCCCTTTCAGAGGTTTCTGAGAAATGAATTCATCATCTGCAGCATTCAGTGATAAACACATTAAAGGAAGAAGCTGTATATTTTGAATACCATTCATTAGTTTTATGTACAGTATGGTACAATTTATTCCTCGTGTGCTGTTCGTTTGTCTCTGGGACTTTCTACATTCAGTACAAACTTGTTACCATGATCTACAGTAACATTATCTAGTTTTATCAAACATAATCTTACTCGACAACAAAGATTGAGTATCCCAGAAGAAATTCATTACTTAGGAGAATTAATGGACTACTTAGTTGTGTGTCATCAATGTCGTCCTGGACGTTTCTCCTAATTCCTTAAAGGGACACAACTTTTTTTTAAACTAGGCTCATTTTCCAGCTCCCCTAGAGTTACACAATTGATTTTTACCATTTTGGAATCCATTCAGCTGATCTCTGGGTCTGGCGGTACCACTTTTTGCATAGCTTAGCACAATCCATTGAATCTGATTAGACCATTAGCATTGCGCTCAAAATGACCAAAGAGTTTCGATATTTTTCCTATTTAAAACTTGACTCTTCTGTTGTTAGTCACTAAAACCGTGTACTAAAACCAAGGGGAAATTAAAGATTGTAAAGGCTGATATGGCTAGGAACTATACTCTCATTCTGGCGTAATAATCAAGGACTTTGGTGCCGTAACATGGCTGCAGAAGGCACAATAATATTATGCAGCTCCCAAAAATAGTCCCCTGCTATTGAAAGTTACTTCGGGCGCTGCATACAGTAATATTGCGCATTTGTCATATTGAAACTCTTTGGTTAGTTTTGAGCATGATGCTAATGGTCTAATAAGATTCAATGGATTATGCTAAGCTGTGCTAAAAGTGGTACCACCAGACCCAGAGATTGGCTAAAAGGATTCCAAAACAGTAAAAATATTTTTGTTAACTCTAGGGGGGCTAGAAAAAGAGCCTATTTTATAAAAAGTGGATTGTCCCATTAAAGAACATGAAATAAAAATAGAAATAATACGTTGGTTTTCATTCAGTAAATAGTGCCTTTTTAAAGCAACTTTACAAAAAATCTTCCCATAAGGTTGCATCCTTAAATTTGGCATACACTGCACAATTTTTGGCTGTCCCAGACAAAGACTGCCATCGTGAAACAATTATAGCTTAAACATGGAAAAAAGTCAGATTTTCATGATATGTCCCCTTTATGCTGAGTTGCGTAAAAGCATACAACAAAAAGAAAAAAAAAAAGTAAATATTCAACATGTAGGCAATTTTTTTACAAGGTGGCTAATTTGTATTAATTTATATGACCACGTTCATGTGCTTTTTTTACATTTTAGCAGAAAAATGGTTATAGAAAAATCTATGCAATCTCTTGGCAATTCGTACGATTTGTGCACTTTTGTACGATTAGTTTTCATCCCTGTGATGCTGATTTGCTTAAATTCAAATTTGCTAAATTCCTGAATGTAAATGTAAAAAATTTAAGCACAAAAATGGTTATAAAAAACAGGATAGTGAAAATTTATCAAAACTAGTGAGTTTATAAAATTAGTTTATAAAATTATTAATATTTATAGAGGATTTGAAGGGAATTGTTTAGGTTCGTAGAAAAATCTTTGACTTTTGAACTGCAGAATTCACAAAAATATGCTTTGCATTACAAATATAGTGGGTGGTCTTTTTTTAACCCATACTTTATGTCACATAAAGACGGGTTTTTGTTGGAAAGACGTTGATGCGGAAGTTATTAAGCTGGCTGATTGCACGTCCGCATGACCGCCAGTAAAACGCTCTGCAAGTCAAATGCCTTTCACATTTCCCATCTGAACATCACTGAACTTTTATAGGTAATTCTGGAGCACAGAGTGCAAAGTAGATTTCCTCCCCCTTCTTCCTTCAAAGGATGGCTTTTATTCTTGAAGAATGGTGCAATATTACAAAACCACGTGCACACACACACACACACACTTTAGGATTCATATGGCAGCACTCCAGGAATAAACTGCACCAATAGCATATACGTTTGTGTGTGCCTTATATATGATGCTTTTTAGATGGATTGACGGGGTTACATGTTGACTTTGTTTTCCCATCCAATACGTTCAGGCAAGTGCATGCAGAAAAAGAGGCTCTCCATACAAATAACAGGATGACATATTCAGGGACAGCTCTGAAATGAGCGCATTTGTGTCCACGGACAGGAAACCTTTGTGTCTTGAGATTGAATTTTAGAATGTGATGTGGGAATCTTCGCCATATGGAGAGTGCTTGTGCGGTTCCTGATTAGTTCCACATAATTGGTCATTGGTTTCACAGGGACTTATCATCACCTAGAAGCTTGTGTCATCTATGTAGGAGTCAACTGGCGATTGCCATTCAAGCCATTGCACAGCTAAGATAAAAAAATAGGCTCTGTGAATAACAGATGCTTAAGAAGCGCAAGGTTTGTAACCATGTTGAACGTTAGCTATGGTATTAAATATGGCCCTGTTGGGTTTTGCATGCTTGTGTGAACCCATGCATCATTGCAAGACTTTCATTGGACAATTTTCTTTTCGAGGGAGGGCTGAGTATTTGACTGGAAAACTTTTTTTTGAAGTGCAAAGCAAAAGTTTCTCTTCGATTCAATAGACGTGCCCTCTGTCTTAAGTTTGCGCCCACAGGGGATTCAAGACGTTACAGGTGACCGGATTAAATGCTACAGAGTGAAATAATGTTAAAAGCTTTGTATTGTAATGTGAAATATGTTCAGTGGATAGTTTACCCTTTATTTACTCCCCCTCATGCTGCTTCAAACCCTTAGGCTGTTATTTTATCTCATGGAGCACAAATAGAAATTTTTTGTGAAATCTTTACACAACTATGCATTTACATTCATGCCAGTGGCAGATGCTTTTATCTAATGCGACTTACAGTGCATTCAATCCATACATTTTTAATGATTGTGTTCATTTAAATTTACATTTATGCATTTGGCAAATGCTTTTATCCAAAGCAACTTACATGTGTACCCTGAAACCGAACCATCAACCTATTTGCACTGCTAACGCAAAGCTCTACCAACTGAGCTACAGGAACACCCAACCTGATATCACAAGAGTCCGTACGTATTTTACAAGTTGGCTAATTCTTATGAATTCATATGAAGTGAATTGTACAAAAAATATGATTATTGTTAAAAACAACAATAATGAAACCCCACTCCTAACCCCAACGTCACATGGGCCAAAGTGAATCGTACAAAAAATGTACAAATGAATACGAATTAGCCACCTCGTAAAATTTGTACAAATTGCGATGAGAAAGCGTTGGTATATTATAGTTTTATTATTATTATTTATTGGGAATCAAACCCACAACCTTTTGCGCTGCTAAAGCAAAGCTCTACCAACTGAGCTACAGGAACACCCAACCTGATCTCATGAGAGTCCATACGTATTTTATGAGTTGGCTAATTCGTATGTATTCGTACGAAGTGAATCGTAAAAAACATAAGATTATTGTTAAAAACAACAATGAAACCCCGTTCCTAACCCCAAGGTCACATGGGCCAAAGCAAATCGTACAAAAATTAAAAAATGTGGTTTTCATACAAATAAATACTAATTAGCCACCTCATAAAATACGTAAAAATTGCCATGAGATAATGTTGGAGCATAGCGTTGGAATTTTAGTTTTATTATTATTATTTATTAGGAATCAAACCCACAACCTTTAGCGCTGCTTACGCAAAACGCTACCAACTAAGCTACAGGAACACCCAACCCGATCTCATGAGAGTCCATACGTATTTTACGAGATGGTTAAATCAGATGAATTCATACGAAGTGAATTGTACAAAAACATATCATTATCAATAAAAAAACAATAATGAATCCCCACCCCTAACCCCAATGTCACAAAAATGTACAAATGTGGTCATACGAATAAATACTAATTAGCCACCTCATTAAATACGTAAAAATTGCCATAAGATAACGTTGGAACATAGTGTTGGTATTATAGTTTTGTTATTAGTATTATTATTTATTAGGAATCAAACCCACAACCTTTTGCACTGCTGACGCAAAGCTCTACCAACTGAGCTACAGGAACACCCAACCAGATCTTACAAGAGTCTGTACGTATTTTACGAGTTGGCTAATTCGTATGAATTTGTACAAAGTGAATTGTAAAAAAAAAAAAAAACGATTAAAAACGATCCCAATGTCACATGGGCCACAGCAAATCATACAAAAATGTACGAATGAATACAAATTAGCCACCTTGTAAAATTTGTACAAATTGCCATGAGATAGCGTTGGTATTATAGTTTTATTATTATTATTTATTGGGAATAAAACCCACAACCTTTTGCGCAGCTTATGCAAAACGCTACCAACTAAGCTACAGGAACACCCAACCTGATCTCATGAGAGTCCATACGTATTTTACGAGATGGCTAATTCGGATGAAATCGTACAAAGTCAATCGTAAAAAAACATATGATTATCAATAAAAAAAACACCTATGAATCCCCACCCCTAACCCCAACGTCACATGGGCCAAAGCAAATTGTACAAAAATTTACAAATGTGGTCGTACAAATAAATACTAAATAGCAACCTCATAAAATACGTAAAAATTGCCATGAGATAATGTTGGAATTATAGTTTTATTATTATGATTTATTAGGAATCAAACCCACAACCTTTCTGCCGCAAAGCTCAACCAACTGAGCTACAGGAACACCCAACCTGATCTTACAAGAGTGCATACGTATTTTACGAGATGGCTAATTCGGATGAATTTGTACGAAGTGAATCGCACAAAAACATATGATTATCATTTAAAAAACAATAACGAATCCCCACCCCTAACCCCAACGTCACATGGGCCAAAGCAAATTGTACAGAAATGTACAAATGTGGTCGTACGAATAAATACTAATTAGCCACCTCATAAAATACATAACAATTGCCATGAGATAACATTGGAGCAAAGCGTTGGTATTATAGATTTATAATTATTATTTATTGGGAATCAAACCCACAACCTTTTGCGCAGCTGAAGCAAAGCTCTACCAAGTGAGCTACAAGAACACCCAACCAGATCTCACGAGAGTTTGTACGTATTTTAGGATTTGGCTAATTCGTATTAATTTGTACGAAGTGAATCGTAAAAAAACATAGGATTATCATAAAAAAACGAATCCACACCCCTGACCCCAACGTCACATGGGCCAAAGCGAATCATACAAAAATGTATGAATGAATACAAATTAGCCACCTTGTAAAATAAGTTGCCATGAGATAGCGTTGGTGTTATAGTTTTATTATTATTATTTATTGGGAATCAAACCCACAACTTTTTGCGCTGCTAACGCAAAGCTCTACCAACTGAGCTAGGAACAACCTGATCTTACGAGAGTTCGTACGTATCGTACAATTTGTCTAATTCGTATGAATTTGTACGAAGTGAATTGTAAAAAAAACAAAACCTAACGTCACATGATTGTCCAATGTACGAATGTGATCATACGTAGACATGTGAATTAGCCAAATTGCCATGAGATAGTGTTGGTATTATTGTTTTATTATTATTATTATTATTATTATTATTATTATTATTTATTGGGAATCAAACCTACAACCTTTGTGCTGCTAATGCAATGCTCTACCAACTGAGCTACAGAAACATTACAATATAAAAATAGTTCATAGCTACCACATTTTATCAAACTTTAAAAAAGACAAAAAATATAAAAGTAGTCCACATGACTCAGAATAGCTTTGTAAGAGGGACTAATTTTAAGCTATGGGTTTTTTAGTGTCTTGACTGACACGGTCATTATACGTTGTATGGAAAATAGGCATGTTAAGATTCCTCAGATATCCTCTTTCCTCCGAGTTTCTCAGGAAGAAAAACATAACGGCATGCAGGTTTGGATCAGCATGGTAAATAATGGTGTTTTTTAGTGGGTGAAATATCCTGGATGTCAACTTGGTCGTGAAATCTCACATCAGTAGCGAGCACACATAATCCATATTTAATACACCAGAGGCTCCTAAAAAACGATGCTAAACATTATTTCACCTCACAACCACCACATTTTAAATTCAGAATTGGAAATGAGAAATAAGAGAAAAGAAAAGCTTTTTTTAAAACTTTTAAAAGCTGTTTAATTCAGACTTTTAGCTCACACATTGGTTTAATAATAATAATAATAATTCTCAAACACCAAACATCCAGACATATGCTGATTTTACTGTACGTTTACCGTGTGATAAGGAACAGAAGAGAGGCTTGCTGTAGTATAAACGAGCTTTAAAATATTATGAGTAATGCTTTATGACAAACTATTGATCGAGGCACAAATAGCCCGGGCTCTGTTTGTCTCTTCAATGATGGCGGTGTTGGCCATGGGATAAGCTGTCATAATGTTTCATCACTCAAGTGTCAGTTTGACACTGTTATGACATTATGATCTAATGCTGATCAGATCAGGCTTTAATGAATGTGACATGAAAAACACAATGCAGTACAAAACAAGAGAGAGTATTGTAACAGCGGGGATGCATCATGATGATGTTTTCCAATTAGTTTTTTTTTTACTACAACGGTACAAATCTATTACCAATTTAAATAATTAAAAAAGAAAATAAGTTATCAAAATCTTAGAAATATGGACAGGATTCTTTGCTCTCAAGCGGTGGGGGCGTGTCCACTGTCTGCGCTTAAACCCCGCCCACTCATGGGAAAGCTGCCATCTCTCTAAACTTTAAACTTTCAAATACTCGCAATGCTCGCGATTGTATAGTTCAGTCTTTGCAGCATGTTTCAGTAATACATTTATAATGTGTTTAGATACAATTACACAGACTTTAAACCATGAGTAATCTATTTTCGAATGCGTAAAACACCGTATAGCAGTGAACTCTGTTACCTCGGCTGACTAGTGTTGGACGTTGCTTTGTTGCACATGTGCGTGGACAAAAGCATAAGGTTATGTGAGATCCATCCAGACAAGTTATCAGCGGCTTCAGGAGGACATGACAGCTATTGTGTGGCGAAAATTATTCTGCAGCAGTTGTGCGAGATTGTCTGTTGAATAACTCGTGACACGTCAGAATCATCCATAGTTCAAAGACGTCATATTAATTATTTGATCATGTGTGAGGATGCAAGAGAGAGCTAATGACCATTCAAAGTCTTCATAAAACATCCAGTAAGCGCCAGTGTTAACATTGCATGACAATCTGAAACATTGTATCAATATAATACTAATATATTAATTGTTATTAATTTATTGTATGCTGATATTGTTGTTGTTTATGTTGATTATGCATATTTACAATAATACTGTTCAAAAGTTTAGGGTCACTAAAATGTTTTTCATGATCTATATAATATTTTGAACTGAAGATGTATGCCTTAATATGTGAACTTATTTTGTAGACAAAAAGCATCTGACGTTTCAGGGGATTTCTATACGTATCACTTCTTTTTATGGGCACTTCCCCTGGAAAACCCCGCCCACCCGTCAATCAGAGGGAGACGCTAGAACTTACAAACATCACATCACGCGGCAGCTTTGTTTACCTCATTCATCGCAAGCCTTTTTGAGAAAAGTTGCCCACCTGCATTTTTCTGATTTTAACAAAAGTTTCACAAAATTCCTTGCAGGAAAAATTATCTTCTATAAATATATAAACATACAAATTATATCAAATTAAAGAACACACCCTCTGCTTTCAAACAAACAATAAACAAACAAACAAAATGGGGAAAAAACGTTTCATTATATATTTACTTTTTCCACTTAATGTAACCACTGAAATATGGATATTTCTCTTCAAAAATACAACATGTTGAGCAAAAAGCTTAAAATATTGCGTTTTTGTAAAGGAATTTATGTTAGAGATCAGACTCAGAATGACTATCAAACATAAAGGCAGTTAAAATAAATCATTAAATCTTTTTAACTTCCGTTTTTGATAAATCCGGTTTGGCACCATCTAGTGGATAAAAGCGGTATTACACTTCCACTTTGAAATTCGTCCAGAAAGGCATATTTATTAGTTAAATATTAACTCATAATTGACGAGATAACTCGTCAATAGTGGTGAATGAGTTAATTTCAAAACTCAACAATGGCATGAATGAAGAAGGGTGTTTTTGGATGCAAGGAGAAGAAAGTCAGCCTTATAGAAACAATCTATATAGTTTGTTTATCTGGAGTAGCAGCGGAGTTTTGTGTGTGTGTGTTTGATGCGCTGGATTTCATTGAAAAGTCCTAACCGGGTCATGAGTTGCATGCGGTAAGTAAAGGGCTCGTTATAGTTGTGCGTAGGTTCCGCGCCGGTTTTTATTTATACTTTTGCGTCGTCCTCTGTGTCCACATGCAAACACACGCACAGACCAGCAGTATCCACGCGTGTAACCACAGCAGCGCGACCGTCAACGAAGAAGAAGCTTGGCAAGTTAACCCACAAATGAAGAAGAAACAGCAACATGTGTATTATTTGAGAAGCCCAGCAACGATGGAAGTAAATAAACAGCGTCTTTTGTTGCAGTTTGAGTTAAATTACTCCTCAACTTAGCTAATCTTTGTTTTCATCGTCACAAACGGAAATCCGTTTTTTTACCTGACAGGAGGGGTTCTGGTGGACGAATCACAGCACTTGCGGTCCGCGTAGAACTGATGCGCTGTTAAAATTTTTGCAAGGTGCACGTCAGGCTATGCACAGGCCAGGTGTAACTACGACATAGAGCTTACGCACGACTATAAATCGAGCTTAAGACTTCTGTCTTATGTTGGAAATAGGCGCCAACATAACCTTAAACTCTTTCAACAAAATGTATATCTCTAAAATGATTTCTTTGTCAAATGATGTCACCAATCTCTTAGCCCCCACTTCCCCTCTGCCATCTATCATACAGAGACCAATTTGCGTGATCCGATCAGTTCTTGATGGATAAAATCAAGTCCTTTCCAACTTTTTTTCCCTCTTTCATTTAGGAATACAGTATGTCATATAAAGGAAGTAAATGTGTTGTTAGCTTGTTTCAAGTGTACACCAAGTCCTTACAAAGTGTTTTTTTTTTGTAATTCTTTAAATATTATATAAATCATATCGTGTTACCCATATCGATCCACATTTATTAAATGAAATTTCTTTCATCATTTTCTCATTCTCATGCTGTTACAAACCTGTATAAATGTCTTTGTTCTGATAAACATGAATTAAGATATTTTCAGGAATGTTCATGAGCCCTATTCACTTCCAAAGTAGGACAAAATAATACTATGGAAGTCATGCACGGTTTGGTTTATACATTAAAGTGAGAAAATGATGAAAGAGTTTTCATTTTTGGGCGAACTAGCCCTTTAATCACTTTTCATTCGCATAGAGTATCTCATGCTTTTACCAGACATATGTTTTAACCATGAACCATTTTGATATAGTCGAGCTTGTTACATGCAAAATCATTGAATAAATGAATAAATAATGTGTTTTCTTGTTCACTAATATGTAGAATCAGACCGTTCTGCTCCTTAGATATATTTGTTATTGTCTGTACTTAAACTGCCAAAGGGTCTAAATCGACTATTTGCTCATTTGTTGAGTCATTCCATGGCTGTAATTGAATCTAAATTGAATTCGAATTTATCTCGAGGGATTTTGGAGAATAGCAAAGTTAGTTTTCCGTCGACGATCTGTTGATAGAAAGCTGCTTGACATTTTCTAACACTAAAGATATAGGATTTACTTAAACACCTTATCTCTAAAATTGCATCTAGCGGGTGTAATTTAATTTTCAGAAATTCGGATTCGAAAGTACACAGTGATTCATACAGTATGTGGCATTTTGTTCCTGTTAGTGGTGATCTAAGAATATCAGGCTTGAATCATTTCGAGAAAGATTAGCGTTTGGTTTTGCCACATGCACTGTGGTATGTCTCACTCAATCCCACAAAGAGTCTGCTGTCGGGCTATGTAGAAAGGATTCGTCCATATGGTCGCATAAACATGCATTTGAATGAATTATGGCTGAACATTTCTGAACGTGTTAAAATGGGCACTTGCTTTTAAATTCTACAAACTAAAAGCTTTGAGCTGTTTGGATCATGTAATGCGCTTGTCATCATGCATTTCTCTGATATGATGCCCTGTGAGCTTCACAAGCCTGGAAAGAGCTCAAGAGTGATTTCCCTACAGCATGTTAACTGTATTCCACGCATCAGGTAACGTTTTGTCGAGTGCGAACGGCAACTTGGCAGACATTTAGGGGTAGTTTCCCGGACAGGGTTTATCCTAGTCCAAGACTAAAATGTATTTTTGAGCTACCTTCGTTTTAAAACACCTTGTACTGACATATCTTAAATGGCACCTATTACAGTGCTTAAAAAACAATGTTATTTTGTGTATTTGGTATAAAACAATGTGTTAGCGTGATTTATGGTTCAAAAAACACATAATTTTCCACATACCGTACATTTTTGTAGCTCCAGATTTCCCTGTCTTCATGAAACGCACAGATTTTGTTCAAAACTCATTGATTTGAAAAGCTCTGTCCCTGATTGGCCTGAATATCTCTGACGTCAGCCGGAAATGTGATGCTCCTTTTCATGTTTGAAAGATTCGCTCACAATGCAATGCTTATGGGAATTATGATAATGTCGGTCTTGTCTACATCACCAATCCCAGGAAGTAAACCGTTGCCTACAATCCCTGTGTTTGTTGTAGTCCAAGAAAAGAGATTTATGTTGGAGACGAAAACTCGCATCATCGTTTATTTTGGGGTTTGTACCCTTTTTGTTAACGTACTAATACACACTTAGGGCCCTATTTTAACGATCTAAGTGCATGGTCCTAAGCGCACTCGCAGGGTCTAAACGGGCGTTTCTAAATTCACTTTTGCTAATTTAACGACGGAAAATGGTTTGTGCGCCGAGCGCAGGGTCGAAAAGGGTTGTTCCTATTCTTGTAATGAGTAATGGGTGTGTTTTGGGCATAATGTGCAATAAACCAATGACAGTCTTATCTCTCATCCCATTTAAAAGCCAGTTGCGCTGGCGCTATGTCTAATCCCTATTTAGATGATGGACTTTATAAACTGGAAAACTAAGTAGAGGAAGAAGACCACCAGTTTTAGATTACAGTTAAATAATTGTGTTGTTTTCATTTGAATTGAAATTGTTATTATTTGGATTAAAACCTTTAAAAGCCATTTTCTTTTAGTCATGGAAGTAAAAATAGCAGGCTTTTGTTTGCTGTAAATGTTTGCATATCCAACATCATTAAAAATATATTTACAAGTATTTAATAAAAGGTTTGTACTGTAAAAATACTTTATTTGTAACAAACAAGAGATAACGAATTTACAAACTTGCAGAGAGCCTTCAGCACCCTGACAGCCCCATGAGTTTTTTTTGTTAAAGCACTACATAAAAATGTTTCTCATCTCATCATATCCACAGGTACAAAGTCATCATATACAATAAATTCATGGGGTAGCATTTAAAAAAAATAGATGCAATATTTGCATTTGTTTAAACATTTATTTACTTACCAGGCTGCAGGTGAAGCAGCTCTTTACACCTTCTAACGTCTCATAATCGGTCCTCATTTATGTTCAAGAGACTCAATAATAATTGTTTACAAATGTAATCATTTAATTTTTCATATTATAAAAAGTGTTGTGTTCTGCTGCGCATCCATGTGTGTGACAAGCAAACACGCATTATCGTCCCGTATTACTAACTCGCTCAATAAATAACAAAAACAATATTGCGCCATTGACTTCAGACTTTAGAGCAGGTTTTTGTTGGTCAATTGTGTAGTCTATTTTAGTTGCCTCAAAATAGCAACGCACAAACAATGCATATGAACACACATCGTTTTCAGACCAATGGGCGCAAAATTGGGTGCAAATGCATTTGCTATTTAAATAATGTGGCGCAAAAAAATGAAAATGATCATTGCGCCAGGTTGAAACTAGCAAAAGACACTTGCGTCGCTAGGTGACTTTTAACATATATTAAATTGTCTTAAAATGCACATCAGTATTTTTTTTGTTTGTTTTTTGGTTTTGTTTTTTGTAAAAATGACTTTAATCTCCTAATATAACCAAAGCCTAGTCATGGTTTAAAAAAATATCTTTCTACTGACATGTCCGTTTTACAAATATTTGGGGTGGTTTCCCTGGAGAGGGCTTTTCCTGGTCCCAGACTTAATTGCATGTTTGAGCTGCCTTAATTTAAAAACCCTTGTACTGACACATCTTAACTCATATCAGTGCCATTGTTTTGTCTCACGAACACACTATTTATGTAATGTTTGTAATAACTACTTAAATGTCCTAAAATAACTAAGGCCTAGTCTCGAACTAATCTAAACCATGTCAAGGAAACCAACCCTTTGAGTTTATACAGTAGATACTGTTTATGGCAATATTTTTACTTATTTTCAAAGTATTGCATGTGAAATACAACAGTCATATCAGTATCTCAATAAATGCTGTTTTATATAGTATATGCATAGGGTCGGTCGCCTCGTAAGGGCTGAAGTGATTGTATTACCCGCCGAATCTTTGGCTTTATCTCGATAAGCCATCCTGTTACTGGAGCGTTTTGCTTATGGCATAAATGAATTATGGGTGTGAATAGCACATTTATGAAAACTATTGCTCAATAGCAAACATTGATTCTTTTTTTTATATAAGACGCTGCTGTGTGATTTACAGCATTTGTCATTGGGAAGCAATTTGTAAAACTGTGTTTAAAAATCTATATTTTCATCCACATGCATGTGCTGTATTGTGAACTGAAAAAGTTTGAAAGCATTATGTGTGTGTGTGTGTGTGTTTTAACATGTCAGATTTAAATTCTTAGTCTATCTCATATACAGTTTATCCCTAAAAAGTTTTGCATTTGTCTTATTTAATGAAAGTACTTGTTAGTAGAGCAGCTTACAAATGATCTTGTGTCAATTTTTTTGGACTTCAAACAACTTTTACCAACTTTTTTGAGTCATTCTATATTGACATATCTGTTTACAATGAACTTAAAATTGCAATGTAAAGAATTACAGAGCCGACTTTGTATAACAGCTGACAGAAAACGTGTTTATTTCTTTCAGTCCTTTCTGTTTACTCAGCATAAACTGACAATTACGGGTGTAAAACTCACCACAAATGTTTCTTCAGTCGATCTTCCTTTGGGGCAAACTAAAATGTAAAAGTGTTAGAAAGAGCAGAAGAGTGAAATAAAATAGACAAAAATACAGCTTATCTTCTACTTGAAGCTTCTGTAGTTGTAAATCCAGTTCACCGATCGCAGTGTTGCAGTGGTCATCTGCTCATTGTGTTGCTCCCGTTCCCATAATAAAGCAATGAATCATGAGGGCTGTGTCTTAGATAGTTTACTGTGGTTTAGGGATGTTGTTAGGCTCGATGTGAACTTTACGGTTCTGTACTGTACTGCTGTACTGCATGGCCTTAAAACTTTATATAAAAGTGCTGCATCAGCAATGTGCTGCATAAAAAGGGAATCTCTCGAAACCTGTAAAAGAGAAGTTACTTCACCCCAACAGCGATATAAATTACATTATGGATATTATGGTTGCAGAAAGAAAAATTGCATTGCAGGATTTTATTTGTTTTTTTTTTATAACGGTATGCAAGGTCTATATGTATGTGCATTTGTGCGTGTGTGTGCATTTGGGTGTACAGTAGGGGTGAGCGGGGCACAAGTGTTGTAACACGGCTACTTTATATATTTATACAGGGCTGAGCAATTTGTGCTTTTGGTCTTTTTCTCTTACTTTCAGAAGATTCCCTGTGAATTTGTGAAATGTTTTGATGTGTTTTAGTAAAGATACACTGTAAAAAAATTCTGTAGAAATTACAGTATTACTGGGTATTACTGGCAACCAGTGTTGGGTGTAACGCGTTACAAAGTAACGCGTTACTGTAATAATATTACTTTTTTCAGTAACTAGTAGTGTAACGCATTACCCGTCTGAAAATGGTAATATTATTACAGTTTTCCTGAGCTAGTTACTTGCGTTACATTCGCCAGTAGCACCTTCATCACACAAAGGCACACAACACAGAGAACAAAAGGGAAGTGGAGGAGGGCGTGAATGGAACAGTGATTGGTCTAAGTTTGGCATGAGGTATCATTTACCATCACCGATTGGTCGACACCCGGCAGCCGGCAGCAGAGCGGCACACTCAAAGACAGATCGGGAAAATGGAAGCGTCAACAACGGCAAGCTTTTTTTCAGAGGAAGGTTCGCTAGTTTCGACGGGAGGAGATTCAGTCATTATTTTATTATGTTCAACGGAAGGAAAATAACTTGACGGTGAAGTGCACACTCTTTAATGTTTCTCCGAACGCTGTGCCCCACGTCCGGTAGCGGGTAAGGAAGCCAGCAGTAATTTTTATGTTGTATTAAAATGTGGTGTATTTACGGTGGGTTTTCTCGCCGTGGAGACCTTGATGAATGTGAGGTTATGCCACGGTCTCCCGGTGTCGTGAGCAATTCGGTCCCCCCGGGCAATTCGGTCTCCCCTAGGACCCCGCGCGACTCCATTGGCTGAAAAAACTCCTCATGGGTAGTTTTCTTAGCGCCTTATTACAATTCCTACAAAATCGCGTTATGACTTATGTAGTTAGAAAGTTGTTAAAATTATAATTGATGTCTTTTAAATGATATATTTCATATAGTAGTATAAATGAGGCTATAGGTGGGAGATCTACACATTGCTTGTGTCATTTTATTATTTAGATTATTATACTGTACCATTTACACTTTTGACTGTCTACTTATACAATTACTTACTAATTAATTACTTATACAAAACATGATTACTACATAGTTGAATCACACATTTAAACTATAATTATAAGCCATGATTGATTACTACACTTACTATTAAAAATATATATTCCGTAAGGTATGTTAATAATTTACAAAAAATAAAAGTATTGTTTTTGTAAAGCAGATGATGACACAAAAGTACTGACGTGTCTGCATCATGAATATTAGTTTATTATATTGTTTTTTTAGTTAACTTTTATTTTTTAAAAATGTAATGTTTCTATTTTGTACAACATAATTAGCTTGCTAGCCGCGTATGCAGACGAGATATTGCAATGACACATTTTTGAGCAGGCATTAGTGCTAGATACCAATCCGGGTCCTAGGGGAGACCAAATTGCTCGGGGGGACTGGATTGCTCATGACACCGGCGCTCATTTCATTGTTTGTTTGTATGTAAACAGGGGTTGCGTGCAGGTTGTTTATCCCATCAATTTTGTATATCAATTTTACCGTAATTGACGAAGGCTGTGTCTTTAGCTTGAGTGATTTTAATGATATTTATTGAATTGATTGTGTATTTATTACTTTGCGGTGTTAAATTGATATATTTATATGTTTGGGTGTTGGATGAATTTGCTGTGCATTGCTGTGTATAGTGGGTGGGTAAATAATGTGCACTAACATCATGGTATCCCCCTGCTAAGAATACAGAACTCTTGGAAGTCTTAATCAGGAAATAATTTATTGTGAACCGTCATTATTTTATCAGCTGTCCATTTAAAGGTGTCCATCTAAAAATAATTGCAACCTGTTGTCATCCCTGTATTTTGAATGAGTAAATTGTTATCAAATTTAATCTAATAAAATTGTAACTTTTTATTGATTTGGGAGTTTTGTGTTTGGATGTTTTCTTGGCCGTGGCTTGCCCAAATAAACATTCTTGCCCAGAAAAAAAATGTAACTAGTAATATAACTAGTAATATAACTAGTTACTTGCTCCAGGGAGTAATAAAGTAAAGTAAGGCATTACTATTTTTGAGAGTAATATGTAATAAGTAATATATTACTTTTTTGAGTAACTAACCCCAACACTGCTGGCAACTAGCTGCCAGTAACTTACTGTAGATTTTACATTTATGTTATTTACTGGCAACAGTTTGTTCAAAGTTAAATGAACATGAAACATTTACGGTCTTTATCTTCTACAGTAAGTTACTGGCAACCAGCTGCATAATTACAGCATTTTTTTACAGTGTATTGAACAAAAAGTGGAGGCATGAAAGTAAATTTCTTCATATATGGTTTTTCGATTTCTGAGTTGGGTATGTAAGTCACCAAATCCAACCGTATATTATTTTAATCACTGTCTTGTTACCTAAAACATAACACCACTTTAAAACATGTCAGCAACTCCTAGTAACCGATAGGTGGGATTGAAAACATTTTTACACAGCGGGGTTAGTTGTCACACAACGTTACTGTGAAGCCTCAGGTATACAATGATAATGAACGAAAACAATGTAAATACTATTAATTAAAATGATAACTGTTAATACAATATCAGCGGAAATAACTCACAATTATGATTTTTTGTCTTAATTGTTCAGCCCTTTAAAAAAAAATATCAAGGATGGTTAGATGAAGGATCATGGATGGATGAATGTGTGGATATCTATCTATTATAGACAGATTTATAAAAAACATCCACCTTTAGTATATAGACAGAATTTTATTGAATTATTTGTGTTTAAACAAAATACCCCACATATGGTACAATGCAAAAAATATATATATATTTTCAAGAAACACATTTCTTAGTATTTTTGTCTTGTTTTCAGTAAAAATATCTAAAAATCCTTAAATTAAGATGTATTTTCTTGATGAGCAAAACGACCCAAGAAAATAAGTCTAGTTTTTAGACCAAAAATATCCAATTTAAGTGATTTTGTGCAAAAAATCTGCCAGTAGGGTAAGCATTTTTTCTTGAATTTAGTGTTTAAGAAAAATGTTCAAGATTTTTTTTTTTTTTGCTTACCCCATTTGTAGATTTTTTTCCTTTGTTTTATGCACAAAATCACTTAAATTTGATATTTTTGGTCTAAAATCTAGACTTGTTTTCTTGGGTCTTTTTGCTTATCAAGAAAAAGCATCTTAATTTAAGAATTTGTAGATATTTTACTGAAAACAAGACAAAAATACTTAGTATTACTAAATATTTTTTTGCATTGAAAGTTGTCACGTTTGCACTCCTCCTGTCACTATTGGTGTAATTGTACGATAACGATAGGTCACACAAACAAACTTTAAGTGTTTATTTGTAGCAGAGATGTGTTTGTGTTGTGTTGATTGTGTAAAAAAATATTAATCTAATTTAAATATAAAAGTGTTACTTTTGCCCCGCTCTTCCCTATATGCCTCAAGGAATTAGTCTTTATTAAATTAATAAATGTGTTATTTGTTTTAACAATCACAAGATGATGTACATCCAAATATTATCATATTTCCAGAACCCTGACTGTTCTTTTGATGATTTATTGTTACGCCTTCCTGAAATAATAAATCCCTTTTCAGATTGTGTTAGATGGCACTACGTCTTTGAATTCGGCATCCTTTCTTCTTCCCTCACTCCATCACGAGCACACCGGCCCGGCTCAGTTTTTTTCAAGTCGTGTAATAAATGAGGCCCTGCAGATTGAAATCTCATTTTTTGCAGATGGCCTCTTTAATGGCACAGTTTTAAATGCTTCCGCTTCTCATATCGAGTCCTGACTCCCTTTCCGAGGAGGGACTCCATGCGTATGAGCTATAGTGGGATTAAAGGTGCTATATATTTATATATAGACTGGAGGTCGGGATAGACCTGCAGTTGTCAAGTGTAAAGGTTCAGGCATTGCTCACTGCAGTATTTGTGTCTGCTGAAGAAGAGTCTATTAATCATGTCGTGTGAGAATATGGGGCAGATGTGAAGTTGTGGCAGATGTTACATGAATATGGTCTGTCATGGGGAATGCATCTAATGGTGATTGTTCTCATTTAAAGGAAATCCACATGGTGCTATGATATGACCTTGTTTCGGCATGAATAAACACTGAATATGCCATGTTTATTTTTAGCAATTAATCTGTGCACATTGGTATATTATGGTCTTTTGTCAGAATGTTAAAGGAGTCATATGACCCGATTTCATGTTTACCTTTGTTTTAGAGTGATGTCTGTGCACATAAAATTGAGTAAACCAGTGGTTAGGTTTTATATACAACACTGTTTAAGAAAAGTACAGCTCAAATGTTCGATTGTGTGCTGCACATATTACGAAAGGACTACTTTCTAAACACGGGCGGGTTACAAGACTGGATGTACACAAAGGCTTCGTCTAAAAAGTGGAGCAATTCCAACTACACTCTGGTTCTGCTGACTGACATCCTGTAAGTAGGTGATGTTTTTATATTTAATACATTTCCTACTGACGATTTAAACACGAGTTTTGTGCAGTGCAGAGTAGCGTTTGTTTGTCGTTTCTATGATCAAAAATGCAGATATTGTTTTATGTTTTAGTATCCTTACCAATCTGTTCACACCCCGCTGGTGAAGTTGATCGATCAGCTTAGTCACCCGCGTTTTTTTGGGTCAGATTCAGGCTTGTATTGATAAGGTAGTAAAGACAATAGTATCTCATGGCTCTCACTATTGCTTTGGGATCTTATCTTTCAAAACATGGTAAGGAACAGGGACGTCGTTAGGCCTGTTTTAGGGGGGCTGAAGCTACCCCAAAATGCAGGGCCGCATTAACCATAGGGCTAGGCGGGGCTAAAGCCCCGGGGCCCGAACAAGTAGGGGGCCCGTGATTGGCTGTGAAGCAGATTGACTGCTACTAGACATCTGATTGCCAAAGCCTTACCACGCCCCCTACAAATTAGTTTTTTGCCGCCAGCCGCAGCACGCGCTTTTGAAGAAGCGCTGAGAGCGGAGAAGCGCCCGACGTCATTCGCGTCGGGCCCATTGTCCAATCGAATGAGGGGAGAGGCGGGCCTTACGTTGTGGTAAGGGAAGTTTACAAGGGCTTTGAAGAACCGGACTCCACTCGCTCACTTTCTCCTGCGTCTTTGTGCACCTCTCACCCTCAAACAAGGTCAGAGCAAGCGTCCTATTTTTAAAGTTTCTGCTAATATGACAGTTAACAGTAAAAGAGCGCTCACGCGTCAATATTTGATTGACAAGACAGCTTACTCGGTGGTTGCTTAGCAATATAAAAAGCCGCGCCGCACTGTATAGGCTGTATAGTCGCAAAACGTAGAACAACATTTGGTCAGACATCACTTTAAAATGGCATAAAATGGTGGAAAGCTTTACCATCAGAAATTAAAACACTGAAAGGACTCAAGGTTTTTAATACACATTTAAAGCAATGGCTAAAACTTTGTGAACGCTGATTATACAGGCTACAACTTAATGTATAAATTTGTTTAGATTCTGTGTTATAGTGACTACTACATCTATTTAAGCCCACATCTTATTTGATGTATTTGATGTATTTATTGTATATATTTTAATAGCTATAAATTTGTGCTTCAATACTCTGTAATCTCTGTTTTAACCTTACAAGCCTAACCAGGGACAGGGGGTTGCAAATTAGTCTTGGCTATAAACCTGTATGCATGGAATCTACTTTGTATTTTTTATAAAGCAATGTTTTATCCATTTGTCCCTGTCAAATAAACATTGAATAAATATAAATAAATAAATAAATCAAACATCAGAAATAAAGTAATTTACTGCCATTGACTGAATCACTTCTGTAAAAAAAATAAGAATGTTGAATTTAAAGTGAAAGATAGGTACTGTATATTTGATTACTCTACACAATATAATATTATTCAGTGCTTTAAGTTTTTCAAGTAGGTCGATTTTTGTGTGCCTTTGTTCTATTGTTATTAATTGTAACTCTTGTCATCAGTAAGCTTGAGATTATTTTCTTAAGTGACTATTATTTTTTGTGATATGGAAATTGGTCAAAAGAATTCTGAAATGTTAGTGGCATTAAATTTCCATATGATAAAATTCTTATTAAAAGTAATATAACTTGACTGTAAAGTATATCATTATTGTTAGATAAAATTACTCATATAATGATAAAACATTTAGCTCATCGCCCACCCCTATATTCGCTATTAGCAAGTCATGTTTACAGGTTAGTGTTAATCTAACAGCTTTTTTCGTGCAACTGTTATTCTGAATTATTCTAGATTATATTTATGTAAAACAACTTCAGCAGTGTTTTAGAAAAATGTGTTCTCTCTGTAGTTGGTGACCTAAAGTGGTGTTGAGGGGGGGGGGGGCTGCAGTAATTCATAGCCCCGGGGCCCAGTGAGCTCTTAATGCGGCCCTGCCAAAATGTTCCTAAGCCCCCCTAAATGATTATAAGAACAACAATAAAATTTGATTTATCAAAAACCGTATCCTCATTAATCCTAATTTAGACTCAACAAATGTTATATATCCAGCAAAAAAAAAAACATCTGACAAGTCGGACAGAATACGCTAGATGTCGAACGTCAATTGACCAAACCGGAAAACGGCGATCGCTTCCGGTTGCCTGTATGTGCTATTGCAAAGAGTATAGAAGCACAAGAGGGGAAACTCTCATTCGTTTTTGGCATCAGTCACTAAGTAGCGCGGCCGCCATTTTGGAATAAAAATTCTGACAGCCAATTCATTGTCAATTCATTCTCAGCGAATCTCACAGCCAAATCAGAAGCGCAATAGTAAGTTTCTAAAATTAAAACTTTGTTCACTTGCTACACCTACACGAAACGCTGTATTGTCTTGTATGTATGTGTTGTGTTGTTGTTGTTATCAGCTGTGGAATCCAAACATTAAATAGATACAAATTTGAGGTAGTTTTTTCTTGCTTTATTATGTAATTCTATTTTATGCTACTTTACACATTTACTACTATTATTAGTTACCAACTTCACTAGGTATGAAATATATTTTGTACATATTAATCCCCTGGAACCCGCTACAAAAATTAAAATCTTATAGAACATGATGAATTGCTCTGTTTGTTATCCTAAAACGGTGTTTTTTTACTTAATCCATTTCAAGCAATTCAGATGTATGTGTGTGTATATGGAGCCAAAATATTATGTGTGGATAAGTTTATGTCGCTATGTATGTATGCAAAATTAACCTGTATAGAAGTGGAAGACTTGTCTAAATATCTGAAAATAAGCTGTAAAAAGGGATAAATGATCACTGGTCTGATTGTATGTTATTCTGTGTTATTATCATTCAGTTTAAATTTAATCTTTTATTGTACAAAGTAGCTGATATTGCCATTACTTCTAGTTGACTGCCTAATCGCGCTCATTCCATAATGGCGGATTCGTGGGGCTGCTGCTGGGCGCTGGTGATGCAATGGAACGTTCTATTGAGTTTCCTCTCTTGTGCTTCTATACTCTTTGGCTATTGTAGCTTGTTATTACAAATTGTGCTGTGTGATTGAGGTCAGTAATGGTCTATAGGTCTAAGGGTTGTTTTTCTTTTCTTTTCTTGAATTTCTTATAACAATAAGCATTTGTTGGCAGGTCTAGGCACTATGCATAGCATACACTACATTTTTTTTTCATTATATTTAATATGCTAGCTATATTCTAACTAGGCCTGAGACTATTTTAATCATATAATGTGATACATTAAATATTAAATACGTAGATGTTACCTAAAAGTAGGCTAAAGATGAGTAAATGCCCACACTCTCCACAGATACACATGTGAAACAAAAATGAAAGCAGTCATACAGTACATATTATACAGTAATCATTACTCCAAATCTTTTATTCCTTCCGCCATCAGGTTATTGTATTTATACAGTAGCCACTTTAAAAAGGATCCGTATCAATAGCTTACCTGGTAAAGTATGCAGTGATGCCAATTTTTTTCTATTTCTTGTACTGCTTTTTCTCATTTGTTTAACTTAGCAACTTTTTAGCTGTCTGACCTCTGTTTATGGACATTTTGGATGTTTCATGTGACCAATTTGCATTTCTAAAGTCATGAAATTAGCATCAGGGTTTTTTTTTATCTTAAATAAAGGATAAGACAGAAGGAGAGGCTGAGGAGGAAAAGGGTCAACAGGCAAGCTGCTTGAGGCAGGATGAGCAAGAGGGTACAGAGACAGAGGAGCTTGAGCAAATGGAAATAGAGAGAGAGGGAGACCAAACTGATCCAGGGAGAGAGGAGCAAACAGACCTAGACCTAGATGTGAGTGCAAACATTTTGCAAACACAAGTTACAAATACTCTGTGGGCTGAGCCCCCCCTGTCTTCCAATCCTAGTGACGTCCCTGGTAAGGAACGTCACATTTCCGTTTAGGTAATTCGGCCAATCACAGCGCACTGGATAGCTGGCCAATCGGTTCACACCCGTTTACATCGCGATGAGTTTTGTACAAAACTACATGTTACAGATAGGCGGGACTTAGAGCTGCTACAAAAATGTACAGTATGTGAAAAATTATGTGTTTTTGAACATAAACCATGCGAACACATTGCATAACACCAAATACACAGAGTAATGTGCTTTTTAGCCACGAAATATGAGCCTTTTAAAGAACTTTGGCCGTGAAACGACTTTTCTTTTACCCTGATGTCACCAAGACCTTTTAATTAATTTTCTTTTATATTGAGATAATTTACGTAACTGCATTTCTGGTCATTTTAGGCATTTTTTTGGACCTAAAACTCTGACTGTCAAAAACATTGGCAGTTGTCGTCTGTACTGAAATCAATTATCCATTAATGTGTAATATTTTTAGAATTTATTTAACTCTACCTTTTGCCTCTCTATCGCCATCTCTGTTTGAAATGTAAGATTACTTGTACACTACCAGCCAAAAATTAAGGATCACTTGACTTAAAAAAAAAATTGCCTAATCCATAAGATATATGTATTTTAATTACATGTAAAATTTCCATCAATTTGGCTTACATAAAGTTTATTAGTTCCCTTTCAGTCGGTCACTACGACGTCACGAATTGGGACGTGACGTCTCCGTTCCCTTCCTTCAGGGAACGTGGGTTACATACCTAACCATAACTCAGGGCTAGGTTGTTTTAACATGGTTGATTAACAATAACGCAGTAGTTGGGTTAAAACAACCCATTATTTGGGTAATTTTAACCCAGAAATGTTTTCTGTCCTGTAGTTACCCACCCCTGAGTTAAAAACAACCCAATATTTTTTAGAGTGTTTGTTTAGATAAAAAGTATGTTATTGATATCAATGTCAGTTATGGAACCATTACGAATAAAATTAGTTTAATAGTATTGCTTAATCCAACGTGTTTTAAATTCATAAGAAACACCCAGTTTGACTTTAACCTGTCAGATGTTGATGTTTTATTGAAAATGTTTGGTTACCATTATAGTAAACAGTGTTTACTTTGGTTGGGCTACTGACTTTTATTTTTGTATCCTTATTTTTTTTTTTTTGGCTGTTGTAATTTATAACACAAACAAACAAGCAAAAAAAAAAACACTGTGCTTTATTGCTCATTATTTTATTTATTATATTAAAACAATTTGGACAACTTTAAATGCGATTTTCTCAAAATGTATATTTTTTGCACCCCCATATTCCAGATTTTCCAATAGTATCTTAGTCAAATATTGTCCTATCCTAACAACAATATCCTATACATCAATGGAAAGCTTCATTTATTCTGCCTTCAGACAATGTATAAATCTTAATAAAATAAAATAAAATAAACTATGTATGTTTAAATGCTTGAAATGACTTTTGCAGACAAATATATACTTGTGCCAAATGTATTAATTTCTTTCATTATAAAACTCAAATTTTGTTTATTTATTTATTTTATATTTTTATTTAAAAAATGTATTGTATTTTATTTATTAGATTGAATATTGAAGAAAAACAGTCAATCAGAGCACAGAACAGATGTGAACTTTAAAATTCATCCCACGGTTAAACTTTATTTTTATTTTTTTTACAAATTATAGGCAAAAAAATGACTACACTGAAGATGATAATATATAGGCATATTTTTAAGTTATAATTTATTTTATATGCTTTAAGTCACAGCATAATTGCATTTGTGTTATGCCATAGTTTTGAAGAGTTTACTATTTTTCTACAATGTGGAAAAAATATCAATAAAGACACCTGCCATTTTCTGCAAAATTCAACCTGACAGCTCAACTTATGAATCATTATTATAAGCTCATCATTTTGAATCACGGTAAGGTAAGGAAACAGTTTTTGTAATATAAGTTACATTTTTTGGCCAGTTTTTGCCTTTATTTAACATTGAGTTTAGGAGAGGACAGGAAAGTACAGGGGATATGAGATCGGCAAATGACCACAAGCTGGGAATTGGGTCGGTGAAAGTACAAAAGCACCACATGTCGGCCATTGCCCACTACACCATCTGCTCCGACTCAATAATAGATTTTGTTGTTCATTTTTAACCAAAAAAAGTTTTGGATTGCTGTTTTAAAATGGATGCAGGTACGGCATTTTAACATTTAACCTGGATTACACTTTTCTACATTTGTGTTCCTTATCAGCTTTGTGGCCAAAAATCCTCAAAATCTTTGCACATTCTTAAACCAAGGAATTATGCAAAACATCTTGTCTTTGGGATTTACCCGTCATCACCCGCTTCAAATGTGCCAGCGCACATCATTTAGGATCTTTCGTCTGAGGCACATATCTAGAGATTTAAATTCCACAGCATACCCAAAATAAGCCCACAACCAATCAAAGGAGAATCCATTAAGAGACACAAATTCCCAGATGTCGCTTTGGAATGTGACCGTTCCAAAAGTGCAGCCTCTATATGCGATACGAGAGGGGTTGAGCGGGCGATGTGAGCCAGTGAACGCGGTCAATCAAGGTCATTTCGACCCCGGTGGACTCTCCCGACAGCGAGCATAATCAATTGCCCTATGGACCCTTGTAAATGCAGCAAAAAGGGGGGCAATAACTCTGGTGACACAAGAAACAGAAAATAATGTTACGCATACTGGCTCTGCTCCACTCGGGTACATTTCATCAGGCAAAATGGGAAGAGTTCGAAAACTAAATCAATAGTTAATTATATCAGGCATAAACATAAATACAGTTGTGCTACTGCTTTGGTGAAGATTTGCTAACTATTAGTCTTCATAAGTTTAAAGAAGATCGTTTTATTGTAGGTAGCCGGCAGGCTATTAAACGTACTTGGTGTATTTGTGAACAAATAATGTTCTTAAGTGTTAAAAAGAAAGTAAACTAACGAATAAATAAAATGAAGTTTAGCCAGCGGGAACACGCCAATGAAGTGTTGCATGCACAGATCAGGATTTTAAACCATTAGTGAAACAAATGGAACGCATTTATCAAGCTACCCATGTTTACAGTTCATTCAAACACGCCTTAATGGGGAAGACAAGATTACATATCAAAACCAAATGAAGGGAAGCCATAAATACATGCTTAGGATCGATTTCTCTGCACCGTAAGTATGTTCCTACAGTGTCAGATAAGCAAGCCGTTATCTGTTAATCTGTAGTGAAATCAGTTTGCAGACAGTTCCCTGAAATCCAGACAGATGTTTTCTTCGATACGTGTTGACACATTCACTAATCATCTTCTGTAAAGCGCAACAGTGACCTAATACTTCTTCCCAGTTATTTTCTCCATAAGGATATCAAAACCTTGTCAATCAGGCGGCTCTGAGATTCACACACTCTAAATTCTCATAGGATATTTTTAACCCAATGCTGGATAAATATTGGACAGAACAAATGTTGGGTTGTTAACCCAACCATGACTTAAAACAACCCGACGTTGCATTGAAACAACCCAGTATAGGTTTGTTTGTTGATTAACCCAACATTTGTTCTGCCCAATATTTACCCAGCATTTGGTTAAAAACAAGCCAGCTGATTTTAATGTGCAACTTTGATTTGAAAGTTTGATAAAGTATTTAATAAATGAAATTGAAAACATATAATGAGTGAAACATCACGAATCATTGCACTTACAGTAACATAATATATTGGCAATTCCAACGCTATCTCATGGCAATTTGTAGGTATTTTACAAGGTGGGCAGTTTGTATTATTACACATTTGTAAATTTTTGTATGTTTAGCCTTTTCCCATGTGAGGTTAAGGGCAGGGTTAGGGTTTAGTTAATGTTTGTTTTCAATGATAATCGTAGGGCTGTGACAGTCGTTATAACCACCGCACCATGGCCTGCAACTGGTGGTATGCAGGTCACAAACTATGAAAAATATAAAGTAAAATCTCGCCCAGCGAGTTCGTGTGAACTTTGCATTGACTTAACATGTAAATCACCCATGCTTGCTGCCTCTAACTTGGCTGGTGTAAACGCAGCATCAGAGTAAATGCTCTATTTGCAAGGGGAGGCACGGATATCAGTGATGACACGCTGTCTTGGGGGAACAATGAGGACAGATATTCTCTCTTGTTCACTCAAGGTTGCAAAAAAGTATCAATCTGCAGTACCAGTACACAATCAGAGTACGTTTTCAGCGTGATTGGAAACATCATAACCCCAAAAAGGTTCCTCACTCGAACCTTGTGTTTTTATAAGTGCTGCAATACACACACACATAGGCGCCGATCCCGTGGGTGCTCCAGGGGTTGGCTCGAGCACTCACCAAAATGGCCAAGCACATATGCTCAAGTGCTTCACATTTCGGGTCTAGAACCACGCAGAAAAGGTGACCAAGCTGGACCGTCTGCTGTTGCTAAGTGACCTAAGCATTGATTTATGTTGTGACGAGCACCCACTGGTAGAAAAATAAATCGTCCTATGAACACGCACGTTTGTTAAGAAATGTATATCTGATCCTCGTTTACATTTAAAAATATATGTATGCATTATATATAAGGCTATATATGCATCAATGTGTGCATGCACATACGCACTGTATTCTATAACCCAGATAGCAATGAGTCGGCGGACCACCGGCGGTGCTCTGGCGGCAGTAAGCGTCATAAGGGCGTAATCGCAAACAGGTCTGACGGCAGACCGCCGCGGCAGCCGCTTTTGCATAAATTAAGCAGTCGGTCCACCAGCTGCATGCTGGCGGCATCTCGCAACAAATGAGAGTGACGTATTCGGCGGCAAAAGTTTCATCCCCGCCAGCGGGACGCACCTATAGCCGACAGCATGGGGCTGGCAGCATATAGAAGCCATGCGGATATTTTTTGCTATCTGGGAACCACCACACCAAAGTACTGGTAAAATACTGCCACCGTCACAGACCTAGATAATTGTATGTTTTTGTATGACTCACTTCACACGACTCATAAAATAAGCACAAATTCTCATGAGATTTGCAATGAATAAAGTCTGATCTGTGTAACTATCTGGCAAAAAGGCTAATTTATATGTATTCATACAATCTCATATTTTTTAGTATGATCCACTTTTGTCCATTTTAGGGGTGAGGCTTTTTCTATTTATTGCTTTTTGTAATAATCATAATTTTTCAATTTCATTTGAATTAGCCATCCCATTAAAATAGTTACGAAATCCTGTAATATTGGACCGTACTTATTGTAAATGACTTTGTAAAGTCTATGTGATTGATGTGATTGGCCAGTTATTGCTAAGTTTGTTTGCAGTGATTTCCATTACCAACAACATTGTCTCTACTGGTGGGAATAATTTAATTGGAATTATAGGTAGTGCAGTTCGCTGGCAACTTTTCCAAGAAAAATGTGAAAATTTCTACATTTCTATGCATGCCTATACAGTAGTGTAGTTGCTCAATCATGCACTCTCAGAAGAAAAGGTACAAATGCTGGGGCGGTACCCTTTTAAAAAGTACATCTTTGTACCTAAAAAGTGCATATAAGTACCTGAAAGGTACACATTGGTACCAAATGTATACATACAGCAGGTAAAATAAGTATCGAACACATCACAATTTTAGTTTATTCAAGTTAATTACCATATTTCTAAAGGTGATGCTGCTACCCAGTCTCACAAAGTTTCCTGATATAGTCACGTATTTTTTTTATTCTTTTTTTGTGGCTATTATCATGAAATTTCGTGTTTTTTTCGTGATCATATAATGAATTCCTGTTTTCGTGTGATTATCACATATTGGTTACTCAACTGCTTTTTCCTATTTCTAAATCATTGTCGCTTCGGTTTAGGGTTAGATTTGGTGCTTGCATTAGAATGTCACATTATGTATTGGTTTATACTATTTTTTCAGATTAATTTTTTTATATGTCGCCTGGCGTTATGGTTAGAGTTGGGTTGGGGTAGGGATGTCATTTTATGTAAATCTAACCCTAAACCGAAGCGACAATGGTAAGAAAATAGGACAAAACAGTTGAGTAACCAATACATGATAATCACACGAAAACAGGAATTCGTTATACGATCATGAAAAAACACGAAAATTTGTGATAATAGCACGAAAAAGAATAAAAAAAAAAAGTGACTATATAACGAAATTTTGTGAGACTGGGCTGGGATTGCATGGATACATCTGGTGAAATTTCATGTCAATAGGACCTTTAGAAATATATTTACTAAAAATGGTGACATGTTAAATACTTATTTAACCTGCTGTATCTGAAATGGTTCATATTAGGACCTTTTTAAAAGGCGGCTTTTGTACTGAGAGTGTAAAAGCAAAACTAAGTGTAAATCCTATATCTTTAGGATTTTTACTACTGTAACCCTACTGCTGTCTTCTATAATGTAGTAACACATCATGCCAAGCTCCTGCATTAACTCATGACTTCTCTCAGCCAGTTTTTGCATTGCAGGTTTCTAACAAACCAAAGTGCAGAAGTCACATGTTTTGGGTCTGATTCACCATCCGACACCCACAGAGTGAACCCAGTGAGAATCTGTACCATCAGCTCATCAAACACCTGCTCGCATGTTTCATCACAGATTCCCTCTGTTCCTCCAACATGCTTTACTATCATTTAATGTGCAGAAGTGGAACAGTGCATTCATCACGCATGGGTCTGTTGTGTTTCATGAACGTCAGTCGGAACTGTGTAATTGATTGAGTGGGGCCAATTTTTTTCATTGACCTTTATTTTAGTTGTTTCAAGTAGTTTGTTAAGTTTCACAAACTTTTCTTCTAAAAATATATAAACACAAATATATCAAATGAAAGAACAGATCCTCTGCTTTCAAACAAACAAAAGGGGGATCATTTATATATATATATATATATATATATATATATATATATATATATATATATATATATATATATATATATATATATATATATATATAAAAAATCATATAATGTAAATGATACAATAAATCAGCATACATGCAAATTATGTTCAACATGAACACACTGTAAAAAATACAGCATGAGGTTACAACAACTTGGTTTTGGAAGTCAATTCAACATACTATTTTAAGTTTTGGCTTGTGAAAAGTTGACATAACTTTTTTAAAATTGTTTAACTTATATTTTACGTTACTTTAACTTAAAAAAAAAATGATGTTGATTTGACAAAAAATCTGCATACTTTTTACACTGAAGGTTTGATAAGATTCCTCCATTCAGGTGAACTCCATCTTGTTTGTTTTTCTCTCCCTCGAACAAAGCTCTTGAACGTCTTGCTTCGTCAAATTCAGTAATTAAATCTTCCTCGAGCAACACTTATTTTAACAGTCGGGAAACTTGTAAACACGACTTTGTTTCCCACTGGGCTGATAACAAACTTTTAAACTCATCACTCCTGGAAATCCCATAAAGCCAGGTAAATAGATATCCAGTCAGAATGTTTCGTGTCATTTTAAGTGGGTCTTGTGGCTGTTTTTCCCCTGCTATCTAATCCACCTTCATTAAAAGCCGCCCTGTCTGTTATACTCAACTTCACTGGCCCACCTTTAGACTTTGGTGTCAAACTTTCAGCTCAAATCTTCGAAACTTTGTAGGGCATTTTAGCTTTGGGTCTGCCAGATGAGCGATTTCTCTATTGGTCATGCAATATCCATATACATAAGAGCATGAGGTGGGAGGGGCTTGTCAAGAGATGCTTCAATCGCACCTTCTTACTTTACACCCACTGCTTCTTCAACCATCTGCCTCCTGAACTTGAGGTCAGGGCTCCTGTCATCTTCCGGCCCGATCCGAATGAAAGACCTCCTACTGTTTCTTTTCCAACAGCACAGAAGAAGAAAGGTGACTTTATAGCCAAAAATAACTTCACCTGGGTTACTCTTTACTTCTATATACAGTGGTGTAAAAATGTTGATCCACTTCCAGATTTCTGATGTTTTTGCATATTTGTCACACTTTAATGTTTCAGATCACCGAACAAATTTAAATTTTAGTCAAAGATAACACAGGTGAACACATTGTGCAGAAGTTTTTTTTTATTAAGAGGAAATAAAATCCAAAACTACATGGCCCTGTGTGAAAAAAAATGCAGTATGGTATTATACAGCATGTGTATGGAAGATAAGGGGGAATTATTATAAATTATACATTTAAAAAAATTATATAAATGTGACCATAATTGTAATACATTATTTTCAATTCAGTTTAATTTCTTTAACGCTTTTCTTAATTTTACATCGTTGCAATGCTACCGAGCCCCTAAGGTGACATTGGAGTAAAAAAATCTAAAGTTTAGTTTCAGGTGCTCACGCGAAAACTTAATGTGCAGAAACTATCGAAAGTTAGTTTCACGTGCGCACACAATAATTTCACGTGAGCACGCGATAGATTCACGTGCGCACGCGAAACTAAACGCAATAGTTTCACGTGCGCGCATGATAGTTTTACGTGCGCACGTGAAACTAAACTTTATTTCATTTTTGCTCCATGTCCCCTTAGGGGCTTCGTACAATGCAACTTTATAGAAAATTTATTTTTTGCACAAAGTCACACATTTATTAGAGAAATAAGAGAAATGCAATTTCACATATTCATGGAAACACTTTAAAGGTGCATATCAATGAATTGCTATAATTGTGTAAAACAATATTATGTTAAATGTAGTGCCCTTACAAGAATTTTCCATGGTACATTTTTTGTCATCTATTATACTTAAACTATACAATTACTATTAAAATTACAACTTATAGTGTTTTAAAAGGCTTTGTGAATCAAGTTTGATTCTTGCAGCTATCATTCATTCACCCTGAACCCAGCGTACACTCACAGCTTGATATCCTGTTGTTACATGGAGGTGTTGAACTTCTCCAAACTTTGCGTAAAGTGGAATCCATTACATTATAAGGGACGTTTAAATGCCCGATTCATAAAGTAATATTTCACAATGAAAGAGGCTTTCCTTGCTCTTTCTCTCTCACTCACTCAAATCATTGCCCTTTTAAGTCATTTCATAAGGCTGAATGCAATTATAGTAGTTTTATTAAAACGTGCATGCACTGAGAGGGCTAAAACATTTGTGATACGGAGTTCATGAAGTTTATGTAATCCGCTGACGCATTAATCGTGAGAAAGCTTTCTAAGTAATAGTTACGAGAGAATGGATTGCAAATAGAAAAATGCCCGAGATATACGCGAGTCAATGCATTAATATTCTAGATGTCTCAATGCACTTTGGCTCTTTCCAGCACGGCCTGTAATGTTTACCAGTGAATCATGTTGCATTGCGACCCACCTCGCCGCTCGTGAAGAAGGATTTACACTTCAAACAACGTGACTCTCTGCGGGCTGTGTGACGATCCGTATTATTTTTATCAAACTCAGAGCAAAGGCCTGCTTAAAGGTGAAAAAACTCCCCCGGACAACAGGGAAAAGACCAGAATATGTTATATATCTCACAGTGACTAACATTTATTCACATGTGCACGTGTTGTGGGTGTGCATGGTAAATAATATGGTTTAATATGTGACCCTGACTGTGAAATCCAGGCTAAAGTTTCATACTGTAAGATTAAGTTGGATTTTACATTGATTTCAATCTTTGACATGATTTACTTAGTCAATATTAAATATATCAAGATTTTATTTTAATGTAAGATAAATATATATATATATATATATATATATATATATATATATATATATATATATATATATATATATATATATATATATATATATATATATATATATATATCATTTGGGTTTTCACAGACACATCCTAACCTGGCAAGATTGTTCAATTTGTTTATCCTTATGTAAATCCAAAAACATTTAACCTTATTTCTTATGGCACATCCTTGGAGTTTTTATTTAAGTTTCTATTTTTTTATACTTGTGTTGTATGGCAAAGTAATGTGTTGCATGATCTTATTTGCATATTTTATTAATATACTTAGAAAAAAATATTTTGACACTAATTTAATTTAGCATAATTAACATTTGCACATTTAATCCATTTAAATATTGTTTTTGGTTTTAATAAAAAAAAATAAGTGTTTTCCAGGCATACCACATGTGTTTGAAACCAACCTATGTGAACATAAGTCAATTACTTTGGGACAACATGAATAATTTGTGTTGTATTAAAGCAATATTGCTAAAACTGAGTGGGGATTTCCAGTTCGCAGCACACTTGGCATGAGACTGAATAATGAGAGTAAAATAAAAAATAAAGTGATATTTTATGCATTTTTAATTAGGATAAGAAAAGGGGGACTTATTCATGTTTATAGTATTTAAAAGAGTTTCTGTTTTTTAAAAGTTACTATTGTGCAGAGCATTTGTTGTTTTGATGCCTTAATTTAAAAAGTATTTACATTGGAAACTTTTATGCCATAATCAGCATTTGTTTCGATTGAGTGTTAGTTATGGTTAGCTTGCTAATGTATGCTGTTGCTGTAGTATACTAGCTTTATATTTTGAAATTTGAGTAGAACTAACATGATTAGATAATAGGAGCATTGCTGAATTTGATTCATTTTTACTCAGATCAACTCAGTTTAATTGTGCTAAGGTAACTAAAAACAATTGAGTAAATGCACGTATCTAAAGTTAGATAATTGCATGCAACCACTTACTTTATTACAGTATATGATTAATTGAGCAAATTAAAATAAATATTTTATACTTGGCATGACTGTATATAGTTTAACGTTTTAGTTTCACATCGAATATAAATGCAAATTTCAAATTATGAGAATAAAGTTAATGCAATTTTGATTAATTTTGTTTTTACATGGCACCATTATACAACAAAGTTTCTATTGAAAATGACTTCTTGTGTTAATTGTGTCAATGATGCTTATTACTCCATGTTTTTAAATGCACAAACACAAAGTGATAAGGATGAAAGCAACACTAAACGTATCCTTTGAATAGTCTGTAGCCGCTCAAAATAAGTCTAATGAGGTAAACTCCTAATGCATAAATTTTTCCTGGGGCTGACAGCATCTCACACTGAGACGAAGACGTTGGCCCAACAGAGCTCACAAATGTACTTTCACAATGAATGCTAATCATTTTTGCTTCAGCATACGAAGCAATTATTAACCATTTTCAAAGTCATGAAGCAGACAGACATTAAGAGTTATACAGTGAAGATCAATGGCAAATATTTAGGATTTCCTAATCGCACTTGGTAGACAATAAATGGTTATTGCTATTGTTTATCTATTCATCTTGTTAAATGGAAACGATGATTATGACTTTCATTCTGCAATTAACATTTAAATGCTCGTTAAATAAACACGTCAACCAAAAATAACATAAAATACACTCATTTGAATGAATGTAGATATACAACCCCTATGGAGCAGTCTTTTTTATTCATTTGCATTAAAGATCAAAAGTTTAAATGTTTTTCAATAGTTAATAGTTCATATTTTCCCATCTAATGCTGTAATAAACTCCTACCTGTATATGTAATGATTTATCTTTTAGATCCAAATAATATATTATTTACTCACAAACATGTTGTTGAAATCTTAATTTTATATGATAGCCGACATTCACTCAAATTACAATACAATCTCATTTTCATTTAAGAACATTAGTTTGGGTTTAGGGTAAAGTTTGGGGTAGGGTTAGGGTGGTAACATTGTCCATACAGCAATCTTTATGGAATAAAATATTTGTAAATGTTATATGTTTGGTAGTAAACTTAATAATGCTATGATTATGCCAACTCATTGTTAATATAAACATGTTCTGGGTTAATTCAACCTAACGGTTGGGTTTGTCCCATTCACACAGACCTCTGGTCCCAGAAAATACCCGTAAAATTGCCAGACAAGCGTCTGTGTGAATAAAAACTCGTTCCGTTAATCTTCTGGGATGGTTGCCGGAAAGAGGACCTAGTAAGATACGCGGGTAACCCTCTGTGTGAACAAGAATGCCGTAAAGGGCGTGTCGAAGTGAGGACGCGCGCGTCATCATCACAACACAAGTTATGGTTCAGCTCCTTACAACGACAGATAACATGCATATAAACATTCACCACGAGAAATGTTGCAAACTAGATTGAAACAGTTATCAGGAAATGATATGAGACGCATAAACAATGACGCACGTGCTGTAGTGAGGACGCGCGTGTCATGGCAACATGAAGTTGGTTAAACTCTTTAAAATGAGGGATTTACAACATTCACTACGAGAAATGTCAGCAAACTGGACTGAAGCAGATATCAGGTAAGTTAGCTCATTACTTACTGCGTTGAAACGGAGATCATTCAGCAGCATAAAAGAATATCGCGTCACGTGCTCATTTGAGCTATAATAATCGAAAATACCCGCATGTCATTCCAACGAGATATATTGTCCAGCTCCTCAAAATGCGGGTTTTAAATGCATATAAACAATCACGATGAGAAATGTCTGAAAACTGTATCAAAGCAGAAATCAGGGAGCTCGTCAAATATCCACTCTGAAGCTGAGATCATTCACCAGCATAGAACTGTGCATTCACGCGGTCCTTTGTAGTCTTATTATAAACAAAAATGCACGCGAGTTGTTTCTGGAGAGAGAAATAATATATAAGATGCACACTTCAGACGCTGCGTAGAAGAGAGGGCGGGACTTTCAACAGGTCACGTGTCTTTCCGGGACCATCACATATGCCGGGTTAACTTGGCAGTGTGAATGAATAAAATATCAAGCGGTCCCGTAAAATTCCAGGATGCTTGTGCCGTGTATCTTACGGAATATCTGTGTGAAAAGGGCTTTACAAATCATTTTTCTTCAATCAGTGATGTGCAGAACCTAAACATATTGTTTAGGACTTTTTTAGTGGTAGAGGCAGAGGATGGAGAGGCAGCGCCAGTAAAAACACAGGCTCTAAGGTCTTAAGCCCATGGTCTTTACACATCCAAGCAGGCCCCACACCTTGCATTATCTGCAAACATAAGAAGTATAAGGTTGAGAAAAACAGCAGTAAAGGGGTTCAAATAAAATTAACAGTATAAAAACAAGGTATCACTTCACCTGCCCTTACAAAA
Source organism: Misgurnus anguillicaudatus (assembly GCF_027580225.2). Lineage (NCBI taxonomy): Eukaryota > Metazoa > Chordata > Actinopteri > Cypriniformes > Cobitidae > Misgurnus > Misgurnus anguillicaudatus. The sequence continues at coordinate 45,742,452 of NC_073339.2, forward strand.
ATTAACCATTGTTTTTCTACAGTTAAAAAATGGTTACTGTAGTAAAACCATGGTAACCACAAAATAACTATTCTTTTGACAACTATGGTTTTCGTGGTTAGTGTAGTAAAACCATAGTTTTGCTGATAGTTATCAATACAACAAAATACCTTGGTTACTACACTTTTACCACAATAAAACCATGGTTAATTTTCGTAAGGGTGCTATCGAGATTATACCCGGTACCTCACCACACAAAAACACGAGAACATTAACTAAATGGGTATAAGCACTTCTGCAAAACAGTCATTGACGAGAGGCTGTTAACAACGTGAACTTTGACTGTCAAAGCTAAATTCACTTTTTAAAAAAACTGTGGAAGAAACAGAGGGAGTAAACATTGCAGCTTATAAAAACTATAATACTGTGAAAAGCATAAAATATATCGTAATGTACATTTTCGCTGCTCTAGTTGTCTACACCCAAGCAGCTGTCGAAGTGTGGCTTGCCCACCGGTCATTTTAAAGCGCAGTGGGCGCAAACTTTATGAAATATTACTAGAACATTCGGCTGGGGTGTGTCTCTCTTAAACGGAGATGTAAGAGAAATGAAGACGACACATATACATGTTTTGTGTATGATCGATCGGCGGTAAAAGTGAATCTGCACGGAACATCGTTGTTGTACTGAACGGTTAACGTTAGTCTACGCCTACGTAAAACAACACTAACGAGACGCATACATACGTTTAAACAAACCAGTGTACACAACAAACATTTTAAATAGATATCAATTAAATCAAATGAATACTTACAATCACACAAAGAATGTCCTTGGCGATGGTCAATTCCGCTGCAGCTCGTTTATGAATCCGTAACAGCTGTTCTACTAACTTAAATCTGATTGGTTAATAATAATCCTATGTCAGTATCTTGCCGCTCTATTGGTTCGACTGATATAGTAGGCAAAAGCGTTTGCCTGCATATTTACGGGGACATTTTATCATTTCGGAGGAAAATGTGCAATAAATGCGAGTGGCAACACTTTTCATATCGTTGAGAATAAAACAACCGTCCAAACTTTACAAATTCAGGTTCTCCCTCCATGGGGATCATCCATTTCGAAAAGTAAAGCAGATACGGAGCCTCGGCCCACCGTCTATATTGTGCAGAGCATTTGTTGTTTTGATGCCTTAATTTAAAAAGTATTTACATTGGAAACATTTGTTTTTTTTTGATTGAATGTTAGTTATGGTTAGCTTGCTAATGTGTGCTGTTGCTGTAGTATACTAGCTTTATATTTTGAAATTTGAGTAGAACTAACATGATTAGATAATAGTAGCATTGCTAAATTTGACTCATTTTTGCTCAGATCATCTCAGTTTAATTGTGCTAAGGTAACAAAAGACAATTGAGTAAATGCATGTTTCTAAAGTTAGATAATTGCATGGAACCACTTACTTTATTACAGTATATGATTAATTAAGCAAATTAAAATGCATATTTTATACTTGGCATGACTTTAGTTAGTTTAACGTTTTAGTTTCACATCAAATATAAATGTAAATATATAAAATTATAAGAATAAAGTTAATGCAATTTTGATTTTATTCTCATAATTTTGTTTTTACATGGCACCATTATACTTCAAAGTTTCTATTGAAAATTACTTCTTGTGTTAATTGTGTCAATGATGCTTATTACTCCATGTTTTTAAATGCACAAACACAAAGTGATAAGGATGAAAGCAACACTAAACGTATCATTTGAATAGTCTGTAGCCGCTCAAAATAAGTCTAATGAGGTAAACTCCTAATGCATAATTTTTTCCTGGGGCTGACAGCGTCTCACACTGAGACGAAGACGTTGGCCCAACAGAGCTCACAAATGTACTTTCACAATGAATGCTAATCATTTTTGCTTCAGCATACGAAGCAATTATTAACCATTTTCAAAGTCATGAAGCAGACAGACATTAAGAGTTATACAGTGAAGATCAATGGCAAATATTTAGGATTTCCTAATCGCACTTGGTAGACAATAAATGGTTATTGCTATTGTTTATCTATTCATCTTGTTAAATGGAAACGATGATTATGACTTTCATTCTGCAATTAACATTTAAATGCTCGTTAAATAAACACGTCAACCAAAAATAACATAAAATACACTCATTTGAATGAATGTAGATATACAACCCCTATGGAGCAGTCTTTTTTTATTAATTTGCATTAAAGATCAAAAGTTTAAATGTTTTTCAATAGCTAATAGTTCATATTTTCCCATCTAATGCTGTAAATATCCATACACTCCTACCTGTATATGTAATGATTTATCTTTTAGATCCAAATAGTATATTATTTACTCACAAACATGTTGTTGAAATCTTAATTTTATATGATAGCCGTCATTCACTCAAATTACAATACAATCTCATTTTCATTTAAGTACATTTGTTTGGTTTTAGGGTAAGGTTTGGGGTAGGGTTAGGGTGGTAACATTATCCATAAAATGGTTATCGGGAAATTATAAAGCAATCTTTATAGGATGAAATATTTGTAAATGTTATATGTTTTGTAGTAAACTTAATAATGCTATGATTAACTCATTGTTAATATAAACCAGCATTTGTGCACTTCGGCATTTTTTCCAGTTTTATTCTCTCAAAATGTGCCGTGGCATTGTATTGTTTAGTCAAATAAAATTTTTATGTTATTGGTTTTGTCAGGCAGTGGGAAGTGGAGTAATTAGGACACAATATTAATAGATGAGCTTTGAGACAGATATAATATGTACTGTAATATGATATGTCTATGTGAGCAGTGTCATCAGGGTGTTGAAGTTAATTGGGGTAGGTCTCTGGTTTACCGCCTCTGTGTCTCAAATGTAATTTAAGTGATTATCAAGCCGTTTGTAATGGAAATAGAAATTTAGATGTAGATGTGTTCATTTATAACCTGATTTGATTTAAATGTTTTCTTTGATCTAAGCGCAAAAAGTCTGGCTTGGTCAGGTCATGACACTGAGCTTTTGACTTCATGGTGTGGGTTAGATATAGATTTTTTGGATCCACACTCATAAATTAATCATTTATTGCTTTAATTTATGTTTCTAGAGTCCAAAATGTATTCTGTATTTCCAAAGATTAAGGGTCAGGACTAGGCCTTAGTTATATTAGGACATTTAAGTCGGTTTTTTTTACAAACAAACCTTACACAACACAATAGCGCTCTGCAAAAAAAAAAAAAAAAAGATTTTTCGATTAATAGGTTTTTATACATGGTCGATTCAAAATAGATTCTAAGGCCACAAATCGATTTTTTATTTATTTCCGCAAACATTAAAAGTAAGATTAATGTTAATCTAATTAGTCTTCTCCACTAGACTGTTCAGATTTTTTTCAGCATACACTTTTCATCTCGCATCAAATTTTTTTTGTATTTAACATAATTGTATGCATTTGTAAATTAGAGCTGGGTTCTGTTTAATGCACCCACCTAAATAATGACTTTAATTTACAGGTTTGTGGCTTTTAATTTATTTTTATTACTTCTGTTCACTGTTCTTTTTTATAAATATAGTATTTGTATAAAATCTATATTCATTGAATTGAATCGAGAATTGAGTATAAAAATCGTTTGAGAATTGAAAATCGAATCGAGAATTGAAATTGAATCGATTTGATTGCTTGTAAATGGAATTGAGTTGATAGCTTGTGAATCGAAATCGAATCTGGAACATCTGAATCGATACTGATGTGCATCTTGAAACAAAACAATGGCACTGATATATGTTAAGATATGTCAGGGCTAGGTGTTTTTAAATTAAAGCAGCTTAAACACTAGAATAAGCCCTGTCCTGGAAACCTCCCCAATAAAGTTTAATTATAATTCATTATTAAATTATATTTTAATTGTAAAATATTACGCTTAAGTGCCGTGATGACAGGAGTTAACAGCTAAATAAATAATAAGTGCAGTGCAGACATATGCAAATTTAGATCTCGTGGCAAATTAAACGGATTTTACAAGCTGGAAATTTCGTATTAATTTTTACCACATTAGTAAGTTTTTGTGCACATTGCTTTTGTCCCTGAGGAGTTGAGGTTAGGGGCAGGGTTAGGGTGGGGTTTCATTATTATTTTTTTTTAATTATCGTAAATTTTTGTATGATTCATACTGTACTCATTAGCCAACTTGTAAAATACATACGAATTTCCATTAGATCAGGCTAGTTTATAAGGTAAGGGAGAACAGGATTTTTTTTTCAGGAAAGTGTATTGTTATATATATATATTTAAACAAGATATATTTAAACAAATGTAAAATGACTTCAGTTTTACTTTGAACATAAGTAGTAGCAGTAGGGACGAAAGTAACAAACATACAACTAGTGGGTCAAAAGTAACAAAACAAAACAAGATAGATTTTTGTGTTACACAAATTTACATGACTATGACCTTGTTAATATGTAATTGCAAACATATTTTGTTTTTATCTTAGCAAAAAATAATGAAATTACATTTTCATTTTAAATTTCAGTTTTATCAAATGTTTCAAAAGCAACATGACAGTACAAACTTGAATCGTTGAGAATATATATATATATATATATATATATATATATTTAGTTTTTTTTTTTAAGTATAAACACTATGAATATACACTGTAAACAATACTTTGCTGCCTTAAAATTTTTGGTTGAATCAATTCAGATTTACAAGTCATTTCAACTGACTATTATTTATCTTGATTAGAGATGAGTTGTTATAACTAATGATAAGTTGTTATAACTTATAAAATTAAGTTGACTTTTCTCAACTATATTTTATAAGTTGTGACAACTCATTTTTGTTGACATGACTTGTAAATCTGAGTTTAAAATTTTAAGGCAGCAAAGTATTTTTTACATTGTACATTTTCAACATAATGCAACAGTATTAGCATCAGGACAAAAGTAAAAAGTGTTACTTTCGTCAAGACAGGAACTCCTGACATTTAAACCCGATTTACTTTTATTTTAAAAACTCAGAGAAGTCAAAGTTCAGGATGTGTTAGAGCACTAAATACCGGTAACCTGTAGATTGATCAGTACTGTAACACATGAAACCAGAAACACAACACATTATAAAAAGGACTTTAGGAATTTTCTTATCATGGTTAAAAACAGCTTTCTGGATCTACACGCGTGAAACGATGATGAAATAACGCAATATTTGTCATGTCTGTCAAGGGTTGTGTGATAAAGATGCTGTCATAGTTTGGAATGCAAATGTAATCAGGGTTTTGAAAAAAAAAATCGCTTTGTTTCTTTTGTCCTGCGTTCTGGTTCTCCCCTTCTAAGCTGATACAAAATCTTTTAAAGTTTGCCAGTTTAGTGGCATCCATTCTTTAAAAGATACTAAGAGGTTTAAAGCATTTATTAGAAGTTAACTAGATAGCCATTAACAAACGTTTAGCCTTGTGCCGTGACACAGAAATGCTCAATAAACCCTTTATTTCAGAAACTCCACACACATTTTTTTGGCCACAATAGGGACACACTGTAATCCCTAATAATACATTGTTTTAATCCCGCAAGATCTCATCAAGCAGAGTTCCACCATCTTTAAATCTCAAGTTAAGATTAAAAGAAGTAAATCTGGACCTGATCAGAGATCAGCAGCAGAGGGTTTAGACCTCTGCACATAGAAGGTGAGACTGCGTCGGGTACTGTTGTTTACATGAGGTCATTGCTCTCACCACATGCTCATTCACTAACATTAACATAACATCTCATCTGAATCCCGGAGTTCATGACTGGTTGCATTCCAAATTTTGGATTTCCCAAAAATATAATATCTCATTATTTTACTTTTTTCTACATGCCAGATAAAAGACCAGTTTGCACATCCTGATAAATATATTAACGTCCTGTGCTGGTGACCAGCATCCAAAACCAACATATGGTATGTTGGTGACCAGCCAGCCCATACTGGTCTTACTGGTCTGGGTTTATACGCAGATGTTTGTGATTACTCTAAATTTTATTCTGATTTGGGAACAATGGTTTTGTCAGACTGTGTTATAGTTACGAAAAATATTATTGATTTATTTGTGTCAGCACAAAATTCATGTCTTTTTCGTGTCACTTGCATGAATTTCTATGATTAGTTTCTCGGGTCGGTTGCACGACTTTCACGAAAAAGAAAGTCATGCCACGGACACGAAAAACTATTTATAGAAATTTGTCCATGAATTTCGTACCATGGACACAAATAAATTAATCACATTTTTCATGACTATAACACAAATTTCCCTGAGATCAGGTTGAGTTTTGTTTAGTTCCAAGGAGTTTGAGGAAATGTTGGCACCTTGCATTGGTCACCAACATTTGTGCAAAAGTTTTCCCTTTGCAATATTAGGAACCTGCTCTAGATATATTACATCACTGTTGTGAATTTGCTGGAGGGTTACACTTTTGAACATAAAAAATGAAACTTTCTGGTTTCCTTTGTTGGCCGGATGCCACCGGCTGTATAGCAAACCGTTAAAGCAACATTACATGCAACACTGAATCCGACATTAGTCCGTACAGAAAAACTACTCTGCCACGGACAGGAGGAAAATATTGAGATGGGATCCCTCCAAGATTAAAGCCGACTGTTTTGCTTGCGTAGGCACATTGTGATTCATGATGCTTAGTTTTCAACAAACAGTCATCAAATTAAACTCGAATGGCAAAACAAAAGTCATTGATAGATGTTCTGAATGTCTCACCTAATGGTCATTTTTATAAAGTGTTATATATCACAATTTCAAGAAAAGTTGCATCATTTATAAAATGAATATCTTGCCTGTGGGTGAACGCTTTACTTGGCATGAAAAATGCAAATATAGCTTGCTTAAAAGTAAAATACTGTATTTTAATCCAGAATGCTTTAAAACTTGACATGATCACTGTACTGAAGGTTTATCTGAAAAAATCCTATACATCCTAATATTTACTTTTTATTGCATGTTTCATTGTGCATGATCAAATAAATGTCTGTCTTTATTATTCTTAATTAAAACAAATAAATCTTTCCTTCTTAAATTATTTACAGATAAATTCTACCCGTCACATGTCAACTCCAAGGATGACATCAATCACCATCCCTTTTACTTATACAATATCCTATATCACATGGCAATACATTAGATTACAGAAGTTAAATGGGGTGCAGACTATGCTGACCTCAATTTCAAATGGTAAGTAGGCATATATGAGACCTTTTGGAAAGTTATTTTAAAACTAAATCAGATTTAAAATTATCATTTTGCTTTCTGTGATACTTTGATTATATTATAATACCGTTTAATCCCCAGAGTTCATGTCATTGTTTAAAATTACATTTATGTAAAATATTTCCCCTTGTCTGGCTTTTAGACACTTCTTGCCAAACGCTGGAAGACAAGGACGACCAGACGGCTCGACATCAGCAGCGTAAGTACTAGTCATTTTTACATTTTCAATACAATAGTCACCAAGGTTCCCTGATGCTTTGTTTCATATCGTCCCACAGGAAGCATATTGTCATTGAAATTGTAAAGGCTGAGGTTTAGCTACGCTTGGCTCGTCCGCCTCTAAACACGGCCAAATCAATATCAAATGACTGCTCATTTTTTATCTAGTATTTCTGGAGTTTTGTCCAAAGACTGTGATGTGCATTATACAACCGTGCTGCCCAATTGCCTTTCATGACATGCTGTTAAACAAAAATGTAATTTGCAACAAGGTTTGAAAAGCTGGCCATTAGCGAGAGCATTTGTTTACCAAGTAATATTGAAGATGCAGTATCTTTATATGACTTCATTCATGATTACACATAAATAGCACTAAATGTTTTTACTTCATTCTTTATGCTGACTAACAAAAGTCCACGTATTTGGAAAAATTAAGTTTGCGTTCACACTGGTAATGTGTGCTTTAAACTTAAGCATCTGCCAAATGCAAACATGTAATGCAAGCATAAAAAACCATGCATGCATTAACTTGTCAATCTCTTTAAATTAATCGCCAGCACTTAAAGCAGCCTTACGCTCATCGACCACAAGCAGCTAAAACATTTCTCCACAAGCACCATAAACAAAGTTTAAGTTACGCTCGCTCCCATTGGATCAATGCAGTTGGAGTTAATTATGAACTTGTCCTTTTAATCCATTGTTGTGCCTATTTAGCTTTATTTCACCTTTGGAAGCCTAAACGCCTTTGGCCCTGGACTCAACGCAACGCCATGAATCTATTATTCATTCAGTCTTTCATTGAGAATGAAGGTTTAGTGGACCAGAAATAGTGTTTGTTCAGCGAAAGAGCTATACAATTTACAAACAACATGAAATATTAACCAGAAGAAAGCATTTCAAACCATGCACGAAAGCCACCTTTAGACACGGATGTGACATGAACACGATACTCCCTGTGAGCCCGTATTATATATATTTTTGTAATACATCACTACATTGTTACATTGCATGTGATGTCAAATTAACTCATTCACCGCCAGCCTATTTGAAAAAAGCTGCCCACCCGCATTTTTGTGATTTTAACAAAAGTTTCACAAAATTCCTTGCAGGAAAAATTATCTTCTATAAATATATAAACATACAAATATTTCAAATGAAAGAACACACCCTCTGCTTTCAAACAAACAACAAACAAACAAAATGGGGAAAAAACTTTTCATTATATATTTACTTTTTCCACTTTATTTAACCAATGAAATATGGATATTTCTCTTTAAAAATACAACATTTTGAGCAAAAAGCTTAAAAATTGAGTTTTTGTAAAGGAATTAATGTTAGAGATCAGACTCAGAATGACTATCAAACATAAAGGCAGTTAAAATAAATCATTAAATCTTTTTAACTTCCATTTTTATGAATTCGGTTTGGTGGATAAAAGCGGTATTACACTTTCACTTTGAAATTCGTCCAGAAAGGCATATTTAGTTAAATATTAACTCATAATTGACAAGATAACTCGTCAATGGCGAGGAAAGGGTTAAATATACATCTTTCAATTCATATTTCATATATTTCATATAGTCTTAAGCATGACACTGACGTGGTTTTCCGCCTTTTTGCGTTAACGTCGCGCATTTCTGTTTATGTGTCACCGTCACGTATTTGTTACTTAACTGTTTTGTCCTATTTTTAAACCATTGATGCTTCGGGTTAGGGTTAGATTTGGTGTTTGCGTTAGGATGTCACTTTAAGTATTGGTTTATACATTTTTTCCATTATTTTAATTTTTTTATATTTTATGATTTTTAAAAAGCCTGATCTCACAAAATATGTGAAATAGTTACGCATTATTTTGCTTAGTTTTGCGTGATGTCACGTATTTCCACCATTTTACGTTCCCCTGCCATGACTTTCTTTTCCGTGACAGTTTCACGTATTGGTTACTTGTCACTGCAGTGTGGGGTTAGAACAACTTTCTGTTACATAAAATGACATCCTTACCCAAACCCAACTATAACCCTAACGTCAGGCGACAAAGTTTAAAAAGCATACGAAAACATAGTATAAACCAATACTTTAAGTGACATCCTAGCGCAAACAGCAAATCTAACCCAAACTGAAGCGACAATTGTTTAAAAATAAGAAAAACAGTTGAGAAACCAATACGTGAAACTGTCACGGAAAAGAAAGTCGTGGCAGGGACACGTAAAATGGTGGAAATACGTGACAATGTCACGCAAAACTGAGCAAAATAATGCATGACTATTTCACGGAAATTTGTGAGATCAGGTTGTTTTTAAACCATTGTCGACCACAAGCAGCTAAAACATTTCTCCACAAGCACCAAAAACAAAGTTTAAGTTACGCTCGCTGTATACTGTTTTATCGGCAAGACGTGGTCAAAAGTTATGATAATAAAATTATATTTTATATCTTACTGTATATAGAAACATAACAACTAAATTGAAGATTGTGTCATAAAGTGACATATGAAGATCACTAAATTCCCGCAGTATTTTGGTATCATATAGTACTGACTGTAAAAACAAAATTGCTTTTTTCTCTGGATGTGCTGCTGGCAAATACTTTCAAAATAAATGTGTAGTACACAAATAAAAAATTATGTAACATGATGTAACAACAAAAGTGGAATATAAAGAATACAATTCAGAGTTGAGGACATAATAATGGATGGTAATATCCTTACAAACCCTGATGACATATTGTCATTTCATTGCATTGTCTTACTGTAACTTGAGCAGAAATGATATTATACATTTGTTGGACAGTTTGCCTTTATTGTTAACTTCAGATCGACAGCTGCAAACTTCTGACAAATAAAATAACTGCAAACTTTCAACTTTCCTGAATGTGGGTTCAGAGAAACGGGCACATCGCATATTCATGACTATCTTAAGTAGTCAACACACTCCCTAAAAAAAACAAATCCAGTCATCTTGCCCTAACCTTCTTCTATTTTACATATTATCTGTCACTGACCAACAACAAGTAATGCCGAGGAACAGCAACAACAGCCTCCTGCTTCTGTTTAACACGGCCGGCCATATGTTTTTCAGCTTGACCTCGCAGGTGTCCACCGGACATCTCCATGTCCTCCTGTCAGGAGGCCACAGAACCGTGAAGAACAATCTTTGAGGGTGAAAGACTTTAGGACAGCCAGCGGGTACGTTCAAAATTAATGCATGATTTACTTGTTCTTATATTATTTCAAACTCATTTTTTATTAAATAAAGAGGATGTCAAATTTATAAAGAAGTTTTATTGTCTTTAACTTGGTTGCGTTGTTGCTTATCAATGACTTTTGATGAAAGATGCAGAGATTGTGCAGCAGTCAGGAAAGTAAAAGTTCATAGGCTTGGCCTTTTAGCTGTGGGAAAACAAAAAAGATCCTGCTTTGTAGGACGGGCGGGAATTATAGGATCACACTAACATCCTTGTAAAACAGGAGGTATCAGTACAACCCAAACGGCATCTGTTCATCTGTCTGCAAGAAGAAAAGTGTCTCCTAATCTATTCTGTGCTCTTTTGGAAAAAAAAAACACTTTAATTTGTAGTTGTAACTTTTTGTTATTCATTATCATGCATTACGGAAGATGAAAGATGCAAGGATTGCTGTGTAAAGAACATAAAACAAGAAAGTAGAAAGAAAGAAACTTTTTGAAATAAATTGCGGCGTCTGTGTGCGAGTCTCTGAAAGAGTTCTGTAAATTTGCTGTTAACACAGATAACGCGGGAACGATAAGACTGTGCGAGATAATTAAAGTGCAGCTGTTGAGTTGTGGGAGGTCCGGACAGAAGTTAATTAAAAGAAAGGTAACAGAGGATCGGCACACGCTTGTAATGAAAACAAGAATCCACCCTCAGTTTAATGGTCTAATACTGGGAAGTGCAGCCTCGATTTCCACATTAATAAAACGAAAGCGCCATACAAATTAGAGACACTAATTCTGCCGCGTTCCTGCCGGAATACTAATAGTCGGAGTTCGGAACGAAGGGATCACAAGGTATTTATTCTTCTCATGTGTCCCAAATGAGGAGTTAGGACAATGAGTGCTTGACTAAACAAATCTTTTAGTGGACAAACAGATAAAAGTAAAGATTAGCACTTTTCATTATAGAGTTTGGCCAAAGCATCGGTACCAGATGTTTTACTTGGAAATGCAATGTGTGGTTTTAAAAGATGGATTTTATATTAAAGATAAGTACTGTGCTTTTCTATGTAGAAAGCTAAACGTTGTTTTTTTTTACTAAATATGATTAACCCCTTGTAATAGTAACATCATTTAAAGTATTTATACAGGTATTATGTGTTTTTCACATAAACCATCATTAGAAAGAAGACACTTTGAGCTTCATTTCCTGGGTTTTTTAAAATTATTTTAAGTTAAAAATTAAAAAAGTAAGAGAGGCTGAAGTACTTTGGAATAAAACTTTTTTGCATTACATCTTATTTATTACTAAAAAACTTAATGATAAATATGTGTGTGAAACCTAGAAATGCAATGATCCCAAAGCCACAAGTCTAAAGAAGTTATGTTTCACGTTTGAGGTCAATAGGCCCAAAAATTAGGTTCTTGCGAGGGGTTTTGTAAGACTAGTGCCAAATGCCAGTCAGCCCCAAAATAAAAGTCTTTTGTTTACATGCATACACGTTCGTTCTTATTATTGTTTATCTTTAAGTTAGCATATAAAATGCAGTTTTTCACACCAGGAAATAAAACGTCACACAAAGATTGTTGGATTTGTTATCTGATTGGCTACACGTTCTGTCTATCATAATTTTTCGTGAAGTCATTTGAGGAACGAGCAAGTCAGATGATGTCATGATTTTTGACAGAGCTGTTTGGATATTATGTATTACACTCCAGTCTACTTTTAAAAACAAAGTTTGAAAGCAGATTTACGTGTTTACTAGAACCTAAAGTGTAATCTTATATACAGTGTTACAACATAAATAGTCCTCAGATTGTATATTATATTCTATTACAAAATGTTCATGTAAAAACTGATGTAAACAACAGACTATCTATATTTCATGGATTATATGCATTCGTGGACAAAAATGGTCATTGGATGTATTCTATTAGACGGTTTTTATCTGAAACCGACTGGATTCGACTCGCAATCGTTATATCAACACAAAGTCCTGTATATATTTAGCATGTTGTCATCTGGACTTCTATCACAAAATACTACATTTATGATGCTACAGCATCTGTATCTTAAAACAGAGATCATACACTGATGCTAAACCCGTAAACCTTTTAAACAATGTATAGTAATGTTAATATTATTAATGTTTGTAGACAGTAGGCTATATAGATATTGTTAGCAGCTTAAAAAAAACTGACATCACCCCTCCCACGAATTAGTGCGCGTCGAGAGGTTAAAGTAGCAAAAATATAAGTTGATTTGACAAAAATACTGCATATTTTTACAGTGTGATCTCACGAGAATTCGTATGGATTATTATAATTTTTGCCCATTTTGCCTTTATTTAACAGTGAATGAGGAGAGGACAGGAAAGTACAGGGAGGAGAGAGGGGTACAGGGTCGGCAAATGACCATGAGCCAATAATTGAACCCGGATCGGCGAAAGCACAACATGTCGGAGCGATACAAACTACACCATCAGCTCCGACAATTTATATTTATTTTAAAAGTTGCCTAATTAATATAATTTTGTACAAAATGAGTCTTAAAAACATACAATTGTCATAAAAATATAACTAAACCCCACCCCTAACCCCAACATCACGGGTGGAAAAGCAAACGGTACAAAAATGTATGAATATGGTCATATGAATTATTATGAATTCGAAAAATACATATAAATTACCATGAGATAGCCTTTGTGAAACCAATTACTTTTTGTGCTGCTCATGCCATGGTTTACCAACTTTATTCAATATATTATAATTTTCCAAGTTTAATTTTGAGTTATAAAGAGGGAAAAGTCAGTGATTAGTAATAAGATTTGTTTTTTCCTTCCTTCAGTCCTTACTGTATGGGTCGGGGCACTGTTGATATCTCCAAAATGTTTTCTATTACGAGTGAAATATCAGTCCAATTCTACGTTCATTCTCCCAAGGTACGTGAACTTCGGTAGATGGTAACACATGGGATCTCCTGACTGAAAATGAAAAGATAGAAGCTTTCGAAACCAGAGCTTTCCCGGAAGAGCGTCTGTGTTTTACTCTGTTCAAACAAGATACCCTCAGGGTGAACTCCAGCCAACACTTCCAATGTATCATAAAGGACGGCCCAAAAATGCCTAGCACACGGCCGATTGTTTAATCTCTTGATGTGCGCAACAAAAGAAGAACGCCATAGAGTTATCTGACAGAACGAGATCAGAAACCGTTGTTGTTACCCTGCGGTTTGATTATATCTGGTATGGTGCTTAACTGAGGTCACTGCTTTAAACCGGACTCATTGGAGGGCCGTCATCGCGGGCCAGACCGAGAAGTACACAAGAAGTCAAATAACAAGATATTCAGCACCCTTGTCATAATGAAATATTTATGAGCGGTTCCCTGACATGTCCTTGCAGAGCGCCGTTGTCCGGTAATGCCCAGAATTATACCTGCCAACTGAAAGTTTAGCACTATCGTGAATGGGACGCAGTCTGAATTTTGAATTGCAAAATATTAACCTTAACTGTCTGTTTGACAATGCTCTTTATCCTAAAAGTTTAGTCACTAAAGGAGAAAAACACAGCTACTGCAAAAACAATCTTTTAACTTTGTTGCAACAACAAATTTGATAAAACGGATGAAAGGCTCCTCAGTTTTCTGTGTGACGGGTTTATACACAAGTACGTTTTCGTTTCTGTTTGTGCTTTGTTTTATTAAATACAAAACTTCGCTTGTTGTCTGTAGCTGTGTTTCCATTACCCTTCAAATTGCTGAATAGCGTGAAATAGATGTGGCCAATGGAATCACTGCAATTTCGCATAAACCTTATATCGTAAAAAAAAAAGTTTTTGCGCCCGCTTTGACGTATACCAAAATGTATCCTGACATGCGTAAAAGTCACATGATTGATCCTTAAATATAGCGCGGTACATTTGGTTGGAAAACAAGACGTTTTGGTCGACTTCATGTACCGTCACAAGAAACGAAAAGTGTATGCTATCATAATACCACAAGAACGATTCGAGAGTTGACCGCTTTGTAAGCTATGATTTATCGCAAGACAACAAAATTACGTTTTAGTTTCATAACATTGGTTAATGGTTAATTGGTTAATCACAATAGTTTTTGTCAATATTTATAAAATAACGCTAATGTTTTGCGCAAATCTTTAATGGAAACGCAGCTTTTCTGTCTGTTTCCCTGTTTTTCTTCCTATGGACCAAGCTTCACCCAAACTTTTTTACACCGCGAACCGGTTTCAGCTTTAAAAAAAAAATTGGGCGTGGGGGTTTCGCTGTTCAGAAAAAAAGTGCTGAAAATACTCTTTTGTGAAATGTATAACGTTTTAAACCGAGGTAAAGTTCAAACAACCATGCATTAGGAAAATAAATAATTGTTTTATTTATAATATATTTTTATAGACATTTAAAACCAAATTTTGGCGGATTGTTTTACTTTTACTGTTTTACGAGTTTGCCTGCCCATTTAGTCTTAATAATTAACGGTACACAAACTTGGCTTTCTGTTCTCGAAGGCAGCTCGAACCTTAGGTCGGGCTCGAGCCCCAAGTTCAAATAACAGAAAAAAAAACAATGAAGGAAGAGATGAGGAGGAGAGAGTCAGAAGAATTGCAATTGGGCGCTGAGACTCCCGTTTACCATATGCTTTTAATGATGATTGACACAGGACTGCTTAGGTTTCTTTCAAACCTGCATTAAAAGTGTACCCATTAAAATATTAATACTGCAGTAAAAGAGTTTATTTTAATCATGTTGCCACGATCGCTGTATAATTCTATTGTTTTCCAGAAACCTGCAATTTCTTTTCATTTGCGATGGCACAGAGTTGAACGTCTTCACGTATTTACATGAGTTGCGAGGTACATTTGCGCATGATTCATAAAGTCATACCTCTGCAATTCTTTGATCGATTGTGTTTTAGAAGTACATATACTCAAACTTTAATGACAGCAATGTGGTCGCCGATGTGCTGGTAGAGACAAAAAAAGAGAGGCCGAGAAAGCACGGCCATGTAACGTTATCCTACAAAAGTAGAAATGATCGATGTTATTTGAAGTCAGCAGGACCAAATACCCGATTAAGCTATTACGTAGCTATTATACACATTTTTTTAGGATGTTCTTGCCACCCGGTGGCAACTTGTCCACGACCCAGTACTGGGTCACGACCCGGTGGTTAGGGACCTCTGCTGTAGACGACATCACCCATCATCCTCCACGCTCTCTTACCTCTTTCGTATTTGTTATCATCCTTATTTGCCAGCCTTCATCCTCATCATCTCCACTCCATTTATATGCTCCTGTTTTCATCAGCCTTGGTCCATATGTAAAGTGTTTTCTCGCCCGTCGTTCCACTTCTAGATTTATAATTATTAAAGTTTATCACTGTCATTGTTTCTCCAAGTCTCCAGTCTACTCCTTCCACACACACTGCCTGACAGTCTAGTCACAGTTTCTTATTTGTTCTTTTAAAGTTGTTTTTTGTGGATATTGGTCGACTATTAAATTTTTACTAAGAACAAATAACTTTTTAATGAGTTAGGCGAAACTTTTCACACTGCACGCACACAAGAGGAATCAATAGTAATCCACAGTTTGTTAATTGAATTGCATGAGAATAATGCGCGTGTCTGTATTTTGGCCTCAGGTTAGCTGCAGGGCCAAAAAGTACCTCGCTCCTTTCTGTCCCGTGTTTATCAAGTCAAAATAGTTCTCGCTTTTTCTTATATGAAGTGAAATATACACCATTCGAATGAAAATGTGATTTTCCCAAAACCTTTTATTTACCTTTTCAATGTTATATAGAATCTTAGTATAAAAATAAATACAAATGTATTGATTGTCATCCGCAAACACCCCCCATCCAAGCCCCCCAATCATTATAGGGTCGCCATGATTTCACAAAGTAAAATGTGATCCTAGATCAACATAATTTGTTGGTCTTGAATTAACATTTTAATGAAAGAAGCCCCAAGTTACCGATAACTCACACCTTAACCAGTTTTATCCCTCAAATTAATGTGAAATAATAGTTTGAGATTTTTTTTTCGTAAATATAAATCCTAAATGTAAATCTAACAATCTGCCAATTCCTCCAGAAAACAGAGGTGAACTTGAGAATTTATATTACATTTATTTTGAATTAGTTTATTGCGAAATTGTGACAAATAATGGACAGTATTGCTTTGTGACACTGCAGCACAAGAATTTTAAATTCATGTACTATTTGAATGAAAAACAGGGGAATATTAATTAGGGGGTCCTACCTCAATGCCTACAGGAGGTTCAGGACCACCCCAGCCCGAATGAACACCGATTGTCATTGAAGACCATATTAGGTAGTAAATCAAATTACAATGGTTTCTTTTTGGTAAGCAGCTTGTTTTTACTTCAAAAACTTTGTCTGTGAAAACTAGACCATATTGTATCTTCTATAAGTTTTTTGGAAACCTAATATTCCAATCCGTTTTCTTTACACAGCTTTTGGCATATAAGAAATATAATAATCCAATGATATTCATGTAATCAAATTCGAGACTTTTGAGAGAAAAGTAAGTAATGTTATTATCGCTTTATTTTGATTCTTTCGAAATTATTATGCAAAATGTTTCCAATGCGTTCTCATGCGGTATCAACAAAAGTCTGACTTCCCCTCGCTGTCAGCATCACTATGAGTCTTGCACCGGAAACCATTAGCGTAATGATGGAATATTTTTGTTCTGAGGCAATGCCATTCTGATTTCTGTGCAAGCTCAAATGAAGCCCTGATGAGACGAACATGCAAATGAAGAAGACGCCATATGGCAACATCCGCTGCCGTCTCCCGGCAACCGCAAAGACAATGAGCGGCGGCCCCCTTTTCACTACGAATTTTATCTGGTGGGATGTTTCAGAAATAATGTGTGACTTCGTGTTAGCAAATGAGAATCGGATGGTTACGGCGCGGGCTGGCGATGTGCGCGCGTCGAGCGAAGGCCCCTTGGAGGCCGCGTGGCACCTCGTTGAAATTCGCCCGTGCACGTTGAACTATTGTGATAAGATAATAATTAGACTTCTGTGTGATTTAAATTGTTTTCAACATATTCATTAGCACTCTGCCTTACAACATTAGGTGTAATGATGAGGCAGTTTAACGTGGTGTGAAATCCCATGAGCCGTTCTTGCGGCGAACGAAATTAGTGTGATAATTGCCGATTATCGAAATTAGACCCAAAACAGCGTTCAGAGAAACACAGCAGAGCCGATCCATGTTTTTGTGCACTCCAGACACAATGTTCTGTTGTGGGATAGAGAGCTGATTGTTAGTCAGAGGTGCAAAAGATCCAATCTCATAGATAGAGAGATGTTAGCAATCCTAATTGCATCTCTTTCTCGGACATGGTCACTAAAATTATAAATAAAAACAAGTATAAACATTAACGCGACAAATCTTCATCCTGTGGTACAATGTTGCTGATGTTCGGGTTTGCAAGTACCCAGCATGCATTGCAGCATGAATGAATTATAAAATACTGTTATAGCGTCATGCTCTTTGCTAACTTGATTTGATATTTTTGTTTATTTGTTTTGTTGTCACTATTGCTCACTTTTGGTAATGTTAAGAGCTCATCTGTTGGTTAAATTTGTTGGAAACGCTGTCCTAAAGTTTAATACAAATAGTAAACTTGATTTATTTTGCATGTTTTTTATGCACTGTAAAAATGATATCATATTAACATATACTTTATGTTACTTTAATAAATTAAGTTCAACTTGTTTTTTAAGTTATTGGTTGTTTAACTTCATGCTGCATTTTTACAGTGTGAACATATAAGTAAATAAATAAATAATAATAATAAAAAAGAAGGACAAAAGAAAAAGAAAACTCTCACAATTTATTCAGATGTTTGTGACTTCTTTAGTAGGACACAAATTCATATTTTTTTATTAAAATACTATCATGTATCTACTTCAAAGTGACTCAAAATGTTGAATCTTCATCATTTAACAATCAGTAGAAGAAAAAAACGTTAAATATGATGAGCTTATTTAGAAAAAATGAAACCAAACAATTGCTTAAGTCCTGAATAAAAATAAAAGTGGTGATTTTCCCTTTTTGCTTTAAGGGGAGCGTGCACTTAAGGTAGCATGCACTTATTTTGCAAAACCCAATGATCCATGTTTTCCCATCATGACCTGAGTTGTGATCCAGATTACATACTGTGTGCTTCAATACAAGCAAGGATATCTGACCTTTATGTAATGCAGTCAAGACCACACTTTTGCTTAAATCTGATTTGTGACCTAGAAATAATGCAGACTTTAAAATATTTATTATTCATTTTGCATTATATATTTTCATTTTAAATATATTTCAGTCTCCGACTTTCGGATCTCCAGTAGATCTGCACTGATAGGAGTTTTTGTCCGAATGCATTTAATGAGACAACTTTTTAAATTGCATACTATTGACATCAATTCCACAATCCCTTAAACATTTGGTTGAATATATTTTTGACTTTTTTTACAGTGTGACCATCAGACCTCCTTTTGAAGCTTGCAAACTTCACAGCACACGGACATTTCCGAGACTTATGCACAGGTATGTCCTGATTGCGGTAAGTCACCCCCGATCTTCATTCTCCCATGGGTCCATCAAAATTAAACACATCTGACAGTCAAATAAATTATGGATGGCGTTTAATCATGAGCTCATCAATCAGTAACGTCTTTCAAACGGACTTATCTAAACTCTCGCGGCAGAAACATGTCATTACAGAGGATCCCCCGCCGCGAGGATCGTGTCCATGAAAGACTGGTTCAAAACATGGGCAGCCGGGTGTCATGCACATAGCTTGTCATTAAACACAGTATCATAGAGAAGTAAGCCATCTCTCTCGGGTAAAGATGATCTGAGGCGTTCAGTGCGTTGGATGGAGCGTTAGTCACAGTCACGGTGATACATGGACACGAGGTGGGCTGCAGGATGTCACTGCAAAATGGCACTCAGTAACATTAAGCACCTTTGATGGGTATTTTAATTCGTCTTTTCAGGATGCCTGATGTATTATGTGTCTGCTTTTGCATGAAGGCTATTGCTCATGTGAATGTGTTTTTGCAGGTTAGTACATGGCAGGCTCATGAGCACATTGAAGACATGCACAATGAAACCACATAAAAGATAAATAATTAAATGCATGTCGATGTCTGCTTTAATGCATGTCCTTATTTTAAGGGTAAGCTCATGTACAAACGACTCCTTCATGATGATATGTCAAGCTAATTTTTAAAGGTGTAATATGAAACTTTTTTGGTAAAAAAAGCAAAACAAATACAATTATTGGCAGTGGCGACTCGTGACTGCTCATCGGAGGGGCGTTAATTCAAAATAAATGTTTGTAGTGTCATGTGTGTTGCTTGCGTTTTCAAAATATGTGTTTGTTGCATCATGTGAACCATGTGCATCAAACTAAAGGTGTCTGCTGCACACGGATCAAAACCATTTATGATAAAAGAGACGCTCACGTTCACAAAATACACACAAGACACTCCCTAAACAGTAAACTCTGATTATGCATGAGATTATGCGAGTATCTGGCAAACGCGAGCGTCTCTTTTATCATAAACCCTTTAGACGCGTCTGCAGCAGGCACTTATTTTGACAAGACACGTGATGCACATATGATCTCTCGATGCGCAAATCACATATTTTGAAAAAAGGAACCACACACATGACGGGCTACATACACGTTGTGATGAACTTTACATCGAGCACCCTCGAAAAAAGAAGTTATCGGCCGCCACTGGTTATTGAGCAACTATGTAAAGAGTCTGTGTTCAAAACTGTCTCCATAACCCAATTCTCAAAATAAGCTTATAATAATGATTTATAAGTTGAGCTGTCGGGTCAGATTTTATGAAATGTTTGAAAATGTTAAAGATTTAAATAAGTGTATATAATAACCTGCAGTTTTATGTTTCAAACAGAGGTGGTGATAGAGAGGCAAACGTTATGTATTGTAGCTTTAATGTTAAAATATTGACACTTTTTAATTTCCAACCTTACGGCAATTCATAACAATTTTACATGGTGGAGAATTTGTACAAATTGATACAATCTCATTCATACATTTTAAAACAATCTGTTTTTATTAACAATTGTACACTTTTGTATGATTTACTTTGTAGAAAATCGAATTCTACAAAGAAAATTCGAATTATCCCAGCAAACAATTTCGCATTTAAAATACTCCAAATAGCTGTTCAAACACAGCCTAGACATCTAGGCTAAGACAAGGCAAATTTTGGGCTGTCCGTCAATATTTAATAGTCGTCTAATGGGGGATACACACCAAATGCGAATTTCAACAAACTGCGTGAGTAGATAACACATAAAGTCAATGCAAAGATGCGAATAGACACACTATTTCGCACACCAAACGAGAAGCACAGCTCTCGTTTAATGTAATATAATGTAACCAGAATACATTATTTTCTATGAATGTACGCACACCGGCGGCGGCTGGCACGGCTGTCCGCAGTGATTCAGGACACTGCTCAAATCCCTGTCCCACCACAGTTTGACACTCACATAGTTTAACAATAAATATCATTATATTTGTCCCAAATCGTTAGCGATTAACATTGGTTGCTAACGTATATTTTGCATTTTGAAGTAGACACTATCTGACTAATCTCATGCTAGTTAATTTGCACTTCCGGTGTACGATACCTTCGAGTTGTCCTAGACGCAATATGGCGCAGCGCTTCTCGCCCGGTGTGCGATCCCCTCAGCTGTTATCCCCTTCAAAACCCAGTTATGCAGCGCCATGCCGATTCCCTATTTAGATGGCGGATTTTGTAAAATTAAAAACTAAGCGGAGGAAAAAGACTACCAGTTTAAAATTGATGTAAAAAATTGTGTTGTTTTCATTTGTATTGAAAAGTCGTTTTCTTTCAGTCGTGGCGTAGTCTATTTTGGTTGCCTCAAAATAGCAACGTGCCAACAATGCGCCTGAACACACCTCGTTTTTAGACCATGTGTGCAAATTTGGGCGCAAATGCATTCGCTATTAAAAAAACTTGGTGCTAAACGTGAAAATGATAATTGCACCTGGTTAAAACTAGCAAAAGACACTTGCGTTGCGCATTGCGCTGCATTACGCCAGGTGTATGATAGAGCCCAATATAATCACTGTTGACTTTGCTTACATTGTGGATTATCATACAGTACATCTCACAAGTCGAAAACGACATGCAACCAAATTCAAGTTTATTTTGGCTAGACGTGGGTTACTCACAGCCAAATTACATTATATCGGGTCTATATTTAACCTAGATGGTGAAATGACGGCAATTGCATCTTGTAAGATATTTATGAATTCCAAGGAGATCGGGCTGGTTTGGCATTGCAATATTTAAAACATATATTAAAAGCCAGCACACTGGTCAAATCTTATATGTGTGCTAATATACAGTACTGTATATAATAGCCAAACCCTTTTATCCCTATTATAGCAGCCCGGCCTTCAAATTCTGTTCTCTTCACGGAGATCTGCAACATCAGTCCACAGTGACCCGCTGTTCTTCTGAAACCTCGTCTCTTCAGTCAAGCGAGAGGCCGTGGAGAGAGCGAAGCGGCTCAGCATCAGGATTTCATTTCCGACGCTCGGCTGTGCAGGTCTGCCCTCCACACTCCTGTTAACTTGGGCGAATTCCCCCTGAGGGCCAGATCAAGTCCACAATCTGAGTCTATAATGCAGTCCCGGGCCCGTGATGATAGCTGTTATTACATGTGGGACTGTATTGTTTGCTCTGATGATAAGCTAGTGGAGAGAAGAGGGGCGAGTATGTCTGTTGGTGTTAAAGAGAGAGAAACTGCATGATTTTGTGTTTCTGGATTTTGGCGTGTATCTGAGAACAGTGGATTTTTGCTTTCAGCGAAATCTGAGCGATGCACATTGTCTGTGAGTCATGTGTGAATAATGACTAAATGCTAGAATGTAAATATCAGAATATTGTCTGAGAACACTTTGGTCAGATTCATGGTCCTACTGTAGCTTGTGTGATTATTCGAGAGAGAACGACCTCAGAGGCCTCTGTTTAATCTATCATACAGTAGCTGACACATTACAAATATTTATTATGCTAATACTGTATATTGTGAATTATTGTGTCTTTCAGGGTGGTTAAATTGTTTATTAAGCTCCAGAAATCTGAGATATTTAATTCTGTTCTACACTTCATTTCTGAAACTAAACACTGTGACCGAAGTAATGTGTCAATGCGTCCTTTGAATTATATGCATGAATGATACAGTATTTAAAGTCCCCATGAAATCAAAACTTACAAATCATATTTTTTTTGATATAATAATATATTTTTTATTCATGTGGTCTCATAAACATTAATCAAATTCTGATAATTTACTTCCACCCCCTAGTGGCATCGTTCTCTGATGACATCAGCTAGACGGCTTGGGCGAAGTAATAAGTAAGGAATAATTGACGACAGGCCGTTGAATTATAAGAAAATAGTGCACATCCAAGGTGGTAATGCGGCATGACGCAAAGCGGGTGTGCATTATCTATAAATAATATTTCAAGGAGTCAATTATTCAGCTTATACCATGGTTACCACAAACATTGCTCTGGTGCCTTTTTAAGACATTTGACAGGCTAGGTGTGCGGTTATTGAAACATTTCTCAGCCAATCAGAATACAGCATTCAACAGGCCTGTGGTATAATTACTTTTTAACTCTTTCTCCGCCATTGACGAGTAATCTCGTCAATTAAGAGAACATTTGCATGAAAAAAGTGTTCCTTTATGGTAATCTGTAATACAGCGATTGTCCACTAGATCCACTTACCCAATTTATAAAAACTGAAGCAAAAAAATATTTATTAATTTTACACTGTGTGTATGTTTTGATAATCATTCTGAATCTGATCTCTAACAAAAATTCCTATGTATTGTAATGCCACCTGGTTGATTTGGTCAAATATTTTAACTTATAAAACTAGTATAAAACTTAAAGCTTAAATTATATGTTCATTATTTTAAGATACTACATGAAGCATGTTCTTTTAAAGTTAACTAACAAAACAAAACATTTAATAGTGCAAAACACTTCCCTACAAATTAAATGAATAAATACACCGTAAAGAATCTTTACTGCCTTTATTATATATTTTTTTAAATAATCAAGATTTAATCAACTCAGATTTACAAGTCATTTCAACTTACAATTATATCTTGACTAGAGATGAGTTGTTATAAATTATAAATATGTCAACTTTATTTAATAAGTTGTAGCAACTCATATTGAAATTAAGATTTGATTGCCAAATTAAAAAAACGATTTAAAATGAACAGTTAATATACAATTAGAGATTTTAGTGTCTGGAAGACAAAGTTCAAATAACTGTCTGTCCTTTTAAGATGTTTTCAAAAACTAGTAATGACATTTCTCTAACTTTTACATAACTGGCACTTCAACTTAAAATCCTAAGGTTATTGAGCCATTGTGACAACTATCCTCTCTCTTCCCAGTTCTGGCAAAATATTATTTTGCTCCAGCTGATTTTCATTTTGTTACACATTTAAAGCGACTGCTTGCTGGCAGTTTCGGTCTTGCTCTGAGGGTGTAGCTCCTTAATTCATGCTGTCAGCATATAAAACCTAGTGCCAAAAACTACAGTATGCCAAAGCAAATGTGCTGGTCAGGATGCATACTAGCATGAGTTAAGTGCTTATGACAAGCTTTTCCCGTGCTGACGCTAAGCCCTTGTCAGTGAATAAAAAACTGACACTGGGACAGATGCCAAAGGGAGGCAAAAAACAACAATTAGTCATAATTTGCCTTTGGTGTTAAGAGATAGCGGATGCCTTTCTTCCTGCTTGTTTTGGGAATTTCGTGCGTAAGTTGTCGTTTTTTTTTTTAAGTGAAGATACAAATTCGTCATTCACAGAGTATGCGGTGCATAATTTATCGTTCTTGAAACTAGCCGTAACACAAACATCCTAACCCTGCAGTCAAATGTTTCGAAGACATCAAAAATGCATTAGTCTGTCAGCCAAAACAACGGGCTAGTTTTCTTGTTAGCTAGCTAATGGTAGACAAGATAAAGACATGGTGCACTTCATTCGACAAACAGCAAAAACAAAACAGGAGAGACGCAACGGAGATTCATGTCAGCAGCTACAACTTTATTCTTTACGGATACACAGATGGAAAACAGTTTTGTCTAAGAAAACTTTCTGTTAGATGTTTCTCTGTTGACATACAGTCAGCATGTGCAAAGAATCTTACATGATTTGCTAGAGAAAGTTATGTTATTTCATGTTATTGTTTTGTATGTTATTTTTATGTTATTTACTTATATATGCATTTTTTATTGCGGATTCTGAGCCAGTAAAATTATTTTTGCAACTCTTATGTACCCTGTTTTATAATATGTATTCACTTTAAATATCACCATATACGAGAAAATCCTAAATATTTTTAGTTTTGATATTCAATGTTGCTTTACTTTTTTAAGAATGTTTGCGCATATGAAACAGAATAAAGTCTCAGTGATGTGAAGCCAGCGGTGGACTGTTTTAAAACAATTATGTGTTGTTGGGGATGTTTTTATCCACTGTGGAGTCTTAATTTGGCCACAACTTTCTCTGTGTTTAAGCAAATGGAATGATTTTTGGTGACAAATCTTATATTGACACATGTTTTGAGAAAATGCTTTGAAACTTTTAAAAAATTCAGGGCAAATTTACTACCCTTTCGTGTTGTTCATGGATAAAAACATCCACTAAATTAGGCTACGTTTACATGGAAACAATCTGAAGAGAAAACACAAAAGTGCTGTTGCGTACTTGTGTTATCACTTTTTATTCCGTGTTTATACAAGTGTTTTGTGGGGAAAATCTGCGTGCATATGGTGACGCAAAAGTGTGTGATTTTTGATGTAGTATGCACTCCAGGTGGCTAGGTGGCAATGTGAAGCACTGATACACAACACCTACATACAACCTTCTTGCTTGTTTTCCCAGGTCTCATCCAAAGCCGATTGATAAAGATAATTAATGCACCTTCTCTGATCAATAATACTAGCTGGGAATATTTCATACAACTGCTGGAAAGACTTGTATATTTATCAGAGCTGCTATTTCAACTTGAAGGTCCGGCGTATGGAAATAATCTGACATGTTTGTTGTTATTTTCCTGAACTGGCGCATGCCTGTGATGTAAACGCGTACGCGACGAGAGCCACCACGAGCAGGCTTTCGCATTTAGACAGGAATGCGACGGTAGAGCGTTTTTAAGATTTCCACTCTGGAGGGTGGTTTCACTTTTTTTGCGTTTTTAAGCCCCAAAACGCCGTCGCTGTGTAAACGAAAGGCACATCCGATAAAATATTTTTACGTTTTCACCCTCGCGCTTTCACGTGTAAACAGGGCCTTAAACGGTTGTAAAAATGTATTAGATAAAAATACAATTTCAATTTTTCTATTAATCAACCTGAGATCTGATCAAAACTACCAAATTTTTACAAATATTTAACGATTTTAACTCTTGAATTGCCAAGTTTATAAGTGATGTCCCTGATTTTCGATATAAAATGTGATTGTGGGCTGGATTTCAGTCTTGGGCATGTAAAAGATAAGTAAAAACATCGGCTTTGATGCATTTTTAGTTTTTGTGCAGCATCAGATTTTATTTTTTCTCCCTCATTTACTGTTTGTGGCTGTTTTTGCTCCATTGACCTCCCTTATAACGAAAAATTTTAATTGCAAAGCCATGACATCAAATAATCATGCATTCTTGAGTTTTTTTCTTTTGCAAAGAGGTAAAATTTTTAATTTTTACTGTTAATCACCATGTGGCACTATTAACCCTTTAGTAGGCCTGTGCAAAAACAGAGCTTAATTGCTGGCTTGTACATTGAGTTATATGGAGGGTAACAGTATATTAGAGAGTTTGCGTGTGTGTGTGCGCGCGTGCGTGCGTGCATCAATCAGGTCTATTCCCTTGTGATAAATGTGGATCATCAAGTGAAATTTTGTCAGATTGTGATTAGTCGAATTTTGACAAGCAGATCATGAATACCGAGCAACAGGCTGCCATAAAGTCTAAAAGGCATATTTTATTAAATGTACATGAATGCAGTATGGATGGCAGGAGCTTTGAAACCGTGTGATTACGAATCATTCCTATTCTGTCATTATTATCATTATCATCATTTCAATTTTTAGCAATATTACTAAAATGATTGCAGCAGAGGCAGAGAGTAAAGGAAATGGCAGTGGTTTTTAAATGAAATCAGCATTTATTTTCTTTGGAAATAAGACGCCTGGCATCATTTATGTGCATTCACCAGACTTCTGACAAATCTAGATTATACCCAGGGAAATTTTGTCTGCTTTCAATCAGCTGTATTTTTGGCACGCAGATCACGCAGAATACACAATAGGCCATGATGGTGTTAACTTTAGCACAGTGCATTGTGGGATATTAGTTTGGCAAATGTACTAGGTCATCATGGTATGCACTACATTCAAACTTAAAGGTGAATCTAATGCTATTTCATGCATTTTGACTTATTAACACTGTTTAAGAGTTGATTCCTCATGCTTAACACAAGATAGGGTCAAAAAAACAGTTGGATGTATAATGGAGTACTTCCAAATGCACTTTGCAAGTTTTTTCAACACATAATTTTCATACGTAACAATTCCGCTTTATTTCTTTAAAGGGACACTTCACCCATTTGCATTAGCTTTAGAACCCCAGTCAGTTTTTGAATGGTCGTGCATCATTTCCTCAGTTGCCGCTGAGACAGGAGAAATACAGATTTTAGTGTTGCATTACCTTATTTCAATTATGTAAAAATCATCATTTTGCATCATTGAAAGCAGGAAGTCCAATATCTTTGTTGAGGGGGTAAGACAACAAACACCCATTTTCTCGGTCAAATAGGCACCAAATTCGAAATGTATGTTACATTTCAGCTACAAATATGGCACACTTTCAATAAAGATTAATGTTTCTACAGGTGAAATGCTCCTTTAATGGGCAATTTTAGTGCAGGAAGTACAGTGGAAGTCCTTATATGGGCACGTTAACCAGAACAGCGAACGCACACACCAACCAAGAGCTGACACGAAATCAACGTCACCAAAGAGGTGTTTTGTTGTTTGTAAGGGAAATTTAAGCTTGTTCAGCTTGAACCCAACATTATGGAAAATCATATATAGGGGTAGCAGCGGAGTTGTGCATGTGTTTGTTTAAAACTGTTTTTCGTTGAAATGGAGTGGGTCATGAGTCACAAGCGGTAAGTAAAACTACATCAAATGTCTGTGTTTTGTTGGCAGTGGTCGCATAAGTGCATATAATGCAAACAACAGGAACATGTAGTGAATCATAAGTTATCCAGAGAGAGTGGGATAATATTTTGTGTGTGTTGCTTGCTCGTGACTCACTCTGCCCACGGTACACCTCCAGGGACTCGTTCTTTTCTGGGAAAGTTAGATTAGTGCTTATCTGTCTTTACACATTTGATAAAATTAAAGACTCTTCGGAGATATGAAAGATGCAATACTACTCTATAGGCAGAGCCGGATTAACCCAAAGGCAAACTAGGCACGTGCCTAGGGCCCGATTGGCGGGATGGGGCCCAGACAGAGGGGGATTTTTTTTTTTTTACAAATGTCCCATCTACAATTTCGCAGCTGTCTGGCGGGATCCCCGTATGTCCAACCCCATTGTTTTTCAGGAAATTAAAAAACGCCGTATTTTTTAAGTTATTAAACATTGTTTCATTAAAGACGAGCTTTATGACTCGGGAGCAGAGAGATACGAACTTATGCTCTCATTGATAAAAATGGTACGGACACAGACGTCGCCGCTGCCAGCAGTGTTCAACAAATACTGCGGTCACATTGATCCTTAAAGACGTTGCTTGAATAGTTAACCAACGCTGACTGTAGTATACATCTTACTAAACTCGATTTTAAAGGTTTACGATCTATAAGTGATGCAATACAAAACACAATGAGCGGACTGCTGTCTAATAAGTGGAAATGAATCTGCTCGCAAACTTACCTTCGTGGCTCACGGGCTTCCTTCTGCACAGAAGCATTACAACTATCAAGTTTTAATAAATGTACTCAAAACCTAACTATTTTCACTTGTTAGTGCCTAACAAACAGAAGTATTATATTAATTAAACAGCCATTTTATCTCCAATAAATAAAACATTTACTTGTGTTTAATATTCACAAAATAATTTAATGGTGGTATGCAAAACATTCAATTGAATTCAAAATTGAATTCAATAAAAACATTGCTACTTGTGTTTTACATGCACAAAATAATTTAATGGTGGTATCCAAAACATTCAATTTAATTAAAGTATTATATTAGATACATTTTAAAACTTCAATGCATGTATGATAAGCCTAGTAATACGTAAATATTTAAAATACATCAATAACTGATATCATAGGTTAACACAGATAAAATCATAGTTAAGTCTTTCTTTATTAAAGTTTATGACTGTTGTTGTCTGAGGTGGTGACTCGGATGGGGACGCCAGTCATCAGAATGGTTAATTTTCAAGTTCATCGTTCCACTCTGTACCTGACAGAGTTCCTTTAAGGACACAGACATGGTTGCTGAAAAAAATTAATAAATAAAGGACAAACGATCATTTCCCTACTTTATATAAGGCATCTTTGCTTAAAATAACGAGGCAAAAAAAAAAAAAAACAGTTCCTTGCATAATAATTCTGCAATGGCAGAACTAGCGGAGTCAGAGGCGATTCTAGGGTTAGAGCTTTAGGGGTGCTGAGCACCCAATGAGCTCCTCTGCCACCACCCGCTCTTTTTTCCTACAGTAACCAATAATATGTATATTGTAAAATAGCTTTCATTTTAACATTGGTTCAACTAACCCCAAAATAAAGATTTTTTGGAGACCTTTCAGGCATGAAAATGGGTCAGGGGTGAAAAAGATGAGAAAATTATTACCCCTAGGGTCCGGGAGCATGCTCCCCGTTAGAATTTTTTTAAAATTACATATTTTAAAGCATCAATCTGGTGAGTTTTCAGATGCATTTTTTGCCAACCTTTTTATTTCTAATTAATGGTGAGCTAGCACATTTTTGCCATTAATGCCATATTAAAGTCTCAGGACAAAAGGTGGGCTACACCAGCAGTGTGGGTATGGCTTTATGTGAATATACAGTGTATCGTTTGCCTTTGTCAAAATGACAAATCTCCTAATTTATAACTTTTATGCCTACAACATATGGTAGGTTTATTAATAGTTTGTTAATTTGCAGCTTTTCTTTTAACAGTCCTTTAATTGAACCATTACCTTTACTATATGTCTAAAACAAAACACTTGTGACTCCTGGCACTAAGGGTTAAAGACGTTATCACCTTCATATTAGTCTACATGTGACAAACTAAAAAAATATTTATTGTCTAGTTTGATAGTCAGACAGTTAGTGATTTCACACATAACTTACCGGTAGCCTACTGGTGGTACAGTGATATGTAGTTTGTTTTCACTCTGTTCCAAACGCCATGTTTTCATGACGACTGACCAGAAAAGAAGCCCGTGATGTCATGTTTACATGACTCCCGATTGTTAAAATAAGTCTCAAATTAACGATAAATCATACAATAAACTTTAACAACGGAGACACACGTATGCAACTACCCACTGAGACGCACTGCATGCGTCTTGCGGAAGAACATTGTAACCGGCGCTACTTCTCTCCGTTTAAGTCTATGGACGAGTCACCCAGGTACTGTGCTACTCCGCAGCGCGCGGGTACCCGCCGGACTTAAATAATCCGAAAATAAACACTTATTATACGTGTACCATGGTGATTCATTATAAGACAAAAACACGACTTGAAAGATTGATTCGTGATGTACTCGCTCATTATAAACATAACGTAAACATTTTGTAAGATTTGAACAAAAAAGTTGCATCACAACACTATCTGATTCTCACTCTGCGCGTGTTTCACGCTGAATGACGGACGGGCTAGATGCAGGTACAGAGTAGAAGAGGATGACACCATTTGCTAAGCGGGGAGGTTTTCATTTTCTACCTTATTATATATTTTAAACCACAAACTACGGAGTATGTTTTGGACATTATTTAACCTGGTCAAAGACGAACGAACATTTTAGAATAATTAAATTTCTTGCCCCAAGTTTTAGGGGTGCTGAGCTCCTTTTTAGGGGTGCTGAAGCACCCCTAAAAAGGGGCTAGCCTCGCCCATGAGCGGAGTCAAGATTTTTTTTCTTTAAGCCCCACAAAAATCACGTTAGATACCAAACATGATAACAAAACAAATGGATAGTGGCTAACTAAGTCAACTGCAAGCAATCTGTGTTTTAAATTCACTTCACAAACGTGAATAGCGTAAAGAAAAATCTAGCAGCCTCAGAAACGATACATTAGACTTTAGCACTACCATTACTTTGAGATAAAACTGTTATACATAATATAAAAACTGTTATTATATAATTCATATAACTGAAACATAAATAACCAGTGTTTTGAGGACATTTACCTCAGTGGACGTGTTGCTCGACGAGGATTTGGTTGCGATTCAATCTTGAAGAGAAATATGCAGCGAAGCTCTCCCGCGGATTACTGACACCTATTGGTTATTTACTGGTACTACTGCCTTAACAATGACACTCCCAATGGATAAGGTAAGGATAATTTAATAGCATTTAATAGAGCCGTGTAATGACGTATAAATAATACATTTAGCAAAAAATTGTCTGATAGACTGGTTAATATACAACACATGACTTAATTTGGTATACAAACAACCAATTTGTAACCAAAGACTAGGCTATGTAAAATGTGAATTAACTTTTATTAGTAACTTTGGTAAGTTTCAGATTTCAATTCATAAATAACCTCGATGGGGGGGGCCCAAAAAATGCAGCCTGCCTAGTGTAGTCCATTTATTTAATCCGGCTCTGTCTATAGGTACTCAAGATTAACCAACATGAGATTAGCAGAAACACTGAGTGTTATGTAGCCTTTAAATTAGGTTTCTAAAATGTTTGTTAAAGTTTTTAACAAACATTTTAGAAGATGTGTGCGTACACTCATAAAAAACAATGTTCACTTAAAAAATGCAGCACTGCACTTTTAGCCCGTTTAGTTCAGAGCAGTACAAACCTTACATTGGGTGGTGGTCTAATAAATGTGTGAAGCACTGTACAGTAACCCACAACAAGCATACCAGAATATCATTTGGAAAGTCAGCAGATGTGGCATGATGTTTAAATAAAAAGTTCAATTATTGGTCAAAGCCATGCTAGCAGCAAAGCAGACATCATATTATGCCAACATGCTTTTTATCAGAACTCTCTTAATTACAGAGTCATTTTCATCATGAGTTCACCCTGTAAGTGAGGGCCGTCCTATCAAACAAATGCAGTCATGGGAAATGCAATTATCACAGAAATTGTGAAGCACGGTGACACTTCATTTCTCTTGGGTGAAGAAAAACACAATTAGATCACATCTAATTATTCATATACAGTGCCCTGTGATGTCATCCACATATTTCTGCTCATTCATAGCGAACTGGAAACCAACATGAAAACTTGTATAGATACAGTTGTGTTCAAAATTATTCAACCCCAACTGAAATTGATTGTTTTGGCCGGTTTGACATTGATTTTGATCATTCAGTCATCCTGCTTACAATTACATCAAAGAGGCATGTGTAGGTCAGACAAATATAACATAACATTTATTATGAAATAACCACAAATGTCTTTTCTGTGCTCACATCATTATCAGTTTTATTCAACCCCCAAGTGACATTCAATCTTAGTACTTAGTACAACATCCTTTAACAGTTAAAACAGCTTTTAAACATGAAGCATAGCTTGACACAAGTGTCTTGCAGCGATCTACGGGTATCTTCGCCCATTCATCATGGGCAAAAGCCTCCAGTTCAGTCACATTCTTAGGCTTGCGCACTGCAACTGCTTTCTTTAAGTCCCACCAGAGGTTCTCAATCGGATTTAAGGCTGGTGACTGCGATGGCCACTTCAAAATGTTCCAGCCTTTTTTCTGCAACCATGCTCTAGTGGATTTGGAGGTATGCTTGGGATCATTGTCCTGTTGAAAGGTCCAACGTCTCCCAAGCCTCAGGTTTGTGACGGACTGCAACACATTGTCATCCAATATCTCCTGGTACTGAAGAGAATTCATGGTACCTTGCACACGCTGAAGTTTCCCTGTACCTGCAGAAGCAAAACAGCCCCAAAGCATGATTGACCCCCCACCATGCTTCACAGTAGGCAAGGTGTTCTTTTCTTCATAGGCCTGGTTTTTCCTCCTCCAAACATAGCGTTGATCCATGGGCCCAAACAGTTCTAATTTTCCACAGAACACTATCCCAAAACTTCTGTGGTTTGTCCACATGACTTTTGGCATACTGCAGTCGACTCTTCTTATTCTTTGGAGACAGCAAGGGGTGCGCCTGGGAGTTCTGGCATGGAGGCCTTCAGTACGCAGGGTGCGCCGTATTGTCTGAGCAGAAACTTCAGTACCCACATCTGACAAATCTTTTCTCAGTTCCTCAGCAGTCACACGGGACTTTTTTCCACTCTACGCTTCAGATAGCGCACAGCAGTCGCAGTTAGCATCTTTTTTCTGCCACGACCAGGAAGCGTTTCAACAGTGCCCTTTGCCTTGAATTTGCGAATGATGCTTCCTATGGTGTCTCTTGGTATGTTTAACATCTTTGCAATCTTCTTATAGCCATTGCACTTCCTGTGAAGATTAATCACCTCTTCTCTTGTCTTCCTGGACCATTCTTTTGACTTCACCATGTTTGTAACCACACTAGTAAATGTTTAGAAGGAGTTGAGTATCACAGTCATTTTAAAGCTGCCTAATTGGTGCTTATTAGGCTTTATTGCTGTTCCCTGACATCGATAGGTGTTTTCAATACCTGATTGAAAATACTTCAATGAACCTCTGTTCTTCAGAGTGGTAGTTCTTTAAGGGGTTGAATAATTGTGTCAATGAAGAATTCACAAAAGAAACATTTACTACTATATTACAAAACCAATTGATGTCATTTTAGTTGCATATGGTTCTTTAAGAAGTCATTGTAGGATTTCATTCTGAATACAATTACAAATGTACACTAAATTCCCTAAAACCCTTAACAGCATTGGGGGGTTGAATAATTTTAAACACAACTGTATATAGATATATAGCTTAAAGGGGACGACTTTTTAAAGATGTAAAATAAATCTTTGGTGTCCCCAGATACGTGTAAAAAGTTTTAAATGAAAACATCATATAATTAATTTATTATAGGATGTTAAAATAGCCACTATGTAGGTGTAAGCAACCTTTTAAATGCAAATGAGCTGATTAAATGCAAACACTGATCACCATAATTGTGGTTTGTTGAAATTGAAACTCAATTGTGGTGTCAATTATTTCTTTCTTTTTCTCTTTCTCTCTCTCTGCACTTAATAGCAATACTGTGGTTGGATAGTACAGATTAAGGGGCGGTATTATCCCCTTCTGACATCACAAGGGGAGACAAATTTCAATGACCTATTTTTTCACAAGCTTGCAGAGAATGCTTTACCAAAACTAAGTTACTGGGTTGATCTTTTTCACATTTTATAGGTTAATAGAAGCACTGGGACCCAATTATAGAAATAGGGCTTGGGCGCCGCGTTGCATTCTGGGACATGGCGGCCATGTTGATGCCCTCGCGAAAGTACAGCAAGTCGAACAATGAGAAGCAGCAGAGTTGGGAGAATGAAAGAAAAAAGATGTTAAAATCACAAAAATGATGTGGACTTTACTGGGATATGTTAAATAGGGAAGCCAGGGACCGATATGTGGACAAAATTGGAACTATTAATGGTTTGGATCCATATGAAAAAAAAGAGTAATAAAAAGTATTTTTAAGATAACAGCGTGGTTGTTGTGAGAGCATGATTTCACGCCAATCTGTAAGCAAAGTCACGTACGACCTAGCTTCCCAACTCGCATAGTTAATGGCGCAATTTTGTAGTACTTAGTAGTATTTTCAATGTTCAATGTTGACTTAAGCTATAAATTAATATTCAGATGTTATACTTCACTGTCGTATATATAAATGTCATATGTCATGTATACACATTACTGAGGGTTTGAGGTTAATGTATGGTTTTCTGCATAGAATAAAACATAATGAAGTGTTGTCTTTATTTGTCATTTTTAATGTAACGTGTTGCTCTATTATTAATACATCAACGGTTTACCATGCTTGAAATAATAACAGCAAACTAGAAAATGCATTTCCGGAGGAACTGCAAAAGTGTGCTTGCTCTGGTGCTCAAGGCCGCGTTATCCTAATGGGCAACATGGGCTGCAGCCCAGGGCCTCGAACACTAGGGGGCCTCCGAGACAATTCTATTTTGAGTTTTTAAAAACATGATTGACGTAATTATGCGTAAGCGCTACCTAAAGCAGAGGCCCCCAACCACTGGGTCGCAAGAATGTTCTGAAAAAATGTGTATAACAGCTACGTAATAGCTTATGGGATATTTGTCCTTTAAGAGCCAACTTCAAATAACATCGATCATTTCCACTCTTGTACAAGGCTGCGGTCTCTCGTTTTCTCTCTCTCTCTCTCTCTCTCTCTCTCTCTCTCTCTCTCTCTACCAGCGCATCGGCAATCACATTGCTGTCTTTAGAGTTTGAGTATACAGCACTTCAAAACACAGAGGTATTATTTATGAATCATTTGCAAATGTACCTCGCAAATCATGTATACGTGAAGACGTTCAACCTGGTAACATCGCAAATTACTGAAAAGTAATTTCAGAATTACGGTATCCAGCGATCGTGACACCATGATCAAAATAAACTCTTTAACTGCAGTAATAATATTTTAACGGGTACACTTTTAACGTAGGTTTAAAAGGAACCTCAACAGTGTCAATCATCATTAAAATCATATCGTAAACGGCAGTCTCTGTGCCTATACGCGCCCGGCCGCAATTCTTCTGGCATCTCTCCTCATCATCTTCTTCTTCACTTAAACTTGGGGCTCGAACCCGACCTAAGGTCGAGCTGCCTTCAAAAACAGCGAGCCAAGTTCGTTTACCGTTAATAATTATGACTAAATATAGGCAGGCAATCTCGTGAAACAATGAAAGTAGGCTAAAACATTCCGCCAAAATATGGTTTTACACACCTATAGAAAATATACAATAAATAAAGCAATTATTAATTTTCCTAATGCATGATTTTTTTATCTTTACTTCTGTTTAAAACGTTATACATTTCGCAAAAGAGGATCTTCAGCACTTTTTCAGTTCGAACAGCAACTACAGGAGCTTGTTCAGTTTACTGCTCCAGTGTGCTTTTCCCAATGTGTAAATTGCATTATAAGAATCTTTCTCACCATACTTGTGTCGAATGCTTCGGGAGAAAGGTCATTTTCGAAATTGGAATAAACTGAGGTTGTCAAGTGAGTAAAAATTTTTGCATCAACTTGATTTTAATGATTTAATTAAGGAATTCTCTTTGAAAAAGAACAGAAAGAAGCTCTTTTAGTGGTGAGTTGTATTTAATAAATGTTATTTTCTGATTTGTAAGATTATAACTTGATACTATTGTTTAATTTAATTACATAATTTAATTACATTAATGTCAAGCGAGTATGACATTTTGCGTCAACTTGATTTTGATGATTTAGTCGAGGAATTCTCTTTAAAGAAGAGCAGAAAGAAGCACTTTTAGTTGCTTAATAAATGTTATTTTCTGTGCTGTTCTGATTGTAAAATTATTACTTGATAATATTGTTTAATTTGTTTAAATAATTTTAGGCTACTTTTGCATCAACTTGATTTTAATAATTTAATTGAGGAATTATATTTAAAGAAAAGCAGACAGAAGCATTTTTAGTTGTGAGTTGCATTTAATAAATGTTATTTTCTGGGCTGTTTCTGATTGTAAAATTATTACTTGATAATATTGTTTAATTTATTTAAATAATTTCAGCCTACTTTTACGTCAACTTGATTTTAATGATTTAACTGAGGAATTCTCTTTAAAGAATAGCAGACAGAAGCATTTTTAGTTGTGAGTTTTATTGAATGAATGTTATTTTCTGGGCTATTTCTGATTGTAAAATTATTACTTGATAATATTGTTTAATTTGTTTAAATAATTTTAGCCTACTTTTGCGTCAACTTGATTTTAATAATTTAATTGAGGAATTATATTTAAAGAAGAACAGACAGAAGCATTTTTAGTTGTGAGTTGCATTTAATAAATGTTATTTTCTGGGCTGTTTCTGATTGTAAAATTATTACTTGATAATATTGTTTAATTTATTTAAATAATTTCAGCCTACTTTTACGTCAACTTGATTTTAATGATTTAACTGAGGAATTCTCTTTAAAGAATAGCAGACAGAAGCATTTTTAGTTGTGAGTTTTATTGAATGAATGTTATTTTCTGGGCTATTTCTGATTGTAAAATTATTACTTGATAATATTGTTTAATTTGTTTAAATAATTTTAGCCTACTTTTGCGTCAACTTGATTTTAATAATTTAATTGAGGAATTATATTTAAAGAAGAACAGACAGAAGCACTTTTAGTTGTGAGTTGCATTTAATAAATGTTATTTTCTGGGCTGTTTTTAATTGTAAAATTATTACTTGATAATATTGTTTAATTTATTTAAATAATGTCAGCCTACTTTGCGTCAACTTGATTTTAATGATTTAATTGAGGAATTCTCTTTAAAGAAGAGCAGAAAGAAGCACTTTTTGATAATATTTGATAATATTGTTTAATTTATTTAAATAATTTTAGCCATTAAATGTTGCACATACGCTGTAAAAAAACACTGGATTTACTAACAAAATATAGACAGTGCATCGTTTTTGCATCCCCTTTTTTCAGTAAGTAAAAAATTAAGCAATGGGGCACTATATTTTTTAGTAAATACAGCCTTTATTTTTTTCAGTGTATATTGGGGGGCCTCAAACCAGCATTAGCCCAGGGCCTCACAAAGGCTTAACCCGGCACTGCTGGTGCTGCCGACTTAGTTTGTGCATCCTCACATTGGAGTCCCAAGTTCATGTACAAAGTTTGGTTTCAATACGTGAAAGCGTTCCTGAGATATAAACTACTTCCTTGTTTTGGCTCCGTCGACGCACATTTAGTTTGGGCTGTGACGGGCAACGCTTCCGAAAATCAAAAATCCTTCTAGTAACTTTTGTGAGGCTTGGTCCAAGGAAAGTGTACGTCGATTATCGTGAAGTTTGGACAACATTTGTGACCTGTGAAACTTTTTTAAGGTTTTGTGTTCTATCCAATATGGCGGAAGAATGACATCGATCTGTGACTTCATCTTCTCAAGCAACTTACACCGGTACTGCCCGAACATTTTAAAGTTTGAATGGTGTCTCTGTGTCAAACGGTCTAGAGCTCGCTAGAGCTGGCCAAAAAAATCTACCCGGGAAAAATAGCAAGCACACATAATTAATCATATTAAGACACACGACTGAGAGGAAGTATGTCTATAAACAGAGCACAGTAGTCCGAGTCCAGGAAAAGGGGCAATCAACAGGGCCGCCATGCCAAGTAATGACGTCACAAAGCCCGAGCCCTATTAACCATGGAAAAAAAATCCATGATATGTCCCTTTTAACATGAACTACGTGATGTGTCATTAGTCTTTGAATATCTATGTAATGCATACATTGAATGGATAGAAGATTCTCAGTAGAGGAAATCTCTGTGCATTCATGCCGATATAGAAACGATTTTTGAGAAATATTAAGATTACCAAAAGATTTGCATTTTATGCTGATGGAACATTAGTTCT
Source organism: Misgurnus anguillicaudatus (assembly GCF_027580225.2). NCBI lineage: Eukaryota > Metazoa > Chordata > Actinopteri > Cypriniformes > Cobitidae > Misgurnus > Misgurnus anguillicaudatus. The sequence goes on from NC_073339.2 coordinate 45,780,985, forward strand.
TATAAAATTGCTATAAATTAAGATTTAGAAGTAAGAAGTCAGGTCAACATCCAAAAGGGATTTCTCTCATCCAAGTGTCCCTTCCATTAGAAAAGATAACACATGATTATCACATCGCCAAAAAGTAAAAATAGCGCTATAAACCATTATGCTGTTACTTTGTTCAGGAAACTCAAAAGCAATTTTAAAATAAAAATAGATCCATATCTATTTCTAAGTTTTCTGAGGCAATGTGATTGATGGCTTTGTGTAAGTACCAGACTCAACTGATGTTGTCATTGCTGAAATTATATGAAATGCACATCAGATTATTACCCCGCCAGTCTCTAAAGTTTCATAATTCTGGAATCTTCCTCTACCTCGCTGACAACCCTATAAAAAAAGGAAATGACATATTTAGAGACCTACAGTTCGGTCGCTCTGACCTTTAAAAAGATCCCTTCTGAAAGCTCAGTCTATTAATCTCCGAGCAGCTCGATGACATTATATACTGTGTCTACATCAAAAATACTTCTCTGTGACTTACTGAATAGGTTTCTGCTGTGAATTACAGGGAAGATGTTCACTTCGGAAAAATAGTCTTGTATTCAGTTATTTTTTTCTTGGCTGTCGCAATGCTTTTATCATTACATCTGTTGCATGTACCCGGTGACCAAGTTGTATAAATTTGGCATGCTCTGAGATTCATCTATAAATGTTCCTGCCAATTTTTTTTTATGATACATCTTAAAGTTTTATTTACTAATATTTAATTGCTTTAAACTGTTGTGATTTTGTCTCTGTGGTTGAAGACAACATGACTTAAAAAGCAAACCTCTGAGCAGGAAAAAACGTTGTGCTTTTGGAGTACACCTACGTGATTTATATTTCATTGCATTGTCAGGGTAATAAACATTATGGCTGTAGTTTTTCTTCAATTTATGCCAAAACTACACTAAACCAACATAACAGATTGACAGACAGATGGTGATTTATGCACTTATGGATCCATATAAAATTCAATGCACATTACATTTTTGCATAAAATAGTTGCATTGCCTTTTATTCAATCTGCAATGTTGGAGAAATGCTGATAATATGAGTTTTAAATGAGATGAACATTATGCCACAATGCAAAGCTTTAAGGTCTTTACACACCGGGACGTTTTTCGTGCGCGTTTATCGTCGACGTTTAACGTCACGTTTTTCTGCTTGTTAATTCAAATATATAATTTCTAGCGTAGGCTAAAATATAACCTGGACATGTATTCTATGAAGATAACGAGAAAACAGTATTGCATGCACATTATGTCATCCTTCATGCATATATATTTATTTAAAAACACTGTATACATTTAAATAATGTACATATAAACAAACTGAGCTATGAGGTGTATGGTAGATGTGTGTATGGAGCAGGCCCTAAAAATGATCTTCAACAACACAAGGTGTTTATGGACAGACTGAAGGAGCTATTTCAGACCGAGACCGTACGTTCAGAAGATGCATAAAGCTGCCAGCGTTCTCAGGTGAACGGGAAGAGATGTCCACAGAGACGGCTTTCTTTATGCCTCGGTGCTGTCAGAGCTCATTATCGGACTTTTATATATGACTGAGCTGTCAACACAACAGAGACCCCTGTCTCCGGGCGTCCGGTCCATGCTGGAAGGTCCAAAAGTTTGTTAGTGGAGAGTTTGCTGCCGGCAGATCCACAGGGAATATCTGACTCCAGATGGGTAAGGATGTATAGAGGAGATCGCGTGGCATTGGACCGAACTTTAAAACGATTCTGCACAAACATCGCTTCTTCTGAAGATAAATAAGAAAGATAATACAAAGTCTGGGCCACTTCTGTTATGCAGAATCTAGTAAACACTGTAACCTTGAAAAATCTCATTATGAATGTTATGTTATTTAATTAAGGAAATAATTGTATTTAAAAAAAATACTTGGCTTTTGAAACGAAGCTCAGACACATACACTTTGAAATGTTGTTGTTATTATTATACTTATTTCTTTAATTTTATAAACATATAATTTAATGGGTGAAGCTACTGTAATACCATAAAACATCACAGAATCAATCAAACATTCATTGCTAATATTATGTAATACTGTTTTAGTTTAGTTTATAAAACAGGTATTAAAAGACAGAAAAATATTAAACATAAATGTAACATTAATGTAAACATATTTACATATTTATGTAAACATTAACATAAAAATAAATGGATTATCACCCAGACAGCAGATGACCCCTGGACAGATTCACACCGGAGTTGCCAAAGTACTGAAATTATTCAAATTAACCCCAATGTTCTCTTTACGGTACTGTTGTAATAATATAAAGACATATTGTAAAGACAGAAGAATTTTAAGCAAAGAGGAAAAATAAATGGATTACCACCCAGATGGCAGATGACTCCTGGCCAGATTTGCACCGGATCCACACCGGAGCTGCCAAAGCATTTAAATTATGAAAAATAACAGCAATGTTTACTTCAATTTACTATTTTACTATTATAAAGACATACAAATACAAATATTAAGCATAGAGGAAAAATAAACTGATTACCACCCAGAAAGAAGACAACTCCTGGCCAGATTCACACCGGATCTGCACCGGAGCTGCCAAAGTACTGAAATCATTAAAAATGAACCCCAATGTTCACTTCACTGTACTGTTGTAATAATAAAAAGACATATTGTAAAGACAGGAAAATATTAAGCATAGAGGAAAAATTATTTGATTAACACCCAGAAAGCAGAAGACTCCTGGCCAGATTCACACCGGATCTGCACCGGAGCTGCCAAAGTACTGAAATCATTAAAAATGAACCACAATGTTCACTTCACTGTACTGTTGTAATATTATAAAGAAATATTGTAAAGACAGGAAAATATTAACTCATTCACCGCCATTGACGAGTTATCTCGTCAATTATGAGTTAATATTTAAAGGCGGAGTCCACGATGTTTGAAAAACGCGTTGGAAAAGGAGACGGGCGGACTACCAAAACACACTTATAGCCAATCAAATCAAATCAAATGCCGGTTTGCGTATGTGTGGGGCGGGTCTATCAACAGAAGGTCCAGATTCTATTGGGGTAGGGGCGTGTTTGTTTAGGTGATTTCAAATATCAACATTGGCTTTCAAACATCATGGACTCCGCCTTTAACTAATAAATGTGCCTTTCTGGACGAATTTCAAAGTGAAAGTGTAATACCGCTTTTATCCACTTGATGGCGCCAAACCGAATTCATCAAAAACGGAAGTTAAAAAGATTTAGGGAATTATTTTTACTGCCTTTATGTTTGATAGTCATTCTGAGTCTGATCTCTAACATAAATTCCTTTAGAAAAACGCAATTTTTTAAGCTTTTTGCTCAAAATGTTGTATTTTTGAAGATAATTTAACCACTGAAATGTGGATATTTAAGTAGAAAAAGTAAATATATAATGAAACGTTTTTTCCCTATTTTGTTTGTTTGTTTGTTTGTTTATTGTTTGTTTGAAAGCAGAGGGTGTGTTCTTTAATTTGATATAATTTGTATGTTTACATATTTATAGAAGATAATTTTTCCTGCAAGGAATTTTGCGAAACTTTTGTTAAAATCACAAAAATGCAGGTGGGCAACTTTTCTCAAAAAGGCTGGCGGTGAATGAGTTAAGCATAGAGGAAAAATTATTTGATTAACACCCAGACACCAGATGACTCCTGCCCAGATCTGCACCGGATCCGCACCAAAGCTGCCACTGAAATTTTCTAAAATGAACCACAATGTTTACTTCACTGCATTTTTGCAATATTATAAAGACATGAAAATATTAAGCATATACCGTATAGATGAAAAATAAACCGATTACCACCCAGAAGGCAGCAGCCCCCGGCCAGATTTGCACCAGATCTGCACCGGAACTGCCAAAGCACTGAAATTATTAAAAATGAACCCCAATGTTCACTTCACTGTACTATTGTAATAATATAAAGACATATTTTAAAGGCAAGAAAATATTAAGCATAGAGGTAAAATCGTTTGATTAACACCCAGACAGCAGACGACTCTTGCCTAGATTTGCACTGGAGCTGCCAAAACACAGAGATTATTAAAAAATAACCCCAATGCTCACTTCACTTTACTATTAATATTATAAATACATATTGTAAAGACAGAAATATATTAATCATAGCGAAAAAACAAACTTATTACCACCCAGACAGCAGACGAATTCTGGCCAGATTTCCACCAGATCTGCACCGGAGCTGCCAAAGCACTGAAATAATTCAAAATTAACCCCAATGTACACTTCACTGTACTATAATAAATATATATTGCAAAGACAGAATATTGTAAAGACAGAAAAATATTAAGCAGAGAGGAAAAATCATTTGATTAACACCCCGACAGCAGACTCCTAGCCAGATTCACACCAGAGCTGCCAAAGCACTGAAATTATAAAAAAATTACCCCAATGTTCACTTCACTATTGTAATATTATAAAGACATTTTAAACACAAAATATTGTATGGACCAAAAAATCAGCCTAGAAAAAAAATCAACTTTTGATTAATAGCCAGCAGACGACTCCAGACCAGATTCACACCGGAGCTGCCAAAGTACTGAAATGATTAAAAATGAACCCCAATGTTCACATCACTGTACTGTTGTAATAATATAAATACATATTGTAAAGACAGGAAAATATTAAGCATAGAGGAAAAATAAACAAATTATCACCCATAAAGCAGACAACTCCTGGCCAGATTCACACCGGATCCGCACCGAAGCTCCCAAAGAACTGAAATTATAAAAAATGTACCCCAATGTTCACTTCACTGTACTAGTATTATAAAGACATATTGTAAATACAGAATATTGTAAAGACAGAAAAATACCAAGCATAGAGAAAAAAAAATATTTGATTAACACCCACGGCAGCAGACGACTCCTGGCCAGATTCGTACCGGATCCGCACCGGAGCTCCCAAAGCACTGAAATTATTACAAATGAACCCAAATGTTCACTTCACTGTACTATTGTAATATTATGAAGACATATTGTAAAGACAGAAGAATTCTAAGCATAGAGGAAAAATAAATGGATTATCACCCAGACAGCAGACGACTCCTTGCCAGATTTGCACCAGCTCCCAAACACTTAAATTATTAAAAGTAAACCCCACTGTTCACTTTATTATTGTAATATTATAAGGACATATTGTAAAGACAGAACAATTTTGAGCGTAGAAGGAAAATCATTTAATTAATACCCAGACAGCAGACGACTCCTGGCCAGATTTACACCGGATCCGAACCGGAGCTCCCAAAGCACTGAAATTATTAAAAATGAACCCCAATGTTCACTTCACTGTAATATTGTAATAAAAGAAAACCTGATCCACCTGCAGCAGAAGTCTGTTAGCATGCCATTTTGCAAGCCCGTCACGTAAGCAACACCGCATTTGTTTTGCCCTGTTTCTCTCACAACAAAGCCGTCTGGGTCCTTTAAAGCCCTGGGTATCGTGTTTAAATGATTGTTTACAAAAATTAAAAAATCCACCTTAATCAAAGAGACCTTTGCAATATGTATGTCTTGCACTTTTCTGTTTACCCTACTGGCTGTGTTCAGCACGTTCTGTGCATAAATGCATCAGCAAGTGTGGCTCCCCTGCAGTCCGCATGGTGTGATAATACTGTTACTCATATTTTATGATTATTAAGTACTATTTCTAATCTGATAAACACCTGAAAAGCCCCAAAACCAAACCGTGCCAAGTGTGAAAGGGGAAAAACACTCGCCGGGGTCTTATGTGTTGATGTGTGGAGGATCGATGGTAAAGGAAAACGCACTGCAGGCCATCGCCAAACCATCAACACATCTCTAAATATTAATATCATACGTTTATTTTTACATATTATTATGCATTATCGGATATAAAGTAGATATAAAAATCAAGTTCATTTGAAATCCCAGCATGCCTCGGTGAGAGCTGCTAGCAAGCCTGGAGGCTCATATTGTCTGAGAAGTTTACTTTCAAAAACACAATCTGCCTGAAAGTAAGGTAAGAGTTACCTTGCCTGACCTTCATCACCTTGCAATTAATCATGCATCAGATCAAAGACAGTCGCCCTTGGACTGTGTGACAAGTTTCTGCTTCCGTAACTCCACCTGGTGCCACCGGTGCACGACAGGTCGGCCCGTGTCTCTAAAGATTGGCGTAGAGGAAGGCAGATCCACAACATGGCACCTCGTGGCTTTGAGTTTTATTTAGTTTCTGTGATGGCCGCTTCTGCCGCACTTCAGTGCCTGCACAGCTGCTGTGCGCTGGTGCCCATCTGTTAAGGGTATTGTGTGTACTGTGTGCTGATCCCGAAGTCATTACCAACATTCTTTTCTTATACACTATTGTTCTTTTTACTAATTTGAAGTTTCACATCCAATCTGTCTCCGATACGCCAGGCGATGGGGAGGAGGGAGGCGGAGCGGGCGAGGGGTTCTGACCTGATTTCCGGGTTGTCGTCTTGAGGGGCCAGATGGTTTGAGAATCATTGCCCTGTCATGAATCATTAAGAACAAACAAACAAACAGTTATTGTATACTCGTGGCTCTACTGAGGAGAAAGCACAATATAAAATGTGTATATTTTAATGATTTTTTGTTTTGGCAGATGCCTTATCCTACAATACATTCAGTCTATGCAGGCCTATATATATAAACATTTCTAAACATTTGCTTATTTTACCTAAATTTTCTTTCAATTTTTTATAGAATTTGTGATATGTCCCAGACTAGAGACGGCTCCAGGCCAGATCCGCACTGAATCCGCCCCGGAGCTGCTGACTTCAGTGCGGATCAGGCACGGAGTCGTCTGCTGTCTGGGATGAAAATCTGTAAGTTGTTTACCAAAAGCGCTAGATAAATAAATTTTATTTGATTTGTATATATGGTCTCAAATTTCATGCAAACAAGCAACTATAGGTTGAGCTATAAGAAGCATTTTTAGGTTTTTTATTTCTTAATAATTATGTCTCATGTTGTGCTAGACCAACAAAAGATGGCCAAAATACTTTTGTATGAAAGCCTGAGTAAACAAGATTCTTACATGTAGCCATGTAGTCATCAGGCTTACATAAATCTGCAATACACAGCATTATTACAGATGTTTTATCAGTCGTCATGGCACAGGCAGTTTTATAATGGCATTAAAGACAACATGAAAGAGACGTCTTTGTCATTAAGATTGCTAATGATGTCCATGTGATATCTGCTAATATTATCCATGTAATTTAAGCCATTCGCTCAGTGTAATGTGTAAACAAGTGCAAGGTAATTTATTAGTGCTACAGCATTGATGGGCAGGTCAAACACAGAGACCAACTAATTTATTCCTCTTCATGTGTAAACAAATAATGCATCAGGACCCCGTTTACCATTTAAAGGATTACTACTCTTTCATAAAAATAAAATCTAGAAAATGTACGCACCCCAATGCCATCCAAGTTGTTTATGTTTAAGTTTTTTTGAGAAAAAACATTACAGAATTTTTCTCAATTTAATAGACTCAACTAAGGCATAAAGGTCTTATAGTGACACAATATTTATTTTTGGCAAGAACCTCAGCTCCACCCCAGTTCTGCCTCTGTACCCATTTTCGGTTATCCGCGCGTGATGCGGGGTGACGCGATCCCAAGATGGTGACGGCAGGCTCCGCCAAATATTGCTCTTCACAAACCTATGGGTGACATCACTACGTCCATATTTTTTACAGTCTATGTGAACCCAGGGAACACACATACTGATAAAAAAATTTATTCCTTAGCATCTGCCAAATGCATAAATGTACAATGAACTTCATGGCGTGAAACTATCCTATCTATTTTCTCTTTATTACAGTATGCAACCTGTGTGAATATTCTGCTTATTAACAGTTTCTACCACTGACAGCAATTCAGCAATTTTAATATGGTGAAATAAAGTTAGACAGCAGCCCTAAGAGAAACTGTGCAACTTCTGATAGGTTTGAATTTAACTTACCGGTAGAGCTCTCCAAAAAATGAGAGTAGATAATAAAATAAAAGAATAAAATCAAGACATACTCAGTATTAAAACCCGAGGGTTTCTCATAATGCACTGCAAATATAGATGTGTCAAAGCAAAGCCTTTCATCTACCAAAAATAAATTAAAATGTTTGGTTTAAGCAAGATAAGTAAAAGTTGTTAGCTTTTCCCTATGCATTGTTTCTGCAACAACAGTAATATATTATATAGAGTATCTGTTACAGGCTGATGCTTGCCCATTACATTTTTGTCTGCCTACAGTGGGCTGCATAACGATTAAACGCAACTAATCATTTGCAGAATAAAAGTTTTTGTTTACATCATATGTGTGTGTACAGTGTATAATAATTATGTATAAATACACCACACACATACATGTATAATTTTAATAATATATATATATATATATATATATATATATATATATATATATATATATATATATATATATATATATATATATATTAGTGCTGGGCAAAGATTAATCGCGATCAATCGCACACAAAACAAAAGTGATTTTTTTGCATAATATATGTGCGTGTACTGTGTCTGATTATATTTAACCACATACACATTCATATATTCATTTCAGAATTGTTTTACTTATATATAATTGTTTTTAATTTATTTGTAATATAGAATATATAAAAATATAAATAAATATATATAAACATGTAAATGTTTCTTAAATACATACATGAATGTGTGTGTATTTATTTATACATAATAATTACACACAACACATACTCATATATTATGCCAAAAATCCCCTTTATTTTGTATGCGATTAATCGCGATTAATCTTTGCCCAGCACTTATATATATATATATATATGAAGAGTTTGGTTCCAAAACGCGATAAACGCCATTTTTGAAAAAAATGAGTAACTGCCAAAATCAGTATTATATCAGGTCAGTAGTTAAAAGTAAATTCTTAATTTTACGCAAAATCCCATATCCGCCATGTTATTCTGTCATCTTTTCTCCCTTTTTTCCCAAAATGAGATAAACGCCACTCCTACTTTTTTACAGCACGCAATAAATCCATTCCTGAATTTACAGCCCACCAGTCATGCAATGTAAACAAACAATGGCGGCGTGCTGAGTACACGGAGTCCTAGTTTTCCTCATCTACTTTGTACTTCGTGATCAACAAACAGAACAAAATTATACTTTAATTGCATTGATAAAACTGTGATGGTTTTCTATGACGGGAAAGAAACGTAAGCCATCAACATCTAATAATTTCCGCGAGAGGCACTCAGGTGCTTGTTCTCCCGACAGCATCAAGCTTCTCATGCTAAAACATTGACCCCAGAGGATCTTATGAAAACTTTACATTATTTTACTCAAAGTCAACGAAAATCGAGCAGGACCAAAACATTTTACAGCTGATGTCTGTAAAAAAAATTTAAAGAGACGACGTCAAGTATAACCGCAGCAATGACAGTGATCTTAATATAACAAAGTAAGTGTTTTGATTAATGACAATAATGTTTATTTTTAATCATTGTATACCACTAGTCAACTAAATACATATAAATGGTAAAGATGAATGCACATTTATACATTGATTTAATAGATTTATAACATTTTAAAATAAAAAACTGTCATGGATTTATTGCATTTTGTGGAAAAAAAGAATTTGTTTTTATAATAAATCTTTGAAAATCAAGTTATGGATTTGAATTTTTTTTATGTTTTTATAACCTAAAGATGCTATGTGAAAGTTTGTAACAGAAAATAGTGGTTTTCATATTATCACTTTCTTGGTATAAAAAACACGTTTTTACCGAAATTTGTCAAAATGGATTTATTGCGGTTTGGAAACAAACTCTTCATATATATATATATATAATATATATATATATATATATATATATATATATATATATATATATATATATATATATATATATATATATATATATATATATATACATATAAAAATATAATACAATAATAAAATGTATATACATTTATACAACAGTTCTTTCTGGTTCTCGAATCTGATTGGCTAAGAGCTATGCGATATTGTGCTGATATTGGCACTGTAACCGCTTCACCTTTCGTATCATTCCGCCACCTAGTGAATGGAGGTCCTAAGCAGGCTCATCTCTGAATGGAAAAACACAGACGCGCTGTTTGAATCACTCTCCGTGTGTCTCATTATTTTACTAGCTCATAAATCAGTCTGTGAATCCCCAATCGGAAGTTATTATTCCTTCAAAGATCAGCGCTCTTGGATGTTACGTTAAAGTTAATGGGAGAAATGTCTTGTCACATCGTGTGGACGATTAACACTTGGAAAGAGGAATATAAACACTTGTTTTTTTTCTGGAGCTATATTTCTTATTAGAACGCGAAAACACCGTGGAACTGCAGGTAAGCACCGCAGCTTTTAAATGTGGACATTGATCATTTACTTTATCGTGACGTGACTATTAAAACATGTTATGAGATATCGCCACTGATATATTTATAAGCAGCATGCAAAAACATCTCTCTGACACTTATAAAAAACCGTTTTATATAGTACTGACAAGAACAAAGTTTAATAATAATAATAATCGAGTGCTCGTATCGCGTTAAGAATAAATGAGAAAGCAATAGTAACGTTATACAAGTAGTTTTATTAACTTTTACCTCGCGCCAAAACAATAACAACACAAAGGACACTAAATATGAATAAAAAAACAAGTACTAGTTTGATCATGACACCAAATACTGCTGATTTGATCTCATTTTGACGATCATAAACAAACAAGGCCAACAGGAGAGCCAGGGTATCTCTGTCAGAGATGTAGCCCAGAGAGGGCGGTGGTCAGCGGGGCGAGTGAACACTGACGTCCGCTCATGCTTTGGTTCTCATTCGTACCGAATCTCACTAAGCAAACGTTCAAACAGGCGCTATCTTTACTAATCGACTGCAGATTTAAATATAATACATATACATTCTCGACTGAACTAATCTTAAAACTACACTTTGTGACCAAGAAACGGTAATATAAAGTAACGGCTTTTCCGTCCATTGAGTTGTTATGAGCTTCAAAGCAGCCGAAAGTTTTACCTGTCATTCTGGCCGCCCTCAAATCCGTGGCGGAAGAAGTAGTTCTCAAACAAAGAGGCTTTTAAAATAACTCCGTTGTTGTTTTCTAGTTTTCGTTTTTTAAACGTGTGCCGTCGAACTGTTGTATAAAAGCAATATCGCTCTCGGAGTCGTGTGATATTCATTTTCGGTGAACCATCACTTTAAATCTGTTCTGAATCCATATTGTTTTCAAGACCGACGGATGAAGTGATACAAATTTAAATCTGATGTGGCTGTGCGATCACAATTAAACTCATGAATTTCACCTGTGATATTTAAATTGTAATTTTACAGACACATAAATGAAAGCGTATCTCTGCACGGTTGTGGCCGGCCGTTGCTCGGTTACATTCTGTCAAGTGATGATGAGTCTGAGTCACTGAGGCAGATTGCTCTCATTAATTCTACTGTAAACCTCAACGGGACCCAGCGCAGAATATATTAAATAAAAATCCTCAGGGGTGAAGTGTTGTGCAGAAGGCCTTAAGTTTGTTGAAGGCCAGATGGTGAACTTTATTTGTTTTAAAGCTTGACGTTTAAAACTTTGCTCCTTCCAGCTACACTGGCCAACTTTTAAAAAAAATGCATACATTACTTTATTATTTGCATGGGCTGGTAAATATATACTGTACACATCTTAAAGGGATAGTTCACCCAATAATGAAAATAATATCATTAATGACTCACCCTCATGTCGTGGCAAACTTGTAAGACTTCCGTTCATCTTCAGAACACAGTTTAAGATGTTTTATATTTAGTCCAAGAGCTTGTTGACCCTTCATTGAAAATCTATGTACGGTATACTGTCCATGTCCAGGAAGATAATATAAACATCATCAAAGAAGTCCATGTGACATCAGTGGGTCAGTTAGAATGTGTTACAGCATCGAAAATACATTTTGGTCCAAAAATAACAAAAAATACGACTTTATTCAGCATTGTCATTTACAGCCTGAGGGAGACGCACGCGGTCAGTTTGAAAAAAAAAACTTCACAAACATGTCTGAGGATGTCACATGAACTGCTTTGATGATGTTTTTATTACCTTTCTGGACATGAACAGTGTACTGTATATGGATTTTCAAAGAAGGGTCAACAAGCTCTCAGACTGAATATAAAACATCTTGAACTGTGTTCCGAAGATGAACGGAGATCTTACGAGTTTGGAATGACATGAGGGTGAGTCATTAATGACATTATTTCATTTTTGGGTGAACTTTCCCTTTAACCTCATACTTAATCCAAACTCTATATACATACAATATATGAAGAGCTCTTTTCCAAAACGCGATAAACGCCATTTAAAAAAAAAATGAGTTTGTCATGTCATTTGGCTGTGTACTGAACCTATTCACTGCTCCATGAACGTTTCATGCCAAATCACCACATTTCCTTGTTAAAATGTAGGTACAAGATGCCGTTCTTTTCCAAAACGCGATAAGCGCAGAGTCTATTTTTAGCCTAAACGCGATTTTTCCTCTCGACCAATCAGAACTCGATGAGCGTTCGACACAATCCAATGGCGGCGCTCTGAACAGATGTTCATTCATTACTCAAAATGAGGATTAATGTCATGTTAATACATCAACCTGAGAAGGTACCCGTTTGCAAGGCGATCTTCATCAAAGTGTTTGGTATGTACAACTTTAGTTTCAGAACTGGCTCGTTTAATACCGTTTTGTACGTTCGCGATAAAGTTTTTTTTCCTGCGAAGAAGCCTGCTAACGTAACATAGACAGACTGGCATTTGATACATTGACCAATGTTGTGCAAAAGTACAAAATGTGGGTAGGGAACAATGCATGGATATCTGTGAAGTTGTGCCTTTTGGATTGGACATTATGAGCACGTTGTTACATGGTATGTCATTGAGAGCAGATCGAGGGGAGCTCGCTATGTTTGCGTGTGAGGTTAATACAAACTGTGTGTAGACGAGAGAGAGAGAGAGAGAGAGAGAGAGAGAGAGAGAGAGAGAGAGAGAGAGAGAGAGAGAGAGAGAGAGAGAGAGAGAGAGAGAGAGAGAGAGAGATGTGAAATATATTAAGCAAAAGAGGTTCCTAACGCCCTGCTAAGGAGAAAACTGAAATGGTGGAAGGAGTAATAGCAAGTTAGTTATGTGTAATTCTGTTTTTTTTTTCATACTGGCTCCAATGTATATCACAATCTGAATAATTTACTTATTCATTTATAGTATGAAGAGTCCCTGTGTATATGTTGGATGTTCTCTTATTTGTTTTTTTGTTTGTTTTTTAAAGAAAAAACATCAATTTATGGAAAAAATTTATGGATTTATAGCGTTTTGAAAAAAAATACAATTATCTTTGAATTTATAATCAACAATATTGTTGTTTGATTTAATAATTATTATTCAACATGTTCAGATTGAGCAAAAAAACAATTATAACAGAATAAATTGAATATTCACAAAATGTGTGGGTCTAGGTAAAAAATGTACTTTTTCTGAAAACTATTGAAATGGATTTATAGCGTTTTGGAAAAGAGCTCTTCATATACATGACCCTAGACCACAAAATCAGTCATACAAAGCTGCACAAGTTTTAGCATTTTAGCATTAGCACACATAAAATTTTATGGGTCAAAATGATACATTTTTATGCCAAAAATCATTAGGATAAATGTATTTATTATTAGTAATATGTGTTACTAAGGACTTCATTTGGACAACCTTAAAGGTGATTTAGGGCCCTATAAAATCTGTTTTATTTTTTTCCAAATTCCGTTTAATCCGTTTTAATTTTTGGCAATTTTTTTTTTACCCTTTACTGTTATTTTAGTCATAAATGAGTGTGCCTTTAATGTTGATGATTAAAATGTAAATTATTTTGGGGAAAACGGGATAACACGATTACTTAATGACTGTAAAACATGCATTTACACACGCACATACACACGCGCACGCACACACACACAACTCAATTCAATGCATTGTTTAGTATTGTTGCAGAATGCTACAACAAGGTGTCAAAGCAGTGGTGCCTTCAGAAGTGCCTTAAACACATCGGTCCAGCGGAACGCGATACATATTTTATACACAATCGCTTGAAATACATATAACTTTACAAACATACACAGGATTGTGATCTGACTTCGGACAGCATGAGCGCGCAGCTCTTTGCACGTGCGAGCGAAAGAGAGACAGAGAGCGGCGGGCATGATGCAGATGATTATATTTTAAATCCGAGGGATAGTTAGTCTGCCTCAGCTCGCTTGAAATGCATAAAACTGAACAAATACACGAGGATTTGTGTTTGGACTTCGGACAGATACGAGAGTGCGTGCACATGAGAGAGGTACAGTGAGACAGACGTGGATGAGAGAGTGCATGTAACTTTGCGCTCACAGTGAACAGAATGTTGACAAAACTTACAAAATAACAGTTTTCTGTTCACACAAAAGTCATGTGGGAACTGCTCAGAACTGGGCTTTGCGTCGAATTTATTAATTTTTTCACTGACGAAAGCAGAGTCGTGGAAAGCCTCTATGGTTTCAGTGCTTTGGAGGGGGTCTGAAATGATGGAAGGGGGTATGTCGCCCAGATTTACTTACCCCGGTCTGCATTTCCCCCAGACATACGTTCGTCTCCCACACAAAAACCAAATTTTATTCAAAATATGTAAAATTCCGTGAAATTTCACGCACTCGATTCCGTGTTAATTTGCCGTGATCGTGGAAATTATAGGCCCCTAGTGATTTACTCAATATTTAGATTTTTTCATCTTCAGATTCCAGATTTGTAAATAGTTGTATCTCCGCCAAATATTGTACTATCCTAACAAATTAACCATCAATGGAAAACTTATTTATTCAGATGATGTAAAAATCTCAAATTAAAACAATGTATCCTTTTGACTGATTTTGTGGTCCAGAGTCACATATTGCACAGCTGATAATAGCAGTTTATCATATGCCAGACAATTTAAAGCTTAAAACTGTTTATGGTTATTTTCAAAAAGGAAAACAAAAATCAATATGAGGTATTTGCTCGAAAATCAGTAGGGTTTTGTTCACCATTTTGATTATTATGTATCCACTGCTAGTCTATTTATAAAAACAATCTACAGTTTTGTTCTCCCCTAAACAATGTTCAAATAAATGCCCTAGTGCTATTTTAGTAGGCACTTACTTGACTACTTATTTGAATGACGCACTTGCATGCAGAAAAAAGTACAAAAGTTGTCAGTGGCATGGTAACTTTTAAAATAGGTAACATTTAGGTACAGATATGGATACATTTTGTACCAATATGTACTTTTGAGGTACAACAGTGTACTTTTGGAAAGGGTACAGCTTCAAGGACAGCTTTTTTGTAAGAGTTTAGTTGCATTCAAAATCAGTCATCTATGAGGTTTTATTTGATGTTTATTGCTTTTAGGAGTTATTTCTGGTATATATGCAATAAACAGAGAGGTAGCTGGTTTGAAATGAGCTTTCGTATCACATTTTATTTAAGAACTATATAGAAAATGTAAAGTAATATCTCTTCTCTTTTATGTATTCTTTCTCTTTAGCATCAATCCTGAATGCTCACCAGAACATTGTCTGGTGAGAAGTACAGCAAATTTTTCGCCAGCTTCAAACCTAAAATATTTGACGAGGCTTTAGCTGGCAGCTTTTGAATGAGTTTAAATAAAATCATTATTAAAGGCTCTTTCACAGTTTTTTGTTTCGTCGTACTTGCTGACAGACTGTATAGGTGTTCAAATAAATAGTGTAATTTCGGTCTTAATTCCTGGCATTGACGGTGTCTGGGCTTTATGGAAATGACAAATTGAAAAGCTTATTCAACAATATTCATGGCAGATTCTTGCTTCTACATTTAGATTAAAAAGTATTGAAGCATGAATGTCTATTATATTCTAACATTTCATATTTTTTAAAAGACTAGTTTAATCTTTTACCGGGATTTTATTGTGTCTAGCAGCTCATGAATTCATGTTAAACATCCATTAATGACAGCAAATATAGCAAGAAAATAAGAGAACATGTTTAGTTATAGAGAACAAAATAATACCCCATTAACTCCTAGTGAATCATATTGTGTATCATACAGCGTATTTCTCACTGTAGGCTTAAATTGAGAATAAAATAAAAGACATCTTGGTAACACTTCTGTATCGATTTACACCAATAACTTGAAAATATATATATATTTTTTTTTGTAATGTAATAGGGGGATTGAAGTTGAAGTTGTCTGCATGTATATGGGCTGTCACACAGTGCATTGAGGTGAGTTATTTTGCATTTAAAATCCAATTTCTTACTTATGGCTCGTCAAACAATGAGTAGGACATGCAAAACATCATCACTAATAATATTTCTGCTTTATTTGTCTCATTGGCAATAGAAAGTCAAGTTAAGTGCATTGCATTGTGGGATACAGTAATCCAAAGTGTGCTCTTCTGTATAATGCACATTTTGGCAGCTGTGTTGATCTTGCCTGCATACAATTTAAATTCTGTATGTAACATAAACCTTTTTTTTTTCATTTTCATTAAGTCACAGTCTTTTTATAGCAGTAGTAACCAAACTCTGTCTAACATTAATCCAAATGCATTTTACAAAATCTGCAGTATTTTAACGCCACTAAATGTTTCCTCAGGCTTAATGGTTAATGAAGTCATTAGCTTCGGTTTAAATGCGGACTATAAATTGTATGCAGAAGTTAAATAGGATAATGTAAAAATAATGTGGAAAGTATGTATAAATAGTCAGTAGGCTCAGTATGATATTTTTATATAAAAATGTTTACCCATCCCTCTAAACATGTGACGCACACTTAATATGTGCTTTATATTTAAAACATATTATAAAACATGACTGCATTCTTAAGTCACATGTTCCTCTGCTTTTTTCACTAAACATCAGCACATCTGGAGGCTACACATCACATGGCTGTGATTCACAACATGTGATCCATTCTGTACGATTAGCAAAGGCTCGTTTTCCCAAACAACTAATGCATATCAGATAAATTTTAGTGCCTCTCTGAACACACACTCTACTGTTACAGCAGAGCTGTCTGTATCCGTGCCAGTCGAATATGAATTAGTCGGCCAAGTGGAAACTTTAAAATGCAACATTTCATTTCAACCAGCCAGAGCTAAGTCTCTAGATGAGTCTCTGCTGAAGCATTGATTTTATGCATTATAGCGCATTTAAGTTATGCATTTTATCGGAGTGCGTATTCCCTAGGAATCAAACCTATGACCTTTGCACTGCTAATGCAATCTCTACCAGTTTAGCTACGGTATGGGAACAGTTGTAAAGTATTGTACTTTAGAGAAACAAATAAATAAATAAATGTTTGTCAACTTGGCTATATAATTATATTAATGCACCACTTGTAATGTTTCTCAGCCGCTGTCACTGTTAAACTGATCACCTTAATAACACTGACTGACAAGGATATTTTTAAACAAAATTGGATTTAAAATGCAAAACAACTACAAAATTTCCCGATGCATGTGACAGCCCATCAAAACTTGATAATTTCACATGCCCGTAAAAAAACACACGGGTTGCACATGATTGAATGAATTTTTCTTGAAATTATTATTTTTTAAGTTGTTGGATCAATAATTAAATTATGTACACCGTTTCAACATGATTGAATCAAGTTTATAATGAATGATAATTAAGGTTAATTTGATTTTAAGAAAACTTAATTCAATCATGCAACCAATGTTTTTTTCAGTACATTTCACAAGATACTGTACAAATTCATCATTCATTATTTTGTTAAAAGTAAGTCATGTCAAATTTATTTATTTTATGGTTTTTAATATTGGTTCAAAGCTGCTTTACATGAAATAAAGAAACCACAGAACAAAGAAAAATTATTTAAAGGCAAAAACTGGATTTTTGGAAACAATTGTATGTTTGAAAAATGAAATTATATATTTTATGATAATTTATTTTAACTCTTTCCCCGCCATTGACGAGATATCTCTGCTAATATCTCGTCAATCGTAATATCTTGCTAGATATCTCGTCAATCAAGAGAAAACGCTTCCCCGCCAATGACGAGTATTTCCGTCTTTCCGCAATACCGCTATTATACACTAGGTGGCGCTCTTCTGCAACTTTTTGAAACCGGAAGTATTGCCCTATGGCAAGCTGCTGCATGTCCGTGTCTGTTTTAAAGATCGCTCTGAATGGGATCTCTATGAAAAGTCCGTCACAAAAATGGAATTATCTCTGCTTTTTGCTCAAAATGTGGTGTTTTTGCAGAAACCTACCCATATTCAAAAGCTGATTACAAAAGAACCACTGAAGGTAGGATGAAATGGGTTTTTTGTTTGAAAGCAGATGGTCTGTTCTTTCATTTGGTATATTGAATGTTTATATATTTGAAGAAGAACATTTTCTGGAAGGCATTAAACTTTTGTGAAAATCATGAAAAACGCTGGCGCTGGCTGGCAACTTTTTTAAAAAACGCTGGCGGTGAAAGAGTTAATGTATTTTACTTTAAGCTGGTTTATTTCAGCACTAACAACATAAACAAACGGCTTTTAGTCATATTTATATGTACATAATTATTATACACATACATATATTATTTTAACAAAAACATTTATTCTGCAAACGATTAGTCAGGACTAATCGTGAGGCAGCACTAGGTGATCCACGATTGCCTTCTCCCTTCATCTTTAGGAAACCAAAGCATTTGTTATTTTCTATGAAGTATTTGTTCCAGAAAACATGATTGTCCCTAACACTCTTCAGTCACTAAATTAAAGTGAAGAACAAACGCTTGCTGTAAATCTTTTGTCAAGCTTTCAATAGCAGCACCCTGAGCAATAACACAAACTCCAACTGTAATGAGACCAAAAAGACAACTGAAAAAAAGACCAAACACCAGAGCCTGACCTCAATGATGCAAACAAAAACATGATAAAACATCCATTCATTATTAGTGTACAGTGTTATTAAACAGTGAACATTACAAGTGGTTTTCACGCTATGTCTGGTATATTCATAATAGTACTGTATATTAATAATGCTATGCTAATCGAGCATAGCCTACAGCATAAATAGCATGAAATAGTTTGTTTTCGGTCTCATTTTGTGATCCAAAGCAAAATCAGATCACGCATGGTTGTTTAAAGCACTCGACTTTTGATGTTATAAAGTGAGTTTTATTATAAATGCTTTTATTTGTCATGTTTTGTTGGTGTGCTTAGCTAACATACTAGCTGTTCTGTAAACACCTGCTGTCTGGAGATATGAGATATATATTTTTAGGAATAATTTCGACTGTTAAGCTTCTTTTAGGTAAGTTTGTTTTTGTAAGAAAGGCATTTAATAAAAAGAAAGTGAATTGAGACTTTTAATCAAAGAAATGAGGGAATAAAACACTAAATAGAATGTGTGAGTAATTAATAATAATAATAATTGAATAAACATTTAGACAGCAATATCCCAGATTAAAAGTTGTTAATGACTCATCCGGATACTTATTTAATATGTCCGTTTGAAACACGGAACAATAGGAAAGTAAACTTAAAGGATGCTTGTGATATATATATAAATAAAAAAACTCTACCTTAGCATTTTTGCTGTTTTCTCTAGATAAATTTACATGACATGGGTCTAAAAACATTTCATTTAGTTTTTCATAAAAATATTTCATATACCTGTATGTTTTGTGGAGTTAATAAAAAAAGTATAATTTAAGCTTTCTATAACAATTTTTTTTCATTATGACAGTAACTAATTTTGACCTCTTAATAAACTTCCAAGTGTCTGTTTTCAAATGAGACCAAACTTATGATTTTAGTGTAAAGACTTTATAAACTGTATCTATTTTAGTTGGCGATTATTATTATTTTTTTGTGGGGGGTTCAGAAACGGATATTCAGGTTAATAGGTTAATATAATTATATGATATCTCACATACCTGTGCAGTACATTTCAAAGAAAAAAAGACAAAAATAATTAAATTCACCTACATTATTTTGTACTGTATGCACGTAACTATGTATTATCAGCAGTAGTATAATTGGTTAAAACGTTAAGTGGATAAATATTTATGTGCTTAAAATTAGGGTTGAAGATTTTAGGGAATTTTGTAAACTTTCCATTTAAATCACACGGGAATATATAGGAACTGTAGCACATGGAAAGATGAGTCGGATGTTAAGGAAGCTAAGGTTTGTATGCGATACAGTTTGTATAAATTATCTAAAATTTACAAATAATTTCCTTTTAAATTCCAACTTGGAATATTTCCAAAATTCCCGAGCCTTTCAACCCTACTTAAAGTCAAAATTTCTTCATATCTGCCATGTGTTTTGGGTTAATGATGGTGGGCCTGAGATGGCAGAGACTTCACAAGTTTGTGCCAAACCTAATGATTCATATCTGTATAATTTGAGAATAATCCAAAAGCATCAATCTTTGTTTTGAAGTATGTCAAACTCTAGGCTCTTATCCAGGTATTAAGTAGACTTTAAGGAGCAGTTTCCCAGAAAGGTTTAAGATTAATTTACAACCAGGCCTTAGTTATATTAGGACCTACCTGTACCTATACTGTCAGAAGAAAAGGATGAAATGCCATCACTGGGACAGTACCCTTTAACTCATTCACCGCCAGCCTTTTTGAGAAAAGTTGCCCACCTGCATTTTTGTGATTTTAACAAAAGTTTCACAAAATTCCTTGCAGGAAAAATTATCTTCTGTAAATATATAAACAAACAAATTATATCAAATTAAAGAACACACCCTTTGCTTTTAAACAAACAATAAATAAACAAACAAACAAACAAAATGGGGAAAAAACGTTTCATTATATATTTACTTTTTCCACTTAATGTAACCACTGAAATATTGATATTTCTCTTCAAAAATACAACATTTTGAGGAAAAAGCTTAAAAAATTGCGTTTTTGTAAAGTAATTTATGTTAGATATCAGACTCAGAATGACTATCAAACATAAAGGCAGTTCAAATAAATCATTACTTCTTTTTAACTTCCGTTTTTGATAAATTCGGTTTTGGCCATCCAGTGGATAAAAGCGGTATTACACTTTCACTTTGAAATTCGTCCAGAAAAGCATATTTATTAGTTAAATATTAACTCATAATTGACGAGATAACTCGTCAATGGCGGGGAATGAGTTAAAAATTGATACAGTTATTATATCACACAAACCTCTGCTTACCAGTCTCACAAAATTACATACCTATAGGCACATAATTTTTGATTCTTTTTCGTGATACTGTAACGAATTTACGTGTTTTTCCGTGATCGTATCACAAATTTCTGTTTACGTGTCAATGTCACGTATTGGTTACTCAATTGTTTTTCACTTCGGTTTAGGGTTAGATTTGGTGTTTGCGTTAGGATGTCACTTTAAGTATTTGTTTATACATTTTTTTTTTCTAAAATTTAAGCCATTGTCACCTGGCTTTAAGGTTAGAGCTGGGTTTGGGTAAGGACGTCATTTTATGTAAATCTAACCCTAAACAATGGTAAGAAAAAAGGAAAACAGTTGAGTAACCAATAGGTGACAATGACACATAAACAGAAATTCATGATATGATCACGAAAAAACGCGAAAATCCTTGACAGTATCACGAAAAAGAATAAACAAATTACGTGCCTATAGGTATGTAATTTCGTGAGACTGGGCTGTCCTATCATGAGGTCTTCAAAAACTGTATGAATTGCAACCACACAGGCTTTATTATCTATTGTTGGCATGTAATATAATCCATTAATAAATCCGTATACTGTATATTGAAATTTCAGGAAATATATTGAATGCACATTTGTTTGAATGTCTGTCAAGGTCAAGCTCATCTTACTTCAATAATACAGTCTTTTGCTTTCGTAAAGTACTTTTACTAGGAAAAGTATTGTGTGGGGCTGAAATATCTACATAAAGTTCTAGACAGACAGTTTTCTTCCTACACCCGCTTTCGAAGAAATTATGCCATAATTTTTATGAATTGTTTATGTGAAGAACTTGAACACTTTTCATTGCACTTTGAAACAAACAAGCGCATCTTACAGAATGAGAAAATTAAGAGCTCACAGGTACGAGTTTCTTTAAATAACAGAACAATGTGTTTGTGATTACAATTACAGTAACACAATCCTGCTCAAATTACTTATTATTACTGTTTAAAGGAGCAGTTATGTAGGGGAAGGGTTTATGATTCCCTCTTGAAACATTGTGAACTCATTAAGTTCCTTTGATCTAAATGATACTGATCCGATAGTCCAACACTTAACCATACAAACAAGCTTAATTTTGTATAAATCTCATCCTATAAATTCTGTCCTGAATGCAATCATTTAATCAGCTGTAAGTTTGTACTCGGCCATAATGTTTAAATTACAGTTGAATGATAACTTTTGCTTGCATTGTTAGTTCGACAACTCATACCTGTTATCCCAACACTGCTGATCAACTTAATGGATGTGTCTGACGCTGTTATCACTTCGGCAGCACGTACAAACTCAATAAAATAAGTTCACTCGCTGACACAGACTATGATCGATATATATCCAGCAAGATGGATGCAATATTTTCTGTTCTGTCTCCGTTTGTCACTCACTCCAGAAAACATTGTTTTTATTTTGCTGACAATATGGACAATGTGAAATTAAATGCTCTTAGACGTGCAATAAAGCACACGTTGATGGATGTTATCTAAAGAAGAAAACCTTCACTGTTTGGCTTTAGGCAACTTGGAGCACTTAATAATGCACAGATCAATTATAATTATTTTTATTCTCTTTTGTGACTTTGGCTGTTATTGTTTATGTATGGTAGAGATTTCTGGAGAGATTGTTCTCATGTTGATGTTAGTATTGTTCTTTAGGCTCATAATAGCCTTCAATACTCTCTTTAAGATGATAGACTTGACAATTGTTTGAAAACATGCCATCAGCATTATTATTGCTTCAAGTTAGTCCGATAAACATGTCTAAAGCATCTTTTATACTCAATTTACTCATCAAAAAAGATTTTAACAATAGCTGCATTTCTAACACAGTCTCACACCCATGGCGTCAATATTTGACGACACTTGACCATGCGTCAACACGTTGACGCGGAGGGCATACCTTTCGCGTCACTTTTGACGAACTGGGGACTTCAATACTATTAGGTACGCGAAATTAAACAGTTGTCACCTGACATTGGGGTTAGGGATAGGTTTGGGTAGGGATGTCATTATGTAAATCTAACCCTAAACCGACGCGAAAATGGTAGAAAATGGTAAGAAAATAGGAAAGAGAATTTCGCGTACCTAATAGTATTGAAGTCCCCAGTTCGTCAAAAAGTGACGCGAAAGGTATACCCTCCGCGTCAACATATTGACGCATGGTCAAGTGTCGTCAAATATTGACGCCATGGGGTGAGACTGGGTTGGCATTTCCATACCCTTCAATTTAAAATAGCGAATTGAAATGCGTCCAATGGAAAAGCGGCAATTTCGCATAAACTCCCATATGTTTGTTTTCATGCTTGAGTGAGGTGGTTTCTCTGGGAATTTGAAAAAAGGAATATATATATATATATATATATATATATATATATATATATATATATATATATATAAGGAGCGCTGAGAGCGGAAAAGCACCCGACGTCATTCGCGTCTTTCCATTGTCCAATCAAATAAGGGGAGAGGTGGGCCTTTCGTTGTTGTGACAGAAGTTTTGGGTTGTTTGTACACCTCTTACCCTCAAACAAGGTCAAATGGAAAAGCGGCAATTTCGCATAAACTCCCATATATTTGTTTTCATGCTTGAGTGAGGTGGTTTCTCTGGGAATTTGAAAAAAGGAATATATATACACTGTAAAAAATTCTGTAGAAATTACAATGTTATTGCAGCTGGGTTGCCGGTAATTTACCGTAGATTTAAATTTATGTTATTTACTGTCGAGAGTTTGTTCAAAGTTAAATAAATTTTAAATATTAACAAGTCTTTATCTTTACAGAATAAAACTATACAATAACAGCCTCATGCAAAGCATTCTGGGGACCAGAAATCATCATCAACCTTTTTCTGTTTTTTGCTTCAGATTTTGTTTTCCAGAATGTTTTGCTTGATGCTGTGTTTTTAGTTTTACTCTGTAAAGACAAAGACTTGTAAATGTTTAATGTTCATTTAACTTTGAACAAAATGTTGCCAGTAAAAAACATAAATTTAAATCTACGGTAAGTTACCGGCAACCCAGCTGCAATTTCTACGGATTTTTTTTTACAGTGATATATATATATATATATATATATATATATAAGGAGCGCTGAGAGCGGAAAAGCACCCGACGTCATTCGCGTCTTTCCATTGTCCAATCAAATAAGGGGAGAGGTGGGCCTTTCGTTGTTGTGACAGAAGTTTTGGGTTGTTTGTACACCTCTTACCCTCAAACAAGGTCAGAGCAAGCACCCTCTTTTTTAAGTTTCTGCTAATATGACAGTAACAGCAAAAGAGCACTTACGTATATTTGCGCAATATTTGATTGACAAGACAGCTGACTCTGTGGTTGCCTAGAAATACAGAAAGCCCCGCCGCATTTCCAAGTGTTTGGTGTGATTAGCCACTTGAAGGTCACCTGACGTGCATAAAAGTCACATGATCATTCTTTAAATAATAGGTGTGTTTGACTTCATGTGGCGCAGCGCAGATCGATCGGTGGCTGACTTAAAGTAGTGCATGCCGGTTAGTAATTTTGTCCGACTTGAGCTGACACTGAAGGCATGTTGCTGTGTCATATGGTTTTAAAGAACCGCGAGAGCGATTCGAGATCAGCCGCCTGAGTCAGCCAGCGCAGTTCGCGAAGAGGAGCTGCACAGACTGTAATGACGACACAGCTGTTTCACTATTGGTCGAATTCACCACATGACAATAATCACATGTGCTTCGTGTTTATTTTCACGTCCTCAGTTCCATGAATGCTCACAAATCTGTATTTAACAGTTAAAGCTCTTTTCATGTAGTCGCAATGTTATATTGTGTCACATTAATCAAAATAAAATGGATAAAAAACGTAGACCCCACTACATTGGTATTTAAATAATATATGCTTATGTTAAACTTTATTCCTGTAAAAACAGATGCTGTAAGCCTCTTCATTTCCACTCATGCTCATACACGGACATTCAAAACAGTATAATTCACTTTTTATGTGTTTACATCTTACAAATCATGTTTACTGCGATAGAGCAAGCAAACGCCACGTGATCAGCCATGCATCAAACAACGGGAACCACAGCGTTTCCAACTTCACGTCTCCGTTTTTAGCTCCTTCCTGCCTGCACGCAGCTAATCTCGCCGATCGGTTACATCCAGCCACAGCCGATGTCGGACACACATATTGTATGCTTTGATTCGCTCTTGTGATATATTGATGTCAATTGCATGTTAGTCTGCGCTGAATAAAAATCCAACACATTCGTCGTCATGGTATTTTAAATAACTTTTTGACAAAAAAAAATGTTTCATAACATCTTTTAATGGAAATGCTGTCATTAATTGTCGACTTTAAAATAATAGCAAATATTTAATGTAAACGCAGCTACTGTCTTACTCTGTTCAGATTAGCCAAGTTACCAAGGTCTGCATTTAAAATGTTTTAGCTTTCTTAACATATTGTATTTCAACAATTGTTTTGTTTTCATCTAACCCTAACCATGCCAAAAATGGTCTCTCTGTTACTGGGCAGAACCCTTTGAAAATGTCATAATATGTACCATGTAGGTAATAACAGTGTTGGAATTGAGGGGGGCTGGGGTGGTCACGGACCTCCTATAAGCAGTGAGGGACCCCTTATAAAACACAAAAATATAATTGGAGCCCCTGTTTTTTATTAAAATGTAAATACTACATGAATTTGTCCCAATTTCGCAAATAAACTAATTCAAAATATTTCTGTCTAAAATAAATGTAAACTCTTAAGTGTGCCTCGCGCTGTTTTCTGGAGAAATTGTCAGATTGATAGATTTATGTGGGTTAGGGACTTCTTCTCAAAAGTATTATTTCACACTAATTTGAGGGGTAAATGGTTTAAGTTAAGTTAAAGGTTTAAGTTAAGGTTAATTTGGGGTTTCTTTGATTAAAAGTTGATCCAAGACTCTATAATGGGGGGGAGTTTGTTGGCCAGCGAGAATGGGGTTTTGCTATGGGACCCCCATAATCTTTGACATAATTTGAACACTGGGTACTAAAATGCTCTTTTTGGTGCCAATATGTACCTCTGATGTGCTAGCATGAACTCCCTTAGGTGCAAAGGTTTATTTTGGAAGAGTAACGCCCCAGTGACAGGTAAGGACCTTTTTTTTGTTGATACTGGAAAGCATACCTGAAAATAATAGACTTTAATGGGATGCCACAGGATATAATGGCAGTCTTGTACTTTTTGTATATAAGGTGTAAAAATATTCAGACCCGGTTCTAAACTCTGGCATTTTGTAGAGCTGCTGCTTTCACAATGACAGGTGTGAAATGTGACGGCAGGCAGATTTGTTCCAGGCTTTGCAGGCTGCGAGTACACTGCAATTTCCAAACAATACCACAAACTCTCAGCGGGACGGAGATCAGAACTTTGATTGGGTCGCTGTAAGACACAGCACTTTTTGTTCCAGCATGTTTTTTGACTTTGTCCCTGTCCTCCCAAGATCAACTCTTAGTCATTTTAGTAGTATTCTTCTTTATATGTTCATCCATTCATCTGTCTGAACAAAATGTCTGGTCCCTGCAGATATAATGAAGGCAACAGTATGATGCATCAATCACTCTTCCCAGTAGGAACAGTTTTGGTGCCGTGGCCAGTAATTCCAGTGGTTTGTGTTAAAATTTTGGCTAAACAGCTCCGTCTCATCTCACTACAAAATCTTCCCCCAACTGAGATCTCTTAGTTTATTTTGCCCAAACTTTCTCTCTGGAGAATAACTTCATTTTGTGCAGAATAAGTCATTGTAGTCCTTTTGACTGAAAGTTTGCTTTGCTTTTATTTGGTTTTTAGGGATGTGTGAATCTTAAAGCGAAGAAAACACAATAAAAGAATACGAGCAATAAAGTTGAAGCGCATTCAAATAACAGCGTAGAAGTGTTTAATGTTGTTTATATGTCTATGTGGTGTTTGTAATATGCTTTTAAGACAAACCAAATTCAGTCAACAGCATTGCTGAATATCAGTCTATTGAACTAGTGGCAGGGGCTAATTTGCATATTCATGATCCATGTATATACTAAATAAAGCAAAGGAGTAGAGGTAAGGAATAAGTTTACCCCAAATTGAAAATTAGCCCATATTTTACTCACCTACAACCAAGGGTATAACTTTGATTTGAGAAGTGGAAGGGACACAAATTGGGGGAAAATGTTTTCAATTTGAATCCCATTTCTTGCATTTACATAGGTTTAGGGACCATGGTGATAAATAATCCAGGAAATAATTAAGTTAAGTAAGTTAAGGCAAACTCTCAGTCCTGCTCCTTCGGTTGAAATATTATGACAAATGACTTTGAAAGTGGGGGGACACGAATGGGATTTTGAAAAGTGTGAGGGGGCATGTCCCCAGTGGAAATTACACCCCTGCCTACAACCGTGTTCAGCCGAACAAAGTTCCAGTATAACATTTCCTGGCTCTTCCTTGTAATGGCATTTGAAAAGTTGCAATCCTCTATCATCAAATAAAGGTTTGTCAGAGATAATGATTTGTATTTTGAGCTTATTTAGCAAGCCTTAAGTGCAATTCATACTTTTGCGTAGGACCTACAGTTCGTTGTAGTCTGTACGCCTTACCATGGGTTCACACCAGCCACAGTTGAGGCGTCAAATTTGCGTCTACCGTGCTAGTTTGCCTTTTGAACATTTTGAGTTTACTCGCTTTATTTACGCGTGAAATTCTAGTCATCTAGATATTCACGCGGAAATTCGCGCTATGGGAGGGGCTTCTCCGAATCCACTCGCTTTGTATAATCACGTCACTACTAGAGCAAGCTCCTGATTGGTTAACAGGACATGTTTTTCCACCAAAGTTCAAATTATTCAACTTGCGCGTTTCCTGCAGCAAATCTCAATTCGCGCCATTCACGCCACGAGACCTCCAGACGCTCGTCAACACGTCTTTATATTGACTTAATACTGAAATCGCTAGCGATTGACGCCTCTACCGCAGCTGGTCTGAACACAGCATTAGGCTACATGACAGTTTTCATTTATACCTCTGCATCATTGTATGCCTCCATGCATTTACACATGCATGCTTTTGTTGCAACCTGAGTTTAATATAGCTTCTAAACTTTGTCCATCATTGTTTTTACCATCTTAAGCAGACATACATGCGAGGAAATGTGATGCATATCTTTTTTGATCTGAGGGAGGGGTTCTAGAAGACCAATCATGGTGCTTGGTGCTTGCGGTCCGCTCAGCACTGACGCGTTGTTACATTTTGGGAGAGGTGCACGTCAGGCTACGCCGTAGGGTTCGTGTCTCTGCGTAGGCTATGCTGAACAATCATATAAAGCAGTGGTCTTCACTATTTTTTTCATGAAAAATAGGAGAGCCGGCTTTACCGCAAAGTAAAGTTACATCCAGTCATAAATAGCATGTCTGCTTATCAATCTGTCAATCTGTTGCAATGCAATAAATACAAGGGCAAATCATTCTTTATCATTTACCAGTCAAATTTGTAACTGAGACAATATGATTTCCCTTAATGACAAAAACTGGATTTTAATGCTAAGCATTCTTATAATATGCTTATGCAGTGCCCCCCAAACCACCAGGGGGACACTTTTCTCGTAATTTCATGCGGCACTGGTGCTGCATAGAACGGTTGGCGAGTGACATTACTGTGCCGGGAGAGCAATTCAAAAGCATAACAAGCAGTCTTATCTTACGGTACTTTGATATGACGATCGCTCTGTGCAAGCGCTGCATGCGATTGAACATGCTTATCGACGTGCCTCTTGATCTAATAGGTATGGTTTTCTAACAAAGTTGGCGTCCAGAGCAGAAAAGACAGAAAAGGCGCATGCCTGCATGATCATATCACTGTATTATTTACTGCCATGCGAGCCACAAGTTAAAGCTTGCCAAGCCACATGCAAACACAGTAGAACACTGATATAAAGTATGTAGAAGTATAAAGTCAACTTTACATTGTGTTTCAATGTAAACGCATCAAAAATGGATCACTGTTGGTTTTCGAAAGTCTCGTGACCAGTCGTTAGTGATGTAACGATTACCGCTTTAATGGTTAACTGTAGTAAAAATGTCCAACGGTTAGTATTACTGCGTCATTCC
This sequence comes from Misgurnus anguillicaudatus, assembly GCF_027580225.2. Lineage (NCBI taxonomy): Eukaryota > Metazoa > Chordata > Actinopteri > Cypriniformes > Cobitidae > Misgurnus > Misgurnus anguillicaudatus. Next base: position 45,810,407 of record NC_073339.2, read on the forward strand.
CGTTTAACCGTGCCGATGGTTACCAATTTAAGCAATATTGTGACACAAACACATTCAGGTCTGTACCCATGTGTTTGTGATGACAGTGCTTCACTGACTGAATTTAAATCCCAACAAATGATGGATTCCTTGGTTAAATTGAACTCAACAATTGGGATTGTCCCATATTTCACTCAACTATGAGCTGAAACAACCCACATGTGTGTAGAAGCCTGGGATTTGATATGCATTAGATGGTCTGGGAGCAGACTGTGGGCGATCGACTAAAGCTGTGACTGCTGTAATTCAAAACTTTTAATATGGTTGACTGCTGCATCTGAACTATTGAACTCTCATCACCGACTTCTCTTTTTCTAGTTCATGTGGAGTTTATCAAGAAAACGTCTGGCTGGTTCGAAATAGTTTCCCCTTAATAATTAAACCAACAGCATCCGTAAAGCCGTTCATTCTCTTGGATGTTGTTTTTGTTCTTTTCTCATTTTCATTTTCCAGCCCAGCTGTCCTGCAGACTCATGAATAATGATCTGTTTTTATTCAGTAAATGGTGGTTTTATAGTCATCTGTTGTTGATGCATGGGAGTGTAATTCATCTAGATACTTATATGCTGCCTATATAATTTATTAAGTTAGTTGGTGATCAGAAATGAAAAAAATTCAATTATTGGCACAAATGTTTACAAACTTTCGAAAGTCGCTGTAACTTCAGACAGAAACGCAAGAATAATTCTACATCTCCATCATTTAACATCACATTGTTGTAATTCAACAACATGAAAGTGTGCGCTGTAATTTCTATTGCCCTTCAGAGGCCATTACAGCATCTAACCCAATAAGGTAATTGACTCAGTGTGCCGGGCTTTGGGGAATACGACTGCATGCAATTTCCTTACAGAGAGAGAAATGAACGGCTGAAATACCAGCGCTGCCTGGCTCAATTGAGCCGACCTCTCGAAACAGATTGTGGCCTTTTAGCGATGCGCTCTGACAAAGCGTCCAATTGAAGTGATTGTGTTCAGAATGAATCCCGCAAGTTACACTGTCTTTGCATTTTTTATGTGTAAACGAGGTTAGATCCACATTAGCTTCAGACTTTAAGTACCGTTAAATTTGTGGCGCTCGGTACGGCGAGCATCACTATTAGTATCGATGCTACTTAGGGGTAGACATTTGAACAAACCTCTGATACTTCAAAATGTGCGCTTTGGGCTGTGCAATTGCTTTACTAAGTGATCAGGCTTAAAGAGCACCTATTGCATTGCTAAAACAAAGTTTTTTGTGTATTTGCTGTGATACGATGTGTTTGTGGTGCAAAAACACATTATTTTCCACATGTCGTACATTATTGTTGCTTCTCTATGCCCTGCCTCCCTAAAACGCATTCAAGTTGTACAAAGCTCATTGTTCTGAAAAGTGTCCTTCGATTGGCTGGTTAATCTGTACGTTTGATTGGCTTGAATACCTCTGATGTCAGCCGGAAATGTGACACTCCTTACCATGTTTGAAAGATTTGCTCCCAATGCAATGCTGACAGGAGTTATTATATCATCCTTACTACCTTATCAATACGAGCCAAATAAGATCCAACCACTTGCGTCATTGGGATTTATATCTTTTGCATATCGTTAACATGTACTAATGCACACTTACACACCAAATGAAATGTAAAATTGTGAATCGGATAATAGGTGGTCTTTAAATGAAAGGTGGTGCATATCTGGAAAGACCAAAATATCAAAAGCTTGGGGGTGGGAAGAACCACCTAGAAATAACCAGAAACCACCTTTTGTGCTTGACATAATACATACCAATACTAAAAATTAGGATTTCTTGTTTTTGTAATTGGTTATATGATTTTTATGTCGATTTTAGGGACCAATTGACCCTTTAATGTCAGGTCCGATGCATTCCGCTTCCAAAAAATCAATGCAAAGCATTTCCCTCTTGAGATGCAAAAGATATTACTGCCAATAGCGAGACTCGTGCTTTACACGGGAACCGTCATTGATTGTAGCCAAATCTGCAGTTTTAATCTCAGGAGGACACTTTTTAAAGGGTCGAAAATCCAGATAGAAATCAATGCGGCGTCACCTAATGACGTTTATTGTGTGTTATCGTGTGCAGAATTACCAGAAATGTTCCTCCAACATGAAATTAAAATCCACATTTGCAAGTTAAGCACATAAACCGAGACACTTGACGTGTTTCACAAGCTCTTAACAATCGCACATCGATATCTGTTGTACATTGATATCATAATAAAACGATAAGTCATATCAGCATGTTTCAAATGCCAGGTCATAACCTTAAATGTGATTCCCAGGTGAGAAAGAGGACAATGTTTCTAAGGAAATGGAAATTGTCTGTGGTCAGGGATGTCATGTCATGTTGTAATAAATGACCTCAATTCCCTTCAAGAGCTCTCGCTTTGTATTGATCATCAATCACTTCAAGATATCAAAACAGGATTGCAAAACTTTAAAAATAAGTGTTGACATTTTAGCATCATCAGTTCATTTTGCAATCACAATAATAGATGTGTCAAAGTGTATACATTACAGTATGATCTCTATGATGTAACACACCGATTTTTTTCATGTTTAAGTTACAACCCTTGATTTTTAAATAAGTATTGTACAATCTCTCACAGCTTATTGATTTATTTAAATATCAGTTCTGCAGTGTTACAAGCAAACACCAGCATGACTTTAACTTTCTCAATGGGCAGCCACCGCCTTCAAGACTCTTAAATACATCTTAATCGTCTCTCGGGTAGCATAGCACTATTAGGCTGGATAAATACTGCAAATCTTGATGCCCAATTCTGATTTTTTTGCCTGTATCTGATTCATTTATTTATTTATTTTTGACAACCTGCTTACATTATCTTTTAAAAGCGACTTATATCAGATATCAGCCTTTACATTAAACACTTGGCAAAAAATCCAAGGTAGACATACTGACCCAGAACGGAGAAGGTAAAATGTTGCGAAATGCAATGGACACAGACAGAATGATTGTACAATTATAGATTTATTTCTGTAACAAGACATAAAACTTCAGCATCTATCCACTAAGTGGAACCGTAGTCCTCCATTACACTGCTAAGAAGAGTCATGTGATCACAGGTGGTGTCCACCTGGGTTGACGTCATTTGCCAGCGTCGCATTTTCAGTGTTGCACGACACGTCTTGAGACGAGAATATCCGATCTTTCCGCTTACATTGTGGACGCGAATGCATGTATCCGATTCGTATCCGATTTATTTCCACATATGAATGAGGCGTGAAACCGATCGGAAATATCGGAATCTATGGGCTTCTTTCCTGCTTACACATATCCGATCTGTGCCACACAAAAAAAATCGGAATTGAGTCACTTCAAGCATGCGATGTAAATGCAGCTTTATAGTTATGTTTACCTTGTACAATCTTAGGATTAGTAACATGACATTAAATATTGTAGTCTGCCACCAAATATCTGGAAAATTGGCTCAAGGTATTATCAATGAGTTTGGCAGATCATTGCTATTATTAAAGGGGACATTTCAGAAGACTTTTTAAAGATGAAAAATAAATGTTTGGTGTCCCCTGAGTATGTATGTGACGTTTTAGCTCAAAATAACATACAAATAATTTATTATAACATGTTAAAGTTGCCACTTTGTAGGTGTGAACAAAAATGTGGGGTGTGTCCTTTAAAATGCAAATGAGCTGATCTAAATGCAGTGCTGTGGTTAGATTAAGTGCATATTAAGGGGTGGTATTATTATAATAAGATCCCCTTCTGACATCACAAAGGGAGCCATATTTCAATGACCTAATTTGTCACATGCTTGCAGAAAATGGTTTACCAAAATTAAGCAAGTGGGTTGACCTGTTCATGTTTTCAAGTAGCACTGTGGACCCAATTATAGCACTTAAACATGGAAAAAAGTCAGATTTTCATGATATGTGCCCTTTATGAGTCACAGATGAAAGCTGTAAAAATAGCCTGTGTGGATATTACATCTAAAGACATTAAGATCATTAAGCAACGATTGTCAGGCGAAGTAAATAAGTACATAAATTAGCAATTGGTGAGTGCACATCTTTGTCAGTTTACATATTTTGAGCTTGCTTTAGTCTTAGGCTAAAATATTGACACGTTTATTTAATATTTTACAGTCTTACATTACTAACGTTCTCCTTCTTTTAATTGAACCTCGATTTGTAGGAATGCAAAGCCATGATGCAGATGTGTCTGTTGGTTCAAAACAGGTACATTGTAAAAATGTATTGTTGCACTTACATTTTTAAGTTTAATCAATTTTAACTGTCTTAACTAGTGAGGAGTTGCTACAAATTATAAAAATAAAGTTAAAATAACTTAAGCTAATTCAACTTTATTTTTTATAATTTATAGCAACTCCTCACTAGTTAAGAAAGTTGAAATGAATTAAAAATTATATTTTAACTTAAAAATGTAGGATTTTTACAGTGTACCAAAAGGAATAAGCAATACATGTTTCGCTCGTATGCAAAAAGAAAACAATGCCCCTTGATTGTCTGTATGTTTTCTCCACATGTTCAACCTTTCACCTTGTTTTCCCCCTCGCGTGTGAGCTAAAGCACTCTTCAGGCCAAATTTGCCAAGCGCTTAATAACCGCGGTTCACAGATGACTGAGTAGCGAATGGAGAATTAATTTTGCAGATGGAAAGTTCGATCTTCTGCTTTGATGAGGTGAAGCATTACTGCACTGAGTATGCTGGCGAAGAACACAGAAACCATTTCTAAATGCCGGCCGTCTGCCGAGTTCTGTGATAAATAATTAATGAAATCATTGATTGCTAATGATAGCAAACTATTAGACGTGTTTTGGTTCTGAAACCTCATACAGGAGGTTTTTGCCCCCAAAATAGAAGACATGAAATTACATTTAATTTAATACAAAACAATAAAGGTTATTTTTAAGGCTGTTACGTCTTTTTGGAGTGTGCCATTATCATCATGACAGCTAAGCTGTTCTCATTACTGTAATGTAAAAACATAATGACATGTCAAGTATTCATGGTATTATTTGATGTATTTATGCCTTTTTAATGAGGTTGATTTGTTAAAAATGTATTTATATATTTATAGTACGGTTATGATGAGAAATTCAATAGAAGGGAGGAAATATGCCAGTGAGATGTCAAATATGAAAAAAATCTATTTTCATTAAAAAGCAATTTCTGCATCATTTTATAATGGAAAGTAAATATGACTTTATATTTTTGTAGGATTCCTTTGTAGATAAGTTAAAGTTAATTAAAATAATTACATTTTGTTTATTTTTATTTTGTATCTTTCTACCAGAACGTGGTTCTTCTTTCTGCTTTTAGGACCTTTCAGATTGGACGGCCTCTTTTGGCACATTGTCGCTTTTTAAATTTAATGACGTCATGTTGCATACTTTAAAGAATGAATAAAGAGCACGTTAATAGCTCCAATGAAGAATAACTGTAAGCTGTTCACAGAGTGATGTGTCTGAATTTCAGACCCGAAGCAGTTTTGTCAGTCGATCTTGTTAAGCGTTGGTCAATCTGTTCAAACACTAGGATGATATCAATGTTGACCGTCCTGAAGTGTCCAGCACCATGGACCTGATGTGTAAGGGCTGGCATGGCCCTGGTTCAGACGTGTATGCCCACATTCACTCAACCAGGTTGATTTATTTTAAACAAATTTAAATGGTTGCATCCATCTACAAGCACAAGTTGGCAATAGTGGATAAAGCATTAGATTTTGATGACCCCTAAAAACAAGTGAGATAAAATGTAATTTCATTGGAAAACAACATTTCAAACCAAACCAAGTGTCTTTAAAAAGAAAGAAACAGCATGAGCACAAAATAAAATGTGACTATTTTGAAATAATAATTATGATTGTGGTGGTGCCTATTGCCTATAGTCAACATGTTAAACTAACTTAATGCACTAAAATCACCGTAACACTAGTCGGTCATGACAAAAAAGGTGAGTCAAAGTAGCTTTATTGTCATTTTTAACCATACAGCTGGAGCACAGTGAAATGTTTCTCTAGGACCAAGGTGCTACACAAAACAACGTGAAGAAAAAGTCAAAGAAACTGGCCAATTTGTTTGATATTTTGATAAAACATTTGTGTGGCTTAGGTGTCAAAATATTGTTTGTAAGCTACATTGTGTTCACTATATGTGTGTTACTGTAAAAGACAGAACTCCAAATCATGAACGGGAACAAAAATGCAATTTGTGAGTTGTGCCATCAACTCTACCTAGAAATATTATGACTTAAAACTCCTAAAAGCATGTGTGGGGCAGCCCATAAATATCCTAAAAATATCTGTCAAAAATTCTTGCTTTCTATCTTCTAGGTCTGCATTAAATGTTCAAAGGTTGAACGATTGTACAATAGTGATGTACTGTAAATACGGGCTGTTTGACACGCTTGTGTTGGTTTCAAACTGTCTGGCCATTCTTCATTTGACCGCTTTAGACCATTTTTTTTTTTAGAGCCAACTTGCTGACTATCTGGTACAAACTGCACGCAAAACATGACAGCAATAGTTTGGAAAGCACATTTTTTCAGTCACCTCTCAAAGAAAGCTGCTAGGCTCATATAAGACAAATCTGCATTTTGGACCTTTATCCAAAATGACTTGCAGTGCATTCAGTCGACAGTGTATGAATTTGAAAGATGATTGAATGAGAATTTGAACCCAAGAACTTTGCATGACCTGCAAAGCTTCAGCAATTGAGCTACAGCATCACAGGAAATACATTTTAAAGATATTTAAAGTTTGTCAGACATGTCAAAGTTTTGAATACCCAAGTTTGCAACGAGATAATTTTGTTAATGATCATCAACCGTATTTCACATGGTCCTAAAAGCAGGCGATTCATAAAGTATCGCTGAGTGCAAATGCTTGAGAGCTTAAAAGCTCTTTGAAAGCTGGCGCAAATGCGTTTTTTGGCACATTACGGATAATATTTTCACTTTTCTTATCGCTCTTACCACCTACAGTACAATGTTCAAAGATAATTGAGCTGAAGATTAATTGATGTCTGTCGGTGGAATTCCAATAGACTTCAGTGAAATAAACCTGCGCATATGAATCTGAAATTAATGGTTGCCGAGCAACATAAATCCAGCACGAATTCCCTCTCTCTCTCTTTCCCTTTTTTAATTTATCCCCTCTGCTTAAGTTAATCTCTATTTCATTGCGGCCGTAAGATAATTAATGCAAATTTCAAATGAGAAACTTATTTAGTACGAACTCTAAGAAATAAGTTAACAAGGCAGTGATGTCCCAATTATTTTTTTTCCCTTTAGCACACCGAGAGGTGAACGCCTCGCACGACCAAATTTCATTATTCAGGTGGAAGTGGTATTACTCAGATTAAGATAGTGTACTTCCACAACACTCACAAAACACTTTCAAATTAGTTGTGCTGGTTGCTTATAAACTCCATTAGGAAAATTAAAGATTATAGAGTCTGTGTGATCATGTTAGTCTGCTTAAGAAAAATAATTGGTAATAAATAAATTAAGCAAAGCAATCAAAGACAAATTGTCTAGTGGATATCCAGTAAAGGTACAATAAAGAAGAGAGCGGTGTAGCCTTTTTGTAATGATTATAATTTGTATTAATTTTATTTCATACAAAAATAGAGAGCTGCATATTTTTTTAAATGTTGCTCTATTGTTTTTCCTTTGAATAAAATTGTCTATATCACTAAATGTCAATGAAAATGCAAAACTATTGCTTTTGAGCTGTTGCATAGAAAACAGCATATGGGGGGAGAGAGAGTAAATATTCACAGTATTTATTTTTTATTTAAATACACCCTTAAGTAGGGATGCACCAAATTATTTTGCTGTAAATTGCAAAAAAGGACATGTTTCTGAATATATTTTAATTCAGTCCAATATTGATTAGTAATCAATATTTCATTAAACATTTTAGTTTACATGGAATTTATTTGGTGTGTTGTCACTTTAAGACGTACATGTTATGCACGGATACAATATACTTTTAGACGTTTTCACTTTCTGACTGTTTACATTTACACAACAGACTACATTTATGAGGGTGTTTGTGGCATTTTAAAACTATTTTGTGCAAATATATCTGTTCAATCATATGGTAAGTGAAACCACACTTTGTCTAGCCTTGAGATGCGGCTTGCAGGGCACGCTTCAGATGCACGCCCACTTAACTTCTCAAAGTGCATGAGTAGTGCATTGTTTTGAGTCTTCTTTGTTTAAATATTTAAATGATAAACTTTCACAACAATGTACACTGTACATATACATATCTAAGTTTTGCAGGTCAATTCAACTATTTTAAGTTTCTTATAGCATATAGCTTAACTTATACAATCGATTGAAAGTTGAAATTGTTTAACTTAATTTTTTGAGTAAAGTAGCATACAAATATATGTTGATTTGACAAAATGCATATTTTTACAGTGTAGGGCTGAACATTGGTGCATACTCTTAAATATAAGTCAAATATGTCTGTAATCCGTCTGGCAGGTATGTCTTTTTGATATCAGCGAGAGGCATTTCTTTCTCCAGCTAACTGTAAACCAGAGGACTCTAAGCCAGAGAAAGTCTTAGTAGTGTAAATTTATGTAAATAGTCAAGTACTCTTGGCCCATATCTGTGGTTGGCCGTGTTGATATTAAGGCCATCGTTCATGATTAATTCACTCTTCTTCTTTTCCCCCTTTACTTCACTGGAGATATTTTTTGCCACATGGCTTAAAGACATGGATTATTAAAGACATCAGTGTGATATAAGGCTAAAGTTTCAGCATGCATTGAGTTACCAATCCAAGAACATTAATTGTACACTTTTCAATTCACAAACAATTCATCAAATCAGACCTTATTAACGGAATCAAACATCTGTACTGAAACAAATCAAACTTGCACTCTTATAAATAAAGGATCCTAATAGATTTTTGTCAGCCATAGAGCACCTTTAACATCCACAGAAACGTTATGTTGCACAAAATAATCTTTGTAGTAAAAAAATCCTAGATATTTTAAAAGGTAAAACAGAAATGCTTCTTTTGAGAACCCTTGACTGTTGGTATGAACATGAAGCATCATTTTAATGTATTGTATCTCATTTTCTATTTATTGCTTGATCAAATTTGAAAAAAAAAAAATTGGTTACTTTCTAATGTTGTACTCGAAATCAAACATTTTTTGGTTCTGTCTTGGCCTTGACTGTCCCATCTCGGTCTTGACGGTCTTTTTTTCCAAGACCAGTCTCAAGAACATTTTTTTCTTGTCTCGTTCTTGACTGTCTTTGGTTTAAGACCTTTCTTTTTTGGTCTTGTCTCGGTCTTGACTTTCTTGTGTCTCAAGGCCATTTTTTGGTCTTGTCTCTGTCTTGACTGTCTTTGGTCTCAAGACCAGTCTCAAGACCTTTTTTTGTCCCGTCTAGGTCTTGATGGTCTTAAGACGAGTCTCAATACCATTTTTTTGTCTTGTCTCTGTCTTGACTGTCTTTGGTCTCAAGACCAGTCTCAAGACCTTTTTTGTCCCTTCTCGGTCTTGACAGTCTTTTTCTTCCAAGACCAGTCTCAAGAATTTTTTTTGTCTTGTCTCGTTCTTGACTCTCTTGTGTCTCAAGGCCTTTTTTTTTGTCTTGTCTCGGTCTTGACTTTCTTGTGTCTCAAGGCCATTTTTTGGTCTTTTATAGGTCTTGACTGTCTTTGGTCTCAAGACCAGTCTCAATACCTTTTTTTTGTCCCGTCTAGGTCTTGATGGTCTTAAGACGAGTCTCAATACCATTTTTTTTGTCTTGTCTCTGTCTTGACTGTCTTTGGTCTCAAGACCAGTCTCAAGACCTTTTTTGTCCCTTCTCGGTCTTGACAGTCCTTTTTTTCCAAGACCAGTCTCAAGAACATTTTTTGTCTTGTCTCATTCTTGACTCTCTTGTGTCTCAAGGCCATTTTTTGTCTTGCCTCAGTCTTGAGTATCCTTTTTTCAAGACCAGTCTCAAGATTTTTTTTTTTTGGGGGGGTCTTGTCTCGGTCTTGTCTGTCTTGTGTCTCAAGACCTTTTTTTGGTTTTGTCTTGGTCTTGACTGTGTTTGGTCTCAAGACCCGTCTCAGGACCATTTTGTTTTTCGTTTTGGTCTTGTCCCAGTCTCAACTGTCTTTGGTCTCGGTTTAGGTGGTTATGTCTACAACACTGGTAATTCCTTTATTGGACAGTGCTAATAATGCATTACGTCATTGTTTGTGATAGGTAATTATGTATCATTGCAATGATTGGTCGTTGTCATTTTAAACAAATTTGTGTTTGAATTGGTTTTTGTATACCCAATGAAAGAACTGAAATGTTGTGAATAAATATTTGATGCATTTGCAAGATTTGATAGTGTGTGGGATTCTTTATTTTTTTATTTTATTAAAATGATATTTGGGGGATCAAAAACATTTCTTGTGTGGCATCACTGCAAAGAACAATTTTTCAATTTACATACATTGGCCCGATGCTATCATCCAAAGTAACTTACAGTACAGTATAAACAATCTACATATTTTTCACACATTGAGGAACAGGAACACTATTTTTAGCAGACGCACCCTGACACAATTTACCACTGAAATATAAATCAGAGATACTATAAAAAATAAAAAGGGTATGCAAAGCATGCGTTTCATCCTTTAGCAGTGTGCCTTTAAGTGCTTGATCTGGAATAGTTGGAATGTATGTCTCCTCTTTATCCCCTTGATATGTGTGTATTAGAAGTCAGGATTTTGTCTTTTATGTCCTCTAGATACCCACATTCTCTGATCCCAGAACATCCTAAAGTAACCAGTGTACTCTAGATAAACAATTCGTGTAACCGAACAGATGAAAGTCGATGCTTTAGGCCAGTCAGTTTGCTGAGCCGGTGCAAGAGGCTTCTATTGTAAAAGCTAAAAGTCATATGATAAATCATACGCAGCCCTGGGACCAGCGGTGTTAAGTGTTTGCGTGTTTGGTAGCAGACTTTGTAGACTGATGTCAAGTATTTGTCAGCAGCGGATATCCGTGCAGTTGTTTACTCGCAACATGGGGTTCGAACTTTCCGTGGATCTACAAAAGCGAACGTTGAGTAGCAGGCTGTGTGTTTTTGGAGGTGATGTTGGGCCTTTGGCATGAAAACATGTTGGCTGTTTGTTTATAGCTGTGCCTGATATCCAAGTGTGCTTGGTTTTCTGGCTTTGCCTCTTGTGAGCGTGCAGAATTATTGCATGACAAATCCTCCATGTGCACAGCTGTGTCTACATGCTTTGCATAGACCTGAATCCCAGGAATTATGGCTCAGAAACACGAATTTGATGAATTACTGTCTATTTTCAGGGGCACTGTTCAGAATGTCAATCATATTTGTGATTAGATGATGGTTATAGGGTTGTGCCGATAGATGATACTATTGACATATGGCCGATAGCGGGCTTTCATGACGATAGTTATTATTGTCATCATCATAGTTTGGTACGTGTAAAACAAGTCTAAACAGGGAAGAACTTGCAGTTGTCCAGCGTTTGGATTTTGAAAATTTTGACAAAATCGAAAGCTGAAACTAGCTTTCATTTGCACTTATTCACATGCAGTTGCATTTTTATCTTATAATTTATACAATGTTTTGAAAAAATAAATTACAATTGTTTCTTATTTTTAACTTACTGTAAAGTTTCAGAAAACAATATTGAATTGTTTAAATTTTGGTCATACTTCCTCAAGACACTGAAAGCTTCTAAACATCAGACCTTGAAGTGAAACACAATTAATTGTTAGAGATTTGCACTCTTCAGCATCGGTCTCAATCCTGCAAATTCCCAAGGACAGTCACACTTTTGGCCCGCATCGATTTGCTTTAAAGCTGGACATGAGGAGAATGTTAAACCGGTCGTGCAGAACATCTGATTGTCCCTTGTGTCCGCGGTCTTGGTGCTGTTACTCGGCTCTTCATTCGTGACTTCAGCTGATCACGGGCATGGATGTGTGGTCACATCTCTAAGAGCAGAAGCAATTTAAGGACGTTCTCCATCTTGTTTGAAGTTTAGAAAGATTCTTTTGTGCTTTTATACAGTAGCTGTGTGTTTGCGTAAATGTAAGAAGTGAAAGATCTCTGTTCAGAAAGGAGCTCCAGGCAGAATTTTGGGTGTCCTTTTCGAACTTTGAAAACAAAGAGGATTGGCAAAGCATTCATCTTGTGACAGATATGTCTTATTTCAGTCTCTAACGTTAAACATTTGTGAGGGAAAAGCTGATAGTGATAACCTTGTGTATCTGCGAATAGGTGGTGGTCGTTTTGATGATTAAACTTTGTTGTTAACAAAATCTGCTTCAGCCTTGTTAAAGAATGGTTCTTATTTTCTTTTTGTTTATTATTATTTGAAGTGAATTTGAAGTGAATATTATCTACCAACTCAGGCAATGTTATGTTTACCTATCATAAAATTGTATCCTACATGGTAACACTTTACAGTGGTTGTATTAGTAAACATTAGTAAATGCATTAGCTAACATGAACAAACAATAAACAATATAGTTTAAAAATTCTTAAATCTAGATGCATTTTCTTGATGAGCAAAATTACCTAAGAAAGCAAGTCTATTTTTTAGGCAAAATATATACGAATTAAGTTGAAATTGAAATCTGCCAATGGGGTGAGACATTTTTTTTATTAAGTGTTTAAGAAAAAGGAAACACTTATTTCAATATTTTTCCTCACGCCATTGGCAGATATTTAAGCTTGTTTTATGCACAAATGCGCTAAAATTTTATATTTTTTGTCTAAAAACTAGACTTATTTTCTTAGGTCATTTTGTTCATCAAGAAAATATAGTGTATTGCACACCGCTACGTGCAATGAGCACTAAGTTATGTTAATGTCAAGCCCTGCCTAAATGTTCCATTGTTTAAAAGTTTAATTTTTGTGGGTTTAAATATCGTCTGCCTTTAGGCATTTAGGCTGAATAAAACTCCAGAATGCTAGAAGACTAAACTAAAAGTCTGTCACATAGTATAATTGAATTAAACAATAAACAATGCCCAACAAACAGTTCATTACTAAAGCACTGAGGCATTAAATGCATGAAACACAAATTTTAATTCTCTATTACAAGAAGCATGATGATTCAAGACATTTCCAACATTTTAAAATCTGTTTTGATCAGTTTGAAAATGAGATCATCTAAACAATACACAGTTTTTTGTTTTTTACCCCACAGGAGATTGGCTATTTGTGGAGTAATTGGTGTAATCATGACTATAATTCAAACACACAAAGATGTCGTGTTTTTTGTAAAGCGCTAACGACAAACAGTTTATCACACTGGAATAAATGTGATACTCAACCTTCATTTGGAGAGAAACTTTAATGTTTTAGCTGTTGTAATGAGCACACATGAGCTTAACCGCACCCCCTCGACTACGGCGTGCACTTTTAATTTATGAGAAAACACAGGCCGGATAAAGAAGAGATCTGGGCTGCGTTTCCCGATAACGTTGACTCTTAGCGCTACAAAGACTCTTAAGTTAAACCTTAACTTCAGGTTTACCTTTTCTAGGCGTGTTTCCCGAACTGTACCTTAGCGGGTTTCTTAAGGTATACTAACGTATGACGTTACCAGCTGCTGTCCATGGCGATGGTGCTGAATAGGTTGATATCGATTGCTCGACAATCAATTGTTCACTTTATGTAATAGGTACTTCGCTGCGTTATGAGAGAGCGGTGTTATTTATTAAAGAAACATTTCAGAAATAGTTCAAGTTACATTTATTGGGAATATCTGGTAAAAAATATTTCAAATTGCAAACAACTAAATATAAACCTTGTATATTTTATTTTATATCAAACCCATGCAAAACTCGCAACTTCATGTCCAAAAGTATAATGCATAAACTGCTCCAATGCATCCATTATTCCTTCACTTGAAAGGATAATTTATATTAGGAGTTCGCAATAAATGCGTTGCACAGGGGAATAAGGTGAGTCGTGCAAGTCACCTGGCTTGGCATTACACTTAAAATATATAAAAACAAATTGTTGTTCATTAGTTCACGCGTTAATGTGCTTGGACACTTCGCAAGCAGCGCGTTTACAATGCGGATAACGCTTAATGGACGCATTTCTGGAGCCGCGCCTGTCTGTTTACCTTAAATATAACATAAAATATATATTATATGATATATAAATATATATTATGATTGTTTTAGGTTTTAGCTTTGATTAGTTTTAATGTGGAAAATTTGTTGACCTTAAACAAGCAATAATCAAGTGGAGCATTTTCTTTTGAGTGTTTATAAAGAATATGGCATGCAGCTGCCTCAAAGTTAGAAAACATTAAAAAACTTTGATGCAAAGTTGACTTAACATCAATAATAATATTTAGGAAAATCAACAATTTTGATTTTGTGATGAATGTGCTCCCGTGGTCTGCGATTTTACTTGATTTTTTTTTTGCAGCAAAATAGCCGGTAAACTAAAGATTTAACGGATTTGAAATGCACAAATGAACTAGTAAGATTCGCTGTGTAGCTGCCTGCCATAGTTTCACCAACTCCTCCACCCAAACTCTTTTTTTAATAGTTTCTTAAGCCTGTAATAATAGTTCGAAGCTGATGTTCCTTTGGAAAAAAATATTAAAAATCTAACAACCATCAGTGTAATAATGTCTAATTATGTGAATATTTTATTCTTTAAATTAAAAAAATGCCTAATTTAGCACGGAGTGTACTTCAACTTTTTTTTACAGATATTTAGTTATATAGACTGCAATCTACACAAGCTTTTATCACAGTCATGGCCCCTAGCGGAGTCAAGTGGGATAAGGTATAGCTAAAAGTCCTCCAGACCAACCTTCCGAACGAATGACTTACAGAAGGGATACGTAACTAAGAATGTTTCGGGAAACACGTATTAACGATAAGGTACAGCTTAAGGTACAACTTAAGAACGACGTAGAGCTAAGAAGGTTTCGGGGAACGCAGCCCTGATAAGTCCAGTTTGCTTTAAAGAATGTACTTCCTTTAAAGCTCTTTCATGTTTTTCTTTTTCAATAAACTTCAATGTTATATGTCCAGTAGACGTCATGCTCCTGAGTGTTTTTGCAATGGATTTATATATGATGCACAAAGAACTCTATTCACATGTATGTATTACCAAGGACATCCATTTCTATAAGCAATTTGTATAGGTGAACATTCTGTTCTGATCAAAGGTAGACATATTGATGGGATGTGTCATTAAATATGTATTTTGTTCCACACCTGAATAGAACCTGAATCAAAAAACGTTTGCGTCATTTATCCAGATACCGAATAGATCGCATATTTCTTTCTTTTAACCATAATGTAATGAAAGTAAATTTACTTCGTAATCCATTTCTCTTCTGTCTCTTTTTACTCGATTCTAGCAGATGTTAGAGCAGTTTCTAGTAGCTTTGAACTCAATAATGCAATCTGACATCAAATCATTGTTATCAAGATCATCGTCCCAAATGTGTACCTCATGTATTAAAACTGTTCATCCCAATTATGAAACACATGGCAAAGTATGGTGCATCTGCATGAGGGACGCACTTAGAGAGCAAAACGCTCTTCAAGCTCTTGCGTTGTCTTTGAAGCATCACAGGTCTTGTTAAAGCTAATCTGTGAACACCAAAAACCAGGAGTGATTATGCATTGAGTGGCTTCCAGCAGAGCTGCGTCTGAGCCAAATGTCACCCTAATTCCTTTTGACTGCCTGCTATAATAATGACACCCTCTTGATGAACAGGGACAGGCGGAGTCCAAGAGAAGGAGGGCTTGAAAGATTTCCATCTTGGCTCGAGTTCGGCCAACCCGAGCGTGTGCTGGCAAAGGTGGAGACGGTGCGACCCAATGGAAATTTGTTAACCCGATCTCCCTCTAGTGTTGACGGTCTAAAACAAAGGGAATTTGTTTTGCGCTTCTTATTCGTTTGGCCTCCTTCCTGTCTGCTTTGAGTTTGTGCGCGTTTCATTTATTCATGCTCCCTCCGAGCGTTATGTGAACTGGCACCGAATCGTGTGTGAGCTTCCCCCTCGCTCTCCGTTTCATTGTCACCCGTGTCGCAAATTTAGCAAGATGAAGAATTATGACACCGACTCTGTCCTGATGTCGCTCACCCCTTCATTATGATATATTTATCACGTCCACTCAAATCCCAGCACTGCAATTAATATTTAGTGACCCATTTACATACTGAATAAACAACTTGGTCGTCGATGTGTCTGTCAGAAGTGCGGCATCACTTAATGATTCAGTATCTCGCCAGAGACCGGCTCAAAGGACAGGGATGTGTTTGCAGAAGGATTTACGCGGTATTGATTGGATTGTTGATACTGTGTGCATATTGATAGTGTGTTATCTTAGCTACGTAACGTGGTAGACCAGATAAGTGATGGATCTAGCTAATTCAGTATTATGCTAAGCAGTCTTCAAGGAGTGACAATGAGGAACGTTCCAGGAAGTCTGTACAATCGTCAAAATGACCTTGTTTACACTGGGTAATTTATCAAAATGACGTGGATTTATTCATTTAGTCACGGCGTGCATCGCTTACTATTATATGAAGTAATTCAGAGTTGCACAAAAATGTACAGGACGAGAAACATATCAGGAATATAGTGGCTATGCAGTTATAACTGCTGTTGTAGTTTTATATCAAAAGGGTGTAACAGGCAATTTAGTCATTATATGGGACCCTGGACCACAAAACCAGCCATAAGTCGCACGGGTATATTTGTAGAAAAAGCCAAAAATACATTGCATGGGTAAAAATTCTAGATTTTTCTTTTCATGAAGATTTTTGTAAATATATAAAACATATTTTTTTGTGAGTGGATGCAGCAAAATCATGCACAAAATTGGCCAAAAACTCACCTACAAACTTGCTCTCGCTGCTAAACACTCTTTGGGAAATTCCCCTTCAAGTTTGGTTTTTATGTATCCCCATTAAGTCCACAAGGTCATTACAGCAGTAAGCCAATAAAAAGCGCTAAAACAAACTTTTTCATTAGTAAGATGCGTTACTTTCTAGGAACTATATTGGACTTTCTATGCGATACTAAACATTTTGTTTCACACTGAGATTTAAGATTTTCTAATCTCAGCCAAATATTGTCCTATCATAACAAACCAAACCTCAATGGAAAGCTTATTTATTTAGACATTTTGATAACTTATACATCTAAATTAAATACAAATTGACCTTAACAACTGGTTTTGTGGTCCACAGTAAGATGCAGCAACTGATAACCACTTTATAATATGCTTTAAAGCTGGAGTCTGTAACTTCTGCCCCTCTATCGCCATCTCTGTCTGAGCTTAAAATTGCAGCTTACTTGTACTTTAGTGTACTTTATGTGAGTTGAAGTCAAATTATTTTTTTCCACCAAATAAAAATCAGTATTATAAGTTTAGCATTGTGAATTGGAGTAAGGTAGCTTGACATAAAAAAATGTAATTTCTGAATTTGTTTATGTATATTTTATTAAACAATAAAGAAGTAAGGATTGCAATGTTAAATAAGTATTTTTAAAAGTTTTTAGAAATGTTCGGGAACACAAAATGTCACATAATTCATTAAATTATTTTATAATACTTACTTGCTAATGTTACTGAGCTTTTGTTTTAAAACATGATGCTGGTTGATTCTGTTAAGGAACATTTTTAACAGCTAGAACCTTCAATTCTGTTATCAAAAGTTTGTCTCAAAGTTATGTACATTTGTACATAAGTCAAGACATACTTGAGTTATAATGAGAGGAAAACAATTATGCCAAAACTTTTACTGGACTGAGTTTGTTTTCTTAATAAAAATGTAACGGTAGATATACCGAATATTACATTTTTCAGTATATACATCCCCTAGATGTAAATTTTTCTGGACCAATTTTTTGAGAGCATGGTTACTCCCTGTAAAATTCTAAAGTACACTTTACATTTTTACATAATGTTTATCCAACGAACTTTCAGATTTCTCTTTTTTTTATCTTTCTAACTCATGTGTGTTTTGGAAAGTTGAAGAAGAAACTTTACTACATTTATTATTTTATTGCAATCAGGTTAAGTCTCTTTGGGAGAATTTAAGTTGTTATTTACCTTCTTTTATAAAAGGTATTTTAAAATTCTCACTGAAATATATATTTCTGTATTTTTCTGGTAGTAACCATGCTGTTGTCATTTTTTTTTGTTTTGCATTGTAAATGTTTTATTCACAAATACAAATTTCTCAATACGTTACCTTGATTTGATATCTTCCTTGCAGAGATTTTGCTTATTGTTAAATCTTTTAAACACATTGATATAATAAGAATAACAAGTTTATTAAGGCTTATGATGATATTATACTAAAAGAATGATTTATTTATTTTTCTTAAAAAAAATGAATTTTTTTAAGGATGTTACAAAAGATTAACAGTAAGGAAAAAGTGGACGCTCCCTAACTTAACAAAAGCTTCAAAATGACACAAAACGCATAAATATTAGAAAAGCAATATAAAGCCCCACCCCTAAACCCAACATCACTGGGCGAAAGCTGATCGTACATACAGTTTCAAATTCACCACCTCATAAAACAATTGTCATGAATCGCCATAATATGTGTTATGACTTTCATGGGTGGTTTTCCGGACAGGGCTTATCCTGGGTGATTCTCACGAAACCATTGAAACACCACGGCACTAATGATTTTAGCTTTAAAATGTGTAATATAGTAACATTAAAAAGCATCAGAATTAACACAATACTGTGTTCTACCTTGCACAATGTGTGATTTCAACATAAGAATTTATAATTGGAAATTTTATCTCATTTTCTGCTGAAATTCTCATTACCACAATGTGTCCGGCTGTGTTTGAACATGCGTTATGTTGTAATTTAATCAAATTAACACACAAATATTAAGAAAATGACAGAAAAAATATTTACTGAATATTCATGTATAATAATAATGGAGAAAAATTAGGAAAATTACACTGTAAAAAAAATTTTTTTTTTTACGAACAATTACTTTACATTTTTTACAGTGGTTTACCATTATTGAAAAATATAATTAAAACACTGTAAAATTACAAACATTATCTGTCAATTAACGGCTCGATTGTTATTTTAAGTATTTTGTAATTAAAGACAAAATACAGAAAATCTACGTTTTTAAACGGGAAAATACTATATTATTTATACAGTACTTTTTTGTTTTCATGAATTACATACAAATTCATCTAAATTTACAATAAAAATCTGTAATTAAATGTGTAGTTCATTATATTTAAAGTGCATGACCATACTAACAATTTAACATTTTTATTTGTAATTTTAAGGAAAATGTTCTTAGTTTTATATTTATTTGTATTTTTACAATTAAACTGTAATTCCAGACATAAGTTTTTACATCAAACAATGCTTGGACTTTTAAAGCTTGTTTTTCAGGATCAGATTTTGAGTCTTGTTGTGCCACTGGACACATACCTAATTCAGTAATGTAACACAGAAAGACCTTTCAATAAATCTGACAAAAGTCAGGAGTACAGTGAATAGCCCAGGCAAGTATTTTGTAAAGAACCAAAAGTTTTAAATCCCTTACAATATAAGCAACACACTTGAAATTTTTGTCAGTTTTCATTTACCATATGTACATTGAGAATAATTAGCAATAATACTAATATATATATATACACGCGCGCACGCACGCACGCACGCACGCACGCACATATATATATATACATATACACACACACACATATATAAGTATTTTCCTACCATATAATGTCTATTTTATTTTATCAATTTCTATCACCATTATTTAAATTATAATTGTATGTATAGCTGCTTTACAACAATAAAACTTTTAAAAGTGCTATATAAATCAAAATAAACTAAATGTGTGTGGGCTGACTACAAAAGTGTAAATGTCAGAATAAAGAATAACACAAATAACAGTGAAGTACACCATTTATTTTCTTTACAAACACATGAAAATGCGTATTAAAACATTATTTTGGTGTCTTGATGTCAGGGGAAAAAAGTCAAAAACAGAACACACAAAAAGGTATAAAATAAATATTTGTTCCATGGCACGCACACACACACACACATTCTGGTTTCCATGTTTTGTGGGGACATTCCATAAACGTAATGCATTTTATACTGTACAAACTGTATATTCTATTCCCTTCCCCAAACCCTTACCCCAACCATCACAGAAAACTTTCTGCGACCTTAGATTTTCAAGAAACATCATTCCGTTTGATTTATAAGCTTGGTTCCTCATGGGGACCTCACAAATGTCCCCACGAGGTCAAAATTTACTGGTATTCCTATCTTTGTGGGGACATTCGGTCCCCACAACGTGATAATTACCAGGTACACACACATAAACATACTGGAACAAACATCTACATACCGTGTAGCTTCCATTAGCACTCCTGGAACATCACAATTATACATGGATAGACAATGCCAAAAGCACCGCACAATTTGTTAAAGGCGGAGTCCACGATGTTTGAAAAACGCTTTGGAAAAGGAGACGGGCCGACTACCAAAACACACTTATAGCCAATCAGCAGTAAGGAGCGTGTCTACTAACCGACATCCTTGCCGGGTTGCATATGTGTGTGGCGGGTCTATCAACAGAAGGTCCAGATTCTATTGGGGTAGGGGCGTGTTTGTTTAGGTGATTTCAAATATCAACATTTGCTTTCAAACATCATGGACTCCGCCTTTAATCACCACAAAACATGTGAAGTCAAGCTCCAGATCACGTACTGTAGTATCTGTAAGGAAAGGAAAGAAAAAAATTGTGAGATTGGTTATTTTTCTGTAATCACATTTTAATCAATCAAACATTTCTCAGCCAATCAGAATAAAACATTCAACAGGCCAGTGGTATAAAAAACATTAATTTATAAATATGCATGATTAATTGGTGACCCCAGGTAAATTGTGAAGTGTCATGCAAGATAACCCAGGATTAAACTGACCTAGGGTTTTGAGTGACTGAATGTTTCATATTACTTTCATATTTCACATGAGTGGCATGCCATAATATATGCCACTGTAGCTAGGGTTGCCACCTTTTTGAAATGGAAATAAGGAACGGGGGGTGGGGGGGTGGTTGCCTGGGTCCGGTGACATGCCCCCACGGAAGAGAATTTTGAAAAAAATTACCCCTGAAATGAAGACTTCTAATGAAAATAGTGAAAACTAATTAATAAATTTAGATAAATATATTTCATACAACTTCTTACGCCTAAATATTTAATGAAAAGCAAAGTATGCCTAATAAGTATACAAGACTGAACCACATGTGAAATATAAAGGCAATCATGATCATTTTGCCAACAATGAACCATGGTTTTGTTAAGTTTATAATAAGACCCCACCCCCTTTTTAAACCTTGCGCAATCTAAATCCATAATTATTTAATAAGAAACCCATCAGAAATGATTGACACATTGAGACGGGAGGGACCGGTGTTGTGTCGAAGTCTGTTCCCCCTATGTTCCCCCTATTTTTCCCTTCAGTGTAGTGTTTTTATGGCGTTTTTATCACGTTATAGGTTTTATTATTTATATATTTAAAGTTTTAATGGCTGAGATGTATATGTGTGCATTTCTGTAATGTATCTGTATTGTTCTTAATGGTAAGTCAATTATTTTTACAGTATGAATTATATTATATGTATAATATTTATTTAATTATGTATGCAAACATTACATTTTTAAAACAACCAGTAAAGGAAAAAAGAAAAGACAGGCTATATTTTAAAAGAAATACCCTAATAGAAAACTGTCAAATGTATGAAATATTTAATAAATTGTATTATAAAATACATGATATCATGCCTTTTTAGTATAACCAATTCAAATCTTTAATCTTTCTAAATGTAGCGTGGTGAAGGCGCTATGAAGGCACTACACTGGGGGGAAACATGGGGGGAACTGAGTTCGACACAACACCTGGACGCAGGAACAGAGGGAGAGCACTGGAGAGATAGGCTAAACCTGTACTATCTCTTTTAATATAATCACTTTCTTATCAACTATATTTGAGTTTTAAAAATCCACATAATTACATACCATATGAGCCTCTGGAGACGACTGACGACCAATGAACCTTGACATAGCTCCATCCTGTGCCCGCAGTCTCTCGCTCCTCTTGTGATTATCTCCTCATGCGTGCTGCTTTATATCACACACTCCGCCGTGACAAACAGAAAAAACGCGACGGCATATGGTACAATGGGCCGTGTATTCATTGTCCCTCACGCATTCCAGCCACGGGTAGTAATTTTCTCATTCAATTCTATATTTTTGTGCTCGTTTCCTTTTCGCCGGCTGCTCGGATGCAGTCATTTTTACATTTCCCGCTGTTGTCACTTGTCGTCATCGTTGCTATGATACGCGACATCACATGACTGAAACGACCAATTAAAAGGGCATTCCCTGATGTGGCTGCAGGATGTTAAAAATGCTACGCTGATCATAGACAAACAGAGGGAGACATTACCGCACCGTCAGGGTTTTCTTATACAAATGACGCGGTCTTTGTTCATGGCTGACATATTATAAGCTATGTGTCTGTCATGTATTTGCACTGAATTCATTTTCATTAAAATACGGAACAAACTGCGTTCCGTATCAGTTCAATACGGAACAAGAATTTTATGTGTCAAATACGGGACGATTCCGTATTATACGGAACGGTTGGCAACCCTAACTGTAGCACTCACACACAGACCAAGTTTGACAAGTGAGAAATTCATTACATACGAAACGTTGTCCGTAGATGGCAAGAAGTATTTGAGTAACCGAACTGATTAATATTCACATGCCGGTCAAAAAACACGTGTAACTTAATATGCAAGCTGAAATGCAGCAAACAATTATTACGTGAAACAAACTAACAGTTAGGCTAATACGCTAAATATAAACTAATACGTGATGCACATGGCTAAAATGTGGTTAATATTTAGCGAGCCAACATTATATTTTTAAATATAACGTCAATAAATTGGTTTAATAACTAGAGTATCTTTATCTGTTCTTACCTGTATTTACTCAGTCGCAAACTTGTCGTGGTAACCTTTGGATGCAGACACATGCGCACAAGCGGCTTCTTCTTCTTCTTCTTCTTCTTTTGTTGTTTAAATGGTGGGTGGCAAACCAACTTAAGGTGCATTTACCGCCACCTACTGGATTGGAGTATGGAGCACTCGCACAAGCGGCTCTTCCTGCAGACACATGCGTACTACGTTGTATTGACCCAGTGGCGCAAAAAAAAAAAAAAAACGGGAAACAATTTCAATTCTTGTAGATTTTTAGCACTTAATTACCCCGGGATTTCACAGAACAATCAAACATTAAAATAACTTAAATAAACTTTAATAAGTTGTGCTGTGTTTTTCTGGGTGGGGTTTGGGGGTTCATGTAAAAAGCTTGCACTGGGTGGAAGACAGTAATTTCTTATATTAGTGAGGACACTAAAGAGATGCTGACTTTCTTTTGGTTTTACTACTTCAGGTTAACCCTTTAATGTATACCTCACCTCGGGTCTTTGACCATGGTTTTACTACACTAAACGGCTACACTAACCATGGTTCTGTGGTTTTAGAAAAACATGGTTGTCAAAACCATGGTTATTTTGTGGTTACCATGGTTTTACTACAGTAACCATGCTTTTTTGGTTTTAAGTTGACTGTAGTAAAACCATGGTTAATTTTCGTAAGGGAAGTCACCATGAGCTCACAAGATACTCACTGTGTGGGTCATGATCTTAATGTGTAAGCACGCTGCACACTCAATGTGTGCTCATATGAAGGTCACAATATGAGATCACTTCACACTCACTGTACTACCCCATAAACCCCACCATATGCAAGTACCGGCATGTTTTGGTGCTGGTTTGCTGGTGAACACCAGCTAAACCAGCATCAGCACCAGCATTAGCACCAGCTAAACCAGCATCAGCACCAGCATTAGCACCAGCTAAACCAGCACCAAACCAGCATTAGCACCAGCATCCCATGCTGGTCATTCCAGCATGACCAGCATATATTGTGTTTTGGTGCTGGTATGCTGGTGACCACCAGCTAAACCTGGCATAGACCAGCATAATTCCCATGCTGGTCCATGCTGGTTTGATGCTGTTTTTTTCAGCAGGGTGCTCAGAGAGCTAATATGCTAGCTTTTGCTATTGGAAACATGTCACTATTTAATTGCAACTGATATCGGGCAAAATAAAAGAAAAAGTAAAAAAGACATGAATTTCTCTCTGCATGAACCCATCCACTGCAAGTCATGAACACACAAAAACCACACACACAGATATGCACATCCAACACAGGGCAACTATCACTGCAACACCCCAACACTTCAATAACTTAGCTGTGGGATTGAACAAATAATCTCTGAGTTACAAAGTCTGACTCGCTATAACCACCAGGCCACAAAGTTAGTGTACATTGTAACAATAGTATGAGTGACCTCACATTGGTCACGATGTGAGTTCATGGTCCAACTGTGCTCTCATTCCATGGTCATAATAATGTAAGGTCACGGCACACTCACTTTGTCATAGCAGGACAACACACATATGTCTGGAAAACGTTGGTTTGATTTCCACAGCTGGAAGGAAGTGATTGCAGTGTTTGGGTGATGCAGTGATACTTGCTCTGTGCATGTGTGTGTTCATGACTTGTTAAGGGTTCACTGTATGATTTGCAAATAAATGTTGACATCTCAGTGACCTGTTTTTCAAATAGCAAATGCTAGCATATTAGCTCTCTGAGCAACATCTTGATGGTACTTTGTAAATTGTGCCTGCTCACAGTGAGTGTGTCATGATCTCACATTGTGAACATAACATAGTAGTTGCGGCCAGTGACTTCTTTTTTTGAGGGCGCAAAATGCAAAGTTTGTCACATGTATGCAGCCGTCATGTGTGTGGCTCGTCATTTCAAAATATGTGTTTGGCGCGTCATGTAAACTTGTGTGCATCACGCGGGATGTCAAAATACAAGCCTGCTGCAGATGCTTTGAAGGGGTTTATAATAAAAGACACTCGCATTTGTCAGATACTCACTTAATCTCATGTGTAATCAGAGTTTACTGTTAAGTTAGTATCTTGTGAGTATTTTGTGAACGTGAGCTTCTCTTGTATCACAAAAACCTTCGATGCGTGTGCAGCAGGCATGTATTTTGTCAAGACACGTGATGCACATGGTTCACATGACGCAATGTACACATATTTTGAAATGACAAGCAACACACATAACACTCCGAATACATATTTTGAATTTATGCACCTCGGAAGAGAGGTCAGTGTACTGTGAGTGCAACAATGTGAGGTCACTCAGGCTATTGTCACAATTTGAGGTTACTGCACACTCACTGTGCGCTCATACTATGGCCCTGAGGTGAGGTCACAGCACACTCAGTGTCCGCTCAAATCATATTACGACACACTTGCTGTTGCCATACTATGGTCAATGTGAGGTCATGGCACACTCATTGTGCACTGAACTCAACATTTTGAATTCACAAAGAGCTTGCACATAACTCACAAGATGAGAATGTCACAGTATGAAAATGATGTGATTTTACTGTGATTATCGCGTGATCTCACATGTTGACTGGGTACAGTACAGTGTTTAAGTCACTATGTCTATAGTGAGGGATATCTCGCATGTGTGTGCCTTTACAAAACTCAACCATGGTTACTGTAGTTAAACCATGGTTAGTGTAGTTTTGCTAATAGTAATCAATATACCAAAAAAAGAGAATACTACACTTTTACAACAACAAAAAATGTTAATTTTCATGAGGGGGTGTGTGCATCTGTACAGTAGGGAAAGAAGTGAGAGTTTTACTGTAGTGTTTGTGCATGGTGCATGTTCCTCTCACATACTGTAGGCCTAACATGTTTACAGTTCAGCCTCTGTCCAAAGCCACATTAATTTTTATTCAACTTTCATTTATGGACAGTAGACAGCAGTGATTTGTTCGTTAGCAATTCTTTCAGTTACTGATGTAAGCAGAGTGTGTATGTATTGGCCATATGTCTACTTAGACATGTCATTTGTAACTTCAACATCTCCCACCTCTTGCATACAAAAAAGACATTTAGGACTTTTAAAATATACCATGGGTGCATTGCCTTCTTAAAGTAGCATTTCACCCGTGGAAACATTAATCTTTATTAAAAGTGGATCATATTTGTAGTCGAAATGTAACATAATTTTCTAATTTGGTGCCTATTTGACCGAGAAAAGGGGTGTTTGTAGTCTCACCCCCTCTACAAAGATATAGGACTTCCTTCTTTCAATGATGCAAAATGATGATTTTTACATCATTGAAAGAAGGAAGTGCAACACTGAAATCCATATTTCTCCTGTCTCATGGGAAACAGGGGGAATGATGCAAGACCATTCAAAAACATGACTTGGTTTCTAACTATACACAGCTCAATGCAAATGGGTGAAGTGTCCCTTTAACAATATATATACACACGCACGCGCGGTTTTTTGTAGTCACATAATACTTTAAAAATAACTATTGCGATGGTTGCACTATTATTACGCTATTGGGTGTCTCGCCTTGTTGTTATTAGCCCTGATTGGTTGTTTTGACCGTCATCCAGATCTCTGGCCTATGACAATTCAGCGCGCACTTTTCAACATTTCAAACTCCTGCAGCCGGTAGTATTTGCTGATGCTGCTGGAGGGAGGAGTTCACTCTGCAGAACTGCAGCAGTACATCGGTTGGTCCACTACTGACTTTTACTATAATTGGTTACCTCTATCGGGTATTTTTTTATTCGGTTGAACTTAAGTTAGAAAACATAATATGGACAAAGACTTTTACCAACGGGTACCGGACATATGGAAAACTGCAGCAGGTAAATACCTTTTACTTTACCATTTTTCTAATGACGCATAAAGAAAGTGTTCAAGTAAGATGCTAACCGCGATTAGCCCGAGAACGATATTTGCAAATATCAATGTAAGAACCGCTAATGTAATGTGTGTTGTTAGTCGTTATTAGGTCAAGCTCACATAACGTGATGTCTGAAATTGATGAGACGTTTATAGTAACGTTAAGGCTTCTTGTCGTGTTTTGTTTTCTTGTAACTACGCTAATAAAACCTTTGGTTAACAAGCTAAATGTTTCGCAGTTATACATGTTGTTCCAAGGTAGTTATATGAAGCATTTGACACGCTCTGTAGCTGATGTTGATAATATATAAGCAGAAGTTTCGTCGAAGTTTTTAAGTAAACTCTAAAATCAATCTGCGACCGTAAAATCCTGACGTACTTTCCGTATTATGATTATCAGTGATACTAGTGCGTTTATTTTGAAGCATAAATAGTAATGTATATTTGGAATGTGTAAATTGATCACTGGGCTCTGTAGAAGATTATACAATCCTGTTTTTTCTAGGATCTACTGTGGATCGCTGGGACTTAAGTCAAAATGAGACCGAGAATGTGTTTTATCTCAAGCTGGTGAGTAACGTTTCAATTTTGAAAGTCCACATCCCATTAAATAAAATGACTAATATTGTTTTTGTGTGCGTTTCCCCCTCAAGCTCCAGAGAAGTCTCCTACCACGCCATACATAAGGTATTAATTTTATCCCAATATATAAAGCCTGTGTTCGCATATTATTGGAAATTATTGACAAATACTACAACAACGTTGCCAAAAACGTTGGCAAGCGCTCACAATTGGTGTCTGCCTAGCGTTTTTAACAGCATTTACATGCTTCTGCACGATTGTGACTTCATGAGCAACGTCACTCTAGAATTTTTATGACACAATCCTAGACTTCATCTTCTCATCAAATTTCCTGTTCAGTCAAATGCTCTTTAGTTATATGCTGAAGTGTCCTGCCCCCTAAATTGCACAGAACATGATATCACACGCACATGAGATAAGACATACATTTACTAGTTCTTAGCATGAAGTAGGGGATAGGAATGATTCAGACAGTGTAAATATGCTTTCCATTGGGGTGAATGAAGTCTGCCACTACAATGCACAAACATACAGGGTGCTCCGGTCCAGCGTGACAGCACAGAGTGGATCATATGTAGGAGTCTCTGCCAAAAACAGTTTGGAGGAGATCAAACATCACAATCAGTTAGACGGCCTTAACATTATAAACAGCAGTAATGAGTAGAAGAGAAACACTGCTGCATACACACCAACAAAATTTACATATCACTGTTATCATTGTTTTTATTCTGTAATAACACTTTATATCTTAATTGTGATTTTATTTTAATACAACTGTGGCGCTCACAAGCTGTGAAATGCGACTTTGCTGGACTGTGCCATAAACACTATTGATCATTTAAAAAATAGGGAAGGTCTTCTCGACAGTTCGGTTGTGATTTTCTGTTTCAGTTAAAATGACCTCCACATAAAATAATGCTACATGTTCCAAGAGGGCAGGGTGCTTCAGTGTTAAAAAAGAGCATTTGATCGGAAAGAAAATTTGATGAAGAAGCTAAAGTGTAAGCTGACCCTAATTCATGTGTTCCTTATACCACATACATGTGGGGAACATGGGACATTTGATGATGGTAGATAAAAAATATATTTTGTACGTTCTACCATTTTTAATAATAATAATAGTAACTTCTCAGAAATGTATTATACAGCATGCTCGTCTTGAAAAGGTGATACATTTTTGGCTTAAACATGTTTTTAAATTCCATTTTCCAACAGTGATAACTGCTAAAGATGAAACACATTAATTCTTTCTTTTTTCTTTTAGATCAACATTGAAGCATTGTTTACAGTAAGAATAGGCACCAACAGAAAGACAAATCCAACACTAGTAAGTATTAACTGGCAAATATAAAACCAGCTTTATCAATTTTAAGGCATAGTGTAGAGAAATAAAAATTATCGTGCCATCCCTGATGTATCTGACTTTCTTTTGTTAGGGAAGCACATTTTATTTTACAAAAAATACTAATTTGTGGGTCTACATAATGTTATAAAAATGTTTATCATTATTCTATCTCTATATTAAAGGAAAACACCACAGTTTGTCAATATTTTACTATGTTCTTACCTCAACTTAGACTAATTAATACATCCCTATATTTTTCAATGCGGGCATCACTAGTTTACACTGCCAGAATGTTTCAGTGTCAAATTTGGTTAAAAATGTTAATAAAAAATAATCTTGTTTAAAGGAAAGGTACAATACTTTTCAGTGAATTATATTGTGTTCTTTTTTATCCCCTAGATGCACCAAGGATCAAGGTGATTTTTGGCAGCTTGGAGAATTTTTCTTTATCTGTCACATCTGGTACAGAATCTCTGACATTTTGGTATTTGTAATGTTTATTTTATTATATTTGTATACTTATGCTAGATATTAATATACTTGTATAGTTACTGTATGTTTCTGAATTAAAAGATAGCCCCAGGTAAAAATGTAAAACTGATATAATACTGATATTGAAAATACAAGCTAAAATGGCACAATTTGTTGCTTTCTCCACCTGTTTCACAAATGAAAACATTTTATATGCACAGATTCACTTGCCGGAACTGTACAGATTTTTCTTGTTTAATTTCAGGCCAATCTGTATTGTAGACACAACGTTTGTTATATGAATGCCCCATCTGAAGGGAACTGCCTTGAAAAAAATATTAATGGCATTTTCTTTTCGTCTTATCTCTGTATAGACCATGGTTCCTCCCATCTTACCCTGGAGAGCCGGTGCCCTGCAGAGTTAGCTTCAACCTTAAGGGAAGGCACCACAGGTTTTTCAATATTTTTTATGTTATCACCTCAACTTAGACAAATCAATACAAATCCTTTTTTTCGATGTGTGCACTTTTGGTCTTTGTGCGGCGCGTCGTGAATGTGTTGGCATTTACCCAAGCCCAATTCATTCCTTAGGAACAAAACAAAAGTTTTATTTTGTGCCACCACACTTACTCGTGTAACTACTCATGTAACAGTCTTTAAATAGGAAAAAACATGGAAGTGTTTGGTGGCTTTTAAATTAATCCCTGTTTGGATCCTGAGGAGTTAATGGGGCTGGGCTAAATGCTAACACATTCACGACACGCTGTACAAAGATTAGAAGTGCATGCATTGAAAAAAGATAAGTATGTATTGATTGATCTAAGTTGAGATAGGAACATGGTAAAATGTTGAAAGACTGTGTGTCTTCTTTAATCAAACATACCTGAGGTAGATGGGTTTGATCAGGGTTGATGCTAAACTCTGCAGGGCAGCGGTTCTCCAGGGTAGGATTTGAGGAACCCTGTTATAGACGGTTTCAGCGACAGTAACATACATAAACGCTTTTGTGGCCCAAACCTAACTTCCGGGAGATTTCCGTGTAGAACCAATATAGGAAAAAACTGAAATTCTGTCATAATTTACTCACTCTCATTTTGTTGCAAACCTGTATAAATTTCTTTGTTCTGATGAACACAAAGGAAGATATTTTGAGGAATGTTTTTAACCAAACCGTTCATAAGCCCCATTCACTTCCATAATATTATTTTTTCCTACTATGGAAGTGAATGGGGCTCATGATTAGGGCTGTGACGGTTGTCATAACCACACACAACGACGGTGGTGAAGTGCGACCCACGATGGTAAAGTGGGACCCGCGATGGTGTGCACGTCACAAACAAATTAATTACAATCTTGCACAGCAAAACTTCCTTTTTTTCAAAGCATGTAGGTGCTCCAGAGCATCTGTCATTGCTAAGTAACCTAAGCATTGCTTGACGTTGTGACGAGCACCCACCGGCGGAAAAAGAAACTGGCGCCTGTGAACAAGCATGTTCGTTAAGAAATGTATATCTGATCATTGTTTAAATTTTTATTTTTTAAAATACAGTGGGGAGGGTGGGTGTTTGACACATCGGCATTTTTGTCAGTGAGGGGATTTCTAAGTGATATAGCCAGATGTAGCCATCAAGCCAAGTGTTGAATTCATACAAAGAAATCAGAACATTTAAGTATACACGTTGAGTCATAGTAAATGAAGCGAAATGACACAGGGAATAAGTATTGAACACACATATTTAATACTTTATAGAAAAGCCTTTGTTGGTGATTACAGCTTCTAGTTGTTGTATGGAGAGACCAGTCGTCTTCATTGCTCAGGAGTGATTCTGGCTCATTCTTCCATACAAATGGTCTTTAAATCTTGAAGGTTCATTGGGCCTCTTTTATGAACTTTGATCTTTAGTTCTCTCCATAGATTTTCTATGGGATTTGTATCAGGTGATTGACTGACCACTTCATTGTTTCCTTGGCCTTGTGTGTGGGATCATTGTCTTGCTGAAATGTCCACCCTCTTTTCATTTTTAGCTTTCTGGTAGATGGCAGCAGATTTTTATCCAGAATGTCCCGGTACATTTCTCTATTCATCCTGCCTTCAATAATATGAAGTCTGCCAGTACCCCTTGCTGAAAAGCAGCCCCAAACCATTATGGTTCCACCCCCAAACTTAACTGTTTGTATGGTGTTCTTGGGGTGGTGGGCAGTGCCATTTCTTCTTCAAACATGGTGTGTAGAATGACTGCCTAAAAGTTAAATTTTGCTTTCATCTGACCATACTATAGTCTCCCAATAATCCACAGGCTTCTCCAAATGCTCTTTCGCAAACTTTAACCGAGCCTCAACATGCTTTTTGTTCAGCAATGGAGTCTTGCGTTGTGAGCGTGCATGGATGCCATGGCGGTTCAGTGCATTGCTTATAGTTTAGACCTTGATGCGAGGTCTTCCTGAAGTTCTGCCCGAGTGGTTCTTGGCTCATGGAGAACTCTCCTGATTATTCTTTGCACTCCTTGGACAGGGATCTTACTTGGAGGACCTGATTGTAGCCGGTTTATGGTGAAGTGATGCTCTTACCATTTCTGGATAATGGCCCCCACAGTGCTCACAGGAACATTCAGCATTCTGGAAATGCGCCTATAACCATTCCCATCAAAATGCTTTTCAACAATAAGATTACGAGGATCTTGAGAAAGTTCTTTGCTTTTACCCATCATGAAGTCTTTCCTGTGTGCCTCCTGGGTAATGAGAAGCATTTATAGGCCATCAGTTGTGTTCAATGCTTGTTCCCTGTGGCATTTCGCTTTATTTATTATGAATCAACTTGTAAGTGTTCCTTTGTATGAATTCGGTGTTTGGCTTGATGGCTACATCTGGTAGAAATTTTGTGTCAATAGCCCACTTGGAGATCCCCTTGCTGGTAAAGGTGCTGATGTGTCAAATACTTATTTTCCCCGCTGTATATGTATGCATTATACAGGGAGTGCAGAATTGTTGGGCGGGTTGTATTTTTGAGGATTGCTTTTGTTGTTGTGCAGCTGCAGTGCTCTTGGTCAGTTCAGGATGTTGACGGGCCCTCAAACCTGAACATTTGGGTAGTAGAGGTGAAGTTTTGGCTTTATTGGGAGAGTGTTTCTATGTACATCATTGTTGGGCAGCTGTTGATGTGCAGAATTGTTGGGCAACTGAATGAAGGGCAAAGATTTTGCCATCTCACTTGTTTTTTTTTCGCCTGTTAAGGTGAGAATGGTAAACAAGCTCTACATTTACAAAAAAAAATTAATAAAACAATAAAAAGGAATGTATAGACTCAGTGTCCAGTGTGGCCGCCCTTCTTTTCGATGGCAGTCACGGGCCTTCCGTTCGCGGATTCGGTCGGTTTCTTGATCTGGTCTGGGCCAGCATTTTGTGCGGACGCGGCCGCGGCCTCCCGGACACTGTTCGGGGAGGTGTGCGGTTTGCCTTCACTGTGGGTGTCCTGCTTAAGAAGGGATCAAAAGGTCTCAATAGGGTTTAAGTCAGGTGAAGAAGGGGCCATGGCACTAGTTTTTCATCTCTGGGCCCTTTGCTGGCCAGCCATGCAATGGAGTGCTTGTGGTGTATGTGATGGAGCGTTGTCTTGCAAAATAATCAGTCTTCTTGAGGGATGCAGACTTTTTCCTGTACCACTGCTTGAAGAAAGTGTCTTCTACATTACAGGCAGGCAGGCACAGACAGGTATTATTAAACATGAGCTTGTTGGACCTTTTTGGGTTGAAAATGGAAATAAAAAACAACTCTCAGACCTACTGCCAATTTTTGGAGGACACTTTCTTCAAGCAGTGCTACAGGAAAAAATCTGCATCTTTCAAGAAGACTTTTTTATGCGGGACAACGCTTCAGCACATGCATCAAGGTGCTCAGCTGAGTGGCTGGCCAGTGGAGGCCTTAGGGGTGAGGGGCTGATGACATGGGCCCTTCTTCACCTGACTTGAACCCTGTTGAGACCTTTTGATCCCTTCTTGAGCAGGACATTTGCAGTTGGGGTGAACCGTGCACCTCTCTGGGCAGTGTCTGGGGGGCTGTGGTTGCGTCTGCACGGGGTGTTGGTTCGGACCAGATCGGGAGGCTGGCTGAGTCCGTGGACTGAGGGCTTGTGGCTGTTGTCGGGGGGAGGGGTGGCTGTATTGGTCACTGAGTATACATTTTTTATTTTTTGTTATTTTTTTTTGTAAATGTAGAGTTTGTTTGTTGTTCTCACTTTGACAGGTGAAGAGGGGCAGGTGAGATGGTGGAATCTTTGTTTTTCATTTGGTTGCCTGGTGGTTCTGCACACTAATAGTTGCCTAATGATGATGTGCATAGAAATATTCTCTTAGTGGAGCCAGGATTTCACTTTTGCTGCTTGGATGTTCAGGTTTGAGGGTTTGTTGGCATTGTGAGTTGACCAGGAGCACTGTAGTTGTGCAGTGGCAGGGGTGGTCCTCGGGAATACAACTTGCCTGGTAGTTCTGCACTCCCTGTATATATATAAGACAATATGCATCAATGTCTTTCATGCATCAATATAACCCCCCCCCCCCCCCACACACACACACACATTCTATGAACACCACGGTGATCATGATCCGTTTGGTTACAAACATTCAAAATGTCTTCTCGTGTTCATCATAACAAAGAAATTTATAACAGGTAGCAACATGAGAGAGAGAGTAAATGATGACAGAACTTTCATTTTTGGGTGAACTATTTCTTTAACTTACTGTAATTTCACAAACCTGAAGTCAGACCATTCGTTTTTTATTTTGAAATTATAGAACAATTGTAATTATGATATTTACATTATAGAACAAACAAACAAACCAAATTTAAAACAAAACTTCACCTGATGCTACAAGTATGTTGCATCTTTGATCATTGTGTTTAAAATACACTTGTTGCCTCTAATTTCAAATAGCTTCAAATTGTTTTAAGGCCATTTAAGTCGGTTTACAAGTAAATAAACATCTTATTTATGTACTTTTTCTGTTGCCTAAAGAAAAAGAATCTGCCAATTTGCTTTACTAATTTATCACAAATTATATACATCATCATTACACAATAGTAACCATGCAGTCACAAAATGTCCTGGCTAATGTTCAACCCGGTATTGGGTCAAAAATGGGACGAAACAACCTAGCATTTTGGTTTGAACCTGCCAGGCATAGGTTAAATTCCAACCCAATGGTTTGGGTTTGTCCCTTTTTGATCCAACACTTGTTTGACAGAAACCCATCATTTTTTGTATTATATAGAATAGATAAATTATTTCATCCTTTACTTATGGGGGCTGTTTATAAAGAATTGGTTAATAATGCAAATTTACATCTGTGATAGAATCTGTAGTTGTGTGAAACAGTGAAAGTGTTATCTTGTTAATGTGTCTGTTTTGTACTACTTCAGTATGTTTAGAATATTTAACAGTAGCCATAAAGCTTACATTTTAGGAGAATTTGATGTATGATTTTAGAAATATGATTTTAACAGTAAAATGTTTCATCTATTTCATGTAAGATTTGTAATTCTTTTACTGAATCATTCGTTACATTTTATACATTTAGCGATGTTTGAGATGTTACACTGTATATTCACAGTTTTTTTACACACTTAAAATCCTTAATAAATCTTTTTAATTTACTATCTTGAGCATGTCTTGACAATTTATTCAATGTGTTTGACCAAAAGAATCTGGGGAAAATCAGTAAATTAACATTATTTTTCTGCAGAACGTTTAGTGCTGTCACTTTTTTAAAGGTGTTTGATCATAATAATCTGGGAAAACTCTGTAAAATAACAATATTTCTCTGCAGAACTTTTTAGTGCTGTCACTTTTTTAAAGGTGTTTGATCATAATAATCTGGGAAAACTCTGTAAAATAACAGTATTTCTCTGCAGAACTTTTTAGTGCTGTCACTTTTTTAAAGGTATTTGATCATAATAATCTGGGGAAAATCCGTAAAATAACAGTATTTCTCTGCAAAACTCTCAGTGCTATCAGTTTATTAAAGGTGTTTGATCATAATAATCTGGGAAAACTCTGTAAAATAACAGTATTTCTCTGCAAAACTCTCAGCGCTGTCAGTTTATTAAAGGTGTTTGACCATAATAATCTGGTAAAAATCCGTAAAATAACAGTATTTCTCTGCAAAACTCTCAGCGCTGTCAGTTTATTAAAGGTGTTTGACCATAATAATCTGGTGAAAATCTGTAAAATAACAGTATTTCTCTGCAAAACTCTCAGCGCTGTCAGTTTATTAAAGGTGTTTGACCATAATAATCTGGTGAAAATCTGTAAAATAACAGTATTTCTCTGCAAAACTCTCAGCGCTGTCAGTTTATTAAAGGTGTTTGACCATAATAATCTGGTGAAAATCCGTAAAATAACAGTATTTCTCTGCAAAACTCTCAGCGCTGTCAGTTTATTAAAGGTGTTTAACCATAATAATCTGGGGAAAATCCGTAAAATAACAGTATTTCTCTGCAGAACTTTTAAAGAAAAAATCTGTAAATTAATTGTTTTTGATCTTTTTTGGAATTAAGAAATTTTACTTTAATTTTACGGTTTTTGTTTGGCAGCCGTAGCTGCCAGTCATTTGACCGTTTTTTTACGAATTTTTTTTTTACAGTGTATGTGTCCATGCCTGATGTTTTCATCCTCCGCAACACTTTTTGAGAACAGTTTAAGCACACATACAGAATTTTAATAAAGTTTGATTTTGAGTGACTAAACACATGGACCAGTTACTTCAAGATGGCTACCAGGTAAGATCATTTTTTTACAGTTAATTTGAAATATTGTCTTGTCAGAATGCTTACACGACATTTTGATTCTCATTACCGCAACAGATGCTTATTAAATGTTAATTTAATTAATAGAAGCATAATACTTTGATTTTAAATGCATGTGCAGAATCTCCAAATTATGTTCTTTCAGGTTTGTCATGTCATTTTGAAAATATGTCAGTGTTTATGTTTTCTGACTGTTGCGGTAATGAGATTTTTTAGGACTAATTTTTTAAATTATGTTACAAAAAGTGTTAAATGATAAGTAAAAGTTTTTAAATTAATGTTCCCATTTACTCCAGACTTTGTTTTTCAATATCTGGTGGGAAAAAAAAGTAAATTTAAGCAATTTTTACATTTTCATGCTTGACATTTTTAAAACCAAGTTTTCATGAGAATCACCCTCCTAGTCCCAGACTAAAATGCATGTTTGAGCTTTAATTTAAAAACACCTTTTCCTGACCAATTTTAACATTTATATGTGACATTGTTTTGTCTTAAGATGCACACCTGTAGGGTTTTTTGTAAGGTATGTTTGTAAAAACCTCTTTATTATATCCAATATAAATAAGGCCTATTCCTAGATTAGCCTAAACCCTGTCCGGGAAACCCCATTAATGTCTGTTGCCTTGAAAATTTTAGTTCTTAGCATTAAACTATGACACCCACATGCAGCCCATATTGTGTGCTGAATGACAGATACAGTTCATCATTTGTGATAAATTGTTGCTCTTTTAATCATCCTACCAAAACCTTAGGTCATGACCTTTAAACTCAGAAATGCAATTAGAGAGGCATCAATCTGGAAACGGTCCGGGTTACGACGCTCTGACTGATATGAGCTCTAGATCGTTGCTTGCTTTCTCGCCCCCAGTGCCTAATTTACACCTCCATTTGTCCGGAGTGTGCAATTTGCCCTTAACCTCTGGAATCTTTTATGACAGCATATCCTGATACCCTGCTGCATGTTTGCTTCATTTTATAGCCCCCAGTGTGGCAGTGGAGTTTATATTTGTGCTCCACTATTCACAGTTCGACCAGTGAGATAATCTTACTTGAGCAGAGGTCACCAAAACGCATAGCAGTCACATTTTACACCTTAAGCAAAGGACTACAATAGCACATTGTATTTTAGATGCGACAAATGAAGCCTTAAAGGGTTAGTTCACCTAGAAAAAAAATTGTTTTTATTAACTAATTTATTTATTTATTTACTTAGACAATTTACTCAAATTGTTTTGCACTGTGACATTATACACATGATAATTTACTCTGCATTATGCTTCGTTGTGCTATCTTTTGATTCTCAATACTGTTAAAGGTGCAGTGTGTAAATTTTAGCGGCATCTGTGGTGAGGTTGTGAATTGCAACCAACGGCTCAGTCCACTTTTCACCTCTTGCTTTTGAAACGCATATAGAAGCTACGGTAGCCGCCACCGGATAAACATGTCATCGTTGGAGACAGCTTAGTAAAAATGTTTGTCGGTTGAGGGCTTCTGTAGAAACATGGCTGCACAAAATGGCGGCTTCCATGTAAGGGGACCCGCGGTGTATGTAGATGTCTCATTCTACGGTAATAAACACATAACAGTTCATTATAAAAAGGTCTTTATACACCCCTGATAATATAGTTTTGTATATTATTTTGCATTTCTGTCAAGAGATCCTTCTAAAAATTACACACTGCACCTTTAAATACTTTTTTACTGTATTTACTTGGTTGATATTACCATGCAAATCATTTGAATTAAATAATTTTCACAATATGTTCATACACATTTCATACATTTACTATATTTCTTGTTATGTCATGTGACCTTGGTAAGATAAAATGTGACCTTGACACATTTTGTGTCATTTAGATATAAAGGTCTATGAAAATAATGCATTTTCTCAGAGATGTGTTAAATAAGGTATACAGTGTTTATGTTC
This sequence comes from Misgurnus anguillicaudatus, assembly GCF_027580225.2. Classification (NCBI taxonomy): domain Eukaryota; kingdom Metazoa; phylum Chordata; class Actinopteri; order Cypriniformes; family Cobitidae; genus Misgurnus; species Misgurnus anguillicaudatus. Next base: position 45,848,509 of record NC_073339.2, read on the forward strand.
TCATCTGGTATGTTTGCAGTGTAAAGGTTCTTGGTTGAATTCCCAAGAAAACATATACATTGAATGCACTGTAATCTGCCAAATGCATGCCTTTAATGTATTGTAATGTAAACAAGGTCACGAGCAGCCAGTTGAAGCGTCTAAACTGATTATAAGTAGCAAGCAAATTTGATTTAATTTCATTGGGATAGTATCTGTACATAAACCCAGCTGCAGCATGTTTTTATGCGTTTATGCATTTGAATATTGCACTGTTTTCTGATCAGTATCTAAAGCCCTTATTTAAATGCAGGACTTTGTAATACCTTTGGGTTTATGTGCATACCGCAACTCAAACTGCTTTGGGAATTTCTTAAAGGCAGACAAATGCTAATTCATGATAATTTCCTGCATTCATACAACGCTCCACAATTATTCCCTGAGGTTAATGGGAAATAAAGCATTGTTATTGACTAGACTTTCTCTGTGGAGACAAATATGAACTACCATCAGTTTCCAACAGTGGGTGTTGTATGATGTGATCATTTATAAACAAGTGTGTAGTTAGATTTAATGACTTTCTATTACTTTTGGGGCTTCTTGAAATGACTGGAAAGGCATTTAAAATAAATACAGAAACATATTTGTTATGCATTTTAATAATTGATTATATTTTTTAATAATTATATATAACTTTTACATGGCTGAAAATCCAAATTGTTAAACTTCCTGCTATTTCCAAATTGTTCACGACTGTAATAACCCAGCTGAAGGTTTTGTGTAAAAATGATCAAAAGGTGTTTGTTACTGTATCTGTGTGCGTGCGTGTGTTGTGTTGTGTTGTGTTGGCTGACCTTGCGCTGGCCACAAGCTACATTTTGCCGCTGGCAACAAAGAGAAGCTAATTTGTAATCTGCAAACATTGCTTATAATCGCTGGATCCTTTATAAGCTGTTGCCTAGCAACAATATGGCACCTTTCTCCATTGAGTTATGTGCAGCTTCCAGTAAAATGTGTCAAACAGAAAAGACAAACTCATATTGCGAAATAAATTGCATGCGCTGAAATGAAGCGGATTGATAGGGACACTAATAAGAAACAAACTTCTCACCGCATATGGGAATTCCTAAAACATACAAATTAGCCTCGGCATTATTGATTGTGTCTGTTTGCAGAAGATTTTTACACATATCATCACCCACGTCGCAGGTAGTTTCACACTTGGTTATTTTAGCCTTGCGTGGAACAGCATTTGAACGAACCACAGCCGCCTATGATTTTCTAATACTAATTATGTAAATATGAGGCTCTGTATAAAATTCAAATGTTTCATCTTTGAGTGTGACTTAAACAGATGTAAATATCCACAGCAAGTAAACACTTGTTGTTCATTTTTAGTTTGTGAGGTGACAAATAAATCTATAATTAATCTGAAATGAAATAATTGGCTTTATGAATAATTAATGGTGCCTACATAGACAATTCTACATCATTTGTCATATAAAGATGGATGATACCACAAAGTGTGTTGGAAGCCAATAAGACTTTAAAATTGGATTTAGTATTTTCAAGTCCTATCTCAAAACTAAAATGTTAAAGATTCAAGGATAAAGAGGCCAGTAAGTAAACTACTGTATATATAACCCGTAGCACCTACCAACAATCATAACAATCTAAAGCACCATAACAACACCCTAGCAACAATCCATAGCACCATAGACACATTGTAGCAACAGTCTAAACCACCCTAGCAACAATCCATAGCACCATAGAAACACACTAGCAACAATATAAAGCACCCTAGACCAGTGGTTTTCAAACTGGGGGCCGGGGCCCATAGGAGGGCTGCGAGATGGTGCCAGGGGGGCCCCAGTTTTATGACATTTTATAAAATACATTAATTTATCATGAATTCTGTGTAATTAAACCTAAAAACTAATAAGCCAACTAACCAACAGCACTACTAGGTATAACCTTATATGTTTTGTTTAATTAAAATATTACATTTTAAACCTGTTTTTGTCGGGGGGGGGGGGGGGGGCGCAAAAAAATGCACTGTACACAAGGGGGGGGCGCATGCTGAAAAAGTTTGGGAACCACTGCCCTAGGACACCATAACAACAAACATAGCACCCTAGAAACACTCTACCAATAATCCATTGCTCAATAGAAACACCATAGCAACTATCCATAGCACCATAGATACACCCTAGAAACAAACATAGCACCATAGAAACACCCTAGCAACAATCCATGGTACCATAGAAACACCCTAGCAACAATCATAGCACCATAGAAACACCCTAGCAACAATAAAAAGCACCCTAGGACACCATACCAACAAACATAGCACCCTAAAAACACTCTACCAATAATCCATTGCTCAATAGAAACACCCTAGCAACAATCCATAGCACCATAGACACATTGTAGCAACAGTCTAAACCACCCTAGCAACAATCCATAGTACCATAGAAACACCCTAGCAACAATCATAGCACCATAGAAACACCCTAGCAACAATATAAAGCACCCTAGGACACCATACCAACAAACATAGCACCCTAAAAACACTCTACCAATAATCCATTGCTCAATAGAAACACCCTAGCAACAATCCATAGCACCATAGAAACCCCCTAGCAACAATCATAGCACCATAGAAACCCCCTAGGAACAGTCTAAACCACCCTATGACATCCTACCAACAAACATAGCACCCTAGAAACACCCTATCAACAATCCATTGCACTTTACAAGCACCCTACCAACAATCATAACAATCTAAAGCACCCTAGCAACAATCCATAGCACCATAAACACACCATAGCAACAGTCTAAAGCACCCTAGCAACAATCCATGGAACCATAGAAACACCCTGGCAACAATCTAAAACACCATAGAAACACCCTAGCAACAATCTAAAACACCATAGAAACACCCTAGCAACAAACTAAAGCACTCTAGGACACCCTACCAACAATCATAGCACCCTAGAAACACCCTATCCACAATACACACTAGAAACCCAAATTCAACCCAATTTCATTGTACTGTATACAATGACAATAAAGATTATGTTCTAAAAAACACCCTACCAACAATCATAACACCCTAGCAACAATCACTTCTTCCTAGAAACATCCTAGCAACAATTCATAGCACCCTAGGAGACACTGTAGTAACAGTCTAAAGCACCCGAGCAACAATCCATAGCTCATAGAAACACCCTAGCAACAATCTAAAGCACCATAGAAACACCCTAGCAACAATCCATTGCACACTAGAAATGCCTTAACATTACAGCAATAGTTTTTAGACAAGAAAACAAGAAAATATAACATCTGATTAATATGTTATGTAACTTTTACAGTTTTTCTTATACAGAATAATTAAAACACACTATGATTTCTCTGCATGGATCTTTATTACAGTCTATTGTTACATAAACATCCTCACGAAAGGTGAAAAGGTCGTCTGAGTGTGATTAAATACCATCAAACAGTAAAATTAGTCCCATTCATAATGAGATTAAAACATTGATGAGATATGATCATGTCACACACATTTACTGAAGCATGCATATGATCAATTGTTTTCTGTGTGAAAACAATGTTTACGCTCTGCGTATTCTTGAAAGTGCTGTTGTTTGAGGACTAAAGGTTGTGTAATGTCACAAGGTGTGTGCTAGTCTTCATTTTTAATGATAAGATGTTAGGATGTATAATGTTTAGAGAAATGGTCATTGCTAACTACAGGGCAGACAAAACCATGAACATTGGCACTGTGTGCTATATTGATTTTTAAAGTAACTGATTCAGTGTCAGATTGATTTTGTGTGTATTGTAGAAAATGTTTGTTTTTTATGATTTGGTCCACATGTTGGGATGTGTAAAGTACAGTCCAGGAAAATGTTTTCTTTCATAATATAAATTAAAATCTCACTCCGTTTATCCACAGAGCCACAGCTGTTTTTTCTTTAGCTGGACCAAGGACAGATTCATATCTGACAAGAGTTTTGCATCTGCAAAACCTACACGTCTTGAATTATTAAAATTCCATTCTCTTGTCCATCTGTTTGTTTTCGGTTTGCTTTATTGTACATTGTAAGTCAAAATTATAGACCAGAGGATTTTTTGGTGTTGTTTTGACACTGACATGATTAAGTTTGTGCTGTGTAAACACATTCTAAATATAGTTTTTGTGTGTATCAGGAGCTCAGATGCAAAACCATCTAAGGCAGGGATGGGCACCTTCGGTCCTGGAGAGCCGGTGTCCTGCAGAGTTTTGCTCCAACCATAATTAAACACACCTGAAGCAGCCAATTAAGGTCTTATTAGGCATACTAAAAACCTATAGGCAGGTGTGCTGAGGCAAGTTGGAGCTAAAGTCTGCAGGACACCGGCCCTCCAGGACCGAAGTTTCCCATCCCTGATCTAAGGGGGTCGATCACACAGAACACGTTTATGACACATTTTTTGAATGGTTTTCTATGGGCAGTGAACGTTATGCGTAGGGTTCCTAAGGCGCGGAAAGTTTTCAGTAAATTTCCGGAAGCTTTCCATGGGAACTTAACATGTGGAATTTTGGAAATATTTAAAATTGTCAATTTAATGGGAATGTATGGTCATTTACAGGGATTATGATAATTATTTGGACATTTTGGGAAATTTATATAAATTATATCATACAAGTATAAATAAACATTTCTTTACTGATTTAATTGTAAGTAGAACTTTAATTAATTATTTTTTAAGTTACACAAAAGCATAATAAACATTATTATAATAGTGCTAGCTTACATTATCATATCTGATTTACAGACTAGCTAGCTAGCTACTGTATAAACATATTTTGGTATTTGCTACTTAAAATGCAACAAGTGTGGCTTCTGTGGTAGTCAAGGCCTGGAAAATGGAGGGAAATCCCCCCTTAAGTGTTAAACTGTATGGAGGACTTTTATTTTATTTTATTTTATTTTATTTTATTTTATTTTATTTTATTTTATTTTATTTTATTTTGATTTTCAATTTAATTTAATTTAATTTAATTTAATTTAATTTAATTTAATTTAATTTAATTTAATTTAATTTAATTTAATTTAATTTAATTTAATTTAATTTAATTTAATTTAATTTAATTTAATTTAATTTTTTTTAAATTATTATTATTATTATTATTATTATTATTATTATTGGAGGCGTTTAAATCGTGTTTGGTGTGATAGGCCCCTTAGTATATCTACTTTTCATGCTCTTATGTTTAGGTTCAGTAATTTCACTTTAATGGCAATGAATAGGTGATTAGTCAGTAACTGAAATCCCTTATTTTGACAAATGTCACTTTAGTCATTTCATTGGTCATTGATAACACATTTTACTGTCTTTAGCTGCAAAACCCTCTAAGTGCATACTTTCTTTTTTGGCAAAAACCTTCACTTCTAAAAAACTTTTCTTTGGTCACAACATGCAAAAATGCAAATTTGTAGGTCCAGATACTCACAAGAGACCCAATTTTGAAAGTAATTCACAGTTTTCTGTGCACTTTGAGGACTTTACTGAAAAATCAACGTGAAATTTTAGTTATTTTGCTGATCATTATGTCAGTTGATCTCTTATTTTAAGACTGCAACATTGTTTACCCCTTTAGATTTTTAAGACTGTGTGACAGCCACCAAGCTAAAGTTATTTCAAGGTTATAATGGCCTTTGTATTCAGTTACCATATCTCATATCTCACGGGTAAAGATTGCTCCAATCCATTGCACTGGATCTGTATGTACTCACTGGAGGCCAAACAATATTAATAACCTCTGTTGACGTCTGTAAAACTGCACTTGATGTTTCAAGGGTGCATTTAAAAATCAAGGTCTTCTGGTTTAATTAATGTGCATTCATTGTTTGGGGTTTCATGTGCCACGCGTTTGTTCTTTACCAAACAAAACTTTGATCTATTTCAATTTCATCATGAGTTTTTAATGGCCAGTGCCAATATTATGCTTTAGCAATGTGCTTGATTGTGCAGTGTAATACAGTTTAATAATGACAAATAAGATATACTACATTTATTAGAAATTATACATTTTATTTTACATTTATAAGGCCAATATAATGACAATATAAAACAATATAGAATATATGACATATGATGACAATATAATTTTAAAATACATACAATTTTAGAATATATATATATATATATATATATATATATATATTAGGGCTGTCAAAAGATTAATCGCGATTAATCGCATCCAAAATAAAAGTTTGTGTTTACATAACATATGTGTGTGTACTGTGTCTAAATATTATGTATATATAAATACCGACACATTCAGGTATATATTTAAGAAATATTTGCATTTAAATACTGTATATACATTTATATAATTTATATTATATATGAATATAAATATTTTATATATAAATATAATACATTTTTCTTAAATATATACATAATTGGGTGTGTTTTTATATATGAATAATAATTATACACCATACACACACATTTGTTATGTTAACACAAACTTTTATTTTGGATGCGATTAATCGCGATTAATCTTTTGACAGCCCTAATATATATATATATATATATATATATATATATATATATATATATATATATATATATATATATATATATATATATATATACTATATGGAGCTTAGATGCAAGAGTCACTTAACGCCACTTCTGTCAAAAATGAGACAATAAGATATTGACCAATAGCTCTTGCCACATATTAAATGTATTATATTATACGTATTATACGTATTATATCAAATAGCTTAGCTTTAAATCCGCTTAATCCCATCGTCATGCCATTGAGAAATACAGCTTTGTTATCAGAATCCGTTAAACTCTATGTCAACTTTGTGTTCTTGTCCTTTAATGCTGCGTTTACAACAGCCGCGTTTGAGGTTGAAGCCAACTACCGCGCCTAGTTTGCCGCTTGAACAGTTCGAATGCGGAAAAAGCAAGCATTTGATGCGCGTCAGAGGCGAAATCCGCTACTTGTGGGAGGGGCAAGTGCTATGCGGTTGTCTGTTTGCAAGATGGCTGATGTTAGTTGTGCATTTATCTAGAGAGTTACCGGTTTGTATTTGGTCACCTTACTATAGAGGGAAAATAGTTTAAAAAAGGGCGGGAATGCCGCGGGTCGATAAACGTCACGTGACTCAAAAGTGAAATGTGTATTTACAACTTACCAGGTTGCACAATGTCTTCACTAAAACTCTTCCAAGTGAGGTTCTTTTTAATTCCTGTCTCTATAGAACTAAGAACTTGTGTCGTATAGCTCCGGGTGACTGCTCAGGGACAATATCAAGCGTTCCTTCGTATTGAATGAGTGACTCCAAGCGGGGCTTCTGCCACAGCAGCAAGCAGGCTCCTGATTGGTTAACATGGCGCGAAAATCCGCCAAAGTTCACGTCAAATGCAAAATGCACAAAAAGCACCATTCGCGTGTACCACGGCAGACGCTCAACGAGGTGGAATTGCGCGAGACCTCCAGACGCGCATAAACGTGTCTTCACATTGACTTGTCATTGAAATCACTCGCGCTCAGGGCATGAAATTAACACCCGACCACGCGCCAAATGCGGGTGGATTTTGTAATTGGCGGGTAACACTGTCAATCTACTAGCCACATTGGCGGGTAGCCAATGCGAAACAGTGATGCGCGGGTCATTGTATGAACAACCCACTACCGACCGACATTTTCAACTTTTCATAGATTCGGCTCTTACGGCTCCAGCTCCGGCACTACATTTTAGTGATGGCAGTCCGGCTCTTTTCATAGATTCGGCTCTTCTGGCCTCTACGGTCCCACCCCTGCCTGTGTCTGAAGATTCGGCTCTGCTCGTTCGATACAAAGAATCAGCTCTTAGAGCCGGCTCGTTCGCGAACGACCCATCACTATAACCCGCCCGCAATTGTTCAAAATAGTTTTTAAACTCGACCGACTGACCGCGGCCTGAATATCATTAAAATATTTTTGGATGACTCGTAACCGGCACCCGCTCATTTTTTATCAACCTGCGCATATCACTGATGCAAATTGAGTGATTCATTGAGAGGATACGCCTTCTGTTTCGCAACGTTCATGCGATTGGAAAGAAGATGAGGCACTTCTCTGACTACGTTTGGATGTACGAGTAAGTATTAAACTGTTGGTGAGATGGGATGATAGTACAATGCTGACATAGGCTACTGTACAATCGCAGTTGCACAGATGTGTAGTGCTGCTGTGACGGATCAGAACTCTTGATGTGTAAACTTTAGAGAGAGTTGCGCTACTATGCCTTATATTGTAGTACATTAACATACATTTTGCGAATATAGTAATGAAAAACAACGTATGTGCGGCGTTTATGTGCGCAGTTTGTGCCCCCTCTTTCTCTGTGTGCGTGCGAGGGTTTAAGGGGACTCAATAGGGCACATCGGAGAGACGCGTTCCTAAAAGCATGCGTACATAAAATTTTTCTGCTCTTGACAGGGCACATATAAACAAAATGATCTCAACAGTATTCATTTTCTAATAAAACATTTCTTTATGTCTTAAGTGTATTTATAGAGAGTCAAAAACCAGTAGGCTATGTGCTGGTCTTAAAGAGACAGTAACCTCAATTAACCTACTTAAGTCTGTGTCATTAATGTTAATCAAACAACCTAAGACAAAGAGAAATTCACTTTTGTAGTTTTGAAAACAAATTATATTTAATTCATACAATAAAGACAGCGTTATCATTCACTATTCAGGCAAAAAAAAAAAACTGGCTGGTAAAAAGTCTCTGTGGCAGGTGGATTTCTAAATCCACCTGCCACAGTGGCTGGTGGTAAAAAAGTTAACTTCAGGCCCTGCTCGCGCTTGACACCTCTACCGCGGCTGGTGTAAACGTAGCATAAGTGCACAAAATATTATTCGATCAGAGATGACATGCCAAACAACCGTGGATCATATTCCAACTTGTTATATTTTAAAATTTTCTACATTAAATATTGCACATACTTATGATTTTTAAATAAGACCACAGCTTCTTTAAAAGCAGCACATTTCTCTGGAGGATGAACGTTATACCCTTTAAAGCAGTCTGATAGAAACAAGTTTAATGACCATCACAAACACGGGGACATTTTTACGATTCCGAGCAATATCGGGAAACATAACCATTACTTTTATCCCCACCTCATTATAAGCTCTGAGGAAGCGCACAACGCGCGGCTTTAGCTTATATATTTCATTATTATTTATTTATGACAACTACATAATACAGGGTTCACTTTTGTGTCTCATGGCCTTCGGCGTGTGATGTCTCACTGTAATGAGAGCGTGACAGAGTCCTCTCACATCCTCTCTATGCTTTGTTTTTCCCCGTGGCGTAACAGGACTTACCCTGTGGTCTCTCGCTAGATCCTCTGGGTTGTAACCTACTAAGATGCGGCCGACCCTTTGCGAGCTCTTATTCGCAACTCCCCGGATGAAGGTATTTTCGTGTCTGTGTGGATAACAAGGCAACTGAGCCCGGGGTAAAATCAGGGCTTCGTCTCAGAGGCATGCAGCCTAACAAGTCATTAGGAGACAGTGCATAAAAAGGCAATCACAAGACTATGTGCAAAGAATTAGGTCAGCGCCCCGGCTATAACATCTGCACCGCAAAACTGTATGTTAGTGAGTTTGAAAGAGTGTTTTAAAGGCCTCGGGGTGTTCTTTTGCTTTTATGCATATTGTTTTTCTTTTGTATTGTTATATTGTTGTTGAGTTATTGTGACCATTTAAAAAAGAAAAAAAAAATGCTTTGGCTATTTTATAACAATTTAGATTGTGTTTCAAAATTCATTTGAAGGACATCATGAGGTGAAGATATTATTAATAGTGGTATTGTTCTGCCACAACAAGTTATTTCTTTGACAAAAAAAAAATTAATATGTCTCCGAACATTTGTGTCCTTGGACTGATCTCATCCTCCTTTGTGAAAAAAAAAATTGTAATTGTCAAACAAACAAAAATTGTTTTTAATATGCACCATGTTTATGTCAAACGAAAGTGGAGATGCTCCGATTGCAATTTTCTTGGCCGATTTCCAATTTTTCTGTAGGTGTGACTAGGGATGCAGCAATTAAAGGGATAGTTCACCAAAAAATGAAAATAATGTCATTAATGACTCACCCTCATGTCGTTCCAAGCTCGTAAGACCTCCGTTTATCTTTTGAACACAGTTTAAGATGTTTTATATTTAGTCCCTTCATTGATAATCTACGTACGGTAAACTGGCCATGTCCAGAAAGGTAATAAAAACATCATCAAAATAGTCTATGTGACATCAGTGGGTCAGTTAGAATGTGTTTTACATTTTGGTCCAAAAATAAAAAAAATTATGACTTCTGCGTCTGTTGTAAAGTAGTGTTGTAGTTCTCGAGACCGGTCTCAAGACCACTTTTTAAAGGTCTTGGTCTCGTCTTGGAATGGACCGCATTTTTACTCGGTCTCGTCTTGATCTCAGACAAAGAGAACTCTGAATTTTATTTCAAGACCGGTCAAGACCACAACTGATGGCACATCAAAAATTATTTTTTTTATCATTAATTTTATGCAATTTATTCAGGTTTGGCATATGACGTTGGCATTGTTTAAGCATTGTTTAAGTTTCTCCCAATGACACTTTTTCGAATTGTATTACTTAAAACACGTGCATTGTGTTAAGTGGATGGCAAGCCACGGAAAGACAGTTCAGAATAAATGGTTAAGTTGATTTCAGCTCTTTAGTGTTTGTTCACTTTTATTTGCTTATAGACAAAGATAAATTCCCACATATCTGCAATGCCTTTGATTATTTTATCAACTTTTCTGATGGCGCACACACACACACACACACACACACGCACGCACGCACACACAGACATGAAGTGCCTAATCATATGCATATTCCACATTTTATCTTAACATTTTATCAAGTGTTTTAATGCAGTGACTTGCAATGGTCTTGGTCTTGACTCGGTCTCAGCCTATCTTGGTCTTGGTCATGCCTTGGTCTCGGTTTAGGTGGTCTTGACTACAACACTATTGTGAAGCGCATGCGCAACAGAGAACTAAAACACGACAACAAAAGCAGTATTTAGATGCAATGTACATTATTTACGGCAATAATCTGACATTAAATCGATCTGAAAAGATTAATTAGTACTCCACCCCCTACTTGACATTGTCAACTACATTGTTGAGTCCTGCACATGGGCGAGTGAACTAGTGGACTATATCAATCTGTCATTTGGCAGGAATCAATATAGACACAGGCGGACTGCACGGGTGGTTTGGATTGCGGTCTTTTTGTAAAACAGATCAAGGATATGACGTTATTGCTTAGAATGTCGTGAGACTAACCGGATGGTTACCGGTCCGGCCAATGATGCGTAAATCGGCCAATTCAGGTCTCTGGTCGGTCAAGCGGTGTATCTCTAAACATAAGATCATAATGTAAATTTCTGTACATTTTTCACATCACTAACTTAGTTCAGCGTATAAGGAGTTGAGATAATTGTCAGTAGCATATTTTTTAAATGAATTAGTTATAGATTAGTCTGACAAAAATGATACAGAAGAGCAACCTTCCCAGCATTTTGGAAAGAAGCATTTAGCACACGTTTTTGGTCGTGACATTAATGGCATCTTAAAAGTTGAAATCAATTTCAAACAAATGTGAAACTAAAAAATACAAATATGATGTTATATTTTTGACAGTAGATGTGGGCCGGCAGTTATACTTCCTGATTTACCTCAATGATTTCAAGCTTTGTTTATTCCCCACATCGTCCATTAACCGAAGGTTAGCGCTGGTTGCCGGCCTGAACAGCAGCTAATTATAGTTAGCATCTTACATTGTGAGGTCCTTGATGTTAATGAAAAGTGCAACTGTGTGAAATTGTTATTAACCCATGAAATGAAATAATCTGCCCGGATTTATGATGATCAGCAGTTACGTCGCTTCTTTGAATGCAAATACAGTGATGCGTAATGTGCACACTTTCCCATCACTTACCATTTACTGGGAAACCTATAAAGACAGGGCACGGCCCAGATCTCTAATTCAATTGAACATTTTAAAGCACATTACATTTTCTATGAGGTTAGCAAGTCAGGTACACCATAAAGAGAGGTTTTTACCATCTTTCCTTGCTCATAATTTTTTTTGTTCTTCTGCCCTGAAGGCATTTAGAAGTTTCACGATCAGTTCCCACAAAGCCTGATGCCGTGTGTCTCCGGCGGGCTTCACTCACCTCAATCACTTGCGATGCTCTGTTCCGCCCTGACTACTGAAGGTCAAAATAAACTGGATCGTTTAAAGCTGCCCGGGGATGAACATCGCACTATATTGAGTTTCACTCCCGTGCTGTGACGGCAAATAATGGAATCTACTCCAGTATGCCGTTTACTGCCCGCTTTCGATGAGAATCTCGTTTTTTTAGTCTGTGCAGGTTAACGCTGTCGTGGGAGAATATCATCAGATAATCGCAGCACTGTATCACCTCTGACTCCTCGCTGATGTGCATGGATTAAAAGATTTAGGTGAAAAAACTATCAGGGGATTAACAATATTGATGGGGTATATGTATGTGTTTACAGGAGTATGTTGAGAGATATGAGAAATTGAAATGCCATATGTCCAAACTCTTGTTTGTATTTCACAAAGTTCCTCACGATTCATGCCAAAAGATCTGTAAGAAACATGCATGGGAAATTTAGATGTTTGCCTTGAGTAATTTACATAGTATGAAAATGTACCCGTTGCCTACATAAAACATTGAATGTTTTAGAGACCTCCCCAAAAATGACACCTTGGACAACTTTTTATTTTAATGCATGGCTGGTGATCTGTTTGCTCTATTTTCATGTAGTTATAACAGGATCTTTGATCCTTTGGTCAACATTAAATTCTTAAATGTGTACCGTGAAGGACAGAAGCATCCAACTGTTGCCACGCGGTTTGCTTTCAGTGTGATTTTTAACACTTTGTGCTGAAATCTAATCTAACTCCAATTGGTGCTCAAATCCAATCCAGTCCTCACCTCTGGTATAATTTGTGATTTTTGTTTGGCCAAGCAGACCGGGTAAAAAAGGTTTTTAGGCAATATCTCCAGAGATTCTCAAATCATTAATCCACCGATCAGTGTCTTGGATACCACTGTGTTAAGGACAAGATAGCATGAAATGAATGACATTTATCTGACGAATGGCACTAGTAATTGAAGCAGGTTAGACTTAGAAATTGGAATGATAGCAGTCAGATACTTGAAGCCCTCCAGGATTGGTGTCAAGATGCCCTGAGCCGAACTCACGTCTGGTTCACTACATCCTTCTGTCTTAACCGACAGCTAATTATCACATCGCATTAAAGAGCCTGCCAGCTTGCTCTTTTCTGCCATGCTGAGGCTTTTTATTTTCCTCACCCAGTTTCTAGTTTGGTTTGTTATATTCGATGAAACTGTTGAGAACTTCCACCAGCTTGTCTTACACCTTGTCTAAGCCATACATGACAAGTCAAGTAAACAAAATTCAAACTACTCAGTAAACTAGTAAAGCGTTGCATTAGCAGAATGAAAGGTCAAGGGTTCGAACCCAAGGAACACACATAACGTATAATACACTGTAAGTCAGTTTGGATTAGGGTTGGGCATTGTTTCAAATGTATGGATTCCGATTCCTAACAATTCTTGGATTCAATTCCAAAGGGGTGGAAAGCAACAGTCAAGCCTTTATAGATCAAAAATATTTATTTTGTGCAATTACTTAAAGCTGAACAGAAAAAGGAGGCTACATAAAAACTTTAAAACAAACATGGCTAGGCTAGCTCAAAAAGATTTTTAAATAATTTTCCCTCGTAACATAACATCTACCTAAATGATGATGACCCAACAACTGAAAATGCATGCAGCCTTTCACTATAAATGTTGTAAAAGATCTGTCAAACTCCTCAGTTTATTCCTGTATGCAGGGCCGGCCCAAGGCATAAACGAACTAAGCGGCTGCTTGGGGCCCCGTGGCCACCGTGGGCCCCCAATCATTTTTTTTTCTTTTTACAATTAAATAACTTAAATTAACATACATTTGAGGAATAGAGCACGGAAAAACAACGTAACATTTTTTGCTGCACCATTTGTAATTCATCCTCCGTCTGTGTGCGCACGTGCCAGCGTGCATTTAAGTGCACTCAGTAGTGCACACATGGAGAGATGCGTTTCAGAAAGCAAGCAAACATAAAATCTTTCTGTTCTTGACAGGGCACATACAAACAAAATGATCTCCACAGTATTCTTTTTCCAATAAAAACATTTGTTTGTGTCTTAGGTTTATGTATAGATAAGGCAGAAACCAGGTCTGTGCTTCTCTTGAAGAGACAGTAACCTCAATTAACCTACTTAAGTCTGTGTCATTAATGTTAATCAAACAATCCAAAACAAAGAGAAAATCACTTCTGAAGCTCTAAAAATAATAATTATATTTAATTCATACAATAAAGACAGTGTTATGATTCATTTGATTTGATTTCTGTACCTAATGCTAATTTTAGCCCTTACTTAATATGCAACTTTGTTCTTTTTATAAATGTTTGTAATTTCTTTATTTTTTAATTAAAAAATTGGTGAGAGGGGGCCCCCAAACACATTCTGCTTATGCCGAGTTCAGACTGCACGATTTTAGCCCTGATTTTGACTCGCCGACAGGTTTTGAGAAATCGCCGACAAATGCCCGAAATCACAGGCAAATCGATGCAGTGACAATCACACAGTGTGAATTATAAAAGACGCGTTCTGAGAGGATCGCCGACGAGTCGCCGACACCCGTGAGATATTTGGCATGCTAAATATCTGAAGCTGTCGGCGATTCAAAATCATGCCGTGTGAAATGTGTTTTGACTGACAATAACATCGGCGATGACCTACATCCAATGAGAGAGCAACATACAGGACAGCTGGAAGTTCGGGGAGGAGTCTCTCCAAACATTTCCTCCATCATAATTTTTATTTCTTCTTCTTACTGCTGCAAATGAGCGCACATGCAATTTGTATGGTAAACTTCTTGCGGGTGACCATTTTTAATAATAATCCCAGTCTCACGTGAGAACTCCGGTCTTGCACGCGTGACCTCGCGTTGTTTCCTTCGCGTCAATTCTCGCGTGCGTTTGGTTGTGAGACGTAGTTTGTGGACCGGGACAAAGTTATCGGCGATTCTTCTTACGGTAAAGTCATGCAGTATGAAAACCCCTGTCGCCAATCCATCATGCAGTCTGAAACAGCAGCGACTGAACGCTACCCCAGATAATCACGCAGTGTGAAACCACAGGTGACCCGACTAGTTTTAAAATCATGCAGTCTGAACTCGGCATTAGGGCCCCTAAGAGACTCGTGCCGGCACTGGCTGAATGTGCCTTCCTTTTAAAGTGAGGTGGTAAAATGGGTCGCCTGTTGGCGGTGCCTAATGAATAGCACTCGGGATCTGCAACGTATTAAACAGGGTGCATTCTTTTAATTCATATTATTGCTAAATCCACTTTTACAAGGTGTTTGGACATAAATGTGTATTGGTAGTGTAAACACAACAACCCTACAATGAAAAATCCATCCTCTACTTCTTTTTTAATCCCAATTAAACTAAAGCACTCTCATTTAACATGCTGTTTTGATTCTCTTGTTAATGTGACATCACAAAAAAGCCCCGCCCATGGCCACTCACTGACTGCTTTACTTTAAATTAAAACTTTTTAAATGTGTTTGTTAGCACATTGTAATGCTAATGTGGCTAAAGATACTTTTGTCTCAGATTGAATTCTCATGAATCAGATCTATTTGTAACAAAAAGTGCTCATTGGCGATTGGTAGCTCATTTGCATTTGCACAAACATGAAAACAGCACTTTTTTGCTCCCACAAAAATAGGAGCATTTTGCACATGCTATAACAAATGATATGTGGGGTATTTTAAGCTGAAACTTCACAGACGCACCTGAGACTGATAATACATCTTGTAAAAGTGGGCATAACATGTGCCCTTCAACATCATTCAAATGCAATCCCTGGTAAACATATCATAGTAAAGTATGTTTTGACACATCTCATATTTGACTTTGCTTCATCTTAGAGCACTTTAATCTCAATAAAAGTTGACAATATGCACAACAAGCTTTCCTTGCATTCCAAACAACTTCCCCACAATCAATCCTGCAGATATGAAACCGTATTAATGTACTGTATACAGAATGCAATGTACTGGATGATACTATAGTCATAAGTCCTGTCGACTTTTATTCTAGGATCACGTCTCTTCTATTTGGTCGCGCTTTCAAGTGCATGATGCATTTCCCAAAGGGTAGACAAACAGTTCATCTCATTATAAGCCCTTGTTTAACCTGCACAATGTCCACAGTTTTATGTGGTTGTAAATAATAAAATAATAGTCTAGTGCATTCTGCGTTCTTTGACCGTATACAATCATTGGCATTCTGCAACTGAAGCAGGCAGTAGATAATAATGTTTATACTGTAGGCACCTTTATAAATCAGAGCAGACAATGTTCACTAACTTTCTTGACACAGAAGAAGAGATGTGCATATGTTGCCAGACTTTGACGAATGGGCTTTGTAAGTCAAAGGAATTTTGTCATTATTTACTCGTCCTCATGTCGCACTGATAAAATGTATACTGTACCTCGAATGCACTGGAAGTTTCTTTGGATAAAAGTGTCTGCCAAATGCACAAATGTAAAACCCTGTATGCTGTTATTTTTTGTGGATCACAATGATTTTTAATGAGTCTTCATGCATTTTTTTACAGTAATATTTCATAGGAACAAAGATGTTGAAAATAACAAGATTAAACACTGCTTACTGTGCATGCAACAAAATGTGACGCTCAATATGGCCGCTCTGGCGACAACGTCACGCTTTCCAGTTAAATGAACCAGTCGATAAAGACTGGCGATTATCTGGGTGAGGCACATGTAAGGTGCTTACAAACCTGTGCACATGCGCAATGGCTTAATAAAGATGTGTTTTGGCACAAATTGAACTTAAGGAACAGAGCTATACAGTTATAGTTGATGTCACGTTATATTGTTGGTTGGAAATGTTGTTTAATTGTGATTTTCGCACGCAATTTTAGACAAATCTGTTTTCCACATTCAAGTAGATAGGACCTCAGTCTTGCATGTCTGAAATAACTGTCTGGAGATATTGCAAACATGGCTGCCTAGAGGCACAACTTCCCTAAAGGGGCTTTAATAGTACCCATGTGTGTCCAGGCAAAAAGCAGCATCAAATAGTCTGTACCTGTATTATAAAGGGTAACTTCATGTCAATTTCAGAATCTTCCCTATGTAAAGAAAAAAAGTCTGTCGAGAGCCAAAACATTAAGTGCAATGAATTAATATTAACTGAGAAGTGCACTTTGTGTCATTTACCCAAGTCACCAGTAGCTCCACACAGACATATTGAAGGCTTAAAATCTCTAAATAACAAACTTGTTTTTTGTGTAGGTTCACATTTCAAGCTCTATAATGGTTCAATAATGGAGATATGTGGGTTTCAGAGTAATGTCAAAAATCTAACAGGTGTCACATAGTATGAATTTGATAGTTTGTGTATCTACTGCACTGCAAAAAAAAAAAAGATTTTCAAGAAAAAAGTAAAAATATCTTAAAATTCTTAAATTAAGATGCTTTTTCTTGATGAGCAAATCAACCCAAGAAAATAAGTCTAGTTTTTAGACCAAAAATATCAAATTTAAGTGATGTTGTGCATAAAACAAGCAAAAAATAAATAAATAAAATCTGCCAATGGGGTTAGCAATTTTTTCTTGAATTTAGTGTTTAAGAAAAATATTCAAGATGTTTTTTTTTTTTTTTTTTTTTGCTTACCCAATTGGCAGATTTTTTTTCTTGTTTTATGCACAAAATCACTTAAATGTGATATTTTTTGGTCTAAAAACTAGACTTATTTTTTGGGTCGTTTTGCTCATCAAGAAAAAGCATCTTAATTTAAGATTTTTTTACATTTTTACTGAAAACAATACAATAATACTAAGATTTTTTTTCTTAAAAATCTTTTTTTTTTTGCAGTGTGTATATATGAGTAAAGGGCCATTCACATTATAACAATAACTATAACAATAACTAAAACTGTAAGCGTCCACACCATCGGACGATTACGATAACTTTATGCTAATTTGCTTGCGAGGCACACTACTCATGCAAATCAATTACCTTCAATGACATTAACTAATATTGCATAATTCCTTTAATAAAAATGCTTGTTATCGCTTACATATCATTAAATGTGAATAAATGCTGTTGTTCTTGCATTTACACAGCAGATGTCCATAATACGCAACGTTTGTATAACTTTTTAGTTTGTGTAATTTGTGTAATGTAATATTTTACCTTTTGGTGTAATCAATGTAGGAGAATAAAAAGCATTACATCGTGAATTTCACAGCAAGTGCATCAGCGCTGGATACCCTAGGTGTTATGGACCTCAGCAATGAGCTTCTCGTGTCATCTATTTTTTTTTTAATGAAGCTCAAATAGATTTGATTGACTATCAACGGTTAATTGTTCATCAGTTGGAAAAAATCGCTATTCTCTTTAATATAAAATGATTTTAAAAACTATATTTTTAATATTTTTTTTTCGTTATAGTTATAATGTCAACGGCCCTTGGACTCTTTTAACAGTTCTGTTCAGCAATAGTTGGACATGAATGCATTTGTAGTCTACATTGTCGGTCACTGTCATACAGAAAATGCTTCAAAAATTTCCTTTAACTCTTTCCCAACCATTGACTAGAAATTTAAAGAAAACGATTCCCTGCCAATTATACGTTTTTCTGGCAATACGTATTTCTGCTATTATTATGGCTCTTACCCAAATTATAAAACTCTGAGGTGGCCCTTTAGGTCAAACAGTTCAACCTCTGTGTATGTTTTGAGAATCGCTCTGAATCTGATCTCTATCAAAAGTCCTTCACAAAAATGAAATTATCTCAGCTTTTTGCTCAAAATTTGGTATTTTTAAAGAAACCTACCCATATTTAAGAGGTGATAAAAAGAGAACAAATGAAGATAGAATAAAACTTTTTTGTTTGTTTGTTTGTTTGTTTGAAAGCAGAGGGTCTGTTTTTTCATTTGATATATTATATGCTTATATATTTAAAGAAGAACATTTGGCGCTGGCTGGCATTTTTTAAACGCTGGCAGGGAAAGAGTTAATGTTCTTCTGAAGTTTGGAGTGACCCAAGGCTGACTATACAGACAAAACTACTTCTACTTTTAAACTAATTCTTGTCAACCTTGTCAGGACTGATTCTTGGTTGAATGTCAGTACTTTCTATATAAGCGCATTCAGGCCAACAATGCCGAAGAGACGGAGGCCAGCGGCCCGTGTCCAAACACTTGTGAGTGAACTTGCTTGTCTAAGCCCTTTCTGTCAATAGAGGTGCAGAAGGACACACGGCTACGTTTGAAGTCCTCTGCGTTATCGTTTTTTTTTTAGCTTTTCTTCACATAAACTCTTTCATGACCCAATCAGCCTACATGACGTTAGCTTTGCATTTCCGAGGTGTGCTCTTATTCTCTGGATTTTCTTGGAAAGGGATAGTGGTAGACGAAAGGGAAAGGGAGTTATTTTCCAACTGGCCTTGGGAAAATGGCCAATTTCAACCTCATTTAGGGTTTACTTATGAAGCCATTTTGGGCGGCCTGAAAATGGCTCCTTTTATTACGACTCAAAAATGGTGATTGTTAGGACGAGTGGAAAAGTCCAGTACAGTTCTTCCTGAACACGGCTGATAAAATGAACCAATATCTCGAGGTTTGAATAGCTGCGTGTGAGTGTGAAGGTAATATGCAATTCAAAGATTTCAATATGGATAATGGAGTTTTAAATATGAATTGTGCTTACCTGCGAGATATAATCAAATGTTTTATGCATAACAAAATGTAGCAAAATTGTACATGTAGGCATTACGTTGTCACATCATTTATTTCACTTTTTACTATATATATATATATATATATATATATATATATAGTATATACTTTGCTCTACAGTTCTCATGAACTACAGGGCGTTAATCATTTTTCTTTTCCTATATAGACTTTTTAGATATTTCAATACATTATTATGATTTCATTTTACTTTATTTAAATATTACTAACACTTTACAATAAGGTTGTATTTGTTACATTGTGAAATGCATTACCTAACACGAAATTACAATGCGTAATATGGTTTTTCAGCATTTATTCATCTTTGTTAACGTTAATGCCTATGTAATTGTTAATGTCAGTATTGTGCATTAACTAATGTTAACAGCTGAAGCGTTTGATTTGTATTAAATGCGTATTAGTAAATGCTAAAAAATAATAGGAAGTAATATTAATATATGCAGTAGAAATATTGTTCATTGTTCGTCTATCTACACTGCAAAATTTTTCGTTGTGAATTCACAGTAAATAAATGGATAAATTTTGCATGACTTTCACAGCAAGGATTACAGAAATATACTGTGAAAATACTCACAGCAATTTACTGTGATGTTATATCTGTGATATTACAATGCATTGATGTGAAAGCACAACTGTATACTGTAA
Organism: Misgurnus anguillicaudatus; assembly: GCF_027580225.2. Lineage (NCBI taxonomy): Eukaryota > Metazoa > Chordata > Actinopteri > Cypriniformes > Cobitidae > Misgurnus > Misgurnus anguillicaudatus. The sequence goes on from NC_073339.2 coordinate 45,869,124, forward strand.
CTTCACAGCTTCAATGGCAAAGCAATTACTGTGATATTACAATACATTACTGGGGAATTACAATATTTTGCTGTTCATCATTACAACAAGGCCATGTACTATTACAGTGTGTACTGTGTACTGTGAAAGTAATGTACATGTTGACAATAATTTACTGTGAAAAGAAACGCTTGATTAGTAAATGAATTAGGTGATGATTTTTTTTACCATTATGTACCAACCACCACAGAATTACAATATTAACTTTACGTTAATGTTCATAACAAATGTGGTGTATTAACATGAAGTTAACACAACCAGGGAAAAAACTAGCAAGCAAAGAGTCAAGGGTCAAGAGTCCAACTAAAACAACCACTAATCACAAAAATGAAAACAAAACATCAACATCTAAACCTAATAAGTGAATTGTGTTTTCTACAGCAATATATTTACTGAACATTCATGTTTTATAAAATAATAAAATGCAATGTTTCTCTATCATTTACATAACAATTAAACAATTCAATATAATAAACAGTTGTTGTTTTAAACATTGTGTGAACATTAAAACATGACATTGTCAAAACGTTTAAAAATGGTAAAATGTAACATTCCTCTAACGTTTAAACAACACAAAAACATTCTTAGAACGTCAAGAAAACTGGACACTTTTTACGTTGGCAGAACGTTTTTGGGGAACCTTGGGAACTTTCAGGGAACGTTCTTAGAACTTTTTTCTGTTAGCTGGGTTAATCTACATTAACGTGACATATTTTTTAAAATAAATTTATATTTTTCTGATTCCATATTTATTTTAATAAGTCAGACTACGTCCATGTTTTTATACAGTCTATGGTTCAAAACAGTTCGGTTATGTCATGTGACTTCCCAGGGCATATTTCAATACAATATTTCACAGTAATAATACAGTTTAATGCTGTGAAATCCTTAATTTTTTACTGTGTTGCTGTGATATTACAGACCTTTTTGTGATATAACAGCAGGTTTTAGATTGCAAGATTTTACTGTAAAATAAGAGTTAAATGCTGTAAAATCCAAGGATACTATAGTTTTCACAGGTATTCATTGGGATATTACAGGGAAACTTAATTACAACAAGTTATGGTAAAATAACACTGTTAATGATTGTAAAATGCTGGTAATTTCTAACAGTGTATTATTGCTACTGTAACACTTTAAGCACTTCAAGTTCACCTTTATATTTGCTTCACCGTATGTGTCAATGTTGAAACATTACAGATATGTCAAAAATGCCACAATGTCCAGTCAGCATTCTCTGAAATCTCTGTGTTATTTATGTCTTTTCTCCATTCAACTGTAAAGGTTATGCGCTCACCCAACTCTGCTGTTCTGCCCATGCCAGTTTATCAAGCAAATAATACGTTTGTCAGGCATAAAGCCCCCAGGCTCTCTCGTTGAACTTTAGTCGTACCCCTTCTCTGACATTATTTTCTCATGCAGGGAAATTATACAGCCGCCCCGGACAGCAACCCTCAATCTGATGCAGGGTCACCAGACGCTGAGTGACACGTCAGTTTTGTATAAGAGACGATTGCTTTGCAAATAACGCCGTGTTCGATGTTCGCACACGGCAGGTGTGAGCTTTCTACAATCTTGACCGTGTTAATTGTAAGATCTAGCAGTCATACAAAGCAATAGGTCAGCACGTAGTTCGTGTGAATTTTTTATTTTATGGCGTATGACATTCGTATTCACACGGGCTGGGGGCTGGCAATAGAGTGAGATTACGTAACTGACAGCTCAATCAGTTTTGCCGAAATGTAATAACAAAAATAGATGAAATTCATTCCCGATGTTTGCAACACGTCTTAATCACACATGCTGTGTAAATGCATTAGGCGAAGTCGGGGGTTTTATTTCGAGCCGATAACAGGGGCACATTATTTGAGCATTTGCTTGCCCATCTGTGTGGCCCTACTGTACTGCTTTAAAACGTTTCCATTACATACATAATTAAGTTCCCATTACATATCCCTTAAATAATGGATCATTAACTTGTGAAGTCATCCAGAGACAACCTGCCTTTTATTAATAAGGGAGGGGCAATTAGAGTGATTTAATAAAAGGAAATAAAGAAAGCGCCTTTTTATGTATGTCAGAGTTGACTTGGGTGGAGAGAACGGGCTTCACATATTAACTAGTCCTCAAAATTAATGAGTCAAAGAAGTATGTGTCCATTAACTTGAACAAACCTTGGGGCACAAGAGAGAGCCAATATCGGTATTCTATACCATTTTCATTACCATGATCAGGTGAACTAAATAGGTGCTTGTTTATCAATGCCAGTTTATCAAGCAAATAATATGTTTGTCAGGCATAAAGCCCCCAGGCTCTCTCGTTGAACAAAATTTTGTCAAAATTACACAACCACAACATTTATAAAAATATTTTTTTTTCTTCCTAGGACCTTTTTCCTCATGATTAAAAAGTCAGGGTTTTTTTCTCCTAGGAGTTTTTTTTTCAACCCCTAAGGACTAACTTAGCACCCTCTTCTATACGCAGCCCAGTCTCACGAAATTTCGTTATATAGTCACGTATTTTTTTAAATTATTTTTTCGTGATATTATCACGGATTTCTGCGTTTTTTCGTGATCATATAATGAATTCCTGTTTTCGTGTGATTATCACGTATTGGTTACTCAACTCTTTTGTCCTATTTTCTTACCATTGTCGCTTCGGTTTAGGGTTAGATTTACATAAAATGACATCCCTACCCAAACCCAACTCTAACCCTAACGCCAGGCGACATATAAAAAAATAAATCAGAAAAAATTGTATAAACCAACGTATAAAGTTACATTCTAATGCAAGCACTAAATCTAACCCTAAACCAAAGCGACAATGGTTTAAAATAAGGGAAAAAGCAGTTGAGTAACCAATAAGTGATATTCACACGAAAACAGGTATTTGTTATACGATTACCAAAAAACGCGGGAATTCGTGATAATATCACGAAAAAAGAATAAAAAAAATAAGTGACTACGTATATCACGAAACTTTGTGAGACTGGGTAGCTATACGTTATAATTATTACTATGCTTGCTAGTACAGTTTAATATTAGCCGCTGTACTCTTCTTATGTTGTACACCGATTTTTGAAAAGCACTATATAAATAAATTTGATTTGCAATTTTTATTTGATTATTTTTTAACAGATTTATTCTTCTCAACCTTCTGATGCTATAACTCAAGAAATCTTTAAAAGTCTTTCACACTTTAGAAAATATTTTCTTTTTTCTTCAGGCCTTTAATATAAACTTAACTATCTAACTAATATTGGAAACTAAAGGTTAAGGGTAATTTTTACAATTAAAGAGCACCTATTTCATTGCTTATAAACAACATTATTTTGTACGGAGCCCCTAAGGGGACATGGAGCAAAAATTAAATAAAGTTTAGTTTAGTTTGCGCACGTGAAACTATCGCATGCTCACGTAAAACTACTGCGTTAAGTTTTGTGTGCTCACATGAAACTTTCGCGTGCGCACGTGATTGTTTCACGTGTGCGCTTGAATTTATGGTTCAAAAAACACATTATTTTCCACATACCGTAAATTTTTGTAGCTCCAGATATCCATGTTATCCAAGATATAATTTCATCAATCTGATAACTCTGAGATTATTGTATTTACATAATTACGGGCAAAAAACAAACACGGGACAACATGCATATCAACAACAATTTGGGAAGTCTAGAATTAAATGCATTTTAATGTAAAGGTTAAATCAATGCATTTAAGTAGCATGTAATTAATCATTTTTCAATTCCAATTTCGATGTTTGTACATTTCGATTGTAAAAAACAAGATAATCAAGGTCTTCTTGTTTTGTGTTATAAATCTAGAGAGTCATAAGCCGCTGCGTCTCTTTCTCGCACACACGCATGCGCTCTCGCATCTGTTTGAAGTCCGAACACAAAGTAGTAAATCCTTATATATTTGTTCAGTTTTATGCGCTTTAAGCGAGCTAAGGCAAACTATCCCTCTTGTTTAAAATATCTCTCTGTCTCTCTCTTTTGCATGTCAGCTGTCTGATCACTAGGTAGAAATCTTGTTTATGTTTGTAAAGTTATATGCATTTCAAGCGAGTTGAATCAAAACTATCCCTCGTGTTTAAAATATGAATCAGGTTCTGCCGGACCCAAGCATTTAAAGGGCACTTCTGAAAGCGTCACTGCTTGACACTTGTAGCCTTCTGTAACAACACAAAACAAATGCATTGAATTGTGTGTGCACCCGCATTTTTTACAGTCATTAAGTAATCGTGTTAAATAATCAGGATTATGATTTTCCCCATAATCGAGCAGCCCTATGCTGGGATCATATTTGCTTGTCTGTTGGGTATTTATAAAAGTTTTTAACCTTCATAGCAGCTTCAACTCCTCTGTGAAGGTTTTCCATTAGATTCTGGATCACAGATTGAGGGATTTGCTCCCCTTCTGACACAGGAGCATCAGTGAGGTCGGGCCATGATGTCGGGTGATGAGGTCTGGCTCACAGTTGGCATTTCCAGCTATCCCCATGTTGTGTGACTGGCTTCAGGTCTGGGCTTTGTGCATGCCTGTCAAGCTCTGCCACAGCAGACTCGGTGAATCATTTCATAATGCACTTTGCTTTGGGCACATGAAGATTGCGATGACTGACCAAAATGTCCAGCTTGGTGAAATGTCCCTCACCAAGCTGTTGCCACACATTGGGAAGCAGAGACTCATCTCTACTAGAATAAAGAGGCTTCGCCAAACCCGTTATTTAGGAGAAGTGATGTTCACAAACTTTTACGTGCTACGTTCTGTACGAGAGAAAAAAAATGTGTTAAAATACTCTTGCTTTCTAAAGAAAACAATAACGGCATATGGAAACTCAAGGTTGAGTAAATAATGACAGATTTCTCAGTTTGGCTGAACTATTGCTTGCTTTTGTGACTGGTGCTGGAGTATTAGGAGAACACAGCATTGTACGCTTTCTGCGGCCGGATGCGATAAGTAGTCGTTCTTCAGCTAGACATGATAAATGGAGGCAGGACTGCAGTATCGGTGATAAAGTTGCAGACGGCGTTTGAACACATTTGTCCAGACAGCTGAGAAATAGAAAAGCGCGGACATATGAAGCTCGACAGAGGCATTCATGTGCATTTGATGGTCCTTATGTTTTTGGCATTGGGTAATAATGTTCTCTTGCGGCAGATATGGCAATGATCACGGCTGTCATCCGGTTTGAAAATTGATGTGTATGTTGATGTTCATAAGATGGGACCTTTTTCATATCTGCGTTTCGGAGTGATGGATCTTATCAGGATCTCCAGCGGTCTGATGGATAAGCACTTGGTTTTGTATTTCTTACTCTGTGTCTGTTGTTAAAGAGACAGAATGTGTGTGTATATGACAATACATCAACAAATATTTGAAGGACCTGTGAAAAAAGAAGGCCGTACCATATGCACACATTTCCCAGAGATTCTTAGCATTTAATACTGAAGGAACTTTTCGGAAAAAAATCATCTTGATTTATTTGTATTACAGTAGGCATTACTCAGTGTGAATAGTAATATGTTTCCACGTTTACCAAATAACAACTGCAAAGATGAATGGCATCAAATTCTCTTTATAACCTATTTATCATCCTATTCTACTGAGAAAATCTCATATCACATTTAAACTTTAGGCTTCAAAAGTCACAAATTACAAAGTACATTACATGAAATGATCACGAAATGATTTAATGAAGAGTCTTGAGGGTTTCCCAAACTGGGGTTCACAAACCCCTAGTGGTTTTGGAGGAATGCATATGTTGATTAAAAAAAATTAAGGGGGAGACTTAATAACACAGTTTAAGAGTTGTAATCCTCATGCTTAACAAATGCCAAGTGTCAAAAAAGCAGTTGAGCGTGTGACAGTATTTCTCACCCCTCCTCTTTCTTACAAGTGTTGAAAAATGTTTTCGAACATTGGTACCCGTTACGTATCATTGCCCCCTATATTCCTTTTATGGGCAATTCCTCCGGAAAGCACGCTCACACGTCAATCAGATTGAGAGCTGGGACTCTCTCAACAACAATGACGCTCATTAGCATTGTTCCTTCGAGTAGAAGTCAGAGGCATCACTGCACGCGACAGCTTTGTTTTATATCAAGGCTCAACAATGGCATGAAAGAAGAAGTGTCTTTTTGTAAGCCTTGTTCAGCTTTCCAAGTAAGCCAGCCTTATAGAAACAATTTATATAGTTTGTGTATCCGGAGTAGCAGCGAAGTTTTGCGTGTGTTTGTTTAACGCTGGGGTTTGTTAAAATGGGGCGGTCCCAACCGGGTCTTGAGTCGCAGGCCGTAAGTAAAACTGCATCAAATGTCTGTGTTTTGTTGGCAATCGGCAATAATGGGATAATGTTTTGTGTGTGTTGCTCATGTCTCTGGGATTCCATGCTTTTCCGGAAACAATCACTAGAGCTAATCTGTCTTTTATAAATCCGATAAAATTAAAGACTCTTCTGAGATATGAAGGATGTAATACTACTCTATAGGTACTCAAGATTAACATGAGATGAGCAGAAACAGTGTGTGTTATGGGAGCTTTAATTAATTACTTACAATTAATTTATAATATGCAAATGAATTATTTTAAAATGTAAAAATCTACACTTAATAACGAAGTACATTTTTACTAACAAAATATATGAAGAGTTTTGTTGCAAAACGAGATAACTCTGTTTTTTTTTCAGAAATCTCGTTTTTTTGGTTGTGCATTCCAATTAATATCAATTCAACTGCAGTTGGTTTGTTTTGATTTAAACCTTCATAACTTAAAAAAAAAAGCTAAGTAGCACCATAAAACAAAATAATAACATGATAACATAATAATAAACATGTTTTGACAAAAATGTTAAAAACGGATTTATCACGTTTTGCAACAAAACTCTTCATATATTTAATTTGTTTAATCTGCATGTTGTGTGAGCATTACACAACACTACGAAAATTTACAAATAATGGAAATAATATATAAATATGTAAAATACTACTGATAAAAAACTTGAAAATGTATAAGTAAATAAATAAATAAAGTTAAAATAAAATAAATAAAATAAATTAAGTTATATATGCAAATGTGCTATTAAATTATTATAATATTTACTTACAATCTCAGGGGGCATAATTGCAAAAAAAAAAAAACACTTACAGGGATATTGGTTAATAGTGTCGAAAAACGTCTTTCTGAATCATAAATATCACATTATCATTGCTGGACTGTTGATTTTGCATTGTAGCAAATGTCAATCTATTCTAGTATCTAGATTCAGTCATGCTGGGTAAATATCTGTCCACTTATTGTAGGGCTGTGACGATACATCGCATTACCCATTAAAAAGACCTGCCTGAAATTGATTCTGTGTTTCATGCACAGCTTGTGCGTGTACTACGGCTCTGTGATCAGTAGTAAGTCCTTATCAATCTAAAATCACTACGAGTTTGAGTTGTTTATAATGTGAATTTAAAAAAGCAACACTCGTCAAACACAATTATTAAAAATATTGTTATTATCACGAAAATACCTGAAACAATCTGAAGAACAGCGATATAAATATCCCTTTAGACATTTCCTGGAATAGCGTTTGTAATGCTACTTCTTCTGTGGCACAAATGGCGTTTCAAGGCGAGAGCGCCCTCTGGCTATTGGATGTGGCGGCATTTCACTGTAATTTATTCAAATTCATTCACTGAGAAAACGCGCATTTGCACGATTAATCGTCACAGCCATAACTTATCCACACTACTATAGATGGAGCTTATAAAACTGAAGTGGATTTAAAAATTTACTGAAAAAAATGTGCTTGTGTGTATACGTGCCTTGATTTTAGGAGTTGCTATAGGGGCATTGGGGTTTTGATTGATCGTGTAGTATTCTTGGTAGTTGCACATTTTATCACTTAAAAACTAATATTTAGGGTTATAGATATGCACACGATTGATGCAAATCTGTAAGCTGTTGATTGTAAAAAGTTAATAGTAGTTAGCTAAATTCATCTAAGATTAGCTGTGAAATCCTCAGAGACAACTTCTGAAAATAACATTCAAGAAAACAATGAATAGCAGTCCGTAATCACCTTTTATCCCCAGCATAATTCTCTACATGTAAATTTATGCGGAGCGTTAGAGAAGGTGGATTTGCTTAGATACCCCTAAGTACCCGCAGCCAAACAAATTAAAAAGCAAACTTTACCGTCTACACCGCCGTTTCATACAAATATATTCAAATCTACCAATCTATGCCCTTTTTAAATGAATTTAAATGAAGCCTTTTTATTCTCTTTGATCTGTGTTTCTATTACCCAACCTTGCCTTTTCAGAAAAACCATAATCATTTCACATTCCTGTTAATTTTGGCCTTTTGTTTCAGAAAAAGCCCAACAGTGGGAGACATTAACGCCCCGACTTGAACTGTCTTTAGTCGCTGAAGAAATGCTTTATCATTCCACCCTCTCATTGATTTGCCATTAGATGGTGACTATTTAAAGCAAGCCCTGTTCAGAAATCCAGGAGTTACCAAATGTCTCTTTATCACAGACGTCACCCAAACAACCTTGAGGCTTTGTGTCCGGATGACCGATGTGTTACTTTTGGAGTAACTTTGCAGATTGATTCGGTTACTTGGGAAACATGATGATGTCACTTCCTTCTGTTCACACAGAGACTCGAAGATTGTCTGTGAATACTAACCGATCACAAAAATTCTTTCACTTTTACATTTTCATTAACTATTTCCCCACCATTGACAAGTTGTCTCGTCAATTAAGAGATAACACTTCCCTGCCAATGACACTTTCCTGACGAGTATTTACGGTAATCTTTAATTCCGCTATTATTCACTAGATGGCGCCACCCAAGAGGGGAATGATTTAATCTATGAAGTAAATGTTATAGTATTTTATGTGATATAACCATAACCAAGGTTGTGACCCGATAATGGGTTGTAATTGCTGTTTTTTGTGCATATCTACATTGTAAATTAATAATTGGGTATTCCATGCATCAACTGTATACTTATATATTATAAGAACTTATAATCTTTAAGATAATGCACAGTACAGTACATACACATCCATAAAGTCATTCATGACGAAAAGTACAAATCAGCGTCGGCCTTGCTCCATTTAAGTTTATTTACTTGTAGACACTGCGTGCAATTTCTATTTAGTAGACTGACATTACATGATGCAAGTATAAGCTATCTGAAAGCCAAGCAGAATATCAATATCCAGACACGGCCCAGCAGGCAAACATATTGACAGGCCGTTTTCCAGGCGCTTTCCACATACTGATTTCAATCTAGACAAATGTAGGTAAGACAATGACAGACTTTTGATTTTTAGCCGCCCGTGGTGCATGTCAGCTGTGTGTGGTGAGTGTGATCAATACTAAATGGTGATTATTGTCCAATAGGCCGCTTCAAAGTCACCACTCGTGAAATGGCAAACTTGACTCAATTAAAACGAATATAACTTTTATAGAAATCTGACACAGCTGGTTAACTCGTAGAGATACAGTATTTAAAAGTACAGTGTAAAAAAGATTTGTTGGTTCAGCTTAAAAAAAGTAACAAGGGTGCAAACTTGTCATCTTTCGGCGAAATTCGTTTAAGTAGTCTGTGCAGATTGAGTGTGCATACTGAACTCATAGTATTTTCTCAAGCAGAGGCACAAAATACCTTGCACATGTGCAGAAGAAGTGTGCTTAAGCTCACTTATATTTACCCTGTTATTTACGGTACTGTACATATCACATGATATATATTATCAGTCGTATTGACAAAATTCTGTGCATGTAAACGTATTGTTAGATATAGTCAAATTGTGCAACGTCTGCACATTTCTGGCTTTTACTTCTGAATAACAATCACTAAGCAACAAATAAAGGTGCGCTGGTTTGTGTGCCGAATAATATGAAATACAAATTTCTTTAACACTTTAAAATAATGTTGTATTTGTTCACATAAGTAAATGCATTATCAATCAATGAACAAATGTATGTCAGTACTCATGGCGCATTAGCTAATGTTAACAGTTTCAACTTCGATTACAACAAAACATTTGTAAATAAATATATATATATTAATAAAAATTATTATTTTATATTTCTGGGTGTGTATATATATATATATATATATATATATATATATACACACCCAGAAATATAAAATAATAATTTTTATTAATATTAGTTAACTCAAAAAAGTTCATCATGATGCACGTTTATTTTTAAGTGTTATGTTTTTTTTCATAGATTTGCATTCCAAGTCAATGTCTCACACCTGTAGATCAGTAGGTGCGTAGAAGACAGTGAAGTCCAAATCCTGCACACTATCTTTCATCGAATGTTGGATGAAATGTTGCAAATTAACTCATTCACCGCCAGCCTTTTTGAGAAAAGTTGCCCACCGGGATTTTTGTGATTTTAACAAAAGTTTCACAAAATTTCTTGCAGGAAAAATTATCTTATATAAATATATAAACATACAAATTATATCAAATTAAAGAACACACCCTCTGCTTTCAAACAAACAATAAACAAACAAACAAACAAACAAACAAACAGGGAAAAAAACGTTTCATTATATATTTACTTTTTCCACTTAATTTAACCACTGAAATATTGATATTTCTCTTCAAAAATACAACATTTTGAGCAAAAAGCTTAAAAAATTGCGTTTTTGTAAAGGAATTTATGTTAGAGATCAGACTCGGAATGACTACCAAACATAAAGGCAGTTAAAATAAATCATTAAATCTTTTAAACCTCCGTTTTTTATAAATTCGGTTTGGCGCCATCCAGTGGATAAAAGCGGTATTACACTTTCACTTTGAAATTCGTCCAGAAAGGCATATTTATTAGTTAAATATTAACTCATAATTGACGAGATAACTCGTCAATGGCGGTGAATGAGTTAAACATTTTTGATACTTTTTTGCAAGAAGGAAATTTCTGTTTGTGTTTTCATCGATTTGCAGACTTGGCACTCAGAAAATATGTTATCATCATACACAAACTAATCAGTTCTGGTGGCTTGTTCCTCACCTCAATCATTTTTAACAAACAAACATTTACTTGTATGTTTTAGGTGTTCCACATCGCCGTCCCCCCGACATCTGATAACAAAAACAAATGAATATTCATTATGCTTGCTATTAATCACCGAAACGATCTGTCCTTGAGGACCGTAGAAATTATTTGTTCTGTTTGAGACTGACGTAAGAACATTAATTAACAAATGCCTGTAAAAATGATATCTAATTAACATATATTAAACTTAAAAAAAATTTATAAGTTAGGTCAACTTATAACCAGTCAAAACCTAAAATAGTAGGTTGAATCAAGTTGTTTAAACTTCAGGCTGCATTTTTCTTTTACTGCATTAGATCCCTCTGGCATTTGAATCGCCTAAAAGCATCTTCAGGACTTGATAAGCACACAAGGTGTGTAGGTTTCTAAGTAGAATTAAAAAGGCTGGCCTGATATGTTTTACTTGAGCAATTAAACTTTCAGCTGCAGAGACGCCTCATTCATAAAACATTTTACTCAAAGCCCTGTAAATACTGAAGGGTCACTGCTCTTTATTGCTGGTAATGAATCTCGTGCACTGTGGATGTGAAGGGTAATTCCATATTGAGAAGTTTCCTTTCAAAGCACATCTAAAAAGTTAAAAGGGTCACACACATTATTTATTATTGGTATATTATTTAAGCTGTATTTTAGGGTTTGTTCACATTGCACCTAATCCAGACTGGATTTTATATTGTCCACAGTGTGGTGTTTCCCCCAGTGTGGTCTAGTGAGGTAGTTTTGAGTCGTTAACCTGTTAAGCTGTGAACTGAACCAAACCAACATGAAATTGCAGCATTGTAGCGATTTAACCCCCGGTTTTGGAACAAAGCAATCCATGTACAGGTTTGAAAACACCCTAAGATGTTGTACAGGTGAAGTTTAGTCATCTTAAGTTCTGCATTGTTAACATTTCATGTTCTGTATGTATTACTGGCTCTTTTTTTTCAAACATTGGTCTAATTGGCAGCCTGGAAATCAAATCCCCACTAGGTGCTTCTAAAGTGTTTTGAGAAGCTCTAAGAATAAATGTGCGAGAAAACTTCAAAGCTGACCACAGGGATAGACAGGAATACTTGAAACACAACATATCTTCTCAGTGTGACTGTATTCTGTGTCATGTGTCAGGTCAAAATTTTATTTTTTATAATATTAAAGGGCACGCAGGTCTCAAAATGGCACATCATTTATTATAGCATGTCAAAAATGCCCCTAAAAGTGCTGTTTTTATGTGTGTACATTTAAGTGTGAATGAGCTAAAGGTGCTACAAGTTGCTAACAAACACATTTAGAAAAGCTTTGGGGTAAAATTAAACAGTCAGTCCGTGGGCGGGGCTTTATCAGTGTGACATCACATTAACAAGAGAATCAAAATAGCATGCCTATTGAGACTACTTTGGTTTAAAGGGGATTAGATAGAAAGGCGAGGGGGGATTGTTTTTTATTGTAGGGTTGTTGCCAACATTTTTGTCCAAACATCTTATAAAAGTAGATTTTGCATAATATATACCCTTTAATATTACAAATTTCAATTATTAATAATAATAATAAACATTAATAGTGCCAGTAAAACAGCAAAGTTGACTCAATCACCCACATAAGCATCCATTTCTAGGATGGCGAAATAAACACTTACATTTGAACCATTATTTTAGTTATTAAGGAAAGCATTCTTTCAGTCATGATTTATTAAAAAAAAACAGCACTAGTGTCAAGTTCTGTACTACGCAAAGTGTATTAATTATATTATTAATATTATTAAATATGAAAACAAAGTAATATTATTATTATTATCATCATTATTATTATTGATATTCTTCTTCTTATTATTATTATTATTATTAGCAGTAGTAGTAGTAGTAGTAGTAGTAGTAGTAGTAGTAGTAGTATAATCGTTATTATCGTCAATAGTATTATTATTATTATTCGTTTATTATTATTATTATTATTATTATTATTATTATTATTATCGTTTATTTATTTATTTATATTAGCAAAAACTTAAATTACAGTATTTTTGTTAATTTTAATTAAAGGACACCAGGCACTTTTAGCTCTATATCTGTACAGTACATATAGTATGATTTACTGTTGTTCAGGTGTGATATTCCTCCCCTCGTCCTCATTAAATGAACGATATGAAACCTCTCCTTTATTTACCTGCATGCTTTAATGAGTTTTCAATCCTGCTTTATTCCTCTGAACAAACTGACCTCTGAATGGCCTGATCTCATCATCTTCTGAATACTGTAAATGAGGTGAGCCTTCATTAATGTATTTATATAGTATTCAAACCATAATATATGAGAAGCTTGTTGGGTCATTTCTTTTGACCTTTAAAAACAAGTGTTTCCTTGAACAAGCATTTTAAAATATTCCCTCGTACATTATTTACTAAATAAATAAATTACTAGCGTGGTAAGTGGTCTTACACATGGTTGTACACAAGTTAATTGATATTTAACCATCCTTTTATACTAATTTAAATTCAACCATCATTTAAAGGTTTTAATAGAAAAGCATGCTGTGTATACATTATATTATATAGATCAGGTGTTCAGTTGAATTGGTAGAGCAGTGTTAGCATCAATAAGGTCATGGGTTCGATACCCAGGGACACACATATTATTACAATGTATAGCTTGAATCTGTAAGTTACTTTAGAAAAAATTATCTACCAAATGCATAAATCTAAAATAAATATCATATTATAGTTGAATTTCCATACTTGTGTCCTAAATAATGAGAAACACAGACGACTGACGCATGCAGTGAATGTGCATTGACACATGATATTCCAAGCTTGTTTGTGTTGATGTTTCCATTAAACAAACCAGAAAGTTCAAGGATATTTGAAGCAGCGCTCACTCAAATCTGCCCAAATCAATTATTTCCAATCCATTCTTTGCGGATGTCGGGGCTCTCAACTAAATGAGAGTTACTGTATTTCATTGCTTAAGCTGCACAGTGAACAACTTAGGGATCTTGACTTCTTCCAATCTTTTGCCATCCCAGCTGTACAGTTTTTTATTCCGGCTGCTCTTGGGTCGCTTGCAATTTACAAGCATTGTTGTCTGTCATAATGCTGTAGTTATTTGTGGAAGCCAAACAAAGAAATGGCTCAATTATTTGAATTGCATGTGGGGAAACATTTCTTCGGATTAAAAAAGTCTCTTAAAAAACTCGGATTACACATTAAAGGGAAAGTTCCCACAAAAATGAAAATTACCCCATTATTTTCTCACTCTCAAGTCATCCTCGATGTATGTGATTACCTTTTTTATGAAGAACACAATCAGAGCTACAATAAAAAATATTCCTGGTTGTTTCACACTTTATAATGGTAGTAAATGGTGCTTGAGATTTAAAGCCCAAAAAGTCCACCAATCCTTCACAGATGTAATCCACACAGTTAACAATGGCTTCTGAAGGCAATCATTCCAATGACAAGTTGGTTCAACTTAAGAAGTTACTTCAATTGGTTACATCTAAAAATAACTATGTTTATTCAACTAAAATGTTTCAACATACATTTTTTATTTGAATACTCTTAATTTTTTAGGTTTTACCAATTAAAGTAATTTTTTAGTTAATCCAACTTTTCATTTTTTACAGTGTACTCTAAGAAAAATATCAACATTTAAAACCAACATGTGTTCACGAGAGAAAGTTAGTTTTTTACTTCGTAAAGTTGAAAAAATATCGATTTTTCGTACAAAATTGCCCTCAGAAGGCCTTTTTAACACCACAAAGCCATGTGGATTACATCTTTGAAGGATGGGTTAACTTTTTTGGGTTTACAAATCAGAAGCACCATTTACTACCATTATAAAGCTTGGAACAAACAGGACATTTTCTAATATAACTCCTTATTGTGTTTGTCTGAAAAAGATAATCATAAGCACTGTGAATGACTTTAGTGTGAGTAAATCATGGGGTAATTTTCATTTTTGGGTGAACTATCCCTTTAAGGATAAATGATGCAATGTCATGCAACTTAAAATTGTCATTTGATCCTTGTACCAAGCAGAACTGCTAAAAGACAACTGTGTAAATAAAAAATATATTAATATGCTAACAAAATTATGTTTTTAAGGGTTATTTGAAACAAGGGCATGTTGACGCTGTTGTTTTTTAAAGTGTGTGAATAGTGATGTGACTATCAGTCAATAATAATCTGACATTTCCTCTTTTTTTACAAAAGAAAGACATGCAGGTTTGTGAATACATGTGAAACAATGTGAATGTGAGAAGAAATACAATTATTTTTTCATCTTTTAATCTGTATTGTCTTTTTTTATTGAAAATATAATAAGCCCTTATTCATTAATAAAGACTTATAATGACTATCCTATTCAGACAAACAATGCTGGGAAAAATGTTGTACTGGTTTATAAGTAATATTAGTTTATATTATAAACAGGGCTGTAATGATTATTCGTGCAAATGTGCGTTTTCTCAATAAATGAATTTTAATGAACTACAGTGAAATCCCGGCACATCCCAACGCCAGAGGGCGCTCTCGTGCAGAAACTCCCTTTGTGCCACAGAAGAAGCAGCATTACAAACGCTATTCCAGGAAATGTAAGAATATTTATATCGCTGTTCTTCAAATTGTTTCAGGTATTTTCATGACAATAAAGAATATTTTGAATGATTTTGTTTAACAAGTGTTGCTTGTTTTAAATGCACATTATAAACGACCCAGACTCATAATGATTTTAGATTGATAAAGACTTCCTACTGACCAAAACGCCATAGTACACGCACAAGCTGCGCATGAAACACAGAATTGCAGCCTTGCGATTCAAAATAGATTTCAAACCGGCATTTTTAACGGGACACACGATTAATTGTTGCAGCCCTAATTATTAACAATCATGGTTTGTTTTATGCTTCAAACGACACTGAATTGCTTTAAAACGTGCATCTTTGTTGGATGCGTTGACGTAATTTTAACTCAAACAGGAAGTTGGGGTGGGGCATAATGAGTGGCTCCTCCCACTTTTAACACCAATAACCTGGCATCTAATGAGAAGCTGTGCAGAATGATGTCATAAAAATTGCTGATCTATACTGGTAAAAGTAAGAGACTGTATGTTTTGCATGCTTATATATATTTTTTGGTGCAAAAAAGTGTAACACGTTCACACTAAAAGCCAAAAAGCTTTGCAGCTCAAAACAGTTTTTCTATCACGTTTAAAAATGTCCAATCTGAAATGTGTAAAAATCAAACTAAAAAGCCAAAGATTTAGAGAGGGAAAAATAGCACAAAATTGTTTAGTGTTTTTGTATTCAAACACATCTGTCAGCGGTCGGCCACTCGTCTCTCTTTTGCAGCCACAGTTTATGACATTTTCTTTCCTTTTAAGACAGCAGATAAAAATAATTTAGCAGACAGAAGTGTTGCCACCCTGAAAGCCAGAGAAACAGTTTAATTTCACCGACCTCAGCTTGAGCTGCTATAAAGTGAAGGTAGGCTGTAATTTCTGCACAAAGACCCTCTTTCACAGATAACTGAGTGTCTGGGGTCTCCCGCGGCGAACGCTTATGTGTGTGTGTGTGTCCTTCAGGATGATTTCTGTGAAGTTTTATGGAGTCCACGCTGTTCCCTGGAAAAAGCAGATGAGCCTTTTTATCCTCCAGAAATGTCTTCTCTTTGCATTTTTGTTCAGGGTCGTGGAAGGCTGTCGTACCCCACAACACATTCAGGTTTCAATTCAAGCGTGGGCAATTTTCCTCTTGGGAAGCATCGGAATTGTAATGAAAGGTTTTCCGTGTTACGTATTTTCAGACAAGTGCAGAGGGATGTTTTTTAACGCAGAATTATACCGTAACGGTTCGGCACATGAGCGCGTGACGGAGAGAAAGGTATTATAAAGCGTTAAGCGCTTGTTTTGTGACCACCGACCGCACGCATGTTGAGTGGTTTAGCATAAACGCAAACTGTTTTCTGCCACGCCGGGCACCAGTTAAACTAATAACAGTGTTTGCTGGGTGCGAACAGGATCCGGTATGAAAACAGCTCTCTGTAAAGCCAAGCACACTGTAAATCATTTTCTTGCCTTCTTTCCCTCAAGCCTTGCCAAACAAAATAACATTTTATTTGTCCATCCATCAGCTACTTCCCAAATTGAATTACTGAGGTAAAGCCCGGACTGTTAAGAAGTTGCACTGGCTGTTATACATCACAGGACTCGCATAGTAACGGTTCTTTATCTGAAAATGATGGTATAAATATGTGTTCTAGTTTTATTTCATGCTAATTATTCAAGTGATGTACAGACAGAAACAAGCTTGTAGCAAGTATGCAAATGCAGACACAAATGTTTAATAAGGACTTTAATGCGCATGCTCGTGTTAAACATATTACATGCACTTTTTGTTGCTGTAGCGGCAAAAAAACTTAATGTAAGGTGACCATAGGTTAAAGTTTTCTTTAAATGTTATATTTAGATATCAAACTCATTTGCATAACAAAAGTACCTTCAAATAATTTCTCAATAAGATAAGCATAACTTACATATTTTGTATATACAAGATTAATGAATGTTTATGGAGGATAGTTTTTTGTATGCAATTTTGAAATAATTGTCATTATGTAATATAATCAATAGCAAACACTGCATTTTTTATTAAATATGCAAAATGTAAAGTGCAACAATGGATGCATTGTTTTACTATAAAAAAAACACTGTGCCGTCGTTCATCTAAGTCATCTTTCATGCACTTAGAGGACTTTGCTGAAAAATTGTTGTGCTATATAATGGAGTCTGCCAACAAGCTGGGATTAAGCGGATTTAAAGCGAAAGTACAGTATTTGATTGACGTATAATACGTGCCAAGAGCTGATGTGATGACAGATGTGGCTTTAACAGCTTTTGTAGCTCTTCATATATTTTTTACGTGGTTCTAAAATTAGGCTTTTTTATTTTTTATATTCCTTTTTTTGGCTTCCAGGTCATATTCCTGTGAGTTTTGGTTAGATTTACACCTTTAGCAAACCTTCAGCCCTGCGACTGATTGAAATTCAATATCATTTTAGATAATGTTAATGAACTCGCATAACAGAAGCGCACTTCTGACCGCATTTAACAGCTCTGAAGGCATTAGCAATATTAAAAAGTATTTTTACAATACACCCTCAAATGAACCGCACAAGCCCTTTGATTCGCCCTCTCTGAGGTTCATATGTATTCTCACCATGGCCGATCCAATATACAATATCTGTCTTTCCTTGGGCTATTAAAAGGAGCTGTTTGAATTTCATTTTTCAACTTAAAAGACTCCCCTGAGCTCCAAAATAGTCATTTGCTGTGACCCGGCACGGCCTGTGGGCTGGAATATGTTTAAAGACAGAGCGATCCAGCTTTTTTACAAAGAATTTTGCCCAAAATGATTCTGTCGTAGCAGATAACCGATGTGCACGTGAGAGGTCTGTACTAGGATATTGTGTAGTTAAAGAAAAATAAGAGAAAGTTGTCCCTTGGGGTATCCATTGGTCAGAAATGCATTGCGTCAGGATGATCGATTGCTGTATATACTGTACTTCACACAATAAAAACAGGAACATGTAAACATGGCTATAAATATCATCCCATGCTGTACTGTACTTAAACATTTTTCATCCGCCTCAATGGATTGCATAATGTTTTCGAGTTTCTTTAAAACTCAAGCAATTCTTTTTTTTCTTATTGTAAAAGACAAGCATCACTATTTCTATTGTTCAAATCCCTTATGCTAAGTATTACAGAAATGATTTGTAATAAAAATAAATGATAAATGAAAGCTGAAGTCACGTGGCTTTTGATGTTGCTTTTAAAACAATTTGAGTTATGGTTTTGACCTTGTCGGTGATAAAACCCTATAAAATTGCTAATTAAACAAACAAATGATGTAAAATGAAAACCAAAAAAACTCATACACGTATCTAGAGAAACCAGCAAATAAAATAGCAACAAAATCAAAATAATGTCAAGATTGGACAAAAAAACTTCTTAGCAACAACATCATAGCACCTTGGCAACCAATTACCATTGAAAATGATTCTGCCATCACTTGTATTTTTTTAAATAATGTAAATATTCTGCAATATTAAAACATTATGGGTACAGTACGACATTTATTTTCCTGTTCAAAATTAAAGCAAGCACTTTTCATTTATTGTATTTTATTTATGTTTTGGCTGGCGGTGTTTGGAGAACAAATCCTGTGTGATTGATTGCTTGGCCGCGGACACACGACTGGCCATAGATTTATGCATTAGGTCCAGCGGTTTCCCCGGGCCTATCTGCTGTCTGTAGGTTCAAGAGCTCTCGAAGAATTTACAGGGCTGTAGGTCAGTACAATGCCATCCCTTCTTGCACTGATTTAATACGCATTTGGACGGTTAAAGATCGTGCCAGGAGTCCTCATGCCATTATGGGTCCGTCGAGGCATATTCTGACTTATTAAAGGTGAAGGGTTGAAAACCTACTGTCATGTGTTAATGCACATCATGCTTATACTTGGAAATACAGCCACAAGCCTCCTCTGGATATTTTTGCAGTGACCTTGGTACAGTTAAATTGTACGTCGGTATAATCTGCACGTGGATGTCCAGATCAGTTTTGTCAGCATACGTTTTTTGCATCCCCTGTGTCCCTACAAGCCCTCCAAAATTATTGGTTAAATAAGAATTTTACAGAAAACAACCCATGCAAAAGACACTGGGTCAAGTGTTATATCGGTGACAATTTTGGTATTTTCTTATTATATATTTTCAAATGTTTTTTTTTTTTTTTTTTGCAAAGATTTTATAAAGAAAGTGTTAAATGACGCTTACAAGGACAAAACTGGATGTGGTCTTTTGGAAGCACCATTACATTAATGGCTTTGCGTATTGGTCCTTAGTTAAGATAACATAAACAAATGTTTTCCTGTAATTCTGAATGAGGTCTAAGAACCCAGGAAATGAAGTCATCTCCAAATAACTTTTTCAGATATCTCACAAGCATCTCACAGGGTCAGGTGACTTAGCTCGCCAATCAAATATCTTGACTTTGTGCTCAGTGAACCATCTTTTATAGATGTGGAGATGTATTTTGGATTGTCTTATTGTTGAAAGATTCGACCATGACACAGTCTTGCCCTTCTCGTAGAAGGCAGAGATAAAATCTCCTGGTATGTAATAGAGATACTATGTGTCTTAAGATGACTACCATGACCTTTAGAGGAAAATCAACCCTTGCAAGATTTCAGATCCACCCCAAACTGACTTTGATGTGATTCAAATATAGACAAAAACACACCATTGCAATATCTGCACGTATAGAGGCCTTAAATGGACACCCCAGCCAAATATCAAAATTACCCCTTGATTTACTCACCTTCAAGAAATCCCAGATACATCCATCATCTTACAGACAAACACATTTGAAGTTATTTTAGTAAATGTCCTTGCTCTTTCAAGCTTTATAATGGTAGAAAACAGGGATCAACTTCTGACTTTAAACCCCAAAAGTGCATCCATCCTTCACATAGGTAATCCACATGGCTCTTTGGATAATCAATGCGATTTTGTAAGAAAAATATCCAAATTTCAAAGGTTATAAACTAAAATAACTAGCTTGCGATAATGGCGCCATCTTGGACTCACGCAATTCATGCAAAAGTTTAGGGAGCGTTTGTTGTCACTGGCGTTGCGCAGTGACTCTCGTGAGTCCAAGATGGCTTTGTTACCGAAAGCTAGTATTATAGTTTATTAAAGGAATAGTCTACTCATTTTCAATATTAAATTATGTTATTACCTTAACTAAGAATTGTTGATACATCCCTCTATCATCTGTGTGCGTGCACGTAAGCGCTGGAGCACGCTGCGACGCTTCGATGGCATTTGGCTTGGCCCCATTCATTCAATGGTACCATTTAGAGATGAAGTTGGAAGTGACCGGACACATCAACGTTTTTCCTATTTGGGACGAGTGGTTGTACGGGCAAGTTTGGTGGTACAGGGTAAAGCGTAGCGCTTTTCTGGGCGGATTTAGAGGAGGAGCTACGTTTTATGGCGTAATAGCACTTTTGTGAGTACTTCGACTCTGCGCTGTAACACCCCCCTCTCCCATTATGAGAGTGAGACGGGGAGCGGACTTTTCAGGCGAGTCGAAGTACTCCCAAAAGTGCTATTGCGCCATGGGGTGTAGCTCCTCTTTTGGATCCGCTTGGAAAGGCGCTACGTTTTGTTTTGTACTACCGAGCTTGCTCGTATAACTACTCGTTTTGAATGGGAGAGACGTTGATGTGTTTGGTCACTTCTGGCTTTGTCTCTGATTGGTACCATTGAATGAATGGGGCTAAGCTAAATGCTATTGAAGCGTCGCAGCGCGCTCCAGTGCTTATGTGCATGCACACAGATGATAGAGGGATGTATCAACAATTCTTAGTTAAGGTAATAACATATTTTAATATTGAAAATGAGTAGACTATTCCTTTAAGTTTATAATATGGATATTTTTACATTATTGCATTGATTACCGGCAAAATACCTTTAACCCTTGGAGCCATTTGGATTACTTCTATGAAGGATGGGTGCAATTCAAAGTCAAAAGTTGTTCCCTGTTCCTTGTTTTTTCCCATTATAAGCTTGGAAAAGCAAAGACATTTACTAAAATAACTACAAATGTGTTCATTTGAAATATGATGGACATTTGTATCTCGGATTGCTTGAGGGTGTGCACAGAATTAACCATGGTTTTACTACAGTTAACAAAAAAACAAAAACAAAAAAAAAACACGGTTACCACAAAATAACCATGGTTTTAACATCCATGGTTTTCAAAAACCATAGTTACTCCATGGTTACTGTAGGTAAACCATTGTTTTGCTGATAGTAATTAATACACCAAAAAAACTGGAGTTTGACTGGAGTATAGCTTTAAAACGCCACCTAGGTTGGAGTTAATGTGTTGTTTTTTTGTAAGGATTTCTTATTGTTTTTGAATAACTGTGTGTCATTGCAAAACTAAAGTCTCGGCACAAGATGAAGCCGGTTGATAAGCAACAAAGACATTTTTCATAGTCTTTACCGAGTTCCAACTTCCTCCAATAATCCTGAAGGACACTTTGTGTAATCCGCCCGTCCCTGCTTCGAGACAGAGACCAATAACGCTATAATCAGCATCACAGGAAGACACAAGACTTTATATATATTTCATCATGCTCCCCTTAGATCCCAACGTGATATGCTGTGTCTGCAAGCGAAGGGTACAAACCCAAAATCTGGGACTTTTGAAACACAAGCTCCTCCATAAATATGTGAGCCTTGTGTTATAGAAGTGCACCTTAGCTTGCTGGAGAAGAAATGCCCATTTGTGACCACAATCTTCCATTAAGTCGGTGTCTGGTTTTTACAACAGGGTCTGCAATCTAATCAGAAACCGAACAGAGAAGGTGCCTTAAAGTTGAATGAGTTCAAACAAGGTCAGCTTGAACATTTGATGAATTTTTGTTATACAATACTTGTCTTTTAGATAACATTACAAAAGACTCGAGACGTCTGGATTGGAAACTCGTAGATGTTATTGTAGATGTTGGATTTTATTAAGATAAGCATGACTATTACTGTTGCTTACACTTCATTTAGATATGCATGTCATGTTATATCAAAAAAGAGTTTGTTAAGGGAGATTTTTTTGCCTGGCAAGCGATAAGGGGTTAAATTGTATGTCATCTAACTTTTGGTACGTGAACATTGTGGTTTTTGTGTTGCATTGTGGGATATTTAAGGCAACGAACGTTTGAGACGACCTTCAACATGGCTGACTTCCTCATACACCCTGACTACGTATTTGCAACTGGAGCTGATTGAGAAGCATGCATAGAGACCTGGAAGATGATTTTATTTTATTTTTTTCTTGGGGCAGTAAGCAACAACCTAGCAACCACTCAGAACACCTTAGCAACTGCTTAACATGTGCTTAAAAACATCAAGCAATTCAGCAATGGCTTGGCAATCACACAACAGAGCTTCACACGTTGAGCACAAATCACATTTTATTCAGGATGCCACTAAACCTACGTTGAAAGTGAAGTAGGAACTGCTAAAAAGCCATCACCTCTTGGCTAGAGAATTGGGAAATGGTGAGATTGAGGTCGTTAACACTAAATGCACGCTGTTTTAGGACTTCCTAATGATTTCTAATTCTATATCAGAGTCATTAGTTAAAATTACTGTGCTGTTTGAAGCAGACCCATGCCAGCGAGAGCCTCCATCTGTACTTTAGATTTATACTTTACTCAGTCACTACCTGATGAATGCTGAATGTCTACCTGTTGACAATCCATGTGGCTTTTAATTAAATATCTAACTGCCCATTGAGGTCTTCTCTGTTCCCATGGTTTTACAATTTAATGTGAATCACACAGCTATGAACCATCTTGTTTTTGCTTTTATCAAACAAGTATGGGTACGTAAGTAAACTAGTATCATAACCTCAATCATACTGGGAAGCTGACTAGTGTTGTGTGAAATGCTCAATTTTGAGATCGTCAGCCCGATACACTGTAGTATGGGGGGAAGCAATAGTTTACTGACTTATTTATTTATGATTTATTGGTGGACAAGAAAGAAGGTGATTTACTCTAAGACCAACACTGTCATGACCGCAACTTTCTTAAAACTGATGCCATTACTCGGAGCAAGTCATTAAAGCCGAGGCGAACTGAAATTTCCTGCTTGCCAGGGAGCGGGAACAACACACTTGCTGGTTTTAAATCCCTCTCTAGTGTAAGGAAATGTCAGAACCGCGCATATTACAAGCTCATACAGTATGTGAGCTGAGGAAGAGTCCGAGTCATGCCATTACAAGTTCAAGTTTTAGGAGAAGTTCATGCCGTGCGCGTTCAGGTCTGAGTAAAGGTTCAAGACGTGCACATTAAGTCCAGGTGCAAGCTCTCTCAAGCAAAGGGAAGCCCACAAATCCTCTCATGCGAAGAAAAGCATGCAATGCGACTGTTAATGTGAAACTATGATGATATTAATAATAACTATGCCAACTATCGTCATGAAAGCACGCTATCGGCCATTTGTCTGACGATCATCAATACACAATACTATTGTCTATCGGCACAACCTGCTAATGCCAACCATATGTGACCACACCCACATCATTAAAACCCTCTATTATTATTTTTTTCATTGTTTATATGATTAAAATTGCTGAAACTTTGCCACATTATATGAGGAGTTCAGACACAAAGCAGCTAAAGGCCAAAAATGCTATTATGATATTGACCGAATGCTCTCAGCATGTATTCTTTCTAATGTGATCTCACTGAAAGACATGTTATAGTCACAAAAAAAATATATACATTTTTACCTTTTTTTCGTGCCTTGAGCACGAATGTAAATAGTTTTTCGTGTCTGTGGCACAACTTTTTTGTGTACTTTTATGTATTGTTTTTAAATCATTGTCGCTTGGGGTTAGATCTGGCTTAGGATGTATTGGTTTCTACATGTTTTTCTTCTGCTTTAAAACTATTCTCGCCTGTAGTTGGGGTTTGGGTTAGGATGTCTAAAAATGTAACAGAAAGTCATTCTTACCCCAACCCGACAATAGTAAGAAAATAAGAAAAAAATATAAGAAAACAATTCATAAAATGAAACGAAAAAGAAAGTCGCCCCACGGACACGAAAACTATTTATAGAAATATAACATGCAAAAGACATTCATGCTCAAGGGACGAAAAAAATGAATTTCGTGCCATGGACATAAATAAATTTATCAAATTTTACGTGACTATAACACGACTTTACGTGAGATGAGTCTGATTTTTTCAGCTTCCTTAATTTTACATTCTGACTTACTTCATTTGCAATGTTTTATCTTTAGTGATTTTTCAACTGTTTGATTTTTTTTTAATAAGTGAAGATTTTTGCCAAAGAAAAGCTTGCATGCACCTAAAGGGTTTTGAATTGAAAGACATTAAAATTTGTTAAATACCAATGAAACGACTAATATGATATATGTGAAAATAAGGCATTTCAATAAGTGACAAATAACCTTTTCATTGGCATTAAAGTGAAATTACTGAACATAAGAAACAAATTCTTCATATTTTAACATCCAAAATGTTTTGTTTCAGCATCTCCATACCATTATGAGCTACTTTTTAAATAATTAAAAAAGAAATTACAATGTATAGCAAGCAATGGAAACATGTGGCCTGCTGTATTTATAATCATGAGGTTTGCAGATTTCCCATAAAAAGTACTGTCAGGTACACATTAGGGAACAAAGTAATATAACATTACGGTAGTAATAATAATGCGATGTACATCTTTGCAATAATATTAAGTCTAAAATAACCCAAATAGATTATAATTTGTAGTGTATTGCTCGAAGCAAACTTATGTCATAATCTATAGGCTTTATAGCATCTGGGTTTCGCTTAAAAGCCTCATAACTGTTTTTTCTTTAAATATTCACAGTATATTTTAGCATCTATTGACCTAGTTTTGATGTAACATCATAAAGTAGCAATGATGACTATTGCATTGAGTTGCGAAATTGTTACAAAAACAACTTAATCTGTAATGACTTGGGCCAGTTATCTGTCTTGTTCCCTATAATGCTTAGATTTCACACTCGTGTCATGTTGCAGTCAATATATAAATTGCGGTGGCCCTGTGAGAACCCTGCTGAACAAATGCATGTGTAAAACGTGATGAGGTTTGCTGTGAAAGCAAAAAAATGACGTAAAAGATCGAATCATCACTTTATACACAATATATGCATTTGTACTCAATTTATCACTGCGTGACAGCTGAATCATCGATATTGAAAATGCCGCTGCATTTTAGTCCTTTCCCCTGGTTTCCCTAGTGCATGAAATGCAAAAAATGATTTTTTTTCTAAATAATGAGTCTGTAATGAGGTTTGCTTATGCAAAGAGTGCATTATGAATCGGCTGTTAATGTGAGAGGAAATGTTTAATTTAGTTGAATTTATTTAATTGGGAAATTCATTTCAAACAACCATAAAATGATGACAGCCACGTTTAAAGCATCTGTAGGTTTAGTGATTGAAGGATTTCTCAATACCTTGTTATCGTATAAAAATAACCACCTCATATACACTATAGACCTGAACAGAGAGGCAGCTATCTGTATAAAATCTGTATAAAATCACGTTGAAAGTTATTGCATGATGTATGCAAAACTATTGCTCCAGTGTGTACAAGTGTGGAGCGTTCAGACGTTTTATGTGGATTGATATTCATTAATGTCTTTGTGTCAGTCTTTTGTTTATAATGGTGCATTTCACATATGTAACGCATGGCCATTGGCATGATTACGTATACGTAAGTTCACGCTAGCGCCTCCCATGAATAGTGCAAGACAATAAGTTATATATTTTTATTTTCTTGGGAGAAAATAAAGATCATTTTGCTAGGTAAGACCCTTGTGCCAAATAGTAAATGCTCAGGAGCATTCATGGCTGTTTGTGAAAAATTATGGTTTCATGTAAGCAGGGTCGGCTTTTACCCAAAACGTCAATCAAGCTTGAAGTATGTGGGGGTTTACTATTTTCCCATTCTTCCAGATTTGACTCTTTTTGTGCAGTGTCCATTTGCAAGTCACTTTGGATAAAAGTCTCTTATAAATTGGGTAAATGTAAATTTAATATTTTGCATAATTTACCCATAACTAGAAAATATTAAATTATGCACATTTTGTGTTTGTTACTCATTTCCTCTGATGTTTTATGTATGCAATCCCCTGAATCAAGACTCCCTCTCATGTTTATGTTAATGTATGTATACTATATTGACCTGAGATTAGCCTTAAAGGAATAGTCCATTTTCTTAAAAGAAAAATCCAGATAATTTACTCACCACCATGTCATCCAAAATGTTGATGTCTTTCTTTGTTCAGTCGATAAGAAATTATGTTTTTTTTTAGGAAAACATTGCAGGATTTTTCTCATTTTAATGGACTTTAATAGACACCAACAATTAATACTTAACTCAACACGTAACAGTTTTTTTTCAACGGAATTTCAAAGAACTATAAACGATCCCAAACGAGGCATAAGTGTCTTATCTAGCAAAACGATTGTTATTTTTGACAATAAAAATTACAAATATACACTTTTAAAGCACAACTTCTCGTCTAGATCTGGTCGTGGTGCGCCAGGTGACCCCACGCAATACGTCATGACGTCAAGAGGTCACAGAAGACTAACGCGAAACTCCGCCCCAGTGTTTACAAGTGTGTTGAAAGAGGACCGTTCCGACGTTGTTGTATGTCAACTGATACTAATTAATGTCTTTGTGTCAGTTTATTGTTTAAAATGGTCCGCAAATTAGCATTTTATATATGTAACACGTGACCTCCCTACGTCACTACGCATTTATGTTAGGTCACGCTGGACAAAAACTTGTGGTTTAAAAGAGCATATTTTTATTTTTATTGTCAAAAATGACAATCGTTTTGGTAGATAAGACCCTTATGCCTCGTTTGGGATTGTTTATAGTCCTTTGAAACTCTGTTGAAAAAAACTGTTATGTGTGAAGTGTTGGGGTCCATTAAAGTCCATTAAAATTAGAAAAATCCTGCAATGTTTTACTTTTAAAAAATTCTTCTCGACTGAACAAAGAAAGACATCAACATTTTGGATGACATGGTGGTGAGTAAATTATCTGGATTTTTCTTTTAAGAAAATGGAATATTCCTTTAACTATGTTAGTTTCTTTTTTCATTCACAGTGAGTTGAACTGGTGGATGTTATTCAATTTAAATTCACAGGCTTTGCTTTTTGCATTCCAGCTTTGTGGAGATTTTTACCTCAGAGGAAGTTATTAATACATCTAATAATTTTCTCTCGGGTGGTGTTCGGTTAAAGAACAGGACAAGTGTTTGTCTCTGGTGGTGTAAATTGACTGGTTGTGCAGCTGTTGACTGCACAAAAGTTTCCCTAGGTAGTGCAGACAGAGAAGCAGATGTCTAAGCAGGTGTCTATATACATTCTCAATCAGTAAGGTCAGATCGTCGTTGAATGCATTGAAAAGCATGTGGACCTATTTTTTATTGAATACGTTTGCAACATGAAGTGATAAACATACTCTTCATTCATTTGCCAGGTGGTGAATAGCAACCAACAGCGCATTCATTGTGTACAATTTATCACGACCCTGGCATTGTTAGCGATGTGCTCTATCATTTGAGCTTTCCAGGAAAGCATTCCAGAAACATCTTAGACCTTAAAAGTTTCTGCTAATATGACAGTTAACAGCAAAAGAGCGCTCACGCTTCAATATTTGATTGACAAGACAGCTGACTCGGTGGTTGCTTAGCAATATAAAAAGCTGCGTCGTGCCTTGTGTTTCCAAGCGTTTAAAGCGCGTTTGGTGTGATTAGCCCCTTAAACTGCAATTCATCAACGGGTTTCCCAAAGACCCCCATGATAAAATGATGGGGTGAATTTTTTTGTAACTCCTCTGTTTAAATGATATTAAGCCTTAAAGTTGTGCATAATTAAGGGCGTGTCCACTTGAATGATGGGTGACCTGCCATTGCTGTACCTATCATCGAGCAATGTGGGCGTGGTTTCAGCAACCAGTCACCTTAGGTCCACCCACGTCTCGCCTCTTTACCCATTTTTGGTTATCCCAAGTGATGTGCGGTGACACAGTGCCAAGATGGTGAAGGCAGGCTCCGCCAACTATTGGCTTCAAAAAAGTTCTTCACAAATGTATGGGTGACGTCACGGACACAACGTTCATATTTTTTACAGTCTATGGTTAAAACCAGCCTGGTCTCACTGTTAATACATAGTAACTTAAAAAATCTGTTTATTAAAATAATTTTATGTTACTGTTACAAAAAGCATAACAGACAGACAAGTGTAATCACAACAACTTATTTATTGCGAAAATATTAAAATCAATACCAAAAGTAGTAAAAATGACGATGTGCTGTAGCCAAGGTCCTCTCTGGAGTATATGAAGTAAAGGAAAAATAAGTATTAAAGTTATTAATCCAAGAGAATTTTGATCCGGCTTCCCTCTGTCATATTTTTTTTTATTTCAAACGTATACAAATGACGCAAATATGTCATGTGGCACGCAAAGAGCCAATGATCTTTTGATATCACTGCCATAAAGCAATATGTCTTAAAGCTTCTTGAGGCACAATATTTGAATTCAAATTTATATTATAACGAACACGCGATCTGACTTTACGGTTGCTGATGAGAAAATGCATTTTTGTGTGTCATGGCAAACAAACTAAATATTAAAAAATAATTAAATAAATACAGAAATGTTATTCGTTTATAAGTTTTAAAATGTTGCATATTGTGAAATTCTCTGAATATCATAATAATTTCATTAGGTAAATGGGTAAACTGTCTTAAATAATTAAGTCAGAAAATATGACTGAAAACATGTCATTAATATGAGTAAAAAAACGCCAACACCCGCGATTTTAATATTTATGAATAGGAATAACGTACGTACAAATTTGTACATTTGTAAAGCTGTAAATATGTAAATAATTTACGTATTAGTCCTGTCAAAATGTCGATATTATACATTTCAGTGTGTTTTAAACATAAGTAAATGTACGTATGGTACAACCATACTGAAACATAAAAATACACACGTATTCTCATGAGGTCACATTGTTAAAACCAATGATTTTATATCGTAAAATCTAGTGTGTAGGTGCTCAAAAACAAAAAATAGTTTGATTAAAATAAATTAATTTTAATGAAGACATTAACAACCCAACATACATTGGAGAGAACCTGCAGTTGCATATCAGGGAAACAAAAGCAACCACTTCATCTTCTACAACGAAAGGCAGATTCATCCAGCAGGAATGAACCTTGTGCGTTTCACAAATCAATAGCTTAAAGAAAGCAAGCTAGAAAATGTGAGCTTTAAGGCCGGGTAGTTCGGCACAAGTGTGAATAAAACAGATGAAAAGCATGATGTCATTGTTTAGCCAAATTCTTACATCATTGGATTTGTTGAATACGTGAAGTTAAAGACCCATGTATAGGCAAGTTTCTGAATAACTATTGATTGACACTCATGTAGCTGCTTTGTTCTGCTATCAAGCCCTTGTACAGAAACGCCTACAGTGTAGATAATGCTACAGGCGAAGAAATAATGTATTTACAATGATACTACTGTACATTGACTTGTCACATAAAGCTACTTAATGCAAATACGTTTTTCTCACAGCATGATGTTGGCACCTTGTTTTGCGACAATCAAATCCTTTTGTGCTCCTTTTGTGATTTTTTTTATATCCACGTATGCTTTGTTACTTTTGTCCTTCATGAAAGCTTTAACGAGAGTGCTACTTTTAGGACATTCAATTTATTATTGGATCAGAAACTTAATTAAAGTCCAGTTTTCCATTTCTGTCCTCATTGTTTCTGTAAATGGCCTTTCATAGCATTTTAATTAAATTCATCAAATGCAGTCATTTGCTTTCCATAAATGGCAAAAAGTTTTGAAGAGTAACCCACCATAAGAAAGTGAAAGGCACGTACTGTATGTTTCAGGTTTAAATTAAGCGTAATCTGTAAGTATGAACACAGAGAGCATAAAAATAAGTTTAGTAATTTATGAAACAATCGTTTAAAGGTATGATGGTATTTATTATGTAAGACAAAGTTAGTGGTCCTCTCAGATGATTTTGTTAGTATTTAACTTTTTTTTAGGCCAGGTACCCCTTTAGTGGATAGAGAGGATGAAAAAGGACCTGTATTTATTATTATTTATAACAAAACACAATTTTTATGATGGTTATGTTGCATAGATATTAAAATAATATTTTTTGGCACACTACATAACATTTAACAGAATAGATTTCATTGTGGTAATGTTATGTTCTTCATTTTTTTTGTTTAATTTTTTTATTATTTAACTACGCATTTTTGATTTATGTCTGATTTCATTTTCAAAAAAAAAACCCCAGCAATTCCACCACGGACCCCCATCCCCAAGGTCCTCGGATGATAAAAAAAAAAATATATATATATATATATATATTTTTTTTTTTTATTATTATTATTTTATTAGATTGATTGATGGATATCTAATGAAATCAAAAATGCATAGTTAAATAATGAAAAAAAAACTAAAATAAAATTCAAACAATATTTGGACTACCCCCAGCAATTCCACCACGGACCCCCAAAAGGTCCCCGGACATCCTGTTGAGTCTCACGAACCGGCCATATTTTTTAAATAGTTTTTTTCATCTTTATTCTGGTGTTTGTGTGTTTTGGCACACTACATAACATTTAACAGAATAGATTTCATTGTGGTAATGTTATGTTCTTCATTTTTTTTTTGTTTTAATTTTTTATTATTTAACTACGCATTTTTGATTTATGTCTGATTTCATTTTCAAAAAAAACCCCAGCAATTCCACTACAGACCCCTATCCCCAAGGTCCTCGGATGATAAAAAAAAAAAATATATATATATATATATATATATATATATATATATATATATATATATATATATATATATATATATATATATATATATATATATTTTAGATTGATTGATTGATATCTAATGAAATTAGATATCAATCAAAAATGCGTAGTTAAATAATGAAAAAAAAAACTAAAAATTCAAACAATATTTGGACTACCCCCAGCAATTCCACCATGGACCCCCAAAAGGTCCTCGGACATCCTGTTGAGTCTCACGAACCGCACATATTTTTTAAATAGGTTTTTTCATCTTTATTCTGGTGTTTGTGTGTTAGATGTACATATTTTGTCAATAAATTAATAAGTAATTTTCACAAATCTAAGTCAAAATTGTCTCTAATTGAGGAATCCCTTACAAATGCCATCCGTCCATTTGACTTCCTCTTACAAGCATCTTTAGTAAAGCACATTGCATTTGTAAAATTACAATTATAACCAGACTATGAGATGAATAGCGTGTTCCTAAATATCCCCATAACCGTAAGTCACCCCACAGAGAAATGATTCAGCACAGAGGTACAACTGCAGCCCTGACCGAATAATGGACGTGTTGGCTAAACTGAGTCTCAACGGACCGTCGATTAATCAGCGGGAGTCCTGGCACACAAAAGACAAACTCTCAGCAGACCGTCACTTTGAAGCTGCTCATTTTAGAGAAAAGACCTTCACTGCGAGGACGTAACAAAGAAGTGGAACTATAGTAGTTAGCCAGTAGAAAAAAAAAGAGGTCTCTGCTGGCGGGACCCGGAGCTTTGAATCCTGCCGGGAGATGAACGAGAGAGATTTAGAGAGGGACGGATCCCCTGTGCTGATTCATGTGAGGGGCAGACTGGGATTTCCTCACTCAGCGGGGTCTCTGGGGTCTTTGTGATGACCTGCATCACTAAACGGTGACTGCGGGACCCTGGAGGGTCTTGACTCATCTCTGCAGGATGCCTAACACAGAAAAAGACATGTAGCGTTGTCTCGGAGGCCAATGATGCCCATGACTTCAATCGGTTACAGGAACAAGATAAAAGATGGAAAAAAATTATACGTGTTATTTTTGGATTTTGACACTTAAATTAAAACTGAGGATTTCATTTTTTGGAAACATGGCTAGACAGAATCTTTACTCTTAAAAATCTAAACAGCAGATGATACTATTTATCTATTTAAAGGCACAAGAAAGATATGTACGAATTTACAATGGGGTTGTTTGGTAAAGTGACCAGATGTCCCCGTTTTCCCATGACAGTCACGTTTTCCGGCGTTCTGTTCTCCACAAACCCACAACTATAAAAAGACAAAAACATTCATAAACGTTTTGTCCATGTTTCTTAATTCATAGATAATATGGGGGCCAAAAAAGCTAAATTCTTAATACTGGTTTCAAAATGCATAAAAAAACACTATTGCCTCTGTATACACTACAAAAACACAAATTTGTGAAAACTATGACATCAAGCATATGCGCATTACATGTTCAGACCATTTGTGGCATCGCCAACTGCTGGCCTGGCATGCATTATGCCGCACTTTTAAGGCGCTTTTCCATTGCATAGTATGCCATGGTTTGGGTCGGATCAGCTTTACTTTTAGTACCTGATACTTTTTTTAGTACCACCTCATTTGGGGTTCCAAGCGACTCAAGCTAATAACAAAGCGTGACATGAAAACACTGTAGATCACTGATTGTGCGTTATGCTAAACGTAAGATTAGCTTTACCTTCATGCTAGCTTGCGCTGTCTCGAGTAAACCTGTTGTCTTCTGTGCTTTGCTGTAAGAGTCCAAACTCCATTTTAGTGATGAAAAACATTTACAGGTTGAGAATCAGGAACAGTTTTTTCCAGACTTGCAGTCTGTGACAGCACATTCGCGACGTGCATGTCCGCATGTATGCTTAAATGCAACTTAAATGAGGCTCAGCGGAGTGCGTCGACTGACGCCACCAGTGTTTGTACAGAAATTGAATGTGATACAGAGGTAGTGATAAATGTGATGTGCAAACATCTATTTGTGGTGGTCAATTCAATTTTAATTTTGTGGTGGACTGAGAAATTAATGAATGTATGGGGATGTACAGTATAGGATTCCAACAATGCTCTTGCTTGTATGATGTCACAGCAGTAGCAGCGCAAATATAACGACACGCCTATAATCCCTCCCACTCCGAAATGTTACTAAACTCAATGGAAAAGCTAACCGAGCCAAAGTGAGGTGACATGACCCGACCTAAACCATGGGGTACTATGCAATGGAAAAGCGGAATTTCTGTGGGTTCACACCAGCCGCGTTTGAGGCGTCAAATTTGCGTCTACCGCGTCTATTTTGGCACTTTTAAGTTTACTCGCTCGACGCTTCGTAAATTTTAGTTATCAAGACATTCACGCAGAAATTTGCGTCATGGGAGGGGCTTCTGCGAGTCCACTCGCTTTCTGTAATCACGTCACTACTAGAGCAAGCTCCTTATTGGTTAACATGGCGCATTTTTCCGCCAAAGTTCACATTTTTCACTTGCGCGTTTCCCGCAGCAACGCTCAATTCGTGCGAACTAGAAGGAATCACCTCCAGACGCGCGTCAACATCTTTACTTTGACTTACTATTGAAATCACTCGCGCTTGACGCCTCTACTGCGGCTGGTCTAAACGCAGCATAATGCTACGTACACACCAAACACGGGGCATCACGTTGCTTGCTCTAGATTACTTGCGGGATTTAACTTTGTGTCATGCAAATTTTTTGCTCAAGTTGAATATTTTCAACTTGGGCGAAGACACGTTTGAGGGGAATAGTGTGTGTTTTCGCGGCAAACGCGCCACCCATATCGCGTCATTTGCATCACCCCACGTGAGGACGCGTCTGATCGCGTCTTGGCATTGACTTTGTATGTCATCTACTGCCGCAAATCATTGAACTCGTTAGTCATTTTTATATCCGTCTGAATGGTGACTATAGACTATAGACTTTGCTGTCTATATGTGAAACTTTCCAAAAACGCAAGTAATTTTTTTTGTGTAAGCCACATTTTCTGATTTTGTTCCCTGCCAGACTTTCCCTCTACAAAGGCAAAATGTGTCCAAAATAAATGGCATACATTAGATACTGTAAATGCCTATCTGTGAAAATATTACACGAATTTCCTGAGGTTGAGAGTTCAGCCACATCTCAGACATTAAATGGGCGGGGAATAGAGAGACCGGTGCCAAATTGCAAAAAGTCCCTTCAATGTCAAAGTGAGCATGATGAGGGATGACACGCCTATTGACCTTGTCATGAGTATGGTTTCGACAAGGTACGATGAGAGAATGTGGTCGTGAACATCATTTCTGGTTTATCAACTGCTGATATTAAACCGGGCGGTATACGTGAGTGCATTTATTATTCCTGATCTGCAGCGTTTACAGAACGCTTTGCGAATCAATTGTGCATATCCACCTCGTTTTTCTTTGCAACTTAATTGTCATATGCAGTGAGTCATTAAAGAGCTAGATTTTTTGCTTTAATAAACATGCCTGCTCGCTAATGTTCTCGCCCATCACATACTAACATTTCATTTATTCATATTTCCAAAGTAAGTCCAAAGTCAACACTGAGAAAAAAAAAGTTCAGTTCCTTTTCTGTATAATTGGATTTAATTAGGTTTTACGTTTCTTATCTTGAAGAAAGATTGTCTCACTCCAGCAGTGTAATATTCAGTATATCACAGGACACATGGAGATCATTTTTTTTGTAAATGAAGACACAGCTTTGCTATGATAGAAGTTATGCAAACATGAGCTAGAAATGCTTGCAATACAAAACCTTTGTCGTTGTAAGCTTCAATCAATCTTTGTTTTTTTTTAAGAAGATGATATTTGACCCTGGACCACAAAAACGTGCAGTGTGCAGTGTGTAGATTTTAGCGGCATCTAGCAGTGAGATTGTGAATTGCAACCAACGGCTTATTCCACCGTTCACTGAAATGCATAGAGAAGCTATGGTAGCCGTAAAAGGACAAACATGTTGTTGTCTAAGACAAAATACAGTAGTGACGAAACATGGTCTGTAGAGCAGTTTGTCTGTTTAGGGCTACTGTAGAAACATGGCGGCACAAAATGGCGACTTCTATGTAAGGGGACCCGCTGTGTATGGAAATAAAAACTGCTCATACTTATACTGAGTTTACGCCAACCGTGTTCAGACGTCAAATTCGCGTCTACCACGCGTGGTTTGCCGCTTGAACAGTTTGAATGCATTCGCGTGTGTAGAGCGGAGTAGACGCGCGGAAAAAGCAAGTCATTTGACGTGCGTCAGAGGCAAACTCCGCTTCTTGTGGGAGGGGCAAGTACTATGCGGTTGTCTGTTTGCAAGATGAATGATGTTGATTGTGCATTTATCGAGAGAGTTACCAGTTTGTATTTGGTAACCTTATAGGGGGAAAATAAATGACGTGGGTCGATAAACTTCACGTGATTCAAAAGTGAAGTGTGTATAACAACATACCAGGTTGACCAATGTCCTCACTGACACTCTTCCAAGCAAGGTCTTTTTTATTCCTGTCTCCTCTATAGAAATAAAAACTTGTGTCATATAGCTCCGGGTGACTGCTTACGGACAATATCAAGCGTTGGTTGAATGAGTGACTCCGGGCGGGGCTGCCACCACAGCAGCAAGCAGGCTCCTGATTGGTTAACGCGGCGCGAAATTCCTCCAAAGTTCAAATTTTTCAATTGGGGCGTCAGCCGCAAATTCGCGTGAACCGCAAAATGCATAAAAAGCACCATTCGCGCGTACCGCACACAACGCTCAACTCGCGCGAGCTTCACGCGCGAAAGAGGCGAAATGCGTCTTCCGAACGAGACCTCCTGACGCGCGTCAACACATCTTCACATTGACTTAACATTGAAATCACTCGCGCTTCACGCCTCTTCCACGGTTGGTGTAAATGCAGCATAAGATAATAAAAACAAGACAGTTCATTATGTAAGGTCTTTATACACCACTGATAATATAGTTATGTAGATTATATTGCACTTCTGTCAAGGGATCTTCCTAAAAGTTACACACTGCATATTTAAGTAGCATGGGTAAAATTGTAGCAAAATCCAAATATAGATAGTATTGGTAAAAATTATAGATTATTCTTTAATGATTATTATTTAATGATGATAATTACGGTATCATATACTAACAAACCATACATCAGAAATTGAGCCCTATGACTGATACTGTGGTCCAGGGTCACGTATAGTATGTTAAAAAGTCCTATGTGAAATTATTGATGATGAATTAGTTCTCTCTGTTTCTTTCTCTCTCTCTCTCCCTTTCTTTCTCTCTCTCTGCAGGTGTACGTACGCTAGAGAGCTCGCTCCAGACTGAGCACACATTTATCCTTTCAATCGGCAGACTGAACGTGTTTTCTTTGTACAGATTGATTTTATTTATTCGGGCATATTAAATAATTTCTTCGGCATAAATATGATGATACACATATACAGCACGTGTAAAATAATGCATGCATAGACTTAATTTCCACAAACTATTTCTAGCAGTTTTCATTAGCATCATATTAGTCAAACAGCTGTGGGAGATTGACCAAAGCAAAAAGATTGGCCATGTACTATGAAAAGCCCAACATCGATGATTATAAGTACATTTAAAGATGTGCTGCTTTACTTTGGCCAGCTGCTCATCAGTGGATAGCACAGGTAACAAACATTGTCTTCAGTTATTATGGAGTTTATGTAATACACCAGACAGATGTTTGAGAGAAGAGAAATCTTGACAGGAGATTGAACAGCTGGCTGCCGGAGGTTCAGGGAAGTTCAGATGTTTCTGTCCTGTGTAAGATCAGATTTTTCCAGTGGGCAATTTAATAAAGGTTATAACTTTAAATTGAACATTTGGTTAAAGTCATGATATATAAGTGAGTTGATGTTGAATGTTATAAACTCTGCTCACTAAATACAACAGATAGCTCAGCTCACAAACATTTTTAACACCCAGAGTTAGGTAAAAAGGGACAAACCCATCCTAATTTGGGTTGTAATTTAATCAGTTTCATCCCAAAATGCTGGGTTGTTTAACGCATTGTTGGGTCAAATAGAAACATTTTATTGGTTTATTTAACCCAATGGCTGGACTTGTCCTTTTTTGACCCAACACTGGGTTGAAAAAAACCCTGCATTTTTCTGTCTATCAAAATTGATGCTTTATAATGAGGTGCCAGAGCCGAATAAGAAGTGTGCCTTATGATGTCTTCAAATGCTGTCTAGGTAGGCTGTTCACAAAGTTTTAGAATATCAGCTCCCCCGAGCTGTGATTTATGAGAAGCTCTTCATTATTCTTGGACAAGAAAGCGAGAGGCAGACTCTTAACTCTTAATAAGGTTGACCCATTCCCTGCAGTTGACTACAGCTAATGAAACACACACCTTTGGTGAAGTCCATCATTCTTCTGCACCCCCATCCACTTTCATTTTGACACCCAGCCACAAAACTTATGCCACGATGAAACAATGTCACACCTTATGGCTAAATCTTGAAGGATTTAACACTGATTTCAAAATAACTTTGAGGTTGTCCCGTGTTAAAAGGTGACCCACCCCATGCTTCTCTGCTATTCTGGTTTTCAGATGAGGCTGGCCCGTGTTTCTATGCACTGCCTAGGTGTTCAGGTTGATTGCTAGGCATTTGCTGGGGTATTAGTAAATGTTTGCAAAGGGTGAAAAAGAGAAGAGCACATCTCCACATATGATATTACAATACTAGTGCTCGGTTAAAATTGCATTGAAAATAGCACACATTTATCTACATGGCAAGTCTCTATTATTCACGGTGTCAGATGAGATACTAAAGAAGATATTTTTGAGAAAAAATGTGAGAGGTGCTTGATCGTGCAAAACGCACTTTCTCGATGTTGCGTGTGGTCTGATATCTTGGATGGATGGATAGATAAATAGATAAATTGTTATATGTATGTATGCATGGATGTATGGATGGAAAGATGGATGGATAGAAGGATAGATGGATTGATTGATAGCTAACAGATGATAGATGGATAGATAATAGATGGATGTTTGATAGATGTACAGTATGTATGTATGGATGCATGGAGAGGTAGATAGATTGATAGATGATAGATGGATTGATAGATGATAGATGGATGTATAGATGGATTGATAGATAATAGATGGATGGATGTTTGGATAGATGGATTGATATATGATAGATGGATGGGTAGAAGGATAGATTAAAAGATGATAGATGAAAGATGGAGTGATTGATGGATAGAGATAGATAAATAGATGGATGGATGGATAGAAGGATAGATTAATAGATGAAAGATGCAGTGATTGATGGATAGAGATAGATAAATAGATGGATGGATGGATGGATGGAGATAGATAAATAGATGAATGGATGGATGGATGGATGGATGGATGGTAGATGAATGAAATATGGATGGATGGATGGATAATAGATGAAAGATGGATGGATTGATAGATGGATAGAAGATTAGATGGATTGATTGATAGCTAACAGATGATAGATGGATAGATAATAGATGGATGTTTGGTAGATAGATTGATAGATGTATGTATGAA
This sequence comes from Misgurnus anguillicaudatus, assembly GCF_027580225.2. Taxonomy (NCBI): domain Eukaryota; kingdom Metazoa; phylum Chordata; class Actinopteri; order Cypriniformes; family Cobitidae; genus Misgurnus; species Misgurnus anguillicaudatus. Next base: position 45,908,303 of record NC_073339.2, read on the forward strand.
TGTATTTATGTATGTATGTATGGATGGATGGATGATGGATGGATGGATGCATTGATAGGTAGATAGATTGATAGATGATAGATGGATTGATAGATGATAGATGTTTGGATAGATGGATTGATAGATGGATGGATAGAAGGATAGATTAATAGATGATATGTATAGATGGATTGATAGATGCTAGATGTATGTATGTATGTATGTATGTATGTATGTATGTATGTATGGATGGATGGATGGATGGATGGATGGATGGATGGATGGATGGATGGATGGATGGATGGATGGATGGATGGATGGATGGATGGATGGATGGATGGATAGATAGATAGATAGATAGATAGATAGATAGATAGATAGATAGATAGATAGATAGATAGATAGATAGATAATAAATAAATGGATGGATGGATGGATGGATGGATGTTTGGATAGATGAATTGATAGATGTATTGATAGCTGATAGATGGTTGGATTGATGGAAATATAGATAGATGGATGGATGGAAGGGTATATCTTGTACAGAAACTCATACAGGTTTAAAATGACATCAGGTTGAGTAAATTATTTTTTGGTGTACTGTCCCTTTAAGAGTCAATATTTACTGCCTGTGCCCTAGTCTCCAAGTGATCTTCTGGTAAGACTAAAGGAAGTTTTTTAGATTTCGATTAATTTTTATTTTCTCTACAACATTGAGATTTCTTTACTTGGCATGGCTTTTGAATACAATCTACAGCTTACAAAGCATCATTGCTTTCTCCTGCCAAATGATCATTGTTCAGTCTTTCTGTTGTTGTTATCTTCCTGACATATTTTGATGGATGACTTGTACGTTCAGATCCATGTTGCTTGTTTCATTTCATCAACATATTGCTCGTTGCTGTAATTCACTGCTGCCAAATGATATGATTAAAGACTACAGCAGAGCCAATCACCTGCTCCCATACAGTCATAAAGTCTTCACGTTCCAACTTTAACTCTACTTAAGGAGATCTTTAAAATTACTTTTTGACAGAATGAATAAGGCAAGTTGTGAAGCTAAACTGTGTCTGGATTTTTCTAAATTAATTTTACTGACTCAATGAATTCGCCAGAACATATAGACTTATTGGAGATTGGACCCAAAGTTGAATGTAAAAGGGTTTGATTTTCAAAACATCCAAAAGCAGATGTTATTTCATATTTCTAACAGCAGCTGCTGAGCAGGTTGTGTTAACTATGGACCTGACATAGTCTGGCTACGAGTTACCCACATTTAGGCACTATAAACTGGAATTTGGTTGGTTACGTGTTGTCTTTGCGAAAATAACTTGCATTTATTTATTTAATTTTTTTTTTTTGGGGATTTATTAAATGTTCACTTACAGATCAAATTGTGCCTTGCTTAAGGCCATATCCACACCAAGCCAGGGCTTTCCCTATCCAATCTTTTAAATGGACAATAAGTAGGATTTACCCCCATCTAGTGGTAAAATTGTATTTTGCATTCAAACGAATAGTGCTCTCTAGTGCCTCGCTTTTCCAAATGCGTGTTGCAACTACGATAGCCGTTATGTAATTGCTGATCTCCTTGTCCGTTTCAGCTGGTTCGCGGGTTCTGAATGAAAACGCGTTGTGGAAACGTGTTGGTAGGCTAGTGCTTTTTCTCCCTCTCTGCTATTATAGTTTATCAATATGGTGGAACGACACGAAAGCCTCCTTGGACTTACCCGTTCAATGTAAGTAAAGAGGAAAAATTCTAAGCTTACAAAGAAAAGTCAGATCACTGGCAGAGATCATTTGAGACTAATGAGGAAATATTTATGAACAAAGACATTGATTTTAATTAATAAAACACTTAAAACCCTACTTACTGTCCCTTTAAAGTCATTAAACACGGCATCGCTCAGGAAATATCTCAATGACGTATGCGGTCGACACATGCTACTTCTGGAGGACGCACCCGAAATCCTGACCAGGACGTGTCCAGTAAAACGGCGTGTATGTTCACCCTTTCTTAGACTAGACATCTAGGCTGTGTTTGGATGGCTATTAGATGTTTTTTTAAGTTCAAAATTGTTTGCTGACATTTACTTTAAATACAACTTTGTGTGTAGTTGTTTTTAGTAATTTAACATAATAGTATGTTAATTATCACTAAAATTCACAGAGTCAGGGACAAAATCATAGGAGTCGGCTCCCTAACATTGTTAAAACTTGTTTTGTGCGCCCCTCTTGTCATATCCACTAAAGTTAAAATAGTAAATGAAGCAGATGCCATTGAAGTTGATGTCTCTGAAATGAAAATGAAGTCGCCTTGTGCATTATCATTTCATTTTGTTCAAAACTGAGCATCTAATTGTCGAAAGGAAGGACGTCTTTGATAGCAGTTAGTTAAGCAAGATTATACAGCACCAAGGACAAAAATAAACTCTTGGGCTCAGCAATCTACATCAATGAAGGGTATATTCATTATAAAACAAGTAAATACATCAAAACAAGGACGTGTGGCCATTTGCATTGATTAATGATGTGTTTACCACGTGCACATTCACATGCTTACATTTGGTTTATTTTATTTAACCTGTGCCATGTCTTGGGTCTGACAAGTCACCCATAGGAAATGTTATTATAAATCATTTGTGCTGTTATGTCTGCCATTACACTGAACTTCCCAAATGCCAAAAATCTAATTGTCACTTCCAGTTGAGTTCATCCAGGGTCACTTTTGGACCGAAGGTGTTTTGTCACCCCATTAACTTTAACTGTGTTATCCTTATGCTATTTCGAAAACGAAATGGAAAGAGATCGACTCTTAGAGATGGAGACAGAAAGGTTGAGTGCGGTCGAGTCAGTCAGACAGCTGTAAATTCCCAGCATAGAGTGCAACAATTAGCGTCGCACATTTCGCTGTTCGCTTTGCATGCAGAGAGATGGAGGCACGGCGTCATTTATTTCCATCCCGCAAATGTGATTTCATTTGAGTAAATGAGTTGGAGAGGCAGCGTTGACAGTCGCTCACTGTAGCGTGGGTTCATCGGTCAGATTCCTAACTTTGGCTCCGTGTGGCAGAAGGGTAGATTACTATCAAATCTGATTTATAATCTATTTGGATTAATGTTCTGGGAATGCAGAGTTTAATGTTTTAGGGCATCTAAATATAAATTACACCATACATCTGCATTTCATGCTTGAGTGGATCCGTAATGGCTGCTTCAAACATGGAGGGCCTGCCATTGGTCAATCCGACAAGTGGCCCTGCCCCAAACTCCCTCCATTTATTTAGTCAATTGTGTTATGTATGGCCACTCATTTAAACAGACTGCAGTTTTTTTGGCACAGTGGCACACAAATTCTTACACAGGAATAAAGTTTGTTTGGAAGTAGCTCAGTGGTAGAGCGCAAAAGCTTGTGAGTTCAATTTTAGGGAATGCATATACTGATACAAATACCTTGTAAATGTAGATATGGGATCATGACATGTTGCAGGTCGGACACATATTTATGAAAATCTGACTTTTTCCATGTATAAGTGCTATAATTGGGTTCTCAGTGCTTTTATCAACCTAGAAAATATGAAAAAGATCAACCCAGTAACAATTCTCCACAAGCATGTGTCACTAAGAATTTGCCTCCCCTTGTGATGTCAGAAGGGGATAATACAGTCCCTTAATCTGCACTATCCAACCACGGCACTGCCATTTAGTGCAGAGTAGAGGTCTTCACGGGTCCACTTAGATCCGAAAACCCGAGGTCCGGGTAATTTAAAAATGAATGTGTTTTTTCTGAACGGACCCGAGAAGACCCGAACTCTCTCGCCTGTGTGCGTCAATGTCCTTTTCAAACCTCTCATCTGTTTGCCAAAAGCGCTTGCGACATTGTGTGGTCGTCGGAAGGTTCATTTTCGTTGAGACAAACATGTCAGTCAATTATAAATGTACATTTTAGCGGTTACGTTGGTGTCGTCGTCAGATAACAAAGTAAAACGAATGGAGCAGCTCGCCAAATTGGTTGCAAGGCCACCGTAGTTTCTTTCTGTCTGACTGCTGCGTGTGGGTCTGCAGAATGCACACACGTCAGTGCCGTTTACATTCGGTTCCAGTCGGGTTAAAATTTTTTTTCACTAGTTCGGGTCGGACTCGGGTCTAATTTTCTCGGGTTTGTCTCGGGTCGGGGCTTTCTTTAAAAAAGTTTTTATTTATGCACGTCGGGTTCGGGTATGAAGTGATTCGGGTCATTTCGGGTCGGGTACATTTCTTTGGACCAGAGAAGACCTCTAGTGCAGAGATCAGCTCATTTGCATTTTGAAGGACACACCCAAAAACGGCACATTTTTGCTCACACCTACAAAGTGGCATTTATGATAAATAATCGTTATTTGAGCTAAAACCTTACATATGTGCTCTGGAGACACCAAAAAATGTATTTTTCATCTTAGAAAAGTCTTGTGAAATGTCCCATTTAAACCTGCACACAACTCCAGTGCATCTAAGGCAATGAAAACAAAAACTTTGAAATATATAAAACACGTTTAGCAAATTTGCAACGTCTAGGCAAGGCAAAAACATCTACCACATTCTGGTAGATCTATTATTTAAGCACAGCTAATCAATAGCAGTGTTTAAAATACAAACCATCTGGGGAAACTGTAATTGTATTCACCACCACCAACAAACTCATTACACCCATAAGTTCACTACAGAGAAACAAAAAATGACTTGCAATAATAGGGTTGTAATAGGAAACCTACAATTTCCTTTTGATCAATTCGTTGAATACGGTAGCTCAACTGGTATAGCATTGCATTAGCAGCGCAAAAAGTTTAACACAAATACTGAGAAATATGTATAGCTTGAATACACTGTAGCTTTGGATTAAAGCGTCTGTCAAATGAATACATTTAAATATATATATGTATTGTTACTCATAATAAGGTGGCACTCAAATGTGAGATAATATCTACTTTAACCACATTTACTACAAACATTTTATAGCACTGCCCATGAGAAACTGTGTGATGTCACATTGGCACCCAAGTTTGTCATTTTCACCCCTGAATTTACTTCACTAATGGTATGTGCATTAGTGTGGCAAGCTGGACGTAGACTGTAAAGTTTAAGTTTAAACAACTTGAATTAAAAAGTAATTTAAACTTTTTTTTTACTAGTTACAGTAGAAGTTGCTCTAAATTAAGTTGTAATAACTTAAGCCAATTCAACATACAGTAATTAAAAAAAATATACAGTACCAACTCCTCACTAGTCAAGAAAATTGAAATGACTTCTTTAAGGAATATTCCACTTTCATAAAAAATCGAATAATTTACTTACCCCATGTCTTCCAATATGTTTTTGTCTTTTTTTGTTCAGTCGAAAATAAATTAAGTTTATTTAAGGAATTCCAATTCTTCCAATTCAAAGGCTACAAACGATCCCAACCAAGGCATACGGGTCTTATCTAGCGAAACGATCGTCACCCCCACCAAAAGTACTTTTAAACCACAACTTCTGGTCTTGCACTAGCCGTGTGATGTGTCAGCGTGACCTTTATACATGATTACGTAATACATAAGGTAACGCTGACGCATCACACGTCTAGTGCAAGACCAATAGTGTGGATGACGTATGTGAAACTACCGCTCCAGTGTGGAGAAAGAGGAGCGTTCTGACGTTGTTGTATGTTGAATGATACTAATTCATGACTTTGTTTCAGTTTATTGTTAAAAATGGTCCGCAAGTGTTACAAATGTAACGAGTCACCTTTCGACGTGATTACGTAATGTGTAAATGAAATGAAAGTGGGGTATTCCTGCGTGGAAAATCCATATTTAAAACTTTATAAACGAAAATAACTAGCTTCCGTTAACTCCATCACCTTACATGCATCCATAATCAGGAGAGAGTATCAGCGTAGTGTACGTACTTTTCTTAGTGACGTATGACAAATGCTGAGGGTGGAGGCACAGAGAGCAGCAGCAAAGAACCCTCTGCAAACTGCGAATACTCTCATCTGAATGCAGAGGCATCTACGATGGCGGCATTACCAGAAGCTAGTTATTAAAGCAATAAGCCCCAAGAAACAGTGGGTTACCAGTGCATTTTGTAACAGCTAAGGGGCATTGTTAGGCACGACATGAAGCGAAACCCCCTTAGCTGTTATAAAATGCACTGTAACCCCACTGCTTTGCGGGGTTTATTGCGTTTATAAAACGGTTACTTCATATGCATAGCAGGATTTCACAAAATAAAAACACAAATAAGTTGTAATTATATTAGTACAAATATTACTCTTCCGCCAAACAAAGTAGTTCCTCAGAATCAAGTGTGACTGAAACAGAGCGCAATTCTCAAGCAACACAGACGCGGCAAAGACACAATGAAAATATGATTTAAGACTGTGGTGTTTATTTTTATAAATCAAAATTCATCTAAAATATACATTAACATTTATATCGTGCAACTGTTGAAGTGATGATCAAATATGCTTGGAAGCATGCTTAACTCTTTCTCCGTCAGCTTTTTTTTAAAGTTGCCACCCAGTTTTAGTTTAATGCCTTACAGAAAAATTATCTTCTTTAAATAAACATAAAATAACAAAGTAAAGAACAGACCATCCGCTTTCCAACAACAACAATTCTCAAATTTTCAGTTAAAATCAGAGATAATTCAATTTTTGTGAAGAACTTTTGTAAGAGATCAGATTCAGAGCCATCAAAACTTACACGTCACGCTAAATCCACCACAACGCTGTTGTGTCGAGTGAATGCGTCAGTGTTTAAGTTGTGTAAGATTGCCATCTGGTGGATAATAGCGGAAATATCAATTTAAGACAAAAACAACCCAGAGAATGTTTTCTCTTTATTGACGAAATGTTTTATTTATTGACATTTATCTGGATATCGCCATAATTGTGTAAATGTAGAAAAATTTAAAATTGATTAACTCATTCACGCCAGCCTTTTTGAGAAAAGTTGCCCACCTGCATTTTTGTGATTTTAACAAAATTTTCACAAAATTCCTTGCAGGAAAAATCATTTTCTATAAATATATAAACATACAAATTATATCAAATTAAAGAACACACCCTCTGCTTTCAAACAAACAATAAACAAACAAAGAAACAAACAAAATGGGGAAAAAACGTTTCATTATATATTTACTTTTTCTACTTAATTTAACCACTGAAATATGGATATTTCTCTTCAAAAATACAACATTTTGAGCAAAAAGCTTAAAAAATTGCGTTTTTGTAAAGGAATTTATGTTAGAGATCAGACTCAGAATGACTATCAAACATTAAGGCAGTTAAAATAATCATTAACTCTTTTTAACTTCCGTTTTTGATAAATTCGCTTTGGCGCCATCTGGTGGATAAAAGCGGTATTACACTTTCACTTTGAAATTAGTCCAAAAAGGCATATTTATTAGTTAAATATGAACTCATAAATGACGAGATAACTCGTCAATGGCGGTGAATGAGTTAAAGACTGTGGTGTTTATTTTCATAAATCAGTATGCAGCAACAGTGGCGCAGTGATACCTGTGATGCGGTCTGAACCGTGGGTTTAGCGGGGTATTTTATCACCGCTTAAAACGTGTTTCAACCAATCAGAATGAAGAACCAGAACGAGCCGTTTTATAATTTGGTTTATAAAGTTTTAAATATGAATATTTCCAAACCACACAGATTACCCTCAAAGGGCCTTTGTTCATCCCCTAAAGCTGTTTGAATTACTTTTGTCAAGGATGGATGCACATTTTTTTACTTGAAGGAGGTGGACCCCATAACTATATTTTATAAACTTAAAAATCTAGGTATTTTTTTTTTAAATAACAAAAAATGTGTTAGTCTGAAAAATTATAGACATATGCATCTCGAATGGCTGGAGGGTGAGTATATTATGGGTTTAATATCATTTAATATCACTATCCCTTAAATTGCAACAGCGTAAATTGAAAAAGCATTTCTTCAAACATAAACTTTCAAAAAGGGAATTAAAGTTTTCATGGGAAAAAAAAGCAAGTTGTGGCTTCCTTGCGACTGAGATGAAGCTAAGATTGATGGGCAAAAGCCGTAAAGTTTCACTTTGGCACAATCTGGCACAATCTGGGCTGTTTTCATGTGTTGCATGACATTTATGTTAGGGGTGCATTAAGCCCTGATTTGTGTCATGTTAAAGGGTATTAAAGGTTACGTGGTTTAAGTGTAGGGGTATTGCTGGTTGCAGGTAAATCACACCCTTTAAATTCAAACAGTAAGGTTGGTTACACCACTTCATCCATATTCATATAATTATCCAGAGGGAGAAACATACCCTATAACACTCAATGACAAAGGGATTTGCGCTGCCTACTCAGCAAGCCGTGCACATATGGCCAGGGTTTATACAATTCACCGGCTTACCTTGCGTAGCAAAACCACAGACTTTCTCTTGGCACATTTTGTCTTGTCTGGGAGGTAAAGCTCGGCTTTGATCCAAATATTTGTGCTGATAAGTCGCTTTCCAAAGTAAAAAGGCCCACGTTCGTTCTGCAGAAGCAATTGTTCAGCAAAGCAAGCTAATGCGTGTCAGGATGGGGGCAGCCCTTGGTATTTCTGCAGTGCTAAAAGAAGACCTCATTGTTTGCCTGAAGTTCACTGCGTATTAGGCCGTATAGTTTAATGCAGCGTGGAAATTTATAGGAGAGAATAACCAATAGGGCAATACAGTAAGGCGCAGTGTTGTGAGGGTTTAATCCAAAGCGTGACCTGATGTAGCTTATGTTAACAACGCTCCATGCCATGATTTGTTATGTATGTGTACGATGATAGTCGAACTGCTGAAGGCTTAAAGGGAATTTGTCTTTTACAGGTATATGGAGTCTATTAAATATGGAGTGGTACCTCAGTTTCAAACTCATGTTTTGTTTAGACTGTTGCCGTTTCTATTAAAATAAAGTTTTTATGTGCTTTGTTTACAGAGAGCAGTCGAGAGGATGCCCAGATTTTATTTAGGATAGAGACGGAGCAGCCAGGACTCAAACGCGGGTCACCTGAGCATTGCCAAAACAACTGGAATAAAACATTCATTGCTTTTGGCATCTGTAAGTTTGAGAGTTGATTTGCATTGTTTAAAAAAGCACATGGGTCTTTCTAAAAACAAATATACCAGGTTGCGTACATTTGTACTTTATTTCCCCCGAGCCATTGAGTCATTAAGCAAAGGCTTGTTCTCGGGAGAACTTTGCGATAATTGAAACAGGTGGGAGAGCAAAAACAGCGGGAAGCGTCAATCACTGTTCAGTTAGTACAACCGTCTCTGTTATTTTGTTAATCTGCATCCCAGAGACGTTCAAATATTGAAAAAGAAAATGATGCGGTGTAATTTAGAGTTCATTGCGATGTTACTCTCAGGGGAGTCTGATGTAAATGACAGCTCTGATTTATTGCAAATCAGAGAAATAAAAAATGTGACATTTATGTGTCACGTTATGTTTAGTTAATATTTCTTCAGCAAATTTAGAGGAACCAAATTCTCATTAGAATTTATTTGCCAAGACATCACGATAAGAGCTAGTGATGCATTTTGCAATTTCTCTTCGGAAATGTGCATGCTTACTACACTATTTCATCAGTATATACCGCAGAATACTGTGCATAGTGTTCAAATTATGTATGCCTTGTAAACGGATTAACATCGCCCCTGAGACCATCAAACTTTGCCTTTCAATTAGGCTCACATCATGACCCGAGGCTCGGTTGACAGGACTACCCCACCCCTTACTCTTTGATACTGGGCCACTAAAGGACGCGGCTGCAACAACTAATCGTTAAAATCAATAATGATACTTTTTGTCAACGACAATGTCACATGCTCCCGCACCACCCAGCACAAACACGAATCAACTCCATACAGCGCGAGCTGTGTGCTTATTATTAGTCAGGTGTTGTTTCTTCATACAACAAAAGCTGCGTGTTTATTAGGCACTTCTTCTCACCGCGCGACCAGGTTGTTTAAAAGAAAGGCAGCGTTGCCAGGTCCTCTGCTTTTCGTCAGGGTTCTGAATTGCGCTTTTAAACTGAATTGCGTTTCTGCAGGTTGATGTTTTACTTTTAATTGGGTTAGAGATTAAAGGATTTGTTTCATTAGTTGTTGATATTTGGGCTGTGAATAGTCATTGGGCTGGTTTTGTTACTCGGATCTGGCAACCCTGAGAGGACAATGATGGATGCAAAAGCACAAACAAACACTGGTTGATAAAAGTTTAATTTAGTCATTTAATATAAGTGAGTTTGAATTTGTTTAACTCTTTCCCTGCCATTGATAAGTTATAAATATTTGCATAAAAAACATGTTCCTAATGAATTTTTATGTTAATCTGTAATGCCACGATTATCCACTAGATGACTTTCCCAATTTAGGAAAACACTGAAGCTAAAATGTTTTTTACTAGTTTAAGCTCTGTGTATGTTTTGATAATCGTTCTGAATCTGATCTTTAACAAAATTACTTCACAAAAATGCTAAAAAATATTAAAAAAAAAACCATATTTAAGAGTTTATGAGCAGAGAAAAATATAGATAGGATGACACATTTGTTTTTCCCGTTTGTTTGTATATTGTTTGTTTAAAAGCAGAAATTTTGTGAAACTTTTGTGAAAATCACAAAAAATTCTGGCGGACAACTTAAAAAATAAAATGGCGGGTGGGGAATGAGTTAATTGTTTTTGGGTTTTCATTGAAAATAGTATTGAAACACAAATTGAGCATCTGTTTTAAGGTAAGGGGGAAATCCATTTTTTTATTACTGTAACAACACATGTATATCACTTTCATATCATAATGGTTTATTTATTTTGTTAATAAAGAATAATGTTAATACTCATCAACATCTAAAGTTGAAATTAAATTGAGTTAATTAATCTTTGTTGATAAAAATTTCCTCACCAGCCCCGAAGACTCAATTTGTTTGGTTTATTTATATTTTAACATTTAAAGATGTTTAACTTTCTGCACAAACATTTTATTTAATATTCAAAAATATTATATTAGTTAAACTTTTTAGTAGTGTGTGGCTTTTACCCTTTTAAAAGTACTCTTCTACGTGTGAATACTCTAATTTAGTGCCTCATAGCTATAATTAGTGAATAATTTAATTTAGTAAATATTTATGTTTTTATCCGATTAGTCGATTAATCAAAAAATAATCTCCAGATTAATTGCTTATGAAAATAATCGTTAGTTGCATCCCTAGAAGCCATCCTTTTGCCCCGCTAACCAGTACAACCATAGTTACTCCGTCCCCTACTAGATCTAAACCAAGGTCCCTAAAGGGAAGTCACCCCACTAGACGACCATCTGTGCAACGCCTGTTTCAGTTGTTTCAGTCATGTTAGACTAAAATTCTATCTAGTTGAATGGAAAAGACAGATATCTCTAAAATCGTGTGCTAAAATCAAAATTTTGAACATATTTCTGACCAACAAGGTGAACTATTTTTGGCTGAACTGTCCCTATAAGCACAAATTGCACTAAAATACACTTTTTCTGTAGTTGGTTTAGCTCCTGCACATGCGTACAGGTTGGCAACACAACTCACATGACTCTGTATAAAGCGGTTCTCCCAGAGAATCGTCAGTCTTTGTTGATTGTTGATTGGTTCTTTAAACTGGAAAGTGGGGCTTCTGTTGTCGGGTGGCCATATTGTGCATAAAAGTCCTTTTAATGAAGTCACATCACTGCCATATTTGCAACGCCTCCAGGTCTTGTTAGAACAATAAAAAAATAAGACCTGTCGATTCACGATTGGCACTTTTTACTGGAACAAGCGGCCATTCTTACCGTTGCGATCTGTTGTTAAAAAAGTAGTAGGCCAAATACAGTATATGTAACTGTACGGTGTTATTAGTAACCGGTGCATGCATGACATTCTGAACACAAAGTTTGAGATGCAGTGTGTGATTTTTTTGGTTTTGTGGTTGGGTCGCCGCAGCTGTGGTCAATCTGCTAACGGGCAATTTGAGTTCCTGATGGTGTGGCACAAATTAAAGATGCTTATTGGTTTCTCTGTGTCAGTTCGTTCTTAGCATTTGCCACCAGACTGGAGATCAATGGTGCGTTCATACTCGGTGTCTCAGCCAGATGTCAAAGCTGGGTTTTTGAGAATAAGACTTACAGTATCTAAGTGTCTTGATTTCAAGAAATCAACTTGTTGAAATCCTGTCTGGCCTATTTAGATAGGAAGAAGAAACTGTTAGACGGATATATAACCTGACCATCCACAGTCTGCAATTTTATTTGGTGTTTTGTTTTTACTCTGTTGCATAAACCTGGTACGGCTTTGCTTTCACCTGGCAAACATAATACCATACCATCATGCTGAAGCAGTGCGAACCGCCAATCAGATTACATTGTGCCAGTCTGAGAAAGTGCTTTTCAGATTAGTGATGCTTCAGATAGCAATGATAACATCCACAACACCACAACTGGACCTTCAGAACCACTGGCTAATATTAAACACATTTATTTATATACTCTTTTAACCTCTTAAACCCTAAGGACCCAGTCCCGGGGACAAAATTTCGTATTTTGACTCAAATAAAATATTCTTTTAATCTTTAATGGTCCATCATGGACCCCAGTAACACATATGAGATACTGTTTGAAAGCTTAGACTCTCTACTTTCTCCAGATATGCATCACTTTGAGAAATCTTTTACTGTAAGAAAGTTATTTACACTTAATTTACACTATCACCCCCCCCATAATTTTGTATATGATTTAATATTCACATATTTCATATTTTTCAAGTATGACAAACATGGGCAAGTCTTATATCAAATGAAAGCTCTCATTCTCAGGAATAAGGCTACAGCGTTATTTTTGTTCTATTATTAACACATATCCAACAATAGTTGAATGAATAATGATGTAAAAAATCGTCTTTTGTAAACATATGGGAAAATTGAGTGTGGACTGCCTCAGATAGCACAGATAGCCACAAATAATACACCATCTTTTCTCTTAGGTCCTACTCTAAAAAATGAGTCCATTCACAGCATTTTCTTAGGTTGTGTGCATGAATAATCCTTTGTTATTTATTATATGTCCAAAACAAAAAATTTATATTTATATGAAAAATGTATTTTCGGACACTTCAGTAAAATGAAAATAACGTTTGAATGCGACATGCTAAAGAGATCATTCTTTTTTTGGGTGTTTACTGTCTGCTGCTGGTAACAACCAGAACTGTTTGCAGTCTGCTAGAGCACACAGAACCAGAGTTATACACTATCAGAGGCAGTATTTACAACATAAAAAAGAAAATTTGGTGTTTCATCATATGGAAAACAACATAAATAACACTATTTGTCACAAACAGCAGCTTTTTATGTAACTTCAAAGGGTTTTCTTTAAAATGATATAAAGAAATTGCATTTATTTCACTGTATGTGGTTAATGGAGCACTTTAAATGTTTTTAGGCAGAAATTGTATACAAAAAGGGTATTATTCCTCCAATCAGTTGGAGTAAAATAACTTTTGCATACATTATGATAGAGAAAAAAAATCTTTTTTCCTCTGTAAGCTGGCAATTGCTGGAATCAAACAAAACTGTCTGCAGGGAGCTGAGGCACTCAGGGCCAGAGTTATACACTTTTAAATAAAAACTTTAGAAAAAAAACATCAAAAAGCGCCTATTTATTTTTGTGTTTATTAGAGGACTGACATCACATACAACCATGTTTAGCACTTTCAACAGTGTTTTATGTAATTTCAAAGGGTTTCCTGTAAAATGATACCAAACATTTGTATGTAAACCTCTGCATGTGGGTATGGGAAGCTTTTGAAATTGGGTAGGCCAAATCCAGGCGAAAATCCCCAAAATAGCTTCAGGGTGGAAGAAGTTAAGAATAAAAACTGTAACATTTTCTGAATAAAATGAAAACATAAATAATAAAAACATACAAAAGGCTATTTATGTTTCCAGGTAGGCCTTGAGAACTTGCACCCTAAGAAAAGGCTCTGAAACATTTGACCATATCACCAACTAGTGCTTAAACTAGTGCTATTTGATGTCAGTAAAATGTCAATTCGTGACCAAAATATTAAACAAAAACCCATCACCTTATCACATAGATACCTCACAATTCAAGTATGATATTATCCGCCTACTGTGTAGCAAAACTTTTTATACTTTTACATTCAAATGGAGCTGTCAGAAATAAAATAAAACGAAAACCATGTTGTTTAACAAGACATATTATATGAAAACAGACAAACACACGGAGGTTAGAGGTCCTAATCGTCTTATATTGAATTGCTGTCTCACCTAAAGGCTCACACAGAGTTGATTACAAATTATGTTGTAGAACATTATCTACCCCGAGCGATCGATAGTTATCAAATTAAGTTGTCACCTCACCATGGACTCGTTGACATGTCTCATAAACAGGGGAGTGTTTCATGATGGTATTGTCTTCATTGTTCGAGTTATATCGTAGAGCAGGGTTTTCAATTTTTTTCAGCCGAACCCCCTTAACTTAAATTATTTATTTTTAGTACCCCTGAAATTGAAGTGAACATATCATGAAAATCTGACTTTTTCCATGTTAAGTGCTATAATTGGGTCCCCAGTGTTTTTATCAACATAGAAAATGTGAAAAAGATCAACCCAGTAACTTAGTTTTGGCAAACAATTTCTCTGCAAGCATGTGAAAAAAATAGGTCATATAAAATTTGGCTTCTTTTGTGATGTCAGAAGGGGATCTTATTTTCATAATACCGCCCCTTAATCTGAACTATCCAACCACTGCACTGCCATTTAGTGCAGAGATCAACTTATTTGCATTTAAATGGACAAAAACGGCACATTGTCTTATTGGCATATATTTTGAGAAAATGCTTTGAAATTTAAAAAAAAAATCAACAATACACAGTAGGCAAATGAAAACATCCACTAAATTAAACGGCTGTAAAAAATATTTTTTATTTGCTTGCATAAGTCCGTTAATCAACCTCAGTACTGATCAAAACTACCAAATATTTGGTGTCACTGATTTGAGGTAAAACACACAAAATTATAGATTTTCAATAAAAAAAGTGATTTTGGACTGGATTTTTTTTACCTTTTTCAATCTTGGGCATGTCAAAGATAAGTAAAAACATTAGATTAGATGTATTTTTAGTTTTTTTTTTTTTTTTGCAGCATCAGTTTTTTTTCTCCCTCAATTATTTGTTCGTGCCTGTTTTTGCCTCATTGACTTCCATTGACAACATTTTTTTGATTGCAGAGCTACAACACCTTATTATCATGCATTTTTCATTGTTGGTGGTTTTTCCTTTTGCCAAGAGGTAAAATTTGTAATTTTTTCTTGCATTTGGCACCATTTACCCTTTAGTAGGCCTGTGCAAAAACAGAACTTAAATTTCTGGCTTAATTACTTTTATTTTTAATTTTAACTTTTAAGTGCACTACATACAATACTTTGTTTTGTTTTTACTTTTATCTGCACAAATTGTACGCAGCCAAGCTGCAAATACTTTGGCAATACAAATGTACAGTTTTTGTCATGCCAATAAAGCACACTAAAATTGAAATTGAGAGAGAGAGATAAAGAGATAAAAAGCGAGAGAATCAAACCATGTTTACTCATGAATAGCACAGAAGAAGATTGTCAAGCTGTTTGCCTGTCCACAGTGTACATGACTTTAAAGTGTTTTCACAGGTAATTAGAGTCACAGCTGGAGAAACGAGCATGCTCGATGATGCCATGAGATAAATGGGCAAAGATTTATTTCTCAGTGCTGCCTTACGTATCGCTGTTATCATGTTCTGCATCATCTTCTGCCTCTTCATAGATCTCTGTAGGAAATGTCCACGATAAGAGCGTCTCATTAAACCCACAGCAACCTTATCATGTTCCCCAGAACAAAAGTCTCATCTCATGTTGTTTCTAGAGGATTTATCTTATGCTTGTATTGAGATCACACAAGCATCAAAGATATGCTATAAAATGTGCATGCCGTTTATTAAGTTTAGGCAAATGGGTAAAACTTTTTTCCATATGGGGAAACATATGCCAAGATAAAAAAGTGTACATGCAGAGTAAAGTTTCATTAATATGGTAATGCACATGTGCGATGGAAAGGTCTTGGGCATGTTAAATGGGTGAGCAAGATGCACTGAACAACCTTAAATGGGAACTACAGATAGAGAAAGGGCAGGGGCGAAACCATTTTCAGAAAATACAGTAATTCACAAATGTTGCATTATCAATACCAGGTGGTAAAAATTTAGAACAACTTGAGTACAATTTCACTTTAAACATAAGTTGCATATTTTTACTTTCAACCCCATCAAAATGAAAGTAACACAATAGGGTGACTTCACGAAATCCAGATTTAGAAGGTGTCCAGCATCAGATTTTTTTTAAAAGCCCTTTGTCATTTTTTTTTTTTGCACATATAAGATTAAGGTCTGAACTTACTATAACTATTATTTTTAGAGGATTTAAAAATATTTCCTATAGAATTATTTACACTTTTTAGAATATCATTATTAAAAATGATCATTACCGCAACATGATATTACATTAAATATATGTGTTACAAACGTATGTTTCGGTAATGAGAACTAAAAACTTGTCTAGGTACTAGGGCAAACAAAATTTCAACTTTTATCAAAATTTAGATTTAATAGATTTAACTGCTTGCGTGGTATCCATCTTGAGTGTCACAGTAAATTATATCCCTTCCTTTTTTGGGGAAAATGTTAGTTCATTGAGGGCTTAAACAATGATTGAAAATTGTTGCGGATGATGATTTATTTTTTCTTGGACACATTTATATTCTTTATTATTGTCTCTACATTTACCAATGATCACCAAATACCACATGTTTTTTACTGTAAATGTTTATAGTATAACATGCACTGAAGCTTTTGATTTTTTTTGATTTTTTAATTATAAATATTTCCATGTCAAAGAACCAAAATCCAGTCATGGACACATTGCGGTAATGAAAATGTCCCCTTAAATGTGGAAAAAAAAACAACAAAATTGGTTTGTATTATGTCATTTGAAATCATGTGCAAAATAGTATGTGAAGTGTTTGTAACTGTATCCTTCTTATTTTGATACTCTAAGTTTGCATTTACTTTTTTAATCAAAATGTTTCATGACACCTCATAAGTCTAATTTCGTGAGAATCACCAAATAATACAATCTAGATATGTTTTTATTACATATACCCGACTATGACCTCATTGATTGTAACTGCAAACATATTTTCTCCTTTATCTTTTCAAAAAACTTATAAATAAAAATGTTATTATAAGTTTCAGTTTCATTAAATGTTTTGAAAAGTAAGCAAAATCAAAACCGCTTTGTTAATTTCATTTTTTAAATGCATGGATCAGGAACTGTAAATTAAATGTAGTTCAGGGGTTCTCACCTTTTTTTTTTCAATTCAAAGCCCCCCTGTTGTCCACTCCAAAATGTAAAGGCCACCATTCATAATTTCTACCCAATAAAATAAACCTGAGCTTTGCATAACTAGACAAATCGTATATTAATTTGTTTTAACTGTAGTTAAATCATGGTCGTATTTTTGTAAGGGAGCTTCCCAGAGGTGTTGCAAACATGGCCGCCTAAATGTTTGTTTTGTCTTATTTCTAATAATTTTAGGTCATCTTGAGGCTCCCGGCCCCCTGACTGAGAAACACTGATGTAGATTGTATAAGTAAAATAATTTGGATTTGTGTGTATTTGATGATAAATGTTTTAGTTTATGAATTTGATTGTAGACTTGACAAATTTGAGCTCAGTTTGTGAGTTTTTCGAGATTTCATCAGAAACTCTAATGGAGGCATTTGTAAAATTTCTGGGTCTTTTTCTAAGGAAAATGTATTTGTGACACGAGATTTGAGCGAAAGTTTTCATTTGCTTATTTGCTCTTTGTATTGCATATCTGAAAGAGCCCTTACAGAAGTTTTTTTTTTTTGTGTGTAGTAACCATGTTTATTGATTACTGTAAGAGCCATTTATTGTGTACTATTACCATCGTTTTACTATAGTTTTTGAAAACCATGGTTTTGTTATTTTGTGCTAACAATGGTTTTTATTTGTTTTAACCGTGGTTAAACCATGTTCATATTTTCAT
This sequence comes from Misgurnus anguillicaudatus, assembly GCF_027580225.2. NCBI lineage: Eukaryota > Metazoa > Chordata > Actinopteri > Cypriniformes > Cobitidae > Misgurnus > Misgurnus anguillicaudatus. The sequence goes on from NC_073339.2 coordinate 45,926,421, forward strand.
AAGGAAGCTTCCCAGAGGTGTTGCAAACATGGCCGCCTAGTGGCGCAACTTCCCTAAAGGGACTTTGGATGTGTCCACACAGTTTTCTGATTGCTAATTTCCCAGTATAAATTTTTGACGCTTATATTTTTACTGTAACATTGGTCAATAATTCAATGGTGATAACTATTGGCAAAAAGTGAGAATGCAACCAATTTTGACAATTCATTGCTTTAAGACAATTACATTCGACTTGCTCGTGTTTTATTGTATTTATAGACAACAGGCTATGTAAGTGTCATGCCGTGCAATGTCCTCACTAAATCCTTCTTCATAATGATGTCTCAGATGTACCCTTTCACCTTGCTTTCTTCATATAACAACTCCAGTCGCTTGCCAAACAGCAATCCCTCTTGGGGGCTAACAGCTCTTCAAGTTGTCATGCAAGGCAAAACTAATAACTTGTTAGATAAATTCACACTATCCCCCATTTATGAGTTGCTCATCCTTGAAGATAGCAGTTGAAATAGGACTCTCTCGTATGACTCAATAAGCGCTGGTGGAGCATTGCATATAAACTAATGGAAATTAGCCTTTGTGATTCATTGATCCGTAATCTCGTGTATTTCATAATACGTGCTAGCTGCAGAAATAAACCACAACACAAGATATGACCTAAGCATGATTTGAGTGCACAAAAAAAGACTTGCAAGTTCAAGCCGTGTATGCACAATATTGCATTATTCCCCAAAAAAATGAGACCTTCTTGCACATCATAAAGCATTTCACACCCCCAAGCAAGATTTATGATCAAGCAGCAACTATAAATGCCATTCCTTGGAGAAACTACTCCATCATGTAGTGATGCCTACATGAAAAAGCCTCTTAAAGAGACACACTCGAGTCAAGCTCTTAAAAGATGCCATTGTTGCAATATTTGTAAGGTCTTTTCACACAACGTACAACGTTACTCATCATATTCAGCGTGGTTGGTTGGTCTGTCGGGTTGGATTGTTTTCTCACTTCAAACAAAATTCTCCAAAGACCATCTTCATTCAAATGGGCGATCTCTGGCCGATTTTTTTATGCAGATCCAGGCATGATAGTCGTGGTTATACATGACTAAAAAAACTGAAGGTAGAAAACGCGGCAGGTTACGAAAAACGCTCCAAATTAGCCAGGTGAGAAATCAACGGGAAAAAAAACTTTACTTTGTTTTCACACCAGATATATAAAAATAAAAGATTGCGCTTTTCGCGTGTAGTTGGATGCTTGGACTTTTTGAGTTCCCTTTCAGTCGGTCACTACGACGTCACGTCGTGACCGACGAATTGGGAGCTCGCTTAGAGAGACCAATCTGCTTCGAATACTACTAAAACGCCAATGAACTTGGCATTGAGATATTTGCATAATGCTGGCGCCGCCCCGCCAGGTGCGTATATAAGACACACGTGCAAATAGGGAAATCAGCTTTTTATCGCTTCGAAAGCCGGCAGTATCTGCTACTGAGAAGCTACTTCACTCTGTTGGGATCGATTGCGGAAGTTGGTTGGACTGGCAGTACCACAGCGGACGCCTCGCAGTATTCCACAGGCTCTGCATCTGTTTTGTGTGTTTGAGTTTAGTGTGTGCGTTGCCTTCCCTGTGCGCATCATCAACTGAGCATCTGAGTGAATTTCCCTAAAAGAGTGATACGAGAGAGCTTTGTGCCTTGTTAAAGGCAGCCACTCTCTCGTATATCCGGACATTAGCGTCCTTTTCAGGATGGCTTTTCGTCCGTGCGATCTTGGATGCGGGAAGTATATGGGTCCGAAGGACGGTCACGAGCGTTGTCTTTCGTGCTTGGGCATCGAGCACGCTGAGGCAGCGTTCGCTGGGGGTAAGTGTTCTCACTGCGAGAACATGTCCCTTGTGGATTTGCGGAGACGGTTGTCTTTCCTCCGGGAAAAACGCAACCCACGTCCGACGAGCTCTGATCGCCGCCACGGTGCGGCTGTGAAGCTCTCGAAGGATGATCTCCGCATCACTGTGCTGAACCGGGCAGGGGATTCGTCCTCTGCCTCTCAGCCTCCTCATCCACAGCCGGTTGATGCGCCGATGGAAACTTCAGAGTCGTGTTCTACGATGTCTGTTGGATCTGTCGTGCCTCCCTCCGGGTCCACGGAGACCGCAGCATCCGAGGGTGGGCCCTCTACCTCTGAGGATCTGGATGTCCTCCCCCCTTCCGGACGGGTCGTGACGCCGGATTTCGATCCAGAGATGGTGGCCGTGCTCTCTCGAGCGGCGGAGACCGTCGGGTTGGAGTGGGTTCACCCCCCACAGCCCGAACCGTCCCGCCTGGATGATTGGTTCTTTGGAGCTGCCCGGGTTTCACAACCCTCTCCGCCGGTACCTTTCTTCCCCGAGGTGCACGAGGAGCTGACCAGGACCTGGAGGTCGCCGTATTCTACCCGTTTACGGCCGTTTCAGCCCTCCCCCCTCACCTCCCTCACCGATGGAGCCGCTAAGGGCTATACGGGAATCCCCCCCGTGGAGCGTGCGGTTGTGATGCAATTGTGTCCGGCCACCGCTTCCACCTGGAAGGATCGCCCAGCCCTCCCCTCCCGTGCTTGCAGACAGTCTTCCGGTCTAACGGGGGCTGCCTATCATGCATGTGGAGAGGCGGCTTCAGCCCTGCACGCTATGGCGTTGCTGCAGGTCCACCAGGCCAAGGCCTTGAGAGATCTGCACGAGGGAGGACACGATTCGCCTGTGCTTTCGGAGCTCCGGGCCGCTACGGATCTGGCCCTCCGTGCTACGAAGGTCACGGCACAGGCGATCGGTCGTGCGATGTCCACGATGGTGGTCCAGGAACGCCATCTGTGGCTCTGTCTGGCCGACATGTCGGATGCAGAGAAGAACAAGTTCTTGGATGCGCCCGTGTCCCAGGCAGGCCTGTTCGGCGAGTCGGTGGAGTCGTTTGCCCAGCAGTTCTCCGCCGCCCAGAAGCAGACGGAAGCGATCGCTCAGATCATGCCCCGGCGCAAGCGACCTGCATCTCGCCCCCCAGCGCCGGCGGCCCCGTCTGCTCCTCGCCGAGGGCGCCCTCCGGCGGCTGCCTCCGCCCCCCCCGCTAGAACGTCTTCTAGACCACGGAGAGGGAACAGCCGTCGGCAGCCCGCCCCGCCCGCACCACCCGCTTCCCGTGGCAAACGGAAATCGAAGCGGCCCTGAGACGGGCGACCTGGAGTTGGATGGGATCACTCTACGGGAGACGGTGACGGCACCGCTCCTTCCACCGGTAGAGGGCCGGGTGGAAAATCTTTTGTTTCGTTTTGTTTCTGTTCCGCCGGCTTCTCAGCCGGCACCCACAAAACCACAAAAAGAGTGCATTCCTATTCCTTCTCCAGGTCTCCAGAGGATCGAGAGAGATGTGAGCGGGCAGTCAGATGCTCTTCCTCCCTCTCCTCTGTCGCCAGTGGGTGTTCTGAGGAGTTCGAGCTCTCCCCTTCGGAGACCGGACCACCAGCTACCCCTTCGGAGTCTGCGTCCTCAGCTGAGGAGACCGGACGACCGTTTACCTCAGCGGGCTCAGGTCAGTGTCACACACACACATACTGTAGATGCTTATGCTGTCACGGCAGACGCACCGGCAGTCCCGCCTGTCCCGCCTCGCTGCCCCGCCGCGGGTACACCGGTAGTGCCGTTAATTCCTCTCGTACGGTCCCTGGGGGCTTGGCTTCAGCTTCCCAGTCCGTCTCGTTGGGTTTTACGCACGATCCGCCTCGGTTACGAAATTCAATTCAATCGGCACACTCCCAAATTTGCGGGCATACGTTTCACCACGGTGAAAGCGTCCGTTGCACATGTACTGCGTGCAGAGGTCGAAGTCCTGCTGGCGAAGGACGCGATCGAGCCGATCCCTCTTACCGAGATGAGATCGGGTTTTTACAGCCCGTATTTCATAGTACCCAAGAAAGGCGGCGGGTTACGACCGATTTTGGATTTGCGTGTCCTGAACAAATCTCTTCAGAAGAGGTCTTTCAGGATGATTACACCGAAACAAATTTTCAGTGCAATACGCCCCCAAGATTGGTTTGCAGCGATAGACCTGAAAGACGCGTACTTTCATGTGTCCATTCTCCCTCGTCACCGACCGTTTCTCCGGTTTGCGTTCGAGGGGCGGGCATATCAATACAAAGTACTACCGTTCGGGCTGTCTCTCTCTCCCCGTGTGTTCACGAAAGTGGTAGAGGCGGCGTTAAAGCCCCTCAGAGAGAGCGGTGTTCGCATTCTGGCTTACCTCGACGATTGGCTTATAATAGCGCATTCTCGGCGGACGCTGTGCGAACACAGAGATCTAACACTTCAACATCTCGCCCGTTTGGGTCTTCGGGTCAACTGGGAAAAGAGCAAACTTTGCCCCACGCAGAGGATCTCTTTTCTCGGTATGGAACTGGACTCGATCGATTTATCGGCGCGTTTAACAGAAGAGCGCGTCCAATCAATTCTGACTTGCCTCGGTTCATTCCGAGGGAAGAATGCGGTCCCTCTGAAACAATTTCAGAGACTCCTGGGGCGTATGGCAGCAGCAGCGGCCGTGACACCGCTCGGGCTGCTCCATATGAGACCGCTTCAGCGTTGGCTTCACGATCGAGTCCCGAGGAGAGCGTGGCGCGCTGGCATCCATCGTGTAACCATTACACCTGCGTGTCGCCTAACATTCCCCCCGTGGTCAGACCCCGCGTTTCTCAGGGCCGGCGTGTCCATGAGACAGGTCTCCCGGCATGCTGTTGTGCATACAGATGCCTCCGACACGGGCTGGGGAGCCACGTACGACGAGCTCACGGCTTCGGGGGTGTGGACAGCACCCCAGTTGCATTGGCATATCAATTGCCGCGAGTTATGGGCAGTATATCTGGGACTCGTACGCTTCGCTCAGGAGCTGCGAGGGAAGGATGTACTAGTGCGCTCAGACAACACTGCGACCGTAGCGTATATCAACCGTCAAGGCGGTTTGCGCTCTCGTCACCTGTCGCATCTCGCTCGTCATCTCCTCCTTTGGAGTCAGAAGCATCTGAGGTCCCTTCGTGCCATTTACATACCGGGCTCGCTCAATACAGCGGCAGACGCGCTTTCCCGAGCAGCGCGCCCCGGCGAATGGCGACTCCACCCCCAGACGGTCCAGCTGATTTGGAGGAAATTCGGTCGAGCGCAGATAGACCTATTTGCGTCACCGAACAATACCCATTGTCGCCTGTTTTATTCACTAACCGAGGGCAGCCTCGGCGTGGATGCGTTGGCACACAGCTGGCCGCGGGGCCTGCGCAAATATGCGTTCCCCCCAGTGAGTTTAATAGCACAGATACTGTGCAAAGTCAGGCAGGACGAGGAGAGCCTTTTAATGATCGCCCCATATTGGACGACCAGGAATTGGTTTCCGGAACTAATGCTCCTCGCGACAGCCCCTCCCTGGCGGATTCCCCTGAGGAAGGACCTTCTTTCTCAGGGAGGGGGCACATTGTGGCACCCGCGCCCCGACCTGTGGGATCTCCATGTTTGGTCGTTGAGCGCGCGCAAGGTTTAAGTGATTTACCCCAAGCGGTATCTAACACTATTGACGCGGCACGAGCTCCGTCTACGAGACGGGCTTACGCGTTAAAATGGAACCTTTTCGTCACCTGGTGCTCTTCGCAACGCGAGGACCCCAGAGAATGCCCTATTAACATTGTGCTTTTATATCTTCAACATAGGTTAGATGGTAGGCTGTCACCGTCCACTATTAAAGTTGATATCGCCGCTATATCTGCGCATCACTCACTTATTAACGGCAGATCAGTGGGCCAGCATGATTTGGTTGTTAGATTCCTGAGAGGCGCTCGCAGGCTAAACCCCTCGCGCCCTCCTTCTATTCCTCCCTGGGACCTGTCCATGGTGCTGAAAGCGCTACAGAGTCCTCCGTTCGAGCCTTTGCAGTCTGCGAGTCTGAAGCTTCTATCCATGAAGGCTCTGACCCTACTAGCATTGGCCTCGGTGAAGAGAATAGGGGATTTACATGCATTCTCTGTTGACGATTCGTGCCTTCAGTTTGGTCCTTCTGTCTCGAGCGTGACCTTGAGACCCAGACCAGGCTACGTGCCCAAAGTTCCCACTACTCCCTTCAGAGATCAAGTGGTGAGCTTGCAAGCATTGCCTTTGGAGCAGGCAAACCCAACCGAGGCTTTGTTGTGCCCCGTACGCGCACTGCGATTCTACGTGGACCGCACGCAAAGCTTCAGGACCTCAGACCAGCTCTTTGTTTGTTATGGTGGCCAGCAGAAAGGGAAAGCTGTCACTAAGCAGAGGATGTCTCATTGGATAGTTGATACTATCGCCCTGGCTTACAATTTACAGGGCATTCCTTGCCCCTTTAATTTGAGAGCGCACTCCACTCGGAGTGTTGCCTCATCTTGGGCATTAGCTCGTGGTTCCTCGCTAACAGACATCTGTAGAGCTGCTGGTTGGGCGACACCTAATACGTTCATTAGATTCTACAATGTTCGTATCGAGCCTGTATCCTCTCGTGTTCTGTCCTCACCAGGGAGGGCACGGAGAGCAGACTCGCAAGTCGGCTTGCAGCCTCCGACTGAGGCTCCAGATTGAGTTTTCAGTATGGAAGGCTAACAGAGCAAAAATGCGTAATGGTTTGATTTGCTCTCTCCACTGCCTTGACAGCCTTTGTTGCGGAGCATTGGCTGTCAGCCTTTCACTAGTTGTATTCTTACGAACCTACGTGTTTGGCCAGGGCCCCACATTGTGTCCCAACGGGTTCCTTTGTGAGTATTATTCCGTGGGGTTAATCCTACCAGCCCACGTTTCCCTTAGCAGAGCACTGCTTTGCTTACACAGCCACGGCTGTCATTTATACCTCAACTACGGTTGACTTTCGTCCACCATTAGCCCTTAACGGGGCGGTGGCTTCCGCAGCGTCCCTATACCGCTCAGATAGGGCGCTTCCCAGTCGCTGGCACTACTGTGGGGTTAAAGGAACATCTAGTGCCCGGCCTTCTGCCTTGAAACCTAATTCTCCTATCCTTAAGTGGAACCGGAGGGCTTTAAGCAGACACTGGAAGAGGTCAGCCCCTAGTGGCGTTTTAGTAGGGTTTCCCAATTCGTCGGTCACGACGTGACGTCGTAGTGACCGACTGAAAGGGAACGTCTCGGTTACGGATGTAACCCTCGTTCCCTGAAGGAGGGAACGGAGACGTCACGTCCCGTCGCCACAGGTGCTGCCACCTGCTGTTTAGGCCGGTCACCTTCCGGCTTTCTCAGCGAACAGAAGCTGATTTCCCTATTTGCACGTGTGTCTTATATACGCACCTGGCGGGGCGGCGCCAGCATTATGCAAATATCTCAATGCCAAGTTCATTGGCGTTTTAGTAGTATTCGAAGCAGATTGGTCTCTCTAAGCGAGCTCCCAATTCGTCGGTCACGACGTGACGTCTCCGTTCCCTCCTTCAGGGAACGAGGGTTACATCCGTAACCGAGACGTTACCTTGAGTCATTCGCGCATAAAATTCAGATGAATTGATGTGTAAAACACTTATTTTCCTCGCTGTATATATATATATATATATATATATATATATATATATATATATACACACACACACACACACACACACACACACACACACACACACACACACATTGAGACTACAAGCTAGCTAAAGCCGGCAAATTGAGCGTATTAACTTCATTTATTATGACTCAACTTGTACACTTAAATGTTCTGATTTCTTTGTATAAATTCAATAATTGGCTTGATGGCTGCATCTGGTGGAAATTTTGTGTCAATAGCCAACTTAGAAATCCCCTTACTGATAAAAATGCTGATGTGTCAAATACTTATTTTCCCCGTTGTACAGCTCAAACTGAGTAAACAACTAACCAGATTGCCCGACCTCCTCACTCACTTTCTTTCAAGCAAGATCATTGTTTACAGCTCCGGGTGTCCACATACAGGACAATGATTTTGTCCTTCATTGTTGTATTTCTCCCTCTTCTTGTTACGTCATAATCACGTCATTACTTAAGCAAGCTCCTAATTGGTTAATGCGGCACGGATAGTTCACATTTTTAACTTGCGTGATTTGCGGGTGAAACGCTCAATTTGCATCACGTCAATCACGCCGCAGGATGTCTAGCACATCTTTGCATTGACTTAACATGCAAATAACTAGCGCTTAATGCTTCATTGGGTCTGGTGTTAAAAGCATTATTAATTTAGAACCTTCGTTTACACAAATATTACTTTTCTATGTGTGAAATGTGCATATTTATATTTCAGTGAAAATATGGATGAATAAATGAATCAACAGAGCAATAAACAATGAAAAATGTTGAGGATGAGGTAACTAATTCAGGTCGGTTAAATGTCGCTCTTTCCATTATGGGCTCAAATAGTGCCCACAAAAGAGATACTCATCCAAACAGTTCTTTACAATGAAGTGAGCATGTCAGTAGTCATTTTCATGTAAGTGTAAAACAGACAGTAGCGTTTCCCTTTGGACACGGTTCATTGTGTAATCTAATTATGGGCAGTTCACTATTCGACTAGCATCTCTGATCTGTCCTAGAAAACACTTTGTGTTCACCTAATAAGCACCTTTGGGGCATCTCGGTTGGTAGACAACTGCTGTCTTAAGTACCAAGTAAAACAATTCATGAATGCTGTAAGGGGCACAGTATGCATTTCAAATGAAGGCTGAGGAAATTAACATTACAGAGGGTCTGCTACAATATACTCTGCAACCTTATGCAGTCTAACCACTGGGATCGCAGTCACCATAATTAGGGTTTCAATTCTTTAAACAAAAAACATCAAGTACCCTTGCATTTGTCTCAAATGCGCCATTTTCTAATTCATCGCAGCCCTTTTAATTTGTAGCCAAATCCTTGAACAACAAGAGCTTTTCAAGTTTTTGGGGAACCCGTTACACGAGTCTCATCTCAAGTGAGGGAAGTATTATTTGGCATGCCTGCTAGCCTCCATGCATCACATTGATCCTTCTCGCGAGTCATTATTCAAATCACTTTAGTTTTGCTTTTCTGACGAGCCTCTCTAATGAACGTGGCACATTGGGGATAAATCAAAGACGGAAAAGATGTTTTTATGGAGTGTAGTAGTGGCGTGGACTTACGCCGATGGATTTGAAGATGGCAAAGCTCATTTTAGAGTCTTTAAATGATGAGGGGTTAGAAAGGGCCACATTCGCCAGCTTTAACACTTTCATCATGATATCACTGCGTATCTGATATTAAGCCATGATATTATTAGACAGACTGTGAATTTCTTTGAACAGTTTTTAGCAGATGTGCAAGCTGCGTTATTTTTGATGATTTATTTAGTATTGCTTTTACACTACCAATCAAAAGTTTGTCTGAAATGTTTCCAAATATTGTATGTCTAAATGTGTGAAATTATGTTGGTAGACAAGAATGTAATTGTGCTAACATGTTCATTTATTTCATTAGAAAACTACACTTTTATTTAAAAGTAATAAATTATATTGTTGAAATGACTGACTTGGACTGAATAATGACGAAAAGCAGCCCATACAAGTCCATAGTAGACGGAAATTCATTCAATACTCTTTATAAAACATCTCAAGGTGAGACCTCAAGAAGCTGCTTGATAAAATAACAAGAGTACGACTTTTAAGCAAAGAGTAACTATTCTGAAGATGATATATAGTTAAAAAAATATATTAAATGAATGAAAGAATGAGATAAGAGCAAGAATAAACGTTTGAATGGCAGTGTACTATGGTGGTGGCATTTGCTCTACACCCATAAATGATAGCCTGTTTTGGAGAGGTGTGCCATTGTGATGTATGTGATTGGCCTTTTACCTGGTAGATGGGATAAAAATCTTGTAGCCTTATATATAAAATAAGTGACCATGGGGCCTCATTTATAAAACTGTGCGTAGAATCCTTACTAAAAGTCTACGTACGCATAAAAGCCTAAAATGGCATATCCCAAAACATATTAAGACTTATAAAACAAAGCAATGTTCCCTTTATAAATAACAGATCACCTGCAAGTGTGCGTACATGAATCATCCTTAGATCCCACCCTGCAAGCCCAGCCTTCCGTCAAGTTTGTTTTTTATAGATCACAAACTTTGCACGTATGAAAGGTATTTTTGGACTTTTTTAAATTAATAAATTAAATTATAAAATAAAAAAATAAAATTGCAAAATATGTCCCAAATTTGAAAATTAAATGCTAAAATAAAAATTAAAACATTATATTAAATTATTTCATTTTCATTTTTAACGTGATGAAGCATCATTCCGGCCAAATTGAGAAATAAAATTAAATTGATGATTTGACATTTCATTTTCCATATAATCTTGAGTCAGGACTGACAATATTAAAATAAAAAGGCAAGCTTGAAAAGGAATCTGTAAATAATTTTTTTAAAAGGCTTTTTATTCATGCCCAAGCAATAATAGTGAAAAAATTTAAATGTAAAGTTCAGTTTTAATTTTATGTTCTCTTTTATTTACTGGTTTTCATTTTCTTTTTCTTTTTCATTTTCAACTTGTATGCAAATGTAATGTTAATCAGTGGGTGGGGTTTACTTGCTCAAAAAAAAAGGGGATTGGCTGAAGCAGTGTTGCCAACTCAGCGACTGTGTTGCAAAAATAGCGACTTTATTGCTCATCTTAGCTTCTCATCTGTACAGATAGGCTACTGGGTCGCTTGTACTGGCCCACGAGTGCCGGGTGTCACTGTCACGGTGAAATATGCGTCTGGCGTCTCTGTGCATGGAGCTGGGCAGTGAGCAACATTTAGACTGTATGAGCTGACGCGTGGATGAGATTCGCGACGGCATTGAGGCTACGCCATAGGATCTACGTAGAAGTATAATGAGCCCATAATACCCATCCATTCAGCAAAAATGCTTAAATTTTCTTCTGAAAATGTAAAAATCAACTAATATTATTATATAGAATATTTTCTGCCATTTTTATTAGTAATTGATCAAATAGTAGCTTTAGGGAGAACAAGGGTATGTCCAGTAAATGCAGTTTTTACAACCCAGTCTCACCCCATGTCGTCAATATTTGACGACACTTGACCATTCGTCAATATGTGACGCGGAGGGTATACCTTTCGCGTCATTTTTTGACGAACTGGGGACTTCAATACTATTACATCCGTTGCATTCTCTTCTCCTATTTTCTTACCATTTTCGCGTCGGTTTAGGGTTAGATTTACATAATGACATCCCTACCCAAACCTATCTCTAACACCAACGCCAGGTGACAACTGTTTCTAACCCCAACGCCAGGTGACAACTGTTTAATTTCGCGTACACTGTTTAATTTTGCGTAATCTAACCCTAAACCGACGCGAAAATGGTAAGAAAATAGGAGAAGAGAATGCAACGGACGTAATAGTATTGAAGTCCCCAGTTCGTCAAAAAATGACGCGAAAGGTATACCCTCCGCGTCAACATATTGACGAATGGTCAAGTGTCATCAAATATTGACGACATGGGGTGAGACTGTGTTAGTTTTTACAAGTACAAATGTAATATGAATTCTGCAATATTTACTTCTTTCTTTCTTGAAAAATGTGCTTTGATCATCGAGCATAAAATAGTTGAATGCACAATCGCTCTGTATGCCTACAGCAAAGTATATGAAGAAGGCTTTTGCGGGCTGGATGGTGGCAATAACACCTTTGATTGATTTGATCCATGTTCCAGGTATTCTCTATCTTCAGTTACATTTATATGCTGTAGTTATCATGCCGCTGTATGTGTCATTAGTCATACATCTCTATGGCATTAGATCCTGGCAGATTGTTCGCACCTGCTGCCAGCTGTCTTGCATTTACTAGGACCTTTGATTTATTACTTAATGTAAATTTCATTTTGTTCTCCGTCCCTGCACCATTAATATTACGGTAGCACAGCTGTACACAAAACCAAGAGGATGTTCAAACATTTGCTTGCGTGGTGACATGGCAGTTTTAAAATGAACTTATGTCGAGTCAGGCGGAGTCAGGCACCAAGTTCTTGCTTTTTGTTGAGTAAAAAATAACAACTAAGTTAGCTTGGTTAGAATATAATGGGATTGCAGTAAGCCTAAACATTATTGCTGCTGGTAGAGGTGTTAGTGAGACCAGCAGGGGGTGCTCACCCTGTGGTCTGTGTGGGTCCTAACACCCCACTATAATGTCAAAAAACACCATCTTTCGGATGAGACGTTAAACCGAAGGATCCTGGCCAAACTTGCCCATTGGCCTACTAATCATCCCCATATATACTAATATACTACTAACCACTGCATAATTTACTCACCCTCCAAGTCAACTTTATTTGTTTAGTCGAGAAGAAATAAAAAAATTTGAGGAAAACATTCCAGGATTTTTTTCAATTTAATAGCAACTTTACTGGACCTCAACAGTTTGTTCCAATGCAGTTTAAAATTGTAGTTTCAACGCAGCTTTAAAAGGCTCTAAATGATCCCAAATGAGGCATACAGGTCTTATCTAGCAAAACAATCTCCATGTTTGACAAGAAAAAGACATAACTTCTCTTCTTGCACTAGCCGTGTGATGTGCCAGCGCAACCTTACGTATTACGTTATCACATACAAAGATCGCATGCTACATGAAACACACACTTGCGGAGCATTTTAAACAATTTCGTTCCATATACAGCAATGTCTGAACGCTCCTCTTTCTCCACACTTGTACGCTGGAGCGGTAGTTTTGCATAAGTCATGTATGACCTTTTGACGTCATTACGCAATATGTAAGATCACACTGGTGTGTCACATGGCTGGTGCAAGACTCGAAGTTGTGGTTTAAAAAGTGCATATTTTTCTTGTCGAAAATGACAATTTTTTTCCCTAAATAAGACCAGAGCTGGGTAGATTACTTATGAATTGTAATCCGTTACTGATAACGAATTACATGACAAAATATATCAGTAATATAATCTCTTAGATTACAAATTGTTGGTAACGTAATCTGACTACTTTTGGATTGCATTTAGATTACTTTTGACAAATCTTATTTGATTTTTTATATATAAAGAGGGGAAAAATATATTCAATTTTATTTCACCAACAAGAACCTTAAAAACTCATTTTTAAAGTGCAATGTACGGACAGTTAATGCTTCACAATACTAACACTGATTTACTTTGCTATTAGTGTCAACTGATAGTAACACACTGAATAAAACAAAATCACTCTTTATGAATTTAAAAACATATTTACTTAATTTTAAGTAAATAAAATAAAAAAAACGGCAACATTGGAAAAACCAACATTGTATTTCACAAAATTCACAATACTTCTAGATCTAAAATTTCACCTCACAAATAAAACTGAAGTGTTTCTTTAAAGGCGCTTTAAGCGAATCTGTGTGATGTCACTTTTTGTTGATGTTTGAACTGTTTTCAAACAAACGGAGCGTAGCTAACTTCTAGCTCCACCTCCCAAAAAATGCAGAAAAAACTAACCCATTATACTTCACTAGCCATTACAAAACCCATGGCATTATTTACTGAATTTTGTCAGTTAAATGAAACAAAGAACAAAAAATATAATTGCTAACTACATACAGATATATACATACAGGGACTTGTTGCAGAGAACGAGACAAATCACTGTTCCCTGGATATTGGTAGGGACATGTCGCTAGCGTCCCTACCCAAATCAATGCCCTTGCATCCAATGATCACGCGCTGCTCCATTTTGCATCTTGTCTCGTCGTTGCTTATCTCCTGTGCGTTTCCAAACCCCCCTCCCCTGGAAAAATTTTAATAATCACGAACGTATATAAGCGCTAAGCAGTAGGTACATTTATTATGAAAAATTAAAAAAAATAGGAGATTTACAAAATTGTGAACATCAAACTGCCGTAGTGTGAATAATATGTAATCATGTAATCCATAAAAAAGTAACAGTAGTCTGATTACGAGTATTTTAAAATGTAGTTTAATCTAATAACAAGTACTTGGTTTTTGGAATCTGATTACGTAATCCAGATTACATGTAATCCGTTACTACCCAGCTCTAGATAAGACCTCATTTGGGTTCATTTAGAGCCCTTTGAAGCTGCATTGAAACTAAAATTTGAAACTGCATTAAAACTCTGAACTGTTGAGGTCCAATAAAGTCTATTAAATTGAGAAAAACCTGGAATGTTTTTCTAAAAAAAAAAAAAAACTAATTTCTTCTCGACTGAACAAAGAAACACAGCAACATTTTGGATGACATGGGGTGAGTAAATTATCGGGATTTTTTTAATGAAAGTGGAGTAATCCTTTAACCAACTAAGGTTTTCTAGTGAACATCCATTCAAGTTACTAAACAAGAAATCCAGCCAGTCTTGCACTCGGAGGAAAACAGATTTCACATATTAACACATCTGTTTCCATGCCATGAACACACAAAAACAATACTGTCCTCCAGCCATGGGTAGGTGAATCTCCTCATTATCAGTCTCCTACTGTAGCTGTCAACTTCAAGGTGTCTTCACAGTTTATACTGTGTACTTTGCTTCTGTGCCAAGCCTGTATTGCTTATAAGTCTTTGACTTTGAGGAAAGCAATATCAAACATATTTACAAGGTCTCTGAAACAAAAGCGGCCCAATACAAAAAGCAATGTCTTTTTCTAATAACACAAAAACAGTAATCGTCGCACACGATAGAGCGATGACAACTGGTTACCGAGATCCTGCTACTGTAGTTAACTCTGCAGTTGCTATGGGGTTGAGATGTGCCACGCAGCAGCGGTTCCACAAGGCTCGCTAATAATTTAATCATCATCTTGACTAGTTAACAACTGTTGATGGATCGCTGGCGGCACACGCGGACCCTTCATTAGACATGCTGTGGAGGTTGAACCGGTATGCGTCGGCAAAGCTTTCGAAGTATATCGCTGTGCAAATCAGTTTTACCTGGCAGCTCATGGGAGAACGAAGAAGAGCCGAGCCATCAGCAGTCAGACACACATCTGCATTGTGTGGCTGCTTTGAATCACGTCTTGAAAAGTTGTCGCACAATGTTGGGAAACGTAACCACCCACTTTATCATTTCTGCACCCTCAGCTGTGTGAGAAATGTGATATGAAAAAAAGATATATATATGAGAAAAAGGCAAACTTTGAATGATTGCTTGACAGCCTAGATGATTAAAATGGTTTAAATATTAGTTTAAACAGACGTGTACTTGAAAACTTTAAAAATAAGTCTGCAAGTTATAACCCTTCTGTAGCTGGGTTGATGGAAGTGTTATTTATAGTTTGGAGGGTTTTAGGTCTTGTTAGAATATTGCTGAGGAGATCAGAGTCTTGCTATCCTATTGCTAGGGTGTCCTGATTGGTTTCTATGGTGTTGGGCAAAGTCTGAAGATTGATCCTGCATCCCGATTATCTTACTATTCATCCTAATATTCGAAATTAAAATGAGTATGACCCAAATTGTAGCATGTTGAAATAAGTATCCATAAAGTTCCTGAAGTGGCCTGTTTGAAATACAAGATTGCACATTGCATTCAAAGACATCGCACACTTCACCCTTAAAGAGCATGTGAAACCAAATTTAAGAAAGGTTTTTAATCTTATGATTTGTTTGTATGGTTTATCAGGTACAGACTTGGATTCAAAGGGTACGCTGGTACCCGGGATGCCTTCATGGGACCTGCCAGCAAGCGTGGCAATGCAACTGTCAGGAAGGGGGGGGGGCATATTTTGCAACCAAGGTAAGAATGACAAAACATTGTTCACATTTAGGTGTTATACCTACGAAAATATATATATATATATTAGGGGTGGAACGGTACACACAAGTCCCGGTTCGGTTCGTACCTCGGTTCAGGCTTCACGGTTCGATTCACTTTCAGTACAATGGAGGAAAAAAGCAAAACAAAAATGAAGAAGGCATTTTTTTTTAAGCTAATCTTAAAAACATAGGTGTCCTTATCAGTGTTATTTTGAGATGTCATGAATATGAACTGAAATGCATTAACATACTATCTCGTATTTCAAAAATATATACCACTTTAAGTAATCTTGTACTCATCTTTCATACAAATAGGGGTTCAAATGTATTACAAGTGTTACCTAAATACATTTTTAAATTACATTTATGGCCTTATTTCATATTAATGTACTAAAGAACAAAAAAATAGGCTTGTAGGATGAATTAATAGGTGTGTACGACTTCACGAGGCGCTGCAAGAAACGACAAGTGGATGACGTCAGAGTAACGCGAGAGCGATTTGAAATCAGCCTCCTCCGCAAGATTTCTCGCGGTACTCTGACGCTGATGGCGCTGCGTAAAGTTGAGCACGCTTAAGAAACTGAAAGCAGCTGAACTCGACAGAACTGCCCTGCGTATGCCTGCTGTATATAGCAGAACAATTTATCTCCTACTTCTCAGCGTGAGAAATACAAAGTGTGAGCGTGTGAACTGACTGAAATGCGTGTGTGTCAAGGTGAATGCGTGAGACTTGAGAGCCCTGATTAGATGTATTTCCACTCACATACCTAACAACTGCTGAACAACGCCGACACACAGTCCTCGTCTTTTCCACCACTCTCTCGCCTGTACTACTGTAACTGACGGGAAAACTGAAGTTTTGCCAAACTTGCGATCTTAAAGGGGCCGGCGGATCCTCACCACCATTTGCCATACTCGCTGTCGCTGCTATTTCACTCACTGGACCGTGAACCTGACAAAAAACTGCAGAGTGCCAGAATGTAGACGTCTCTGATAGAGCGCATACACAGGCGGAGCTCGGCTGCATCGGCGCCAATCAGAGCTTCAGAGCTAAAGCGGGGCAACAGATTAGCTGTCCATAAAGAACCCGCGTATCCAACAGTAGTTCCGCATTACATTAATTATTTTGCACGCACGTTTTTTTTATTTTCATACCGTGTATTCTCCGTTTATATTCATGCACCGAACCGTGACCCCCGTACCGATTCGGGTAGACACTAATACATGTACCGTGCCACCCCTAATATATATATATATATATATATATATATATATATATATATATATATATATTTTTTTTTTTTGATGCAGAAACAGCATGTTTGGTAAATGTTGACATGGAGGGTGTGAAAAAAATCAGACAGAGGGCAGTACATGGAGCTGTAGGTTTAGCTATGCAACACAGTATTAACAAATTAAATAAATGATGCATCATTGAATAAATAAACAAACTATACAGTACACATTACATAACAAATATTGCATGAAGGCATGCTTAAATGCAAAGATGAGTTGTTTTTTTCATTTACCTTTAACCCTGTATGAATATACTACAACACTGAAATGGTAAAAATACACTATTAATATGAATAATATCAAATAAATATTTGTCCCCCAAATGTATGTCATTAGTGTTGCCATACCCAAAGTACTTTTATTTTGAAACAATGCATCAGCTCTTTGAAGTTTTTCATGGGTCAAAAGGTCAGTGAAAGAAGTGCAGTGGAGGAAGACAAAAGGTTTTTGAGATGTCTTACCTTAATTGTCTAAAATATCATGATATATCTAAGAATTTTGAGATAAGATTTTTTGGATGTCATTAGTGTTACTCTTTTTATAGCTGGGAGTTTTAAGATCTTTACATAAAAATACATTATGCTGAATAAGTATGTGATGGTTACATCTCTGATGAAATAGCACATGGCTAATGGCAGCCATTTTGTTAAAATATTTTTTTTTCTGTAAATTGTCATTGGTGTTACCATCATTGGTGTTACCGTCATTAGTGTTACTTCTGTAATGAGTACTTCCTAAGCACTATTCCTTTAACTGACCAACATAAAAGCATAAAAACAAAACAAGATGGAAAATTTTATGAAAGTTTATAAGTTTTATCATATTCATTATCTAGTATTATATTCTAATTTTGTCATTGGTGTTACATTATGTCATTGGTGTTAAACCAAGTTTTGGTGTTATGAATGTATTTTCTTGTACTTTCTAGTAATATTTTGTTGTTGATATGGGATGTAACACATATTTCAGTCTTTGCATCAAAGCCTTTTTGATTGAATATTTTTGTTTTTGTTGGTTTTAAAGAAAAAAGTCAAACTGAGAATCAAATAATTTCATACAATGCTGGGTAAAGATGAATATTAATATTAATAATCAAATATGTTTTTTGCTGTTATCATTCCTCTACTCAACCTTTAACTAAATACACAAGCTGTAATAATAAAAAATATTTAGTATCAACATTAATGTTGTTTAAATCACAGGTAACACCAATGACAAATAAATGACTCATGGATACTTTATTAAAAAGTTAAAAATAGATTAAGCTCCTCGTTTTGCAGGCTCATAGATTTGACAAGTTAATTAATGCTATTAAAGAAGTTTTGGGTATGTTGAAAGAAGTTCATTTAAGCAAATTTCCATCACCCGGATTCCACCTTTTCTGTAGTATAGTGTAGGTGAATTGGGACGAAGCTTGAGTTTTAAAACTCTTAGTCAAGTTATTATGTAAATGTTTGTAAACAATATCATATCATTTGTAACAATATCATACAGTAGTTGTGAGTTTATCACTCTCCCATCTGCACGATGGATTGTCTGAGCAATTTTTTGAATCCATTAGTTGCGTCTTATTTACAGGTTTTATTCACTTTAATGTCCTTTGTACGATACGATGCAAGTTTCTCTGCTAAACTCTAGAAAGTGACACGTAGTGCAAAATTACAGTTGTTTTATAGCTCACCTCAACACCATAAAACTCAGTTATAAGTTTGGGAAAAACAAGTGCTCTCGGGAGCTGTCTGGTTTAAATGAGTTGTTTGACGTGTGGTCTGTTGGAAAGATTTTACAGCGCATCTGAATGCACAGATAAACATCAGAATTTCTCATGAAATGTTTTTAAAGGCGGCTTGGACAAGGAGTGCAAAAAACACATTTTCAGTGTACGGTGTCTGAATGCAAATGAAGCAAAGCAATGCAATGCAGCCACAGTAATTAATTAAAGGAAACAATGCTGCAAACATTTAATTGCATATAATGGTTATAGATGCATGCTACTTCAACCTGATAATTGCAGAGTAAATGAGAAGGATACTTGAACAACAGTAATAATCTTTATAGTCATTGGACAGTCGACCCTTTGGTTGGGCTCTCTTGGTTCCCTTTCAGTCGGTCACTACGACGTCACGTCGTGACCGACGAATTGGGAACCGCTTCGCGGGTGACCTATCTGCTTCGAGAAACCTTTAAAACGCCAATGAACTTGGCATGCAGATAATTGCATCTGCCGGCGCCGCCCCGCCGCACAGCTATTTAATGAGCGGCAGGTGCAGTTATCAAATCAGCTTTTTGGCTTCGAAAGCTGGCAGACTGACTGCTCACGAGAAGCTACTCTCTGCTCTTTGGAGAACTCTGCGTGTTCGATTTGGTTGGGCAAAGGCATTTCAGCGGAGGCTCGCGGGTGTTCCACCTCTCTTTTTAATTTTTTGACTTTTTTCTCACTCTTAGTTGAGTGTGTGCGTAGCCGTTCCCCTGTGTGCTTCATCAACATCAGCACATTAAAAGAGTATTTCCTCTAAAAGAGTATTGCGGTGTTCTGCGTCTTTTTAAAGACAGCATTTCACTTGCACTGAGACGGGAGCGTCTTTTTAAAGATGTCTTTCTGTCTGTGTTTCTGGATGCGGCAAATGTATGGGTCCCCGGGTGGCCACGATCATTTTCTCTCGTGCGCAAGAGTGCATGCTGAGGCTGCGATCGTGGAGGGTTCATACTCCTAAGAGAGCATAAACCTCTTGGATGGCGGAGACGGGTTTCGTACCTCCGGGAACGTTACCCCTGTTTTTCCGTTGCGGAGCCCCGTTAAAGGTGCGGTGGCAAAACTCCGGAAATCTTATCTCCGTATAAACGGTGCTGAATCGGTTAGCTGGTTCGTCCAGTGACTCTCAGCACCCCCATCCACAGCCAGAGGTGCCGTAAGAGACGGGTGGCGCGTGTTCTACGCGCTCTCGTCCTCTTTCAGTCCTCACGAGGATTCTATGTCTGTCACAGCATCGGAGAGGGGGTCGTCTATTCGGTCGCCGACTCGGACCCACTCCCGCCTTCGGGTTGGGTAGGGGCTTCCGTGCTCGACCCCGAGTGGCGGCCATGTACGCTCGGGAGCGCGGAGACGGTCTGCGTGGAGCGGAGAGCTCCTCCCCCACTGCACCGTCCCGCCTAGATGATTGGCACTTCAGGACTGCAAGAACAGCCCCGACCTTCTGTGCCTTTCTTCCCGGGGTGCATGTTGGTTGACACGGTCGTGGAAAACTCGTTTTCCTCCCGGAACCGATCGTTCAGCCATCACCTCTCACCTCTCCTGACGGCGGGGCCGCTAAGGTTGCTGCTCCAAGAGACCAGCCTCCCTCCCCTCACAGACCCACGGGCTTGTTGTGAGAGGCGGCCTCTGCCGTGCGCGCTATGGCGTGATGCAGGTCCGCCAGGCTAAGGCACTGAAGGATCTGCACAGGTGAGGTCACGGTCCGGCAACTAAAAAATCCTGTGTGGCTCTGACCTGGCGCTACGTGCGACTGGGTTCACCCCACAGGCCGCCGGACGTGCTATGCCCACCCCCGGTGGTCCAGGAACGCCATCTCTGGTTGTGTCTTGCGGGCATTAAGTAGGTCGTTAATAATCGTCCTAAATGTTCAATTTTAGACCAGCCATTTCGGCGACGCGGCTGAGAGTGTCCAACAATGATCGGCCGCTTTAGAGCAGACTCATCATGCCACGTCGGAGCCTAGCTGCCCCCTCCGTTACGTCAGTATATTGGTCTGCTTTTCGCCGAGGGCGTCCTGCTACGGCTTTTTTTGTTCCTTCATCCCGGCAGCTCTGAGGAACCTGTCGTAAGCAGTACACCCGCCCACTCAGCCCGCTACAGAGGTGGAAAATGAAACTTAGCGGCTCTGAGTCGGGCGATCTGAAGATGGAGAGGATCGCTCTTCAGGAGATGGTGAAAGCATCATTCTCCCCCCCCACCCCGGAGGAGGGCCGGGTGGGGAATCCTTGGTTTCGTTTTGTGTTCCGCCGACTTCAATCGGCACCCACTAACCTCAAAGAGCGAATTCCTCTTCTTTCTCCAGATCACCGGAGGCATATAGGAGTTTCGGACGGGCTCAAAACCCTGAATTCTCCTCTTCCTCTTTCGCCAGCGGATGTATCGAGCGGGACATCTACAAAGGAGCCTTTGCTCAGCATCCATCAGCGGTTTCGGGTGAGTGTTTCATTACACACAACATCTCACAATGCGGCCAAAGAGCACGCGTCGTTGAGCTCCGCTCGCCACGGGTACACACATCGTGCCGGTAATTTCCTCTCGCTCGGTATCTGGGGGCCTGGGAAGAGCTTCCCAGCCCGTCGCGTTGGCTTTTACGCACGATGCGTCTCGGTTACGCATTCAATTTGCCCGGCTACCTTACAAATATTCAGACATTCGCTTCACCACGGTGAAGGCTGTCGATGCGCACGTACTGCGTGCGGAGATTGCTGTCCTATTGGCGAAAGGACGCGATCCAGCCGGTCCCTCCAGCCGAGATAAATTCGGGGCTTTACAGCCCTTCATTGTACCCAAGAAGAGTGGCGGGTTGCGTCCGATCCTATATCTGCGCGTACTGAATCGAGAATTCACAGAATTCACATTCACAGAATGCTGTTCAAAATGTTTACGCAGAGGAGCATATTTTAATGCATCCGCCCATAGGATTGGTTCGCAGCCTTCAACCTGAATGACGCGTACTTTCATGTCTCCATACTCCCCCAACACAGGCCGTTTCTCCGGTTTGTGTTCAAGGGGAGGGCATATCAGTACAAAGTCTCACCGTTCGGGCTTTCTCTCTCTCCCTCTTTTCCTGTGTCTTCATGAAAGTTGCGGATGGCGCACTGCAGCCCCTGAGAGAGAGAGTGGTGTTTGCGTTTTGGCGTATTGGCTCATAATAGCTCAGTTTCGTCAGATGCTGTGCACACACATAGATCGTGTACTTAAACACCTCGCTCGTCTCGGTCTTCAGGCCAACTGGGGAAAGAGTAAACTTTGCCCCGTGCAGAGAATCTCTTTTCTCGGAAAGTAACGGGATTTGGTCGTTTTAGCAACACGTCTCATAGAAGCGCGTGTTCAGTCAATTCTGGCTTGCCTCAACATTTAAAGGCGGGGTTGCGGTTCCACTGAAATAATTTTAGAAACTTCTGGGGCATATGACAGCAGCCGCGGCCGTGACACCGCTCGGCCTGCTCCATATGAGACCGCTTCAGTGTTGGCTTTATGACCGAGTCCCGAGGAGAGCGTGGCTCACCGGCTTTCACAGTATTATAATTACATCGAGATGCCGTCACACTTTCACCCCGTGGTCAGACCCAGCGTTTCTCAGGGTGCGGGTGCCACTGAGAGGTCTCCAGGCATGCTATTGTTGGCAAAGATGCCTCTACCACGGGGTGGGCAGCCACGTACGGCGGGCTCGTCGCTTCGGGGGTCTGTTCGACATTCCAGCGACATTAGCATAAATTGCCTCGAGCTGTGCACTGTATATCTTGCGCTCGTCCGTTTCGTCAACGTGATTTGATGCTTAAGATGTAGTGCGCACCGACAACACTGCGGCTGTAGCGTATATCTATCGCCAAGGCGATTTGCGCTCTCGTCACCTGTCGCATCTCGCCCGTCTCTCCTCCTCTGGAGTCAGAAGTATCTGAGGTCTCTTCGTGCCATTCACATGTCGGGGTCGCTGAACACAGCGGCAGTCGCGCTCTCACGAGCAGCGCGCTCCGGCGAGTGGCGACTCCACCCCCGGTCGGTTCAGCTGATTTGGAAATGTTTCAGCAGAGCGCAGTTAGATCTGTTTGCTTCTTCAGAGACAACCCATTGTCGCCTGTTTTATTCATTATCCGAAGGAACACTCGGCGTGGATGCACTGGCACACAGCTGGCCGCGGGGTTTTCCCCAGTAAGCTTTATTGCGCAGACACTGTGCAAAGTCAGGGAGGACGAGGAGCGCATTCTATTAGTTGCGCCGTACCGGACAACTAGGAATTGGTTTTACAGAGTTCACTCTCCTCGCGACAGTCCCTCCCTGGCTGACTCCTTGGCACATTATGGCACCCTCGCCCCGATCTGTGGAACCCCCATGTGTGGTCTTTGGACGGGGCGCGGAGGTTTTAGGTGGGTTACCCCAGGCGGTATCTAACACCATCGCTGCAGCGCGAGCACCGTCTATGAGACAGGCGTATACGCTGAAATGGAACCTGTTTGTTGTTTGGGGTATCTCTCAGCGAGAGGACCCCCGAGAATGCTTGATCAGTATTGTGCTTTCATCTCTCAAGCACCGCATGGAGAAGAGGCTGTCACCATCTACTCTTAAAGTAGATATCGCGGCAATATCCGCGCATCACGCACCTATAGACGGTAGATCTGTGGGTCAGCACGATCTGGTCATTAGGTTTTTAACAGGGGCACGGAGGCTGAATCCTTCGCGCCTCCCTCTATTCATCCTTGGGACTTGTCCATGGTGCTGAAAGTTCAGCACTGCCCTTTCGAGCCTCTGCTGACGGTGAGCGTCAAGTTTCTCACTATGAAAACTTTGACGCTCCTCGCATTGGCTTCTATTAAAAGGATAGGGGATTTTTATGCATTTTCGGTCAACGATTCGTGCCTTCAGTTCGGGCCGGCTGAATCCAGCGTTAAACTGAGACCCCGGCCGGGCTACGTGCCTAAAGGTCCCACCACTCCCTTTAGGGATCAAGTGGTGAACTTACAAGCACTGCCTTTGGAAGAGGCAGACCCAGCTATGGCTTTGTTATGTCCTGTACGTGCACTACGTGTGTATGTTAATCGCACTCAAAGCTTTCGGACCTCAGAGCAGCTCTTTGTCTGTTACGGTGGTCAGCAGAAAGGGAAAGCTGTCACTAAACAGAGGATGTCTCATTGGATTGTAGACACAATCGCCCTGAAATATGAGAAACGGGGCATTCCTTGCCCTTTTTGTTTGAGAGCCCATTCAACCAGAAGCGTGGCTTCATCTTGGGCTTTGGCTCGTGGTTCCTCGCTTTCAGATATTTGTAGAGCTGCTGGCTGGGTGACACCTAATACGTTCACTAGATTCTTCAGTGTTCGTGTTGAGCCGGTATCCTCTCGAGTTCTCTCGTCAGATCAGTGAGAACATCGAGGAACGGCTCCTGTGTCGGCTTGGAGCCTTTCTTTTTGGCTGCGCAGAAACCGCACCATTATGGAAGGCCATTAAGGCAAAAACGTTACAAAAAATGTTTTTTGTCTTTTCCACCGCTTGGTGACCGATGTTGCGGAGCATCGGCTGCCAGCCTCTCACTAGATGTATTCTTGACTATCTGGGTGAGGCTAGCGCCCACATTGCGCCCCCTAGTGGTTTCTTTGTGAGTATTTCCGTGGAAAGTTTATGATTTACCACGTTTCCCTTAGCGGAGTTCGTTCCGCGCCTCTCTAGTGTTGCTAAGAGAGTGTATTTTTATAGACCTCGTGTCTTTTTATCCATCACCTTAGTGGTAGACCCCTAGAGGGTTTTTCTTCCGCAGCGATCTTAGTCCCGCCTGACGAGTTCGCTTCCCAGTTCGCCTAGTCACTATCGTGGGTTAAGGAACAAGTAGTGACCGGCCTCTGCTTCAACCCCATTTCCGTTCCCTTAAAGGGGAGAGTCGGAGGGTTTACGCAGGCACTGGAAGGGTCAGCTTCAGTGGCGCTTTGGTAGGGATTCCCAATTCGTCGGTCACGACGTGACGTCGTAGTGACCGACTGAAAGGGAACGTCTCGGTTACATATGTAACCCTCGTTCCCTGAAGGAAGGGAACGGAGACGTCACGTCCCGTCGCCACAGTTTGCTGTTCCACTGCTGATATCGGCTGGACCCTTTCCTTCTGTCCAGCTTTCTCAGCAAAAAATAGCTGATTTGATAACTGCACCTGCCGCTCACCAAACAGCTGCGCGGCGGGGCGGCGCCGGCAGATGCAACCATCCGCATGCCAAGCTCATTGGCGTTTTAAAGGTTTCTCGAAGCAGATAGGTCACCCGCGAAGCGGTTCCCAATTCGTCGGTCACGACGTGACGTCTCCGTTCCCTTCCTTCAGGGAACGAGGGTTACATATGTAACCGAGACGTTACTGTTGCTATCTCAAACCAGAAGGAAAAGAAATGGGCACAGTGTTCATTAAATCTGCTTTTAAATGGAGATTTCACTTTGTGAATATTCTTATTTGTGCTGAACGGAAATTTTGTCACTGTAATCTATTTTACCTGAGATTTTCTTTAGGGAAATTGTTAAACTACGCAGTAGAATCAAATCATGTTTCTGTTCTTTAAAGGGTACCTTGACTATGAAGACTTGTATGCTTCAATACTTTTTTTGCCTTCTAAAATCCATTAATAGAAAGACATTGGGGCCAGATTTACTAACAGCTTGCGCCAGCGCAAACCATAATTTTGGCATTAAATAACGACTGTCGGGATTTACAAGACGCGGGGTTGATCATTAGCGCTGAAAAGGTGTGGTCTAGTTATTTTTGCGACTGACTTTATTGCATATGTATTTGTAGGAGTTTCATTTTCAGACGCAAAATTTATTGGTAGGATAGTATTAATTGATTCACACAAAACGCAATTTACTAATGTTTGCACATATTAATATTACTGGTATTTGTGCTATTATTTAATGCCGAAAACAGCATGTCTTAAATCATTTTGTGCTTGAAATGGCTGTAATTGTTCCTGATAAGAGGAGGCTTGGCAAAGACAGTACAAGGCAGAGGATTCTTTCCACACATAAGAGTTTATTTGTAATGCCAGAAAAACATATTTTTCAAAAATATTGTTTTCAGAGCCATGTTATTTCTTTTATAAATAAATCACAGGAGGAGAAGTCACAGAATACCAGTGTTTCAAAACTTCCTAAACCTTCATTTGTTGTCCTCCGGTTCTTTTCAGCGTACTTTATTAGCTGGGATTTCAAACCCTGAATTTTCATCTGTGATGTCTGTGGTGCTGAACGGATCATCAGCTGAACAAATTTGCGATGCTCTTTGTAGATTGCGTTGTAATTGCGCATTTTTAGTAACAAACCCATATATACTTGCATTACTTCAAATCCCAACATGTAATACTCATTTTAACCTATAGAGGCCACCATTGTTATAGCGCATTATGAGTCGATGATGTGTAATGGTTTTACTATAGTAAATACTATTGTATCTACTTTTTTCGTCTTTATTTTTTTCATCTTTTATTTATTTTTTCTGCATTGTTTATCATTTCTGTTACTTTTCGATTCATATTGACATGGCTGAACAAAATACGTTGTTCTTTTATTTTTAATCGCAAGCAGGTGTTATGACCACATAGCGCCACCTACTGTCTGTGTGCATTTATAACTTTAATCTTCTGTTTCACACAATTTTACAATCTAATGATTGAAGACTTGTTTACTATGTTTACCTCACTGCAGCATTAAAAAACGCTTTTTGATCACAACCTTTTGAACAAAATGGCGGCCTCGAAGTGAAAAGAAGTTAATAAAAGCTTTTGCAATCAATTTTACTGTTTTAAATTTCACATTTATATTGCCAATCCCAGTGTTTACTTTTCCCCCGCCATTGACGAGTTATCTCGTCATTTAAGAGGAAACGCTTCCCTGTCAATTACGATAATTTCTGGCTTTCTGCAATACCGCTATAATCCGCAATTATGCAACTTTTATAACCCGGAAGCAACGCCTCATGTGAAAGAGAAAGAAATCTGTATATGTTTTAAAGATCTCAAAAGACCTTCGCAAAAATGGAATTATCTCAGCTTTTTGCTCAAAATTTGGTGTTTTTGAAGAAGCCTACCCATATTTGAGAGGTGATAAAAAAAGAAAACTAATGATGGTAGGATGAAACGTTTTTTTTTTTTTTTTTTGAAAGCAGAGGGTCTGTTCTTTTATTTGATATACTGTATTGTATGTTTATATATTTTTAAAGAAGAACATTCTCTGGAAGGCTTTAAACTTTTGTGAAAATCATGAAAAATGCTGGCACTGGCTGGCAACTTTTTTTTAAAACGCTGGCGGGGAAAGAGTTAATCTATTAAGCCATGCATGTGTTTATACTCAGGGTGCCCTTTAAAATACACACATTCATATCTTTCCTGTTTTTCTGTACATCCATATCAGGATGTTTTGTTTTGACAGTTCCCATGCATTAAAAAGTGATCTCTAGCACCCCAAAAATGCGATTTAATGAGATATGTAGAGCTCTGTCCCTGCCGTCCAGAATGTATCACGCATTTTAATCAGCGGCTTTGATCTCACTGTGATTTTTATTTTTCGTCCTTCTTCATCATCGCTGAAAACTCATTTTCATTTCCCCATCCCTCATCCCGGAAACACATTGTTACTCTACTGGCAGAGCGTTGTCGATTTGTAAGATTATGCAGACAATTAACCAACCCATTGATCTGTGCTTAATCACACACAGACCACTAGACAAACGTGTCCTCTTTTTTTCTAGGTTACCCTTCTTTACGTTTTCCCACCAGAAACACACAAACACAATCTTAGCATTAGCATTCAGATAGCTGTGATGATAATATGTATGTATACTGTAATTTAAAAAAATATATATGTATTGAAAATCATTGTGTATTTTGTCATTCCTACAGTATATCAGCAATGACAAGGTCATGTTTAATTTCCATGATGCATGCATGCGAGTTAAACGTACAGTAGGATATCTTATCTTCGTGTGTTGGCACAATAGTGGCTTAAGTATTAAATGTATATTATTATATTATTTTCACACATATATGATTGTTCTTACTGTAATTAGGTTATGAATATTACAACAGTATTATACAAAAATAATAGTTTAGTTGTAATTGCTTCATTTAGTATTCAGCGATGCTGTAAAAAGAGACTCTCATTAGCCACAGATAGATGCTCTCCCTTTAAAACACATGAGTAAGGAAACTCACGAATGAGATCTCGCTAACGTCTCTGTTGTTTCTCCTAGACAGCCATGCAATTAAACGGAGAGCGAATAGAGATTTCAGTTAAGATTTTGTCATTATCATAAGCTTGTTATGGTAAACTGCGCCTGAATGATTCTTACTATTAATTTTTACTGTATTAAGGCAGCGCGGTTCATTATTTTCTGTTAATCATATATTCGCTAACTGCGGGTAGAATTGCCGAATAAAACATTCAGGAGACGGGTTTCGCATTAGGGCGCGCGAGCGAGCTCCTGCTCATTATACTCTGCACATTTCTTCAGCATGTGTCACATCTCCCAGAATAGATGCTGTAATTGCCGTCGCATAAGGATGGGCAGAAGGACTTTTCTTGTAGTTGTGCTTTGCAGGAATGCTCTCCGAGACAATATGTGCGAGTTTTGGAGTGTTCGTAAGGTCCCTAATCGCTGCTGAGAAATGCGACGGTACGGGTCACTTGATAGCTAATCCCAAGAAGACTTGAGACCATCAGCATAGAGTCGAGGCCAATTTACAGGTTATTATGGCCAAAACGGTCCACTTATATAGAAAGGAGATGGGGTGTTAAGTGACCAGTTAAGTTTTTTTGAGGCGTAATTTCGGTAAATTGGGGTCAATTTGAGATTCTTAGACAGCAAAGATTTCAGCCAGCTTTGTCCATTTTTATGTCTGATTGAACAGTCCTTTACTGGTTTCTTGGCATAGAGACTACTGCTACATTGTAAAAAAGTTAAAACATCTTAATGTAACCTACTATTTTTTTTTTTTTTTAGGTTTTTTTGGGCCATTTTTGCCTTTATTTGATAGATAGATAGTAATTGCAGAGATGACATGAACGTATAGGGTGAAGAGAGGGGTATGGGATCGGCAAAGGACCTCGATTCGAACTCCGGTCACCAGAAATGTGTCTGCACCATGTGTTGGAGCACCGTCCGCTACACCATCGGCTTCGACTCTACTATTTTAAGTTGACATAAAAAATTTTTTGAAATTGTTTAACTTAAATTTAATAAAATTAACTTAAAATATATTTTGATTTGATATCATTTTTTAACAATGTAGATTTCGGGATGCATCTACCTGTTTCATGTGGTGGTGATTTCGTATAAATTTGCAAGATATGAATCAGATAAAAATGTACAATTATCCAAAAATAAGGTGACCATACGTGCCTTTTTTTTCGGGACGCGTCCTGGCCAGGATTTCAGGTGTGTCTTTTGGAAGTCATATTTTTCGACTGCATACATCATGGAGGTTTATTATTTCAGGTTCCATTTCAGAAAAGCAACCATTACATTTCAAAGTAAGAATAAAACTACGATTGTACATGTTTTTAACAACAATTTGTGATAAAATCGATGACGTATGCGTTTGACAAATTCGCACCTGAAATCTTGGCCACGTGATCCCAGAAAAAAAAACTTTAACTGAAAGGTTCTTTAGGGAACCATTTTTTTCTTTCTATGGCATTACTGTGAATAGCACCATTACTAATAAATGTTCTGTATGCTACTGGAAACTTAGTGCTTTTTAATTAATTATCAATTATTATTATTATTATTAATTTCCAAGCCGGTTTAGGTGTAAAGACTTCCCAAAATAGTGCAAAAACTGTATCTGTAAAGAATATTGTTGTTGTTTCTGTGCTCAGGTCACCCAACACTGTTACGAGTTTGTTAATTTAACTTATCTGTGGCACCTGCTGCCGGTAGGGTTTGTAATATCTGTAAACATTTCTATGAGCATCACGGCAGCAAAAATTATGTTTCTGAAACCAAATAATGAAATAACGTCTTTATTTTAATCAATAAGGCTTTATTGGGAGCATGCTGATCAAAAAACAAATATAAAAAATAAAACAATTATAACTACATTTCCCAAAAAAAATCTCCAAAAAAAAGAAATTGAGTGACATAGAAATGTTTTTATTTTAGAAAGCCTACATGTTAAAAAATATATGCTGAATTAACTTAAAAATATAGTGCATCAATTTTGCATCCATTTTTTAAAGTTAGTTTTACATTAAATTTTAAGCAATTGCATAAATACACTTTATAAAAATATGTTGTGTCAACTAATATTTTTAAGTTGAACCAACTTTTTACAGTGCACCGTTCATTTTGTGATTTCCTTTGGGAGGGATAAATCTGAAGTTCTTTAAAGTTTGATTGTGTTTATGGGGTACATTGTAATGTTATGCTTTGTTTCAAAAAACACTATTTCATATATTTAACCTTAATTCGGCACGCATCATCATAAAAACATGCCATTTAGTTCCTGGGTCTATGAAGCCCCTCCCTCAGATATACTCAATATGCTCAGATTGGTTAGCATTCCCAGTGTATTGTGATTTCAATACAAAAAAGCCCCCTTTGCTACATGTTCCCGTGGGCATGGTTTATGTAAATTTGGGGGTTTGTGATGTCACTAACCCAGGAAGTGCATTAAACTTCTTGTAATTTCGCAGATGTTGTTTATAGTTTTAAAAAAAAGTAAAAAAAGATTCAGAGTCAACTTCACCTTTAAACCTGCTATCTTTAACTATTGCCTATCTTTTGCCATCTCTATTTGAAACATAAAATTGCAGGTTACTTCGCAAATTTAATTAATATTTACATTTGTTGAAAAACAACTGACATTTATAATGAAATCCGAGCCGACAGCTGAAATTATAAATCACTGTTGTAAACTGTAAACTTACCATTGTGAAGATAAGGACACAGTTTGAGATGTACTTGCTCCCCAACTTATTTTTGTTTATTTTTTGCCAGATTGCAGTTACAGATGCAGTTTTAATTGTCCAGTAATGAAACATTATTACAATCCAGCACAATTAGTTTTATGTAAAATAATACACAGCATCCAGTTGGAATTAATTATGCTGGAGAAACTAAAATTCCTACGTGATATTTTACTTTGAGGTTCTCTGAGCTGTTAAGTGATGGCAGGGGTGAGATCACGTGACGCGGCACAGTCTGTTAAACTCAACCTTGTTGTAATGAGCATCTCTCTACAGTACAACACTCACAGTTAGATGCACTTCTCACAAAAACCCCATATCAGCATTCTTGGGGCGTACACAACCCCGCATGTGTTTATTTTGTTTGACGTACACTTTTATTCCCGTTGTGTAAAGTGCCTGTGCATTTCTGCTCCTGATCAATATTTTCTGTGTGTGCCATAACGGGGCTCATCTCACACATGATAAGGCCTCACACGGTCCCCGCGGCCCCGGGGAAAGAGCTCGCTGCTTTCACATTCCCCGCTGCACGCCGCTGGAGTCATCTGCAGCACAGCGTGTCAGACTGTTCTGGAAACAGCCGCCGCACAAGTTTGACTGATAAAAGGAGGTCTGGAATGTCAGACCGCAGGAGACCGCGGCTGTATGTCTTTCATTCTTCAAACCGTTGATCACTCTTTGTAGAAACTGAAATAAATTATATATACACTGCTGTTCAGAAGTTTAGGGTCACTTACTTATTCTTTATTTACTTTTTAGAATAATAATAACTTAACAAAATAAATCAAACTCTTACTTTTGGCATCTTCGGAGTAGTGAGTGTTTTGTCCAGAATTTGTAAAAATGTCCTCTTGGCATTTTATCGAGCAGCTTCTTCACTATGAGATGCTTTTAAATTGAAGGAGTTCATGTCTATTATTTTTGGCTTCTTCTTCTTTATTCAGTCCAAGTCATCCATTTTGATAACATTATGCACAGTATTTTTTTTTCACCACAAAACCAAGCATTCAGATATAGTTGTCAGGTCAAAAGGTTTTAAGATCCTAAAAAACTTTTGAGTCAAGGGATTGTAAGTGGTAGTGTACTTTATACAGTATATACAGTACTGTGCAAAGATCACCATGTCACAATTGGATTTGTTGCTTTTGCATTGGTAAAGTGACCAAATGCAAGTATTTCTCACTCTCTTTATTGAAATACAACCAGAAAATTCAGGGAATTCGAATGTAGTATTAAAAAATATATATTTAATGTGATCTCTTAAAGGGGACATTTCATAAAATTCGGTCTTTTTTCATGTTGAAGTGCTAGAATTGGGTAAACCTAGAAAATGTGAAAAAGATCAACCCAGTAACCTTTTGGTAAACTATTTTCTGCAAGCATGTAAAAAAATACCTTGTCCCCTTGTGATGTCAGAAGGGGATCTTATTATATTAATACCGCCCCTTAATCTACACCCCAAATCCAAACACGGCTCTACCATTTACTGCAGGGAGAATAAATAATATACAGCACAATTGAGGAATATTAATTCATTTTAACAAACCCCTATTATGGTGATCAGTGTTTGCATTTCACCAGCTCATTTGCATTTAAAAGGACACAACCAAAACGCCTACAAAGTGACTATTTTAACATGTTATAATAAATTATCTGTGGGGTATTTTTGAGCTAAAATTAACATATGCACTCTGGGGACACCAAAGATTTATTTTAAAAGTCTTGTAAAATATCTCCTTTATACCTCAATTAAAGGAAATCTTAATTTCTAATTCTAATCTAATGACTCCAGTCTCATCAAAAGAGTTCAAGGTGTATTTAGTGCCAAGCGATGACTTTTCTTGTACATTTTGTGTACATATTTCCTGTAATTTCTGTTTGTATCTTAATAAAGAATGAAAAAAAATGGCTAAAACAACAAAACTGTTGGTGGCCTTTTGCACAATGTTGTAGCATGTTCTCTTATATGATGTGGTTTTTGAACATGTACTTGTCGGCAACATTTCCTCTCTATAGCAGCTTCCAGCAAAAGGTTTTCCACTATAATCGCAGGAACATGGTTGTATGGAGTTGCTCTCATCCTCACATGGGAGAACTAGTGAGGTCAGGTCCTAAAGCTGGGTTCATTCAGCATCCTGATCCTGTACATCCCAAAGATGTTCAGGTCTCAGGCATTGTGTTCCACAGCACACTCGGTTAATCGTTTCTTTACTGACCTCGCATTGCACACGGGGATCTTAACAGACCTCCTAAACTTTTGGCACAGGTCTAGAAATGTCATTGTATGCGATAGCATTAGGATTTATCTACTGTGCAGTTACTGGAATAGCCAAAAGGGAGTTGTGTACACATACCATTGAGTGTACATCACGTATAAATCAAACAAAGCTTTTAGTGGTACAAAACATTTAACTGGTACAAAATTAGTCCACAATAGGGTATAATATTGTACCCCAAAGGGTAAATTTTAATATGTTGTATAGAGGTATTAAAAGGAACCTTTGACAGAAACTTATTTTCCTCCAGGCTGTATATGACAGCTTACCCTGTATAATGCATAATAAAAATTAATAGCTGTTTGTATTAAAGACACTTACATTGACAAGTACATGTACTGTATGGAGTGCGTTTGGGAAGGTTTCAGACATGCTGTTATGTCTGATGTGTCTCTTCCTAATTACTAAATTAAAAAATCTAAATTGACATTCTGATCATTTCTGACAGGATCATTAACTCAAGCAATTATTGCTTGTCGGCCCCTTCGACTTGTGAGGTGATGCTGCTTCCAAATAAACACCCTCAAGGTGATTATTATTATTAAGTTGAAATTAAACCTCACGCACACCTTTCTTAAGACCCAGACCTGTAATTGGTCTGTTACACCTCAAAAGGCACACCATCATTACTGCATAAGATGAGAGGGAAAAAAAGTTTGAGAGAAGATCGGAAGAAAGCGAGAGAGATTGTCCACAATAAAGTGTCGGCTTTGAAGACGTTCAGGAGAAACTCTGTGGTGAAATATCAAAGCTGCTTTTTATAGTCATGCTAATGTTTCGCAACAGGGAGAGAATATAAAAACCCAGATATGGAGGTGTGGTGGAAAGTTTGCTTCTGAGATGAAACACGTCAACATGGATAACTGTTCACAGGCTCATACGCTTTCTGTTTTAATCACTGAGGAACAACTGAGCTGTATGCGATTTCGGAAAAATACATTTTGGACTTTTCTGTGTTTGATGAATACCTACTGTAGTTGCTACAAATACGCATTTGGCAGATGCTTTTATCCAGCAATGCTCAACCATCAGAGCTCCAGGAAACCGACAAGTGACACTTGTGTGAGAAACCATAACCTTAAATGAGTATATTTGACCCCAAACCAAGTCATTTTTTTGTGATTTACATAAAATCATCCTACATAATGTAAAGAACATCTTTTCAATAGCTTTAATATTGACTGAGTAAGGCATGCCAAAGATCGAAATCAACGTGAAACCGATTCGCCCAGTGACCTGACGGATCTGTTTCATTTACCAGCGACGATCGTAACGGTGCCCTTCTTCTCTCGTACGCCCTAGAAGAGATGGATCGGCACTAATGTGAGGGAAGACAGGCGCTCTGTCATGTTATTTGTTATTCGTTTCTGTCAGCGGCTTCAGTTCACAGATTGTTCCAGGCGTGGCTCCGATCATGAATATTAATTATGTTGTATGACATTCGTCGTAGTTGATTGGTTGACTTTGATAGGCGAGTCCTGGAGGGTTTATCATTTGCACGTTCGTTCAACCCACTGCTTAAACCAGTATTTACCAGACTCTCACGTCATCATTGACTTTAAATAGGATGTATTCCTTCAGCATTGTGAGATAAACGTTTTGTGTCATTTACACTAAAACGGAGACAAACCTAACCTGTTGGGTTGTAATTTAACTTATGATGGGTTGTTTCAATCTAAAATCCTGAGTTATTTTAACCTATTAATCACTTGTTGGGGTCGTCCCTTTTTGACCCAACACAGTGGTTCAAAATTACCCATCATTTAATAGTGTGATCATTTTGCATGTTACTGTACTTAAAAAAAAATTGGATCACCAGTGCTTCAATCAACCTAGAAAATGTGATTAACACAGTAACTTAGTTTTGGTAAACCATTTTCTGCAAGCATGTGGAAAAATAGGGCATTGAAATTTGGCTCCTCTTGTGATGTCAGAAGGGGATCTTATAATAATAATACAGCCCCTTGACACTGCCATTTAGTGCAGAAAGAGATTGAAAATAATATACAATGTTGTACCTTTGTGGGTACATTACTGTAGGACCTATTGTGTTAACATTTAACTGGTAAAAAAAATGGTCCTTAAAGGTACACAATAGGTCCAATGGTGTATAATATTGTACCCCAAAAGGTACAAAATTTCAATGTGTTTTATCCCCATGACACAGTCCTGGAGGGTTTATCATTGGCACGTTCATCAACCCACTGCTAAAACCAATTTTAACCAAACTCTCACGTAGACCCCTGACTTTAAATCAGATGTGTTCCTTCGGCATTGGGAAATAAACGCGTTTTAAGTCATTTACACCAAAACAGAGACAAGCCTAACCCGTTGGGTTGTAATTTAACTTATGCTGGGTTGTTTCAATCCAAAATCCTGAGTTATTTTAACCTATTATTGGGTCAATTTTAATCACTTTCTGGGTTAATTTAACCAAACTCGTTGGGGTCGTCCCTTTTGACCCAACGCTGGGGTTGAATATTACCCATTATTTTATAATGTGATTATTTTTCATGTTACTGTATTTTTTACATTAAAAAAAACCAACCCATCCTCACCCCATGTCGTCAATATTTGACGACACTTGACCATTCGTCAATATGTGACGGGGAGGGTATACCTTTCGCGTAATTTTTTGACGAACTGGGGACTTCAAAACTATTACGTCCGTTGCATTCTCTTTCCTATTTTCTTACCATTTTCGCGTCGGTTTAGGGTTAGATTTACATAATGACATCCCTACCCAAACCTAACTCTAACCCCAACGCCAGGTGACAACTGTTTAATTTCGCGTACACTGTTTAATTTTGCGTAATCTAACCCTAAACCGACGCGAAAATGGTAAGAAAATAGGAAAGAGAATGCAACGGACGTAATAGTATTGAAGTCCCCAGTTCGTCAAAAAATTACGCGAAAGGTATACCCTCCCCGTCACATATTGACGAATGGTCAAGTGTCGTCAAATATTGACGACATGGGGTGAGGATGTGTTGAAAAAAACATACACTGTCTGAAAAAAAGTTTTACAATTTTACCTTTTCTGTCACTGGGGTGGTACCCTAAGGGCTCAGTCACACCAAAAGCGTTTATGGCAGTTGCAGGCGCCTTTTTTGAATGATATTCTATGGGCAGGGCGCGTTTGCGCGCTGTTTATGCGCGCCGAGCGCCTTGCGGTTTTCTGCCGCCTGCCGCGCACGCGTTTTTGAAGGAGCGCTGAGAGCGGAGGAGCGCCTGACGTCATTCGCGTCTTCCATTGTCCAATCGAATGAGGGGAGAGGCGGGCCTTACGTTGTGGCGAGGGAAGTTTACAGTTGCTTTGAAGAACCGGACTCCACTCGTTCACTCTCTCCTGCGTGTTTGTGCTCCTCTTATCCTCAAACAAGGTCAGAGCAAGCGCCCTCTTTTTAAAGTTTCTGCTAATATGACAGTTAACAGCAAAAGAGCGCTCACGCTTCAATATTTGATTGACAAGACAGCTGACTCGGTGGTTGCTTAGCAATATGAAAAGCCGCGCCGCGCTGCTCTTTTTTAAAAAAGGCAGTGCGTCGCGCCTTGCGTTTGCAAGCGTTTAAAGCGCTTTTGGTGTGACTGAGCCCTAAGAGTTTGCTTTGTACCTTTACAGGTATACTAAACATGATACAATGTTGTACCTTTGTGGGTACATTACTGTACTTCAGGGACCTTTAAAGGTACATTTAAATGTTTTGTACTCCTAACATTTAACTGGTACAAAATTAGTCCTCAAAGGTACACAATCATGGCCGTAGCCAGCTATGAGGTGACAGAGGTCCAGACCTCTGTAATTTTTTCATATAAAAAAGTTCTCTGAATGACTAATCAGTTTTTCAAAACAAATCCGCATATATAATTAAGTTTGGACAGTTTACTGTATAGTTTAGTGTAAAATGACGAAGATTGGCTTAAGTTGCGACAGCGCGGGTACAGAATTTGCAGTGTTGCCAGATCCCATTGTTAAAAATCCTCTTTAGACGTAGTGTTTTAGCAATTAATGTGACACTTTGATATTATCTATAAAGTGATTGTTAACAGCATTTCCCCCCATTGGACATTGTCCAGTTGTTTAAAAACAGCCAAATAGCTGGGCAGATTATATCCTGGCAATCTAAAGGGGTGGAAAAACTGTGTAATTATTTTGAATTGGGTCACAATAGCAACAGAATTGCAGTTTGTACGCTCTGCACGTCTAGGATTTCAAAACATTGTCATTGGAAATATAGAATGACATCCATCGATACCAATAGATACTGATAGTTTCGCTTTTTAATCTAAGTAAAATGTGTATTGTAGTTATTACAATGCTTTATTTTTAAACTAAACACTAAATATTTTGTAGGAGAAAACAGGACGTGTAGATTTGTACTCACTTTAACGAGAAATTAGTCTTTCAGGTTTTAAAAGTTGTCTGGCCAGTCTCATAGAAATGATTTCTTCTTATTGGCAAACTCATTTATTAGTTATAACCAGAATATTAAATGATCATTAAAGTATGAAAAATCAGCCGCAGTTTAAGCACAGCAAACCCAGAACTTCTAAATTTTTCTCCTTTAAAAAAAGATGAATGTGTTGAGGCATTAAGCCAAAAAAAGATTGTGAGATTAATTGTGATAAATAACTCGGATCGTCCTGGTGTAATAATAAAAGTTATGCACCTTATGCGCCAAGAGCATATACTGCACTATAAGTTTGATGTGAATGTTTTATCGCATGCAGCGAGTAATAATTCAGGTCTGATTAATGAGAGATCACTGACATTTTAAAAGTGGGTTTCTTGGAAAGAAATGAAGTAAAAGTCTGAATGCGTTGATTTCCTCAGCTAGTTTTAAAAGACTGAACAGTGTGTGTTATATCCATTAAAACCATCCAGCAGATTTCGTTGATTTCATTCGAATCATTTTACATTCATCAGACCGTATCAATTAAATCTAGTTTAATTTACAATCCCCAGTAATGAGAATCAGTCAGATAAAACAGATTGAGGTCAGATCTTGTTACGCAGTGCTGAGGAAGTAACAGAAAAATGATTTCCAAGAACAAATTATGAGTTGGGCTTATGAGCTTTCGCTGTTTAAATGTTAGGATATATGTCAATAATGTCGCTCTCCCTACGACACTTAGTCAAAGTCTGAATCTCAATGCGCCGATCGGACTGAATACAGAAACGATTCGCCGTTTGTCCGTGAGGCGCAAGCTCCTGGCCATCAGAACCTCTTCACATCTATTCTGTCATTTTGATGTATGTGTGGCTTGTGGCATATGAATTTAATTAACATATGGTTTTGTATACAGCTGCCATTTCTCTGTAAACAATAAATCATAATGACAGCTCCGTAACTTATTTCAAACACGATCAGCTTTGATAGAATCGATAAAGCACCCAAATATACATTATCTCACGAGTCTAATGCCATTTATAGTGCATGTGGAGGTAAGAGTACAAGAATTATGTCTCAAATCTTGAATCGTGTTAAGGTGTGCTTTTAGTTTTTTATGTGATCCGATTTTATGATAAAACTAACAAACATCTGCATTACATTTAGCCTACATTTATGCATTTAGCAGACACGTGTTGTCTTATTACCACGTCTCTTCACTTCTAATTGACCAAATGAGCTTTAGGGACCACACTGGAGGAGGGACCATATTTAGGAAATGGCCTATCATTACTTTTGGGGGTGGGACTTAATGACAGTAACAATCCAGAAGACCTTAACAACTGCATAGCAACAGCTAAGTAGCACCTGTATCACCCTAGCATTTATTTATTTCATTTAAGACTTTAAACAGGGATGTGTATTACTTAAATTTGTGTCCAGCAAGCAATTTTACATTAAAAATACATCTAATAGCCCAGACGTCTAGGCTAAAACAAGGTTTGGGCTGTCAGTGAAAATGTAAGATGTCTAACCATACACTATAAAAAAGTTGGTTCAATTTAAGTTAGCTCGATGCTATCTCATGAGAATTTGTACATATTTTAAGAGTTGGCTAATTCGTATTAATTCATATGACCATATGCGTAAGTTTTTGTATGATTTGCCTTGACCCATGTGACGTTGGGGTTAGGTGCGGAGTTAGGGGTTTCGTTTTGTTTGTTGTTTGTTGTTAACTTCCTATTTCATACAAATTAGCCAACTCAGAAAAACATGTATGAATTCTCATGAGATCAGGCTAAATGCCACAAAATTTTAAGGTTAATTCAACTTAAAAATATTGACACAGAATGTTTTGCTTTTTACTGAGCCCCTAAGGTGACATTGGAGTAAAAAAGTGCTCACGTGAAACTTTGGCGTGCCCACGTGAAACTTTCATGTGCTCACGCGAAACATTCATTCGAAAACATTCAAAAGTTTCACGTGCGCACAGGAAAGTTTCACGTGCGCACACAAAAGTTTCAAGTGCACACGCGAAACTAAACTTTATTTAATTGTTTTCCATGTCCCCTTATGGGCTTTGTAGCTTTTTGTGAGTTAACTAATATTTTAATTTGAATCAACAAGTATTTTTTATAGTGTAGCCAAAAATAAATGAAAAAACTTCCCTATTGACTTTGCTTACATGACTGAATATCAAACATCTCGCAAGTTATTTTGGCCAAAACTACATGTAACCAAATTCAAGTTTATTTTGGCTAGAAGTGGGTTACTCCTAGCCGGACTTATCAGGTCTATAGTTAACCTAGACGGTGAAATGTAATACACGTCACACAGACAGCAATATAGTTTAGTTGGCATGCAGTGTAATTACACGCTGTGTTCATGTTGAGGTGAATGTCAAACATTCGACATAATAATTCAGTTATTACATTTCATTTGTGTTAAATGCTATATATGTGTGTGTGTGTGTGTGTGTGTGTGTGTGTGTGTGTGTGTGTGTGTGTGTGTGTGTGTGTGTGTGTGTGTGTGTGTGTGTGTGTGTGTGTGTGTGTACCTGGTAATTATCACGTATCACCCCCATAAGGAAACAAGCTTATAAATCAAACAAAAT
Source organism: Misgurnus anguillicaudatus (assembly GCF_027580225.2). Taxonomy (NCBI): domain Eukaryota; kingdom Metazoa; phylum Chordata; class Actinopteri; order Cypriniformes; family Cobitidae; genus Misgurnus; species Misgurnus anguillicaudatus. Next base: position 45,966,437 of record NC_073339.2, read on the forward strand.
TATGTTTATTGAAAATCTAAGGTACAAGAAAGGTTTCTGTGATGGTTGGGGTTAGGGAATGGGGTAGGTAAGGGGAATAGAATATAAAGTTTGTACAGTGTAAAATGCATTACGTCTATGGAATGTCCCCACAAAACATGGAAACCAGAATGTGTGTGTGTGTGTGTGTGTGTGTGTGTTTGTGTGTTTTTTGGAATAAGCATGTAACTGTCCTCAACCCATTTATCTTCCATAATACAACATATTGAAACTGAAATGAAGATTCAGCAAGAGAAAAATGTACTGTAGGGCGGATTTGATTTTATCTGCCGAGAATTGATTTGTGTGTTAGTGGGCGTTTCTTACCACGGTGCAGTCAGAGATGAATGCGTGTTTGCAGTGGTTTGTGGGTAATTTACTTCCCTCTTCATTTTGACCAGAACATGGAAGTTAATTGTAAAGCAGCACTTGCTTTTACTTTAAACCGCTGTTTGCTGTTTTTCAATTCAGTTGAATTCAATTTTATTTATATAGCGCTTTTCACAATTGTTAATTGTTTCAAAGCAGCTTTACATGAATAGATGTAGGGGAAAACACAGAAAAATCGATAGATAATATAAGAAGCAAAATAAAGCGGCTAAGAATAAACCAATAATGTAATGTATACAGGAAAGTGCTAAATTAAGCCAATGTTGGCTGACTCTCCATGGGATGAAAAAAACCCTAGGAGAGAAACCCTGTGGGAAAACTCCTAGAAGGAGAAAACCCCTTGAAAGAGATACATATATATTTTTATATATAAACACGATAGGAATATGAAACGGGTAAGTGGATTAAACTGGTTCAGCCGGTGGGCGTTGGTCAGGCATCGGCTGAGCATCACGTTGAAGGACAGCCAGTAGATCGGTGGTGTAATGACCATCACAGCATCAGGAACTGGGTCTGTTTGTCTCATTGTCCTCGGGTTTGAGGACGAGACAGGGAGAGAAAAACAGAATCCTATTAGCGTAGGGGCCATTCGCATGTAATGCAAGTGTCATACAGTATTTTGGTTTAAAATCCACTCGGTTCCAGGCAGGCTAACTATTACGGCATACGTATATTATCCAGATGAGTTATGTGAATGCTTTGTTCTGGACAAACTAACTATTGCGGGATAGACACATTTTTTGCCATAATCTTTTGAGATTACTGTTAAAACCATACTCCAGCCAAATATCAATGCCATGATTTACTCACCCTCAAGCAATCCGAGATACATTTGTCCATCATCTTTCAGACAAACACATTTGGAGATATATTTGGAGATATATTAAGGTGTTTTGCAGGTAATCGATCCAATATTGCAAGAAAAATATCCATATTTTAAAATGTATGAACTATAATTACTAGCTTCCAGTAATGATGCCATCTTGGACTCACACAACATACTCATGGCAGCAAACGGTCACTACGCTAAAACTCTTGTGTGAATCCAAGACCGGAAGCAATTTTTTTAGTTTATAAAGTTTGAAATATTAATATTTTTCTTACAAATTTGCATTGATTACACGCAGAAGATCTTTATTAAACCCTTGGAGCCGTGTGGATTACCTTTGTGAAGGATGAGTAAATTCAATTCAATTCAATTAAATTTTATTTATATAGCGCTTTTCACAATAGTTAATTGTTTCAAAGCAGCCTTACATTAATAGATGTATGAAAAGCATAGAAAAACGAGCATAGTAATAATGTAACGTATAAAGTGAAGTAGTAAGTTAAGCCAAAGGTGGCGGACTCTCCAGAGGATGAAAACCCCCCCTAGGAGAAAAACCCTCCTAGCTAGTCCAGGGGGAAAACTTCTAGGAGGGAAAAAACCCTTGAGAGAGATACATATATATATTTATATATACTATCGGGCATGTGAACGGGTAAGCGAATTAAACTGGTTCCGCTGGTCAGGCACCGGCTGGGCATCACGTTGTAGGACAGCCAGTAGATCAGTAGTGTGATGACCTTCACAGCATCAGGAACTGGGTCTGTTTGTCTCATTGTCCTCGGGGTTGAGGACGAGACAGGGAGAGAAAAACAGAATCCTATTAGTGTAGGATCCATTCACATGTAATGCAAGTGTCATACAGTATAGTGGTTTAAGTCAGCTCGGTTCCAGACAGGCTAACTATTGCGGCATAAGTATATTACCCATTATGAGGTATGTGAGTGGTTTGTTCTAGACAAACTAACTATTTCGAAGTAATTTAGATATTTTGCTGGAAGATCCTTTAACCCAGTGGATCTCAAACTGGGGGCTGCAAAATGGTGCCAGTTTTATGAGATTTTATAAAATACATACATTTTTCATAATTTCTGTGTAATTAAACCTCAGAACAATAAGGTTACTAACCAGTAGCAATATGTTGTACAATTTAATATGTTTTGTTACATTCAAATGTCAAATTTTATGTCAAAAATTTACTTTAGGGGAGCCAAAGAGCGATGCACCACACACAAAAGGGGCCACATGCTGAAAAAGTTTGAGAACCACTGCAACCTTTTTAATGTGTTTGCAAGCTATGAGCAATATATTGATAAAAATGTGAAAATGTGGTTTGGTTTTGTCGCCCTATTTTCTTTACTCAGCTGGTTGTGTTATTGTTCTGTTTTAAAAGCACAAAATCTATACTTCTCTCTAATCATCAATACATATTTGATGATGTTTTCATTTTACCACAATATCTTCAGCATCACAGGACGCAAGGTGATGTTTTACTCGGTTCAAGCTAATTTTACTCACAAATTGGCTATAAAAAAGAATGCTGCTTTTGGACCCGAGTGGCCTTTCTGTAATATGGAAGCGTTTCCACCCCAGGCATTTTCTGAAATAACTAGAAGATGAACAAAATGACTAATGTTACAAGGTGCCAGAGATTAGCTTAGCTCAGCAGTGTTACTGACTCTGAGGTTATGATATGGAGAAAAGAGGCGGGTGGATCATTCATGCCAGCTCGAGCGTGTTCTGTAAGTATTACTTAAAAGGCCAAAGGGGCAGCAGGGTCACATGGTGTTATTTCATGCTAACTGACCCCAGTATTTTGTTGGAAGACATGGGCGGCTTTACCATCTGCCAAGCCCAACTGTTTTCTTCCACAAGAAGGTGACATCGAAGGTAGACGTTGCCAAACGTCCCCATGCATACAGTAGCTCGCCTTCCCGTGATTAATATTTCTGTAATAGCACTGGTTCTTTAAAAATCTTTCTAACTGGTAGAGTGTTATGCTGGAAATTAAAGGTCATGGGTTTGAATCCCAGGGAACACACAAAGAGATAAAAAAAGTCCCTCTGGATAAAAGCACTTGCCAAATGCATAAATGCAAATGTTAAACTTTTTCTAGAGCAAATACAATGAATATTAAAATGAATATAATGGTAACAATTTACTTGCATTTGCTAATATTAACAGTAAACAATTTTTTAAAAATAATTTATTCATTTTATTTAATACAAATTGAATGCAAAAATTACATGCATGCATCAATGTGCATTATCTGCTGTTGCCAGATACGACTTTTGATTTTAACTCTTTCCCCGCCAGCATTTTTCATGATTTTCACAAAAGTTTAATGCCTCCCAGAAAATGCTCTTCTTTAAATATAAAAAACATACAATTTATCAAATGAAAGAACAGACCCACTTTAAAAAAAAAACGTTCACCCTACCTTCATTAGTTCTCTTTTTATCACCTCTCAAATATGGGTAGGTTTTTTCAAATTCACCAAATTTTGAGCAAAAAGCTGAGATGATGAAATTTTTGTGAAGGACTTTTGATAGAGATCAGATTCAGAGTAATCCTCAAAACATACATGGAATACAGCTGTTTACCCTAGGGTAATACTTCCATTTACTTCCAGTTGCGGAATACCGCCAACTGGTGTATAAAAGTGGTATTGAGGATTGACGCAAATACTTGTAAATGGCGGGAAAGTGTTAAAATGCTTAGTCAATATTGAAATTGATAAAGATGAATAAATATTTTTTATATTTTTGTAAAGTGTTACCAAACGTTGGTGCTAAAGGTCCAGTGTGTAGATTTTTAGGGGCATCTAGTGGTCAGATTGTGAAATGCAACAAATATCTGATTCCACAGTTCACCCCTCCCTTTCGAAACGCATATAGAAGCTACGGTAGCTGCCACAGGACAAACACGTCATCGTCTAAGACAACGTAGTTGCAAAAGCGCTCTATAGAGCAGTTTGTCCATTTAGGGCTTCTGTAGAAACCATCTGGTGTAAAATGGCGACTTCCATGTAAGGGGACCCATGTCGTATGTAGATAGTAACAGCTTATTTTAAGGTAATAAAAACAATACAGTTCATTGTGTAAGGTCTTTATACACCACTGATAATATAGTTATGTATATTACATTGCATTTCTGTCAAGAGATCCTTTAAAAAGTTACACATTGCACCTTTAATAGTATGAGTGTGCTTGTGTGTGTATATAACTGGTGCCTATTAACAGACCATTCGCCAAAACCTTTTCTTTTAGATCTATATACACCTTTAAACCTCAGTGTCGGATTGTGGGGCTTCACAGTTAAGCAGCTTAAAGTCTGCAGGTTTGTTTTTCATTTTCCACAGGGAGGTTTACGGCGAGCGAGAAAGGAGAGGTCTTTGCACTTAAAGTCACCATCGACTTTTTAACAAGAGACAAAAAAGAAACAACTTCCCTGATACTCAAAGGTCATTGAAACTTAAAGCAACAGTTCAACCAAAAATTGAATTTCTGTTATCATTACACACCCTCATGTTGATCTAACCCTGTATGACTTACTCTCTTAAAGAACACTAAAGGTGAAAAAGTGGCACAAAAGTACTGTAACTCAAAGAGAGAAGTTATCTGAAGTTACGGGAGCTTTGAAATGTTAGTGCTATTTACTGTTAACCTCAGCAGGAATCCCTAAGGGTAGGGACACCAACCAAGTAGCGCAGACTATGCTGGCTGCGTCTGGGTCCAAAATTGCCATGACTGTTGTTGTTTATTACTCAAAACAGGAAACTAAAAGAGTTTGTGACTGCTGTGATACAAAACATAAACAAAGCCAGTTTCACACAAATCTCACTCACTACAAACAAATTTGTGACATAGCTGTAATGTCTTATGAGCCAAATCCTTATACATCTAATATTCACGTATTAGAATAAGACATTTCTGTCCGTTCCCTCTTGACTTCCATTTGCTTGCTTTGTCACTTCTTTTTTTCTTTTTTATCCACTGGTTGACCATGCCGAACAGCCAATCATATTGATCTGACTCCCAGATTACCGCCACTGCCGATTCGACATGACATTGACTTGAAGAACACATTTATAATAAAATGTTTAAAACCTTCCCTTATGACGATCTTCAGCTTGGTGTGTACCTAGCTTAAAGGGACACTCCACTTTTTTTGAAAATATGCCCATTTTCCAGCTCCCCTAGAGTTAAACATTAGATTTTTAGCTTTTTGGAATCCATTCAGCTGATTTCCGGGTCTGGCGCTAGCACTTTTAGCATGGCTTAGCATAATCCATTGAATCTGATTAGACCATTAGCATTGAGCTAAAAAAAAAACATGCGATGCTAATGCTCTAATCAGATTCAATGGATTTTGATAAGCTATGCTAAAAGTGGTAAGGCCAGACCCGGAGATCAGCTGAATGGATTCCAAAATGGTAAAAATCTAATGTTTAAAGGCGGAGTCCACGATGTTTGAAAAACGCGTTGGAAAAGGAGACGGGCCGACTACCAAAACACACTTATAGCCAATCAAATAAAATCAAATGCCGGGTTGCGTATGTGTGGGGCGGGTCTATCAACCGAAAGTCCAGATTCTATTGGGGTAGGGGCGTGTTTGTTTGGGTGATTTCAAATATCAACATTGGCTTTCAAACATCGTGGACTCCGCCTTTAACTCTAGGGGAGCTGGAAATGAGCCTATTTTCAAAAAAGTGGAGTGTCCCTTTAAGCTTTACATCAGTCCTAATGTTGTGTTCACACTAGAAGCAAATGTAATTATTTTGTGCAAGTAGATAACATGCAATGTCAATGCAAAGACGCAAATTTGTGCAATTGCCGTAAACACACACTATTAGCGTCAAATGCATCTTTCACACAAGTTAAAAATATTCAAGTCAAAATATGCATGACGCAAAGTTAAATCCAGTGTTCAAATTAAGGGGTTGGGGACATAGTTTTCAAAAAAAATTTCAGGCCAACAAATACATTTCTAAGTTTACAACCCACATGGCAAAAAACAAATCCTGGCCAAAATATACAGTTAAAAAAATTCTTCCAGTAAAATGTGAATATAAAAATGGTTTGAAATACAGTATATATCTTATTCAATATATTTTAAAATATAAATATAAAAAATTAATTTTTATAAACATATTTCTATTTTTTTTTGTATATTTTGATATATATATATTATTATTATTATTATTTATTTTTTTTTGCTGTAGGGGTAGGGTAATGCCCAAGGGTGGAGGGTTTAGGGGGGTGTAGGCGACCCTCTATAATCTTAAAATATAAATATGAAAAATTAATTTTTGTAAACATATTTCTAAATATTTTTTTGTATATTTTGAAATATATATATAGAGATTTTTTTTTTTTTTTTTTGCTGTAGGGGTAGGGTAATGCCCAGGGGTGGAGGGTTTAGGGGGGTTAAGGCGACCCCCTATAATCTTTTACATAATTCGAACACTGGTTAAATCCCGTGAGTAATCTAAAGCGAGATACGCGATGCTATGCTTTTGGTGTGTACACAGCAAGTCAACATTAAATTATAATTTACAATATTTATTTTGTTTCTTGTATTATTGTACAGTTCATTGTTGCATATTAATCCATAGAAGAAAAAAACATGGACTTTTTACTAATGTCACTTTCTCATCCAACCCTCATAGCTCATTTCTGTTATGTGGCACCCATTTTCACAATGCAATCACTACAGATAAAATCAAGTTCCACTCATGTTGAATATGCTTTGATATGCATCAGATTATAAAGCAAAATTATCATTGCCATTTCATGTTGATTGCAAGAATTACAAAACTGAGCGGTCATCTAATCATCCTCTTGAATAAGCAAAGCCCATTTTTTCATGGTCGAATATCTACTTGGATTACAGTAAGTACTGTAATTACTAAAAATAGCCATCGTTCCCATTGTAATTTTTGACAACCCCATGTTGGGCTATTTGAAATGCATGTTTGACTTCAAGAATAATGAGAAGAGAAGCTCTCCGTGTGTAATGTAGATGACTAGGACATAACTCTCTCCACAGGGGTTCTTCAGCGGGTTCTTCATGTAAAATTATTTTTTTTCTTTAATCTCGTTGCTATGAGATTATATGGGTGTCATATATGTTCTGGGCACGTGCTGGATGTATCTAGTAGTGCATTTAAGCTTATGATTGATTCAGTCATTACCTGCTACATGACATATTCAGGCACATGTATGATACAGTTTCGGGCTGAAAAAAGTTTTAAGGACATCAATATTAAAACGTAAAGTGTTAAAGAAGTAATGTTAATGTTGCTTGGTTAGGATGTTGTTTCTTTTGTGGGATGGTAATATATCGATCCTGGTTAAGGAAATTAAAAGATATGTACTTTACATGTTTCATAAATTACTTTAAAGGTGTTGGATATAGAGCAGATACCAGACTCAGAATATGATTCTTTAAAACCAATTATTTTTGAAAACACAATATCCTGTCTGAATCTATGAGAGGAAGGACAAAAACAGAAAGTGCTAAGATCTTGAAAGCCGGGCGATGTGAGCTGAGAGAGTAATTGTGGAAATCATCTGCTTGGAATTTAATTCATAAAATTTACATAGGATTTTGGGAAGCCAACCGAGAGTCGCTAATATGATTTTGTGATGATCCGTGGTGATTTCTTCATCGAGAATGGGAAAAGAACAGTGCACAAATGAAAATATGAAGGAAACCAGAAGTGCATCTAATTGCAATCTGAATTTCATTGTGGTAAACATTGCATTACATGACTGAAAAACTTTTTAGGGGGGTTATAATTATTATACATTATATAGTTATTATTAGATCTGGGCAAAACATTGCCTGCGATTCTCATGCGGGTGATTCTCGCAAAATTAGACTTATGAGGTATCATGAAACATTTTGATAAAAAAAGTAAATGCAAAGTAAGAGTATCAAAATAATAAGCATACAGTTACAAACATCTCTTCATGTACTATTTTGCACATGATTTCAAATGACATCATACAAACCAATTTTGTTGTTTTTTTCCACATTTAAGGTAAACATTTTCATTACCGCAATGTATCCATAATTGGATTTGGGTTCTTTGACATGAAAATATTTATAATTAAAAAATCTAAAAAATAAATAGCTTCAGTGCATGTTAAACTATAAACATTTACAGTAAAGAAACATGTGCTATTTGGTGATTATTGTCACAATAATTAGGAATATAAATCCTCAGCAAGAATTTTCAATCATTGTTTAAGCCCTCAAGGAACTAACATTTCAAAAAAAAAAAAAATGTTGGAAGGGACATAATTGATTGTGACACTCAAGATGGCTGCCAGGTAAGCAGTTCTTATTTTTTCTCTCCAGATAAAAGTTGAAATTTTGTTTGTTATAGTACCTAGACAACTTTTTAGTTCTCATTACCTAAACATGAGTTTCTTAATGCATACATTTAATGTAAAATCATGTTGCGGTAATGATAATTTTTTATAATGATAATCTAAAAAATGTAAATAATTTGGTAACACTTTACAACAAGGTTCATTTATTAAAAATTAGTTAATACATTAACTAACATGAACTAACCATGACCAATACATTTGTTATTGTATTTGTTAATCTTTGTTAACGTTGGTTAATAGAAATAAGGCTATATCCACACGAAGCCGCTGCATTCCCTATCCGATCATTTTTTTTCCTTGCTCTAAAAAAATAATCCGTAAAGACGAAACCACTGAAACCGACTGAAAGCGGTGTAGTATATATGCTGGACCAGTATGGGGCGCTGTAATTCTGCCACAGATATACACTATACACGGAGAAGAAGACTTTGAGCATGCGCATAACCAACGTATGGTGTTGTCCATTATCGCTTGTTGCTCACCACAATTGCATAGAAGCAATAGATTTTGCTGTAATAAAGCTAGTAGGCTTTAGTAGCTTCTGTAGCATGAACACAATCACGTAGTCAGCCGTTATTGTTGTTGCTGTTACATGTGACGCTTCCGACACGTGATGTGATGACGTTTTCGCTTCACAAAATATACGGATTAGCTGTACAGACGAAACCGCAAGGATGTCGGTTTCAGATTTATCCACTTTAGGACCCGGTTTCAAAAAATAGCGGATTCAGTCTCCCAAAACGCCGGATCCGTGTGGATGAAACGCCAATACGATAACAAATTTATACGTATACAGTGATACGCGTCTCCGTGTGGACAGCCCCTAAAGCTGTTCGTTGTTAGTTCATGTTAGTTCACAGCACATTAACTAACGTTAACAAGATTTTAATAAAAAATGCTGAAATTAACATTAACAAATATTATTAAATGCTGTATAAGTGCAGTTCATGATAAGTTCATGTTAACTAATGTTGTTAATTAGTGTTTACTAATGAACCTTTTTGTAAAGTGTTACCAATAATTTTATAGGAAATATTTTTTTAAATATTCTAAAAATAATGGTTATAGTAAGTTCAGACCTTAATCTAATATGTGCAACAAAAAATGGGCTTCAAGGGCTTTTAAAAAATTCTGATGCTGGATACCTTCTAAATCTGGATTTCGTGAGAATCACGCATGTGTATTTCATCAGTAAAGCCGTCTCCATGATTGGTAGTAAATCGCCATCACCTGCTTTCAGATAGAGCGGCATTAATCGTGCACAATCGCCTCAGATAATGATGTACAGAGAAGTATTAAAGTTATTAATCCATGAGAACATTAATACAGCTTCTCATAGCACGCAAGAGCCAATGAGCTTTTGATATCACTGCTGTAAAGCAACGTGTCAACCTCTTCTTCAGGTGCAACAAACTTAAGATTTTATGTTTAGGTCGATGCTGAGAAATGGGATCAAGATCGCTGAATAAAGGGTTGAATTTGGATATGTTCCTCGTAATTTAATGAATTTTAGAGATGAATTTGGTTTCTGTAGAACAAAGAAAGACATTGGGGGCTGGCACGACATGAGTATTATTAAATAATGACATAATTGTTATTTTGGGGTGAACTATCTCCTTAAAAGAACAAAAAACAATAAAAATTAATTCAGTTCTGCATGCGCACTTGATATGACACAAATTGTCACATGTTGTTTAATTGAGCCGATGGGTTTCCAGCCCACATGTTTTTCTTTCTCTATTTCTTCAAGTCAGCGTCTCTATCAGTTGTGGCCGAGGCGGCGGATGCTGTTTTTATTGTACGATTATTAAAAATAGGCTGTAACAAGCACTGCCTTTAATCTGTTGTGTTTCACACACATGCACACACACACATACTCTGAGGCGACTTTTTAATTGGGTTTCCACAGAAGGTGCTGTCAGATTAACCACATGGAGAGAAAAAAGTCAGATTTTGACTGGTCACATTGCTGGCAGGGTATTTGATTGCTTCTGACAGAATATATTAAATAATTCTATTAAGAGATGATAAGAAGAAAGCAATATATAGACCAAGCCATGTCTAGGTAGCAGAGATCTCCTGGAAAGAAGGTACAGTAACTAAAGCACATTGTGTTGTTTTTAAATAGGATGCACTTTAAAATCAGGTGTTACAGTCACCTGGCAGATGGTTGCATCTAACACACTTGCAGTCTAAAGGTCTCAGATACGATGAAGCTGTTTTATTGGTATCTTGAGATAAATGCTGTCTAAATCAAACCTAAACCATTTCGCACACAAAGCTGGGGATAAATATAGAGCACCTTTAAATGTGAAAACCTGCACTTTGGAGGAACGTTTTAAAGGTACTCCTGGGTGGAAAGGGTGTTATTAAGATCTCTTTTTGTAAATGTTTTTTTTTTCCGAGGTTATACTGTATTGAAGTTTCAGCTTGCTACATTCGTTATTTTTGTGAAACAGTTGCTTGCTGTTTCCTTCCACAGGTCACTGTTGGGGAAGTTAAAGGCTCCATGAAATGGGTTGACAAATACAATTTAGTGTCCTGTGTGTTTTCTATTGAAACAGAAAGTTGGGGCAGGTCAGATATAAAGGTTTGATCTGTTTTTAAACAGGTTGTAGCATTTATTTCACATCTTACTGTGATAAGTCTGCTTTTGCTTGTCTGTGGTCGTGTTGAAAAGATATCCTCATTCTGGAGAGGATTTATTGAACAAGTAGATTTTTTTGTTTTTCCATTTTTCCAGAAGATATGTTTATTGTGTATCTACACTCTAAAAATGGCTGGGTTATTTTTGACCCATAATGGGTAAATATTGGACAGAACATATGCTGGTTAAAAATTACCCCGTGCTGAGTTAAAAATTACCCAATGTTGGGTTGTTGTTATGCAACCATGGGGTATAATAACCCAGCAGTTGGGTTAAAATAACCCAGCATTGGGTTAATTTTTAACCCAGCACGTGTTCTGTCCAATATTTACCCATTATGGGTAAAAAATAACCCAGTCATTTTTAGAGTGTATGTATTTTGTAACAATAATGTAAATAATTATTATAGTTCATTATTTTGGCTTAATTCGATTGTGTTATGTGGTGTGTTGACATAATGTAGATACGTTGTCCCTATTGAAAAGAATTAACTGGTTAAGCTGGGCAAGCTGGTTTTAGAGCGGTTTTGGGCAATTTTTAGCACTTTTTAGAGGGAGTTTTAGCACTTTTTAGCTGGCCAAGCTGGTCTCGGTTGGCTAGTCTTTATTGCCAGCCTTTTTTTAAGTTGCCCAGCAGCATTTTTTTGTGATTTTCACATTTCACAAAATGCCTTCAAGGAAAATTTTCTTCTAAAAATATATAAACATAAAAATATTTCAAATTAAAAAATAACATTTCCTCTGCTTTCAAACAAACAAAGGGGGAAAAAACATTTAATCATATCGATATTTTTTTCTGCTTATATACTCTTAAATATGGGAACTTTTCTTTAAAAATACACATTTTTTAAGCAAAAAGCTGAAATAATAGCATTTTTGTGAAGGAATTTTGTTCAAGATCAAATTCTGAATGATTATCAAAACATACACATAGTTTAAAATGAGTAAATAACGTTTTTGCTTCAGTTTTTTATAAATTGGGTAAGTGTCATCTAGTGGTTAATTGCGGCATTGCAGATGAACATAAAAATTCATCAGGAACATGTTTTCTCTTAATTGACAAGCTGGTGGGTCAGCTGGTTTTAGCTGGAGGGTAGACGGGTCACCCAGCCTGACCAGCTAAAAAATCCCTCGAAAACCAGCCAGTTTAACCAGCTAAAACCATGCTGGGAGCCCAGCTAAAACTACACTCTAAAAAATATTTAACCCAGGGCTGGGTAACTATACAGAACACATTTCTGGGTTAAAATGTTCCAAATAATGGGTTGTTTTAACCCAACTGCTGGGTTATTGTTAATCAACCATGTTGAAACAGCAGATTCCATTATTTGGGTCACTTTAACCCAGAAATGTGTTCTGTCTTATAGTTACACAGCCTAGGGTTGAAAACAACCCAATATTTTTTAGAGTTTAGCCAACCAGCTAAAACCAGCCAACCATTTTTGCCTAGTTTTACCTGGTATTTTCAGTATGGAGGGGAGCAATTCGACTGTTACAAAAATGGGGTAAACTTGGGCTGGAGCAAATACAATTTTGGACACTTCATTTAGTTTAAATTTCTTTTAAAATACCTTTTTTAAAGTTGGATTTTGTTTTGTATAATTTTTTTCTTTATTTGACACCATTGTTTTATATCGTAACCTTTCCCTTCATCCAATAAATAAGCCAATTTAAACAAACATTAATTGCGTAAAATAATTATCAGTTTTTGGGGTTACGCATAACAAGTAACGTGCATTACGTAATAATATTACTTTTTTGAAGTAACAAGTAAAGTAACGCATTACTTTATAAATGGTCACATTAATATTTTAGTTACTTTTTAAAAAAAGTAATGCGAGTTACTTTTCAGTTTAATTAATTCAATTTAAAAAAAAAATTCTGAATTAAACTGAATATATTAATGTAGAATTACGCACTCTGTGCAACTGAGCGGGAACAGTTTGAGTCAGAAACGGAGATGGCAGGCCAGAGCTTGACATTTTTGCGATAAAAACACACCTGCAAGGCCTGAAAGAGATCAAGCCTCAGCCAAGTAAGAAAAAGTAATGCAAAAGTAACTTAAAAAGTAATGTAAGCATTAATTTCCATGAAAAGTAACTTAGTAATGCAATTAGTTACTTTTTTGGGGAGTAACTTAATATTGTAATGCATTACTTTTAAAAGTAACTTTCAGCCAAGTTTCTAAAACATATATTATAAAACGGGCAGTTCTGGTTCTTCATTCTGACTGGTTGAAACGCGTTCTAAGCCGTGATAAAATACACCGGTAGCCCCACGGTTCAGACTGCATTACATAAGTATCACTGCGCCACTGTTGCTACATACTGATTTATGAAAATAAACACCACAGTCTTTATTTTTTTTCTACATTTGCACAATTATGGCTATATCCAGATAAATGTCAATAAATGTTGTTGAGTCAACTCGTCAAAAAAGAGAAAAAGGTTCCCTGAGGAGTTTCTACATTAAATTCATATTTTCGCTATCCACTAGATGGCGATCTTGCCCAACTTAAACACTAACGCATTTATTCGACACTAAAAACAGCGTGTAGGTTTTAATGGCTCTGAATCTGATCTCTTACAAAAGATATTCACAAAAATTGAATTATCTCCGCTTTAGCTGAAAAGTTGAGAGGTGATAAGAGAACAAATAATGATAGGATGAAAGTTTTTTTTTTATTTGAAAGTGGGTGTCTTTCATTTTATGTTTATTTAAAGAACAGTGTTTTACTGCAGCCATTATACTAAAACTGTCATGACTCGGGAAGTGAGACAGGACGCAAACGCAAGGTTCAAAATAAATAACATTTAATAATAAAAACACGAGGGCAGACATGATGAATGCAGGAACACAGGAATAGCAACACAGGAAACAGACAGTGTATCAATGACAATAATCCGGCAACCGGTGTGACAGAACAAATGCATATAAATACAAAGACAATTAAACAAATGACAGGTGGTGTATTGGCGTAGTGAGTCAATGAAAGTCCAGGTGAGACGGATCAGTGCAATACACAAAACATGTCACGGACTAGCCGTGACATAACCCCTCCCTTTACGAGTGGCTACCAGACACTCACATAAAAACAAAAACAAAAACAAAGTCTGGTAGCGAGAGTCCAAGGGGGGGTTGGAGGGCTTGGGGACCCTGGCGAAGCCGGCAGCCGCCGGGACGAAACCAGACTGTGGGCCGGACTGCGCCAGGAGAACCGGAGCGATCGCTCCGAGAACCGAGGCAGATGAATTACCCCCCTTCTGGGAATCGTCGACGATCAGATGCCCCCCGGAAGTCATCTCCCGTCCCCTCGCGGAAACGGAGACCCTCACTCGGTAGCCACCCCGGGGAAATGATCGGGCGTGGTCCGTTCCGAATCCCCCTATGAGCGGAACGGTGGTCCTCCGAGGGACCGTCGACGACTCCTCAACCGTTGGGGGACCGCCTGGGCCGATCCTCCTCCCACAGGCCCGCAGGAGCGAGCGATCGCTCACGGTGGTCCCCAAGAGACATCGGGGCTGATGGGGAATGAACCCCGATGTCACTACTCCCCCTCGACAAAACTCCTGGGGGAGCCGCCCTCCGTCCAGTTTGGCCGGATTATTCTGTCCTGACTCGGGAAGTGAGACAGGACGCAAATGCAAGGTTCAAAATAAATAACATTTAATAATAAAAACACGAGGGCAGACATGATGAATGCAGGAACACAGGAACAGCAACACAGGAAACAGACAGGGTATCGATGACAATAATCCGGCAACCGGTGTGACAGAACAAAGGCATATAAATACAAAGACAATTAAACAAATGACAGGTGTGGTGTATTGGCGTAGTGAGTCAATGAAAGTCCAGGTGAGACGGATCAGTGCAATACACAAAACATGTCACGGACTAGCCGTGACAAAAACTGGTTGGCAACTTAAAAAAAAAAAATGCTGACGAGGAAAGAGTTAAGCATGCTTCCAAGCACATTTGATCATCACTTCAACAGTTGCACGAAATAAATGTTAATGTATAAATTAGATACAAGTTGATTTAAGAAAATAAACACTACAGTCTTAAATCATATTTTCATTGTGTCTTTGCTGCGTCTGTGTTGGTTGGGAACGGCGCTCTGTTGCAGCTACACTTGATTCTGAGGAACTACTTTGTTTGGTGGAAGAGTAAAATGTGTACTATTACAATTACAACTTATTTGTGTTTTATTTTATGAAATCCTGCTATGCATATAGAGTAACCCTTTTATAAAAGCAATAAGCCCCGCAAAGCAGTGGGGTTACAGTGCATTTTATAACAGCTAATGGGGCTAAGGCTGTTATAAAATGAACTGGTAACCCACTGCTTCTTGGGGCATATTGCTTTAATACATGCTTGTCTGTATGCATCTAATTTGAACATGTGACTGTTCACATGTTTTATTTAAAACTGCTTGACCTCCAGGAAATATAAAGGTCTTCAATCAATAATTACACATATGTTTCACAACATCATGCATTTCTGCATTGTTTTCTGATTTTTTTTTTTAATTTATATTTATGTTTCAAAAGAGAAGATGCAGATCGACACCAGTAGAATATGTTTTTGTTTTTGTTTTTCTGCATTGTGTTATCATCAACGTTTCTAGGTTGTCGATGAATCTCAAGATGAATGATTTTATTTTTGAAACCAATTTGGGTCACAAATATGCTATCAGAACATTGATGAGTAGGATAGCAACAAATAATAACATGTCTTAGAGTATTGATCCCGTACCCACTTATGTGGATCGCAGTATAAAGCCGCAGCATGTGACGCAATACAAGCCTTTCTGAGTCACATTGTTTTGATATAGTAGCTGAATTTCATTTCTATTGATGTCCTCAAGAGACAACTGCACAACAACACACAAAGCATTTGTTGCCATCTGCGCTTCTCGTGTTTATGCGATTTGACAACCTAATTGCAAACTTAGCAAGTTCAGACTTGAACTCAAGGTTAGGTATGTGATTTAATACGCATTAAACAAGAGATCAAACCAAAACATATATGTATTTTGCTTGTCTGTAAATATATCTTTTATTAACATAATTCCACTTCACAACTTGCATCTTTGGCTGCGGATAAATAATGGCATTTCCTTTAAACCCAGCTCTATCAAGCAGTTTAACATTTCAAAGACCCTCTTAAAATGTCAGGTCGCCACACCGGCTCGGCTAAACGCTCTTTGTGGGAATGTTCTTTCAGTGGCATAACATTTTCTGACCTCGCTCCAATATTTTAGTCCATTTGTAAGTCCACAGTTGTCATGCCAATGAAGACAGCCAGTTCGTATGTCCTGTGACAGGTGGATTGCGAGTTTCTTCCTCCGCCATCCCGTCACGGATGATGCCTGAAAGGGAAAGCGGGTAGGCGAGACAAACAGAGAGAGATTTATTCCTGTACGCACCGGCAAACAGGGCCGGTTTGTGGGCTGGTCGGTTCAATAGACCTTTTCTGCTACATCTGCTCTGGATGAAGGGTACTTGTACTTGTTGCCATGGGGACAGTTTAGGATGTAACCCACTTTTTGTTCTCGTTTCCTGCGTGAAGGTAGTGCCTGCGTAATGCTTAAAAATGACACTGACTTTAAATGTGGGTCACTAAACGTGTGCTTGTTGTCCTTCAGAATAAATTTCTAGTCTACTGTAAGAATGCTTGTTACTGTTAGTGACGTCAAAGGCTCAGGAGATTAGTGTTAAAGGTAAACTAGGTAATATTGACACGCTCTGACTGTCTGTGACTAACAGTAACAATACTGTCTGTCTGTCTGTCTGTCTGACTTACTGTCTGTGTCTGTCTATCTGTCTGTCTGTCTGTCTGTCTGTGTCTGTCTGTCTGTCTGTCTGTCTGTCTGACTGACTGACTGTCTCTCTGTCTGTCTGTCTGTCTGCCTGTCTGGGTCTGTCTGCCTGCCTGCCTGCCTGCCTGTCTGTCTGTCTGTCTGTCTGTCTGTCTGTCTGTCTCTGTGTATGTCTGTCTAATGTATTTATCTACAGTATCTATCCATCCATTTATATTGTCTCTGTCTGTCTGTCTGATTATCTGTCTGTCTGTCTGTCTGTCTGTCTTTTTCTGTCTGTCTGCCTGCCTGCCTGCCTCCCTGTCTGTCTGTCTATAGTATTTATCTACAGTATCTATCCATCATTCTATATTGTCTCTCTCTGTCTGTCTGTCTGTATTCCTGTCTGTCTGATTGGCTGTCTGTCTCTGTGTCTGTCTGACTGCTTGCCTGTCTGTCTGTGTATATCTGTCTGTCTGCCTGTCTGTATCTATCTCTGTGTATTTATGTATGTATGTATGTATGTATGTCTGTCTTTCTGTCTGTGTGTCTGTCTGTCTATGTGTATGTCTGTCTGTCTATCTATCTACAATATCTGTCCTTCTATCTATATTTTCTCTCTCTGTCTGTCTGACGGCCTGTCTGTCTCAGTCTGTCTTTCTGTATCTGTCTATCTGTGTCTGTCTTTGTATGTCTATCTGCCTGTCTGTCTGTCTGCCCGCCTATGTCTGTCTGTCTGTCTGTCTGTCTATGTCTGTTTCTGTCTGTCTCTGTGTATGTCTGTCTATAGTATCTATCTACAGTATCTGTCCATCTATCTATATTTTCTCTCTCTGTCTGTCTGACGGCCTGTCTGTCTGTATCTGTCTATCTGTGTCTGTCTTTGTATGTCTTTCTGCATGTCTGTCTGTCTGCCCGCCTATGTCTGTCTGTCTGTCTATGTCTGTTTCTGTCTGTCTCTGTGTATGTCTGTCTATAGTATCTATCTACAGTATATGTCCATCTATCTATATTTTCTCTCTCTGTCTGTCTGAAGGCCTGTCTGTCTCTGTCTGTCTGTCTGTATCTGTCTATCTATCTGTGTCTATCTTTGTATGTCTTTCTGCATGTCTGCCCGCCTGTGTCTGTCTGTATGCCTACCTGTCTGTCTGTCTATCTGTCTATCTATCTACAGCATATATCCCTGTCTTTCTGTTTGCCTCTCTGTCTGTCTGTCTATCTGTCTTTCTGTCTGTCTGTCTGTCTGTGTCTTACTGTCTGTCTGTCTGTCTGTCTATCTATCTACAGCATATATCCCTGTCTTTCTGTTTGCCTCTCTGTCTGTCTGTCTATCTGTCTTTCTGTCTGTCTGTCTGTGTCTTACTGTCTGTCTGTCTGTCTGTCTGTCTATCTATCTACAGTATCTATCTACAGTATATATCAACATATCTATACTGGCTCTGTCTGTCTGATTAGTATATCTGTCTATCTATCTACAGTACAGTATCTATCCATCTATATGTACTGTATCTATCCATCTATCTATATTGTATATGTCTGCCTCTCTGTCTGTATGTTTGTCTATCTATCTACAGTATCTATTAATATATATATAATGTCTATGTCTGCCTGTCTGTGTCTGTCTATTTATCTATCTATACTATCTATCCATTATCCTATACTGTATCTATCCATCTATCTATACGGTATCTGTCTGTCTATCTGTCTATAGTATCTATCCATCTTTCTGTACTGTATCTATCCATCTGTATACTCTATACTGTATTTACATTAATGGATTTGTCAGACACTTTTATCCAAAGTGCATTCAATGCTATACATTTTTTACGAGTATGTGTGTTCCACGAGGATCAACCCTACAACATTTGCACTGTCAATGCTCTACCAGCTTCAGAAACACTTGACTTGATGTTAAATCATTACACTGTATTTTAGGAATGTTTTGTACTGTTTCATTGTATTTTAGTCACATGTTTTTTGTGAATACATTATAATGTGCTTTTTTATTACTTGTACGGCACATTGGTTAACCTTGATAGTGTTTAATGGTGCCATTAAAAAAAGTGCTATTGGCATTGACATATCTCTAAACATGTATGGACGTTTGTCATGGATGTTTAAAATAGCGCAAAGGCTCATTGACCTTTACTGTTCTCAATAAAAAAGGAATCATTCACCAAAAACGTAGTATGAAGGTCAACATGCCTTTCTGAAATCATTGAAATATTTTCAAACTGATCGCATCTAAATATTCAGGACGCTGTGACCCCCTTAATGCAGAACAGCCTTTAGTTATAGAGTTCAGACTCAGTGATGCATCTGCCTGCCGGTACATTTAGATTGAAATCAATCAGTGCACCTGTATAACTGTCTCTCATCTATCTTCAGCAGATGAGAGCCGGAGGTATCCGCAGACGCTCCATTGATGAGATTACAGCGAGCTGTGGGCACACCTGCAGTGGATTATAAGCATCATTCTCTACAGGTCACTCTCAAATAAGATGCAATTCCCATTAGGCAGGAACTTCTTGAAATGCATTTGATCTCATTTGACAGACCGGCAGTTCCTCACACCTGGACGCAAATGTTGCCGTTTTTGCATATGAGACCTGATCTTTTCCTTCAAATTGAATGCACCTTAGATGGAGTATTTAATTTGATGCAAATAAAAAGAAGCCTGTGAGGTTTTCAGCGCTTACAAATATACTGATATCGTAAAAGTATATATGAGCAATTCCAGCGTTATGGATGTGACATTTACAGTCAAAACTTGAAATATAATTTCTCACACAATGAATTTATTACCAATATATTGAACCATCTGTTTATATTTTCCCAAACCGTTGATGATAGAGTCAAGAGATGGCATCTCTTTTCTCTCAAAGTTGAGATAGACATATTTCCTGCGAATGGGCGTGGTTTCAATGCAGACACACCCCTAATGTTTGAAGTAAAACATATTTACTTTCCATTTTTAAATCATTTAAATTTGGCTAGGTGGTTAACACTTTTGTGTTGTAACAAACTGAGAAAACATTTCATTTCAGACTTTACACAGACTTTAAGACTTATAATCAGGGCTTTTATGTCTTCAGTTCTTCCCTAAGGGGGCGTGCACACCAAAGCTTAAACGCATGCGGCCAGCGCCTATTTTCAATTGTTTCCAATGGAAGCTCTGGGTTTTTCAAATAACCCAGCAGCTAGCGTTTCTTTTATCGTGCTGAAAAGCGGCGCTCTGCGGTTTTTCTGCGCTCGGCGCTAAGCGTCGAAAGTTGAAAGAGATTCAACTTTGAGAGAAAAGCTTTGCTCATCAATGTCAGTTCTCACACGGCCGTCCAATCACAGTGGAGGAGGGGCGGGACAAGTATCACATCAACCAACTGGCTCACAGCTCAAGTATCACAACTACCAAAGCGCTTGGCTGAAGAAACAGCTGGCAATAGGTGTCCTCTAGCGTTTTCAGCCACATTTAAAAGTTTTGGTGTGCACCCTCCTAAAGGTTGTGGTGGTCACAGCAGATGGGATGCAGGTGGTTGATTGGTTCCACCCGTGTGTTTTAAAAAGTGATTTTGTACCTTGTTATGAAGAAACATCTTTAGTCGTCCATATCTGTGTTTTAAGCTATTTTGGCCTTGCCATTATCACCAATTGTAAAATATCATGAACCAACAGTTGACATATATTGAGCCAAGCAACAGACTCATCTGCCCCGTAATCTTGCGAGACAAGGATAATAGATTTCTATTAATCCCGGCTGACATGCACAACTCGCTGTTACATAGTAATTATTTAGCTGGACTAGACATGATGTCTGCTAGAATTCAGTGGACATTAGTGTTGGGTGATATGCCCCATAGTGAGATCGTCCTATTGTCAGCCTGTGAGATCGCGGATACACGGTAGTATCGGGGGGTTGGCAATAGTTTTCTCATCTATTCATTTGTTCATTTTTTACTCATTTATGACAAGCCACTGGATTAGTGGACAAAAAAGAAGCTGATTTACTCTAAGGGCAGCTGGCAACACTGTCACGACCGCAACATTTTTAAACCTGATGCTATTAATCTGAGCTCCTCATTGATTTACAGATGCTTTGAAATTACTTGCATGCCAGGGACCGGGAATAGCACACTTGCTGGTTTTAAACCTCTGGACGCCTATCAACTACAGGTCTTCACGAGTCCACTTAGATCCGAAAACCCAACGTCTGACCCAAGGCCTCAGACACGGGTCGGGTATAATAATAGTGGCCTCGAGTAATTTAAAATGAATGTTTTGGCCAAACAAACCCAAGAAGACCCAAACTATCTCGCGTGTGTACATCGAGTCCTTTTCCAACCCTGTCATCTGTTGGCCATGAGCATTTGCGCATCGTGTGGCTGGCGGTAGGTTTATTTTCGTTGAGCCAGACCTGTCAATCAATTTTGAATGCACATTTTAGCGGTTACCTTAGTGTTGTCATCAGATAATAAATTAAAACAAATTTTGCAGTGGGAAAAATTGGTTGCGAGGCCACTGCGGTTTCTTTCTTTCTGTTTGGTGCGGACTGAACACACGTCTGTGCCGTTTACATTCGGGTACAGTGGGGTTAAATCAAATTGCCTCTAGGTCGGACTCGGTCTAATTTTCTTGTGTTTGTCTCGGATCAAAAATATATTTATGCACATTGGGATTGGGTAAAAAGTGATTCGGGACCTTTCGTGCCGGGTAATTTTTTTTTGTGCCCGAAAAGAGATCTAAACTACCAACCTCTCAAGTGAAAGGAAATTTCATTGCCGTGCCGCATTACAAGTTCAGGTGTGAGGAGAAGTTCGTGCCACGCGCATTACAAGCTCTTGCGCAAAAAAGGCCCACAAGCTCATTGGTTTTGCGGGAATGTTAATGTGAAACTACATGCCAACTATTGTCATAAAGCCCACTATGCCAATATGTCAAACTATTGTCGATAGTATCGTCTATTGGCACAGCCCTAGTGGACACAACAACAAAATACACTCCAAACGTGCACACCACAGAATAACATCGCTACCATTGAAAATTTTGAATGGATCTTGCAAGGCAGGCATGATTTTTGTTCATGTTTGGTCAAGGATTTGACTTAAGAGGTATTTGAGCAATATCTAGGCTATGATCAGGACTTTTATCTGTCTTACGAATGCCCTGTAAGCAGCGTGCCCTCAAATTTGTTTGAAAGAAATCTAGTTGGATTTAGTGGTGTAGTTCAGCATGCACTGTATGTTCCCAACATCGTATTTGCCCGTAACCTGATTTGTGCACTGTATTGTAATACGGCTTTGTCGTGGAAATGTCTGCTGAGAGCATAAATGTAAATGTTCAACAATCTGTTGAGAATAAGAAGCACTAACGTTTGCTTCCCGAACTGCCGCCGCTGCACATCCACTGGCATTTATTAGAACACTGTGTGATTTTTATTAAATGCTTAAGGGTGCTACATCGATGAATAAAACATAATAATGAGTTTCCCTTGGGAGATTATGTAAATGGAAACGTAATAAGTATAGAGTGCAGGGTTGAAATATTTGGCGTCTGTCACGAACAAGGTTTGCATAGAGGTTGTTGTTCGGAAAGACTATACGTGGCCTGATGCTGATAAACGATTCTCGCGCACGGTTTGATGATTAAATGCATTCCTCATGGCAGAAATTACAAGCGACCCACGAATTCATAACACATTTGTAAAAACATACATTGCTCTGATATAAGAAAGTAGTGTACGTTGCAGCTAAAGAGAAAAATGCTTAGTCAAATGAATGGATTTCTTGCTTTGGAATGATGAAGTGCACCAATGGTTCATTTCTTTTCTTGGCTAAGTGTGTCATCGGTTAATGTTGGATTGGAATAATTTGTCCCGGACCTGCAACAGAGGCGAGCGTAAGTCCCGAAATATACATGTGGAAGTTATTCGGTCTTCCCGGTAAGTGAGATTTGTTACCGCAACGATGCACGCTAAGTATGCTCAACGAATAGTGTGCTTTCTAGAAATTTTAGACTAGCTCACATGTATTGATATTTGAAGTGTATTTGCATGAAATATTGTTCAAATAAACTTTCCTAAAAGCATGAACGCACATACAATAGACCCGACTGTGCTCTTGTGTTCGATTATAAAGAAGTGCTTATTCTTATGCTACAAAGGAAGCACAGAAATGAAAACAAGTCGGACCTCATAATGAGCCTCCTATCGAGTCAGTTTTAATTAATTTCATTTCTTGCCGGGCGTAATCGCAATTATCAAAGGCTTTCAGTTCTCCTACCACGAGTACAATTACAGAGTCGTGGTCTAGTTGAAAAGAACGGACGGGTGTATGAAACACTATTGTGTGAGAGATCGCTGTAGGTTTAGCCCCTGGAAAGAACCAGGAATGAGAATAAAAGTACAATATAAAATATAAAAAGCATTCATTTTGGTGATCAGTGATCATGCATTTGACGAAATGCCTTTATATTCTTTATAAAACGTATGTTTGTTCATAAATCATCTATTCAATCTTTGTACTGTGCGTCTTTAAATAAAAGCCATCTAAACAGTCATGGCATTTCTAATAGATCCCTATATGGCCCATAATGCCATTTTAATTAACCTTTCCCTCCAGATCTCATGCACGGTTAATTATCCAGGTTGAAGCATCGGATCGTTTGGGACGTGAAATACGTTAACTCGCTCGACGGATGCGTGGTTAAGGCTTTGCACTTTTTTGTTTTATAGAGGTTCATGTAGGAAGGCGTACATCAAAAAAAGAAACGGAGAGGAGAAATGCATCACGAAGCCCGTTAGCCGAAGCTGTATTATGCATGGGGCTTCGCTAGGACTATGATAAAGTCTCTTGTTGAAAATTACTTTTGATAAAGGTCATATGGTTAAACACTTGCTGGATGCCGCGCATAGATTCAATTTGCCAGGGCTGCGGCGTCGCTCAAAAATGCTGCTTAGGTGGAGACCCAGCTATAAAGAGATACATGTAATCTTTTACCTTTCGTGTGTCCAGAAGGGAATTTGTTTTTTTTTCCTGAGTTACACATTAAATTCATGAACTTTTATGTCTGCAGCTCAGTTATGCTTTGAAACGGTGCGGATTACCAGCCCATTCTCATGAATTGAGTATAAATTGCATGCAGTTTGAAAGTCCAATTTTGTGTGCATATGATATGGGAGTCCTTCCTGTTCACTTTATACCATGCATCTTTTCGTGTCATGTTATGTATTTCTCTTTTTTGCCAGGATTTCGGTGCGTCTTCCGGAAGGCGTATTTGTTGACAACATACGCCATTCAGTTAAAAACATAAAACATACAATCGTAGTTTCATTCTTATCTTAAAATGTAATGGTTGCTTTTCTGTAATAATAATAATAATCATCTATGACGTATGCGTCGAAAATTACGACTTCCGGAAGGTGAACCCGAAATCCTGGCCAGGACTCGTCCGGGAAGAATGGCACGTATGGTCACCCTATCATTGTCGCTTGGGGTTAAAACAACTATTTGTTACATAAAATATCATCCTAACCCAAAATCCCACACTAACCCCAAACCTAAGCGACAATGGTTTAAAAATAGAAACCAATAGAAACCAATAGACAAAATAACAAGAAAAGATGCTTGGTATTAAGTGAACGGGAAGGACTGGTGTATCATATGAATGCAAAATGAGACTTTTGACGTATGTATTGCACAACTTTTCAAACAGCATGCTATTTATACCCAAGTCTTGAGAACGTGTTGGGATTGCACACTGATTTTTACCGGGGTCAGCTTTTTGTAAGTGCTGTACCTTAAGATATGGATCAATGTGAAATAAAAAAATAAAAAAACTAATTCATTTGCATGCAACAATTACAAAGAAAATGCATTGCATCATTAAATAGCATCGGAAGCTCTGTGTGTAGATTTCTGCCTATATTATATTTCAACCTGCCTTCATTTCAATATCCTGTAATCTCATTTGTCTGTCGTGCACATGTCCTCCATTGTCTGAACACACTGAGAAGGTATTTGGTCTCATTCAGGATTCAGTCCCTGAATAAATGCCATGGATCTTCATTTATCAGACCAAACAGCAGGCAGTTCTCTGAACTTTCTTCTACCTTAGCCATGATGGAGAGCCTATTTGTGTTGAAGTGCTTTAAATATTGAATGCCGGGCACTGCAGTGAGAGGGAGAAAGATTCATAATGTTCTGAATTGGGAAGCCAAGGGCCTTTTCTGATTTAAGAAAAAGTAATGCATGGCCCTTTTGGTCCCAAAGGAATCTCATTTAAACCGGTAGATGTTTCCAAACATGTATGGATTATGCATTGCATTTACATATTTGCATATGTATCGATCTATCCAGAGTTTTGTTTCAAGAGGGGATATGAATGTTTGTTTGCTGATGAAAGTGAACATTTCACCCAAATGTGTTATCATAAATCTAGAGGAACATCTCATTGAGGTCTGTAATGAGTGTTTGGGTGATAAATTATTTCTTTAATAAGGAAAAAGTTCAAGCTTTGATTAAGAAGGTGCGAAATCAAGGTTTCATTGAATTAAAGTGAAAATGCTTTAAATCTGCTTTTATGTTTGTGTCTGAATTGGACAGGCAAATTAATCTCTAAACCAATGGCTCCTGTTGATACCTTCAGAATAATAAATGATTCCTGTTACTTCGTATCTGTGGCTAATTCTGCAAACCCTACCGTGGTACGAGATGAGGTGCAAATCCAAAACCAGCACCAGAACTATATAACAAATACAGCTTCTTTAATGTAAGAAATGCAAAACAGCAATGCTTAAAAAATTATGCTGTGAAATCATCAGGCAATTGGCTTCTTATGAGTTTTTCCATTTGTTTATACAGTAGTATAGTAATTTGTCTTCTTTACTTAACATGCTAAATAAAGTCAGTCTGAGTTTGCAGCTTACATTTTAATTACCTTGCTTATAAAACCTTTTTTTTTGTTCATCTTTTTCTAGCTTAAACTCATTTCCTACTTGCAGACATAGCTTTGTAGACTATGCTTGTTGTTGGCTCCGTAAAGGTGCACTGTGTATATTTTTAGCAAGCGTGTCGCACAAGTCCTGAAAAGTGAAGCCAAAACGTCTCAATCGCCCCCCAGTGACTGGTCCTAGTATAGGTCGTAAACCTCGTCTCCCCCATGTTATTCAGTGGGACAATTTAATAACACTCCAATTATCTTTTTTCCGAAGCTGGTTTCTGTCATTTACTGTAGTTTTTATCACGCTGATGTAAATTCAAGTGTTTGTTTTTAAAATAAGTTCGTTTAGCTTCTGCGAGGGCGGGGCCTTGATTTCGCGGCTTTACTTCCTGCTCACTACTGCGCAGGACTGGTCACAAAATCGCTACTGCACAGACTCAAGAACCAAGATGTCAGCGCCGTATCGGGACACTGGCAGCTTCACTTTTCACGAATGGAGGAGAGCGAACGGGTGTCATCCATCTTTTTTACAATCTCTGATTTTTACCACACCTAGTGGTGAGATTGTGAATTGCAGCCAACAGCTCACCCATTCGAAACGCATAGAGAAGCAACGGTAGCCATCACAGGACAAACATGTCATCATCTGAGACAATGTAGTGACGAAACAAGCTCTATAAGGCAATTTGTCCCTTTAGGGCTACATGACGGCATGAAATGATGACTTATATGTATGGGGACCCAAGGTGTATGTAGATAAAAACGGTTCATTATGTGGTTATAAAAACAATGCAGTTTAATATGTAAGGTCTTTATACACCACTATTAACTCATTCACCGCCATTGACGAGTTATCTCGTCATTTATGAGTTCATATTTAACTAATAAATATGCCTTTCTGGACGAATTTCAAAGTGAAAGTGTAATACCGCTTTTATCCACCAGATGGCGAAACCGAATTTATCAAAAACGGAAGTTAAAAAGATTTAATGATTTATTTTAACTGCCTTTATGTTTGATAGTCATTCTGAGTCTGATCTCTAACATAAATTTCTTTACAAAAACACAATTTTTTAAGCTTTTTGCTCAAAATGTTGTATTTTTGAAGAGAAATATCCATATTTCAGTGGTTAAATTAAGTAGAAAAATAAATATATAATGAAACGTTTTTTCCCCACTTTGTTTGTTTGTTTGTTTGTTTATTGTTTGTTTGAAAGCAGAGGGTGTGTTCTTTAATTTTATATAATTTGTATGTTTATATATTTATAGAAAATAATTTTTCCTGCAAGGAATTTTGTGAAAATTTTGTGAAAATCACAAAAATGCAGGTGGGCAACTTTTCTCAAAAAGGCTGGCGGTGAATGAGTTAATATAGTTATGTATATTATATTGCATTTCTGCCAAGAGATCCTCCTAGAAGTTACACAATGCACCTTTACACCAAATGTGAAATGCTCTCTACAGTATTTGTCGCTTAGATAAAAGTGTCAGCTACATGAATCATTTTAAATATGTATGGCTAGCTGGGTTGATCTTCTGATTATTTTGTTGATAAATGTAAGCACAGTTGGGTGTACAATATGACAGGCGTTTCTGCTTTTGCTCAGGTGCCTTAGTTATTACATCAAAAATATCAAAACAACAGAAAACAAATCAAAAAGTGTCTGGATGCCTGGTCAGCCAAAAGCCATTATATGTCAACTAAATGTTCATAAAGTTTGGCAAAATCCAGGCTGGATATCACAGACGCCATCGCTTGGCTTTCATCAACACTGTGACACTGTTTTTGAAATGACTCTTTTTCGAACATGGCCTTGATCTTCACTTCATCCTTTAGTCTTTTTCATCTTTTTTTAGCTTTTCGTGTTTGTGAAGTTCCTGCTGTATTCAGCTGTTCTTTACTCTGGTCATTAGCCATGTACATTTCTAACAAGCAGGCAGAAATTTCACACGTTATACAATCCGACGGCTCAACGCTTGCTTTTAAACAGATTTTTATTTATGATTCAAATAAAAACAAATATATATTCAGACAACATTAACGTCTTATCCCAAGGTTATATCTTTTGGGAAATGATTTAGAAATTACTCTTTGTTTTTAAGACCATAGTACCATAGTAACTCGTGCTTCAGACAAAATACCCGCATCACAGCTATTGTTAATGCAATAAACTTTCACAACTGGGGAACAGGCCAACACTTTATTATTCCTAAAAAATGAATACACAGGAAACTATGGTGTTCATCTACAGTAGCTCAACTGGTAAAGCAATGTGTTGCAAAGGTTGTGGGCTTGAGTTGTTTAAGATATTGAATAAAGAGTGTTTTAGAGGCCTAAGAGCAGTGTTGGTCAAGTTACTTGGAAAAAGTAATTAGTTACTGATTACTGATTACTTCCCTATGAAAGTAATCCCGTTACTTTACTGATTACTAATTTTCAAAAGTAATTAGTTACTTTACTAGTTACTTTACTAATTACTTTTCAAAAACATGATGCACGACCTGAATATGCTACACAGTATAAAGCAACAGGGCCCGGTTGCATAAAGTACCTTAAGTGTAATGTTCCCTTAAATTTACCATTATGTTTCATTTAAACTTAAGGGTGTTGCAAAAAACCTTAAGCTTTTTCTGTTGCATCTCCATGGCAACAATAGTATTTTATAAACCTGGGTCGCTGTCGTGAAACATTTAACGATTACCCTTACCTAAGAGAACCATTTCAGGGATTATACTGTATGCAACACCTTTAAATTATTCTCTTACTGTGGGTTAGTGTCATACTTAAGGGAAAAACTTAAGGTGCTTTATGCAACCGGTCCAAGACCTTTCTGCCTAATTCTATTCTTTCTGCATCCATCATCTGAAATTGAATCAAATGAAACATTCTCTGTTTTAACCTCTCGACGCGCACTAATTCGTTTTTTTTTAAGCCTGCTAACATTAACAATGTTAATATCAACATTACTATACATCGTTTAAAAGGTCTACGGGTTTAGCATCAGAGTATGGTCTCTGTTTTGAGATACATATCATAGGCTAACGTTATATGCTATAGCATCATAAATGTAGTAAGTTATTTTGTTACAGAAGTCCAGATGACAACATGCAAAATATAAACGGGACTTCTTACCTTATAACGACCGCGAGTCGAATCCGGTCTGTTTCATCAAATGACAATTTTTGTCCACAAATGCGTATAATCCATGAAATATAGTAGTCTGTTGTTTATATCAGATTTCGCGTGAACGTGTATGAGATGGAGCCGCAGCGGTCACGTCAGCTTGTCCACAAATGCGTATAATCCATGAAATACAGATATATAGTCTGTTGTTTTAAGTTAAATCAGATTTCGCGTGACCGTGTATGAGATGGAGCCGCAGCGGTCATGTCAGCTGGGGGTTCAGGGATATTTTCAGTAAGTTTCACTTTCTTGTGCCGGCTTGCTAGGTGTTTGCTTAGATTTTAGGTGGAATCTTTCGCTGTAGATAAAAGTTTTATTCCCACGCAGAGTGTACAGCGGACGCTGATGTTTTTGTCACCGTTAACTGGGTTAAACTCAAAGTAATGTCGGTACTTCCAAGCATTGAACGCTGCATAGTCTTGTTCTCTTTCGCGCTCCATGTTGTCTTCTCACGTTCAACAATACACTGACTGACGGCGCGGCGCTCATACGTCATTGTCACTCGACTCGCGTCACGACACGAGAGAGTCTCACGAAACAAAATCAAGATTAAAATATAGCTGCAAGCAGCGATACCGGGGTCAAGCCAAACATGGCAAAAAATGATTCATACGTGATGACTGTCATGATTTAAGATCTAAGTTTGCATTAGTCTTAGAAAAAAAAGCAATTTTTTCATATCTTGAGACCACCAGGTGGCGCTGCGCCGAAACAACAGACGGCACCCCAGGTCATGACTGTGATGACACATACCAAATTTAGTGTAAATACAATAAAGCGATATGGAGATATAGCCTTAAATGACTTGACCACTAGGGGGCACTGACCAAACAATAAATTGTGACTCAGGTCTTGATTGTGATGACACCCACCAAATTTGGTGTTAATACGATAAAGAGATGAAGAGATATAGCTTCAAATCTTTTGACCACTAGGGGGTGCCGAAAAGTTTACAAGTCCTCCCAGAACATGTTGCTGATGAACCACACCAAGCTCCACAACAATACGCAATTGTGTCTCTGAAACACTTCAATTCAAAGAAAAAATTCAAAATGGCCGACACACAAAATGGCCGACCAAAAACCATTTGGTATCGTTTGACTCGGCATGCCTCACGAAATCTAAAAAGACTAGTCTCATAATTTTACATTCAAGTTTGCAGTAGTTATAAGCAAAAATAGACATATTTTATATCTCGTGACCAGTAGGGGGCAGTGTGACGAAATGGTGCATGCACCCTCAGGTCATCACTGTTATGACATATACCAAGTCTCATATTAATACGCAAAAGTTTTGCGAAGATACAGGCTCAAACACATTTTGGCGTGCTCGCCCTCGCATTCTTTGATGCGTTATACGACAACGGATAGGTCTACCGAAAAGCTTTTGATAACTTTTTGTCTGGAGTGACTCTAGATGATGCCTACCAAAATTCAAGCCAATCAAACAAGCGCTCTAGGAGGAGTTCGAAAAAGTAGGTATTCAATATAATTCAAAATGGCCGACAGGAAGTAGGTTTGACTCAGACATACTTGGTACAGTCGGACTCAGCATGAGCCAAGGAATCAATAGAGTGAAGTCTTATGTCATAGTGGCAATTTAATCAAATGATATAAAGATTTTAAACAATTTCTTTACATATCCTGACCACTAGGTGGCGCCGTCCTAAAGATTTATAGGTGCGCTCAGAACATGTCACTGATGAACCATGCCAAATTTCGTAGCGATACGCCATTCTGTTTGTGAAATACTGAACTTAATGAGAATATTCAAAATGGCCGACACCCAAAATGGCCGACCGAAAACCGTTTGGTATCGTTTGACTCGGCATGCCTCAAGGAATCTAACAAGACCACCTTCATGATTTTAGACTCAAGTTTGAAGTAGTTATAAGCGAAAATAGGCATTTTTCGAATCTCGTGACCACTAGGTGGCGCTGTGACGAAACGTTGCAGGCACCCTCAGGTCAAGACTGTAATGACATATACCAAGTTTCGTGTCGATACACCAAAGTGTTGCGAAGATACAGCCTCACGTCCGTTTTGGCGTGCTCGCCGCCGTATATGTTGTCAAGGTATACGAGAACGCATTGGTCTATCAAAAAGCTTTTGATAACTTTTTGTCTGGGGTGTCTCTAGATGCTAGATACCAAAGGACATGCAAATCGGACAAACGCTCTTGGAGGAGTTCGAAAAAGTAGGTTTTACGGAAAATTCAAAATGGCGGAAAGATGTGCATGACACAAATGACATCAATGTGTGCAATTGAATCATCATGAGCCAAGGATTCAGAGGAAACAAGAATTTAGTTTCTAGGTCTCACGGGTCAGAAGTTATGAGCATGAACATGAGTGGATTTTTGGACTGTTGGTGGCGCTAGAGGGTTTGAGTTAGACACACCAATGTTGCTATAGTAACTTCTAAGACTTTCCTCTACATGTGTGCCAAATTATATAACTTTCCTACGAACGGTTCTATGGGCTGCCATTGACTTCAATGGCGGAAGAACAAGGATGAATAATAATAATAAATATAGCTGCAAGCAGCGATACCGGGGTCAAGCCAAACATGGCAAAAAATTATTCATACGTGATGACTGTCATGATTTAAGATCTAAGTTTGCATTAGTTTTATGAAAAAAAGAGCAATTTTTTGTATCTTGAGACAACTAGGTGGCGCGGTGCAGAAACAATAGATGGTGCCTCAGGTCATGACTGTGATGACACATACCAAATTTAGTGTAAATACGATAAAGCAATACAGAGATATAGCCTTAAATGACTTGACCACTAGGGGGCACTAACCAAACAATAAATTGTGACTCAGGTCTTGATTGTGATGACACCCACCAAATTTGGTGTAAATACAATAAAGAGATGCAGAGATATAGCCTTAAATGACTTGACCACTAGGGGGCACTAACCAAACAATAAATTGTGACTCAGGTCTTGATTGTGATGACACCCACCAAATTTGGTGTAAATACGATAAAGCGATACGAAGATATAGCCTTAAATGACTTGACCACTAGGGGGCACTGACCAAAAAATAAATTGTGACTCAGGTCTTGATTGTGATGACACCCACCAAATTTGGTGTTAATATGATAAAGAGATGAAGAGATATAGCTTCAAATCTCTTGACCACTAGGGGGCACCGAAAAGTTTACAAGTCCTCCTAGAACATGTTGCTGATGAACCATACCAAGTTTCATAACAATACGCAATTGTGTTTCTGAAATACTTGAACTTAAAGAAAAATTCAAAATGGCCAACACACAAAATGGCCGACCAAAAACCATTTGGTATCGTTTGACTCGGCATGCCTCACGAAATCTAAAAAGACTAGTCTCATAATTTTACATTCAAGTTTGCAGTAGTTATAAGCAAAAATAGACATATTTTATATATCGTGACCAGTAGGGGGCAGTGTGACGAAATGGTGCATGCACCCTCAGGTCATCACTGTTATGACATATACCAAATCTCATATTAATACACAAAAGTTTTGCGAAGATACAGGCTCAAACACATTTTGGCGTGCTCGCCCTCGCATTCTTTGATGCGTTATACGACAACGGATAGGTCTACCGAAAAGCTTTTGATAACTTTTTGTCTAGAGTGTCTCTAGATGATGCCTACCAAAATTCAAGCCAATCAAACAATCGCTCTAGGAGGAGTTCGAAGAAGTAGGACTTCAATATAATTCAAAATGGCCGACAGGAAGTAGGTTTGACTCAGACATATTTGGTACAGTCAGACTGAGCATGAGCCAAGGAATCAATAGAGTGAAGTCTTATGTCATAGTGGCAATTTAATCAAATGAAATAAAGATTTTAAATAATTTATTTACATATCCTGACCACTAGGTGGCGCCGTCCTAAAGATTTATAGGTGGGCTCAGAACATGTCACTGATGAACCATGCCAAATTTCGTAGCAATACGCCATTCTGTTTGTGAAATACTGAACTTAATGAGAAAATTCAAAATGGCCGACACCCAAAATGGCCGACCGAAAACCGTTTGGTATCGTTTGACTCGGCATGCCTCAAGGAATCTAACAAGACCACCTTCATGATTTTAGACTCAAGTTTGAAGTAGTTATAAGCGAAAATAGGCATTTTTCGAATCTCGTTACCACTAGGTGGCGCTGTGACGAAACGTTGCAGGCACCCTCAGGTCATGACTGTAATGACATATACCAAGTTTCATGTCGATAGACCAAAGTGTTGCGAAGATACAGCCTCACGTCCATTTTGGCGTGCTCGCCGCCATATATGTTGTCAATTTATATGAGAACGCATTGGTCTATCAAAAAGCTTTTGATAACTTTTTGTCTGGGGTGTCTCTGGATGCTACATACCAAAGGACATGCAAATTGGACAAACGGTCTAGGAGGAGTTCGAAAAAGTAGGTTTTACGGAAAATTCAAAATGGCGGAAAGATGTGCATGACACAAATGACATCAATGTGTGCAATTGAATCATCATGAGCCAAGGATTCAGAGGAAACAAGAATTTAGTTTCTAGGACTCACGGGTCAGAAGTTGTGAGCATGAACATAAGTGGATTTTTGGACTGTTGGTGGCGCTAGAGGGTTTGAGTCAGACACACCAATGTTGCTATAGTAACTTCTGAGACTGTCCTCTACATGTGTGCCAAATTTCATAACTTTCCTATGTACGGTTCTAGGGGCTGCCATTGACTTCAATGGCGGAAGAGGAAACATAATAATAATAATAATAAATATAGCTGCAAGCAGCGATACCGGGGTCAAGCCGAACATGGCAAAAAATTAATCATACGTGATGACTGCCATGAACTGATGACACCCACCAAATTTGGTGTAAATACAATAAAGCAATACAGAGATATAGCCTCAAATGTCTTGACCACTAGGGGGCGCTGGCTAAAACAATAGATGGTGACTCGGAACATTACTGTAATAACACCCACCAAATTTGGTGTAAATACGATGAAGAGATGCAGAGATATAGCCTCAAATCTTTTTGACCACTAGGGTGCACCAAAAAGTTTACAAGTGCTTTCAGAACATGTTGCTGATGAACCATACCAAGTTTCATAACAATACGCAGTTGCGTTTATGAAATACTTGACTTAAAGAAAAAAATCTAAATGGCCGACACCCAAAATGGCCGACCGAAAAACATTTGGTATCGTTTGACTCGACATGTTTCAGGAAATCTAACAAAACCACTCTCATAATTTTACACACATGTTTGCAGTAGTTATAAGCAAAAATAGTCGATTTTAATATCTCGTGACCACTAGGGGGCGCTGTGACGAAACGATGTATGCACCCTTACGTCATCACTGTAATGACATATACCAAGTCTCATATCAATACGCAAAAGTTTTGCGAAGATACAGGCTCAAACACATTTTGGCGTGCTCGCCCTCGCATTCTTTGATGCGTTATATGACAACGAATAGGTCTACCGAAAAACTTTTGATAACTTTTTGTCTGGAGTGTCTCTAGATGATGCCTACCGAAAATCAAGCAAATCAAACGAGCGCTCTAGGAGGAGTTCGAAAAAGTAGGTGTTCAATATAATTCAAAATGGCCGACAGGAAGTAGGTTTGACTCAGACATATTTTGTACAGTCGGACTCAGCACGAGCCAAGGAATCAATAGAGTGAAGTCTCATGTCAGTGTGGCAATTTAATCAAATGATATAAAGATTTTAAACAATTTCTTTACATATCCTGACCACTAGCTGGCGCCGTTTTAAAGATTTATAGGTGCGCTCAGAACATGTCACTGATGAACCATGCCAAATTTCGTAGCAATACGACATTCTGTTTGTGAAATACTGAACTTAATGAGAAAATTCAAAATGGCCGACACCCAAAATGGCCGACCGAAAACCGTTTGTTATCGTTATACTCGGCTTGCCTCAAGGAATCTAACAAGACCACCTTCATGATTTTAGACTCTGGTTAAGTTTGAAGTAGTTATAAGCGAAAATATGCATTTTTTGAATCTCGTGACCACTAGGTGGCGCTGTGACAAAACGTTGCAGGCACCCTCAGGTCATGACTGTAATGACATATACCAAGTTTCGTCTCGATACACATAAGTTTTGCGAAGATACGGCCTCACTTCCATTTTGGCGTGCTCGCCGCCGTATATGTTGTCACGGTATATGAGAACACATTGGTCTATCAAAAAGCTTTTGATAACTTTTTGTCAGGGGTGTCTCTAGATGCTATATACCAAATGACATGCAAATCAGACAAACGCTCTAGGAGGAGTTTGAAAAAGTAGGTTTTATGGAAAATTCAAAATGGCGGAAAGATGTGCATGACAGAAATGACATCAATGTGTGCAAATGAATCATCATGAGCCAAGGATTCAGAGGGAACAAGAATTTAGTTTCTAGGACTCACGGGTCAGAAGTTATGAGCATGAACATAAGTGCATTTTTGGACTGTTGGTGGCGCTAGAGGGTTTGAGTTAGACACACCTATGTTGCTATAGTAACTTCTGAGACTGTCCTCTACATGTGTGCCAAATTACATAACTTTCCTACGTACGGTTCTATGGGCTGCCATTGACTTCAATGGCGGAAGAACTAGGATGAATAATAATAAGAAAACTAACAGATACAATAGGTGTCTACGCCACTTCGTGGCTTGACCCCTAATAACTAATAATAATAATAAGAAAACTAACAAATACAATAGGGTTCTACGCCCCTTCGGGGCTTGACCCCTAATAAGAAAACTAACAATAACAATAGGGTTCTACGCCCCTTCGGGGCTTGACCCCTAAAAATAACGCAGTAACGCAGCCTGCTAATGGGAAAGTAACAGTAATCTAATTACTGGTTTTGCAATTGTAATCCCTTACTTTACTCGTTACTTGAAAAAAGTAATCGGATTACAGTAACGCGTTACTTCTAACGCGTTACTGCCCATCACTGCCTAAGAGTACATTTCTTCATCTTGGGGTGGTTTCCCAGACAAGGATTAGCTTAAGCCAGGCCTAGACCTGAGTTTAATGGGAAAATTTAACTACTTTTAACAAACATACCTTACTAAAAACATTGCTTATGTGCATTTTGAGGCAAAACAGAGGGCATTGATGTATTTTAAGATATGTCAGTGCAAGTTTTCTTCAGTTTGGACACCTCTTACATTTATTTTAGTCTAGGACTAGTCTAATCCCTGTCCGGGAAACCGCCCCCTTATATTTTTATTTTTCGATTTCTGAGTTGGGTGTGCAAGTAACCATTAAAATCCAACCTTATATTATTTACAGCGGGGTTAGTTGTCACACAGTGTTACAATGAAGCCTCAGGTATCTAATGATAATGAAATGAAAACAATGTAAATACTATTCACCAAAATGATACGTGTTAATACAATATTAGGGGAAATAACTCACTATTATGATTTTTTGTCTTAATTGTGCAGCACTTAAAAAAATTATTTATATGCATTGATGCATATAATGCAAGGATGGTTAGATGAATGATCATGAATGGATGAATGTGTGGATATATATCTATTATAGGCAGATATATAAACAATATCCACCTTTAGTATATAGACAGAATTTAATTGAATTATTTGTGTTTAAACAAAATTTTCTAGCAGGTGTTACAACAAACCCTCTGTTTGTGCAACCCAATATCACGAAATTATGTACCTATAGGCACGTATGGACCAAAGTGAAAATGTCACGTTTCGCCGCGTTTGAACTTGAGCATGTCACGCTTTTCTGGTTGTGTCACTGTCACGTATTGGTTACTCAACTTTTTTGTCCTAATTTCTTACCATTGTCACTTAGAGTTAAATTTACATAAAATGACATCCCTACCCAAACCCAACTTTAACCCCAACGTCAGGCTACATTTGGTTAAAGTTTAGAAAATATAAAATAATAATAACAATACTAAAAGTGACGTACTAACTAAAGCACCAAATCTAACCCTAAACCGAAGCGACAATGGTTTGAAAATAGGACAAAAAATTTGAGTAACCAATACGTGACAGTGACACAAACAGAAAAGCTTGACATGCTCACGTTCAAATGCGGCAAAACGTGACATTTTCACGTTGGTCCATATGTGCCTATAGGTACATAATTTCTTGATATAGGGTTGGTTTGTTACAATGAACCCCACCTATGGGGTAAGTTGTAATGTTTGCACTTCTATCACTTTTGGTGTTATTGTACGATAACGGTAGGTCCCACAAACAAACTTTAAGTGTTCATTTGTAGTAGAGGTGTGTGTTGATTGTGTAAAAAAATATTAATCGAACTTAAATATTTTTTGAATGATCAAAAAACGTTACTTTGTACCCCGCTCTCCCCTAATGTGTAGCTCCAATTTCTATTTGGATAAAAGCATCTGGGAAATGCATAAATATAAACTTTAATTAATATATATATATATATATATATATATATATATATATATATATATATATATATATATATATATATATATATATATATATATATATATATATATATATATATATATATATATATAATTTTTTGCATGAAGAAATTTAACCATAATATTTTTTACGGACTGTAACATGATTTAGGGTTGAAATAAAACCCAGGCTTTTTCTTAAAGGGCACAAATTATGCAAAATCCACTTTTACAAGGTGTTTGGACAAATGCATGTGTGTTGGCAGTGTGTGCACACAAACACCATACAATGAAAAAAATCCGCAAACTACTTATTTTTTTCAGATCTATTTTTAATGGAAATCGCTCATTGTTGGGAAGGGAGTGAGGGCAGTAGCTCATTTGCATATAGAGGTACACACATGCGTTTTTACTCCCACCCAAATAGGGACATTTTGGACATGTTATTGCAAATAATTTGTGGTCTTTAAGCTGAAACTTCACAGACACATTCTAGGCACACCTGAAACTTATATTACATCTTTTAAAATGGGCATAATATGTGCGCTTTAAGAGCTTGTAAAATTCAAAAACCTTTTTTGACCATGTTTTATCGAAGCCCTGATTCAAAACTTTGTCTTACACAACATCGTAAGCACATGTGGTGCTCTTCACCCATCCGTCTGTATATCTGAGAAACGGTTTGTAAAAGCTATAAGTGTACCAGCATGTTGTTCCTCAAACCACTGAATGTTTGTCCACAGAGACTGCCATGCGTCTTGGTATTTTTGTTATTTTTGAATGATTCTTTTATTACTCGTATCTGATGGATCTGGCTGTAGATTTTTACACTAATGCACACTGCTTTATACTCTCCAAGGCCTGAATTCCTCAGATGAGATAAATTGCGGCTGGATAAGTTAGATGGATCGTACTGTTCCTCCTCCACAGAGATGGTGAGGTCACGTTGACCTTCTCAGCCTCGACCGTTTCTTCTGTCCTTTATCGCTTCTCGCTCTCTTATTATATACATTATGGCTTCAGACATCAGAGTAAATGCCCTGTTCTCATGGGAACGGAGGAAAGAACAGGTTGTTGATGTGTCTGTTTGCACTTTCTCATAGTTAGTCATCATACGAAGTGATGAATTGTATTACTTATCATGTTATATTTCATAGCAACCACTTATGTGTTGCATCATGTGATGTTTAAATCAGACAGACATTTCTGCTTAGACAGTACATTTGCTTCATGTTTGCTTCATGTTTTATGCTGCAGGGTAGTAACAAAGTAAATCTTTGTTTTAATCTGTAGAGCATGCATAGTTTTACAGCGGGGGGATGAGCATATAGGGGATATTTGAAATATTTTGCATGCACGCACACACGCACATATATTTAATCTAAATAAATAATAAAAGCTATATTAAATCTAAATTTACTGAATCTAATACTGAGCAAAGACATAAGTGAGTAAATAAAAAAATAAGTAAATAAAGAAAATAAAGTATTTTGTAAAAGCATTAAGATGTTTTGCATTTGTTATTTGTTTATGATAATTAAGCACATCTACTCAAATTACACTATGGTAATTATCATTATCATTATGTTTCTGGACCTTTTATTTTATAGTTCTTATTTTTCTCTGTGGTGATTCTCATTAGATTCGCATTACTGTAATACAGTAACACAAAGGTTTGTGATGATCTATCATTACTATACAATCTTAATGGTTCCAAACATTGTCTTTGTTTTATAATACAAACCATAATATATGCTTACAAACAGATTAGCCAAAATCAAGACCTCCTAATGTTTCAATGCGATTGTATCTTAGTTGTATATGTACATTCAGAAATTCACTTGTTTAATGATATCATATAATAATTACCTAAACAGCATGCTATTATTTATTTAAAGTTATGTAATTAAGTTATATTTATTAGTCCAGTATCTCCACAATATTATCATCTCAGTACAGAAAACACAGATTAGCACAGACTGTTTTCTCCAGAACAGATGTCAAATGACAACACATGACATTTCTAAATTTACCTTCGGCTTTTCCCTGAACTGTGATGTCATGAAAGCAGAATACATTACTGTATACACACACACACGCACGCACACACACACACACGCACACATGCACACATGCACACGCATGCACACACATGTACAGTATATGTGCTGTCAGGGCCTCATTAAACTCAACTAAAATTCAAGTTCAATATATATTAAAGCAAAAGTTATTTGTTTGTTCAGCTGTTGTGTATTAAAGGTTTACATTGTTATTTTTTTTTTTTTGGTAGCAACAATATCAATAAAACCTAAATATAACTATACCTTTCCCACCTTTGAGAGTCTACAAGTACAATTACCAAGTGGTTTCTTCCTTGCATTGCTTTGATGTTCAGACATGTAATGTTTGCTGTTATTTATTTATGGAAACCTTGTGTTATCTTGTACTTTTTCTATTTAATACACAAATTCAGCCGTGGGCTGGTGAGAGTTTATTTTCCAGTTATTTATTCCTAGATGGTAATAGTCTAGCTGTGTAATGTTGTTTTTTAAATTTTATTGTTAAAAGATTTACAGTATAGTGGTAGATTTTTGTGTGACAGCCACATACTGTATATATGTGTATATGTATAAAAGTGTATATGTATATATACATATGGCAGACGCTTTTATCCAAAGCGACTTACAGTGAATTACAAGGCATGCAGTATAGGTTTTAACAGTATGTGTGATCCCTGGGTTTGAACCCATGACCTTTTGCGCTGCAAACGCGACGCTGTACCACTGAGCTACACAGGAACACAACTTGTCCCTCATATAGTGTGATCGCATTGCCATGTTTATATTTTTCCCATGCAATAACTTGGACACGTCAAATTATTTTTATAGCATTTGAGGTATGCACAGGACTATAAATATATAAAATTAAATAACTGAAATAATCTATTGTCTCACCAATATATTAAAAAAGCTGTAACTGTATCCTTCCTCTCTATCGCCATCTCTGTTTGAAACATGTAATTGCAGGTTACTTCACATTATTTTTAGGTGAATTAAAGGCACACTCATTTAAATACTTTAACTGTTATGTAACTTTGATATATGTAAACCCAGTATAAAAGTTTATTGTATATTATACTTTTAATAAAATATTCAAAAACACTAGCACAGCGTAATATATTTGATGCCATTGTGTACATACATTATCTCAAAAGTTCCCAAGGATCTGTAAATAAAGAGAAATTCCTATTTTAAATACTGTCTCTCGTGTAATTGTCACTCTTTTAGTGACTTAATATCCGTGCTATCCTCAGTTTCTGGTTTTAACTATGGCAACATGAATGTACAAATGCAAGAATTGGAAGCTATACGGCATCTGTTGTGCCTTGCAACTAATTCATTATGATAGCAAAAAATAAAACATCTTCCTGTGTAGCTCAGTGGTAGAGCATTGCGTTAAAAGCACAAAGGTCATGGGTTCGGATCTTGTAATGCACTGTAAGTCGCTTTGGATAAAAGGGTCTGCCAAATGCATAAATGTAAATAATGTGATCAAACGTACAGGTACTAAAACATTCATTCATTACCTCATCCATGAACATGATTGGCGGATTCTATACGCATCTGAATGATGAAAACAACATCTCGCATCGCTCCACTTGTAACGTCATTAAACTTCACCTTTGTTATTGTGTAATAGCGACCACTAATGGTGAAAATCTACATATTACACCTTAAATACACATTTTTCATTGCTCTGCATCTTGAATGGTGCTCATATCCAAAAATAAAAAATAGTTAAAATTAATTAATTGCTCGTTGCATTTTATACACTCATGACTAATTATGTTAATTGCCTTCAAGATGTAATTATAACACATTCAGATGATATTGTTCAAAAGAATAATTGGCTCTCTTTGTGTTAAACCTTCCAGATGGACTGGATACAGCTCTTGGTAATTGTTTATTTCATGTGAGACTGGCTATAGTATGTAAATCTGATATCTGGTACTGTTCTGATTAAAAAAAAGTGCTTTTTTGAGGACATGTGAACCTCTTCAAGCTTTACATTAAATGATCAGACAGCGTAGCGTTGTTTCACAACTCAACAACGTTCGTGAAGTTTTCACGGCTTAAGCAAAAGCAAAAAAAAATGTTCATGCACTGCCATCAGATTAATTAGCCAGCCTACAATCTTCTATGTGAAAAACAGCTCTTGATCTTTTCCCACTCATCCATGAACAATTTTGTACTTTAGTGTCCAATTTCTGTCAGTATCTACTGTAGCTTCTGCTTTAGATTGTGTGAAACTTCATTTGAGCCCACCAGACATACATAAAATACACCTGAACATCATTTAGAATCAGTATTGATCTGGGGAGATGTGCTGTGAACTTCATAATGTCAAGGCTTCTCTTAGAGTACACTTGGCGCTGGTAAAGTCTTGTAAACTAGTGGGCCTTAAATGGTTCAGCATCCGGACATCAAGTGGTGACGTGGGATGGTACCAAAATGCTTATAGTGCAGACAAATTTCGATAATATTTCTACTTATTATTATGTTTATCATAATCAACAGTTCATTTGATTGTTGTTGTTGCCAGTAACTAAACATAACAAACAATAATATCATTACTTGCACGAATGATTATATATTACATTAATACATAATACAGTCTGTGTGATGCCTTTTTTTTGTAATTTCATGTTTTTATTTATTTATTTTTTTTAGTATGATGAAACCAACCTGTCCATCTGCCCAGTTTGGCTGCATCTACCTGGTGACACATGCATTTGTGCCAAATTACTGTAAATATTTTTTTGGCTACAAAGATGTTGAAGTCAGCAAAAAAAATGGCCTGGTGTTTAGTTCCTGTTTTATTTTTGTAATATATATATATATGTAAGCAATAAGATATGAGAGACTGTACTGTATATTGTGGAATTAATCAGCTTCGCGTTGTGCCTAACAACACCATTCAGCTGTGACTTATTCACGATTCAGCACTAGCCTTAACCTTATTGCTGTTATAAAACATTTACCACACAATACAAATATTAAAGCAAAAAAATATGCATGAGCACAACTTTAACACAGAATCTTTGGGTACAGCGGTCATAGCTGTGGGTTATCATAAATTAAACACAACTTTTAACAGAATCAAGGACTTGAACAAATCATTTTATAAATAGATGCAGACAAGATTAAAGATGGATATGAAGGGCTCTATCATACACCCGGCGCAATGCAGCGCAATGCGCGACACAAGTGTCTTTTGGTAGTTTCAACCCTGCGCAATTATCATTTTCACGTTTAGTGCCACGTTGTTTAAATAGCAAATGCATTTGCGACCACTTTTGCACCCATGGGCGTTCTGGTCTGAAAACGAGGTGTGTTCAGGTGCATTGTTGGCGCGTTGCTATTCTGTGGCAACTTAAATAGACTACACCATTGACCAACAAAAACCTGCTCTAAAGTCTAAAGTCAATGGCACAATAGTGTTTTTGTTATTTAAAGAGCACAGTATATTATGCGCCTATAAACGGGACGACAACGCGGGTTTGCTTATCACATACATGAATGCGCAGCAGCACAAAAACGCTTTTAAATATGAAAGATTAAAGGATTGAATGTAAAATGTTATTATTGAGTCTCTTGGACATAAATGAGGACCGATTATGAGATGTTAGAAGCCGTAAAGAGTTGCTTCACCTGCAGCCTGGTAAGTAAATAAATGCTTTGCATTAAACAAATGCATCTATTTTTAAATGTTTTTTTTTAAATGCTACCCTACAGATTTATTGTATATGATGACACTGTACCTGTGGATATGGTGAGATGAGAAACATTTTAAGTAATGCTTTAAAAAAAAACATGGCGCTGTCCAGTGCTGAAACGCTTCGGCTCTCTGCACGTTTGTAAATTCTTTATCTCTTGTTTGTATTTTTAGAGTGTTTCAGCAAATGGAATGATTTTTGGTGACAAATCTTATATTTACACATATTTTAAGAAAATGCTTTGAAATTTTTCAACAACTTAACAATATACCCTGGGCAAATTTACTACCCTTACGTGTTGTTAGCGGCCAAAAAAGGCCACTAAATTACACTGCTGTAAAAATTTATCGGATGAATTCTTTTTTTTTACACTTTTTTTGCATAAATCTGCCAACCAACCCCAGAACTGATCAAAACTACCAAATGTTTGCAAAAACTCCATGATTTTAACTCTTTCATTGCCAAGTTTATAAGTAGTGTCACTGATTTGGGAAAAAAAAATACACACAAAATGAC
This sequence comes from Misgurnus anguillicaudatus, assembly GCF_027580225.2. Classification (NCBI taxonomy): domain Eukaryota; kingdom Metazoa; phylum Chordata; class Actinopteri; order Cypriniformes; family Cobitidae; genus Misgurnus; species Misgurnus anguillicaudatus. Next base: position 46,010,339 of record NC_073339.2, read on the forward strand.
CGATTCCCAATACAAAAAGTGAATGTGGACTGGATTTTCTTTTACCTTTTTTACAGTCTTGGGCATGTCAAAGATTGGTAAAAACATTGGCTTTGATGCATTTTTAGTTTTTGTGCAGCATCAGATTAAATTTTTTTCTCCCTCATTTATTGTTTGTGGCCATTTTTTCCCCATTGACTTCCATTATAACAATATTTTTTAAAAGCAGAGCCACGACACCCTACTACCATGCATTCTTGATTCTTTGTGATTGTACCTTTTGCAAAGAGGTAAAATTTGTCATTTTTACTGTTGATCACCATGTGGCACCATTAATCCTTTAGTAGCCTGTGCAAAAAAACAGAGCTTAAATTCTGGATTGTACATTGAGTTATATGGAGTATAACAGCATATTAGAGAGAGAGAGAGAGAGAGAGAGAGAGAGAGAGAGTGTGTGTGTATGTGTGTGTGTGTGTGTGTGTGTGTGTGTGTGTGTGTGTGTGTGTGTGTGTGTGTGTGTGTCTGTGTGTGTGTGTGTGTGTGTGTGTGTGTGTGTGTGTGTGTGCGTGCGCGCGTGCATGTGCGTCTGTGTGAAAAAATCTTTAAAAAAAAATCTTCTCTGCATCAGATTTATGAACAACATTTATTATGAACCAAAATGCAAAAACAACTTCAAATAAACTGAACAATGAAGCAAGAGTAGAAGATCGATGGAGAACTAAACAATCAAACTAATTTTTAGTGTGTATATGTGTACGTGTGTGTGTTCAGTCTTTTCAGCAGGACTTGCAGCATATTACTTGGTGCTCTCTGCAAGTGTGTCTACCACAACGAATACAAGTGCTGACTGTTCTTTTTTTTTGTTCTGTACACCACTTGCATGTTCCCCTCTTCACTCCTGAGCTGCTGGTGCCTGCTGGTGTCTGTGGATTTGTGTCTAGAGGGACAGCTACAGGAGACTAAATCCCTCTCACCAGTGCAGCACTAACTGGTGCGCGAGGGAGGTGCTCTCTCCTCAATACTAACACTAACCCTACACACACACACACACACACACACACACACACACACACACACACACACACACACACACACACACACACTCCAACACACACACACACACGCACACACACACACACACACACACACACACACAAAATGGTGTTATAGTCCATATAACTCAATGTACAAACCAGAAATTAAGTGATTTTGTGTTTTTTTTTTCCTCAAATCAGTGGCATCACTCATGAGCTTGGCAATTAAAGAGTTAAAATCATGAAATTTTTGGGAGCATTTGGTAGTTTTGATCGGTGCTGGGGTTGATTAACAGATTTATGCAAAATATTAATCTGATAAATTTTTACAGCCATTTGATTTAGCGGCCATTTTTGGCTGCTGACAACACGAAGGGGTAGTGAATTTGAACAAGGCACAAGGGTTAAAAGCCTGCTATTTGTACTTCTACGACTGAAAGAAAATGTCTTTTAAAGGTTTTAATCCAAAAACAATCAAATTTCAATAAAATTGAAAACAACACAATTTTAACATTATTCTTAAACTGGTGATCTTCTTCCTCCGCTTAGTTTTTCAGTTTACAAAGTCCGTCATCTAAATAGGGATTAGACATAGCGCCAGCGCAACTGGGTTTTAAAGGGGATGAGAGATGAGACTTTCATTGGTTTATTGTACGTTACGCCCAAAACACACCCATTACTCATTAGGAAAATAGGAACAAACCTTTTCGACCGTGCGCTCGGCGCACAAACCTTGTCGTTAAATGTGCAAAAGTGGCATCGGACACGCCCATTTAGACCGTGCGCTTTAGAAAATGAGCTTAGATCTTTAAAATAGGGCCTGAAGAGTGATTCTTTTACTACTTAGATGTTTTTATTTATTTATTATTTGAGAAAAATAGTAATCATGTGTTTTTTATTTTAATGTCTTAAAGAGCACCTATTGTCCGATTCATGATTTTACATTTCCTTGGGTGTGTAAGTGTGTATTATTACATGTTAACGATATGCAAAAGGTAAAAATCCCAAAGTAATCAATGAAGCGAGTTATCGTTTCCAACTTAAGTCTCTTTTTTTGGACTACAACAAACTCACGGATTCTAGGCAACAGTGTACCTTCTCGGCCTGTTGATGTGGACACGACGGTCATTATCATAACTCATCCCGCTTTGACTCAGAGCCTGTAAGTAGTCTATGTTTTCATATTTAAAGAATTACTACTGACTAAACCATGATTCAAACGCAAGTTTTGAGCAGTGCAGAGTAGCACCTGTTTATCGTTTGATCGATCAACTTGGTCATCTTCATTTTCTGGATCAGATTCGGCTCTTATTGAAAAGGTAGTAAAGACGATATTAACTCCTGTCAGTATTGCATTGTGACCAAATCTTTCAAACATGGTAAAGATCGTCACATTTCCGGAGGTATTCAGGCCAATCACAACGTACAGATTAGCTGGCCAATCGTAGAACACTGTGCTTTTCAAAACAATGAGCTTTGCACAAAATCAACACGTTTCAGGGAGGCAAGGCATAGAAGAGCAAAAATAATATACGTTATGTGGAAAATAATGCGTCATGCACACATAGTATTACACCAAATACACAAAATAATGTTTTTAACAATGTAATAAGTGCTCTTTAAACTGTGTCTAAATTTGCTATGCCAGAGATCTCAAAGGTTTTTCATTTAATACTTTAGTAAGCAAATGAACTACAATATTCACATGCATTTTATAGATTTATGCTTTTTACGATTGACTCAATTGTGTAAATTTTTTATTGCTCGCTAAAGATTATTTTTTTAAATTCCGTACTGAATCATAGTTAGGAACTTCATTAAGTCTCCTGAGCTATGAAAGGCAGCCGTCCGAGCAATAAATGTTCCAATGGATTATGTCATTAACCTCGCACCTTTTGGCAAATGGCAGACTCGTAATTGACTTCAAATATAGGTTTGTGCCATATTAAAGTGGCTTTTTGGATAATTGAGTGTCGGGTATTATAGACAGATATGGTGAGATATGGAGGACTCAGACCATATGTTTAAACATGACCTTCATCTGACATTAAAATCCGGCTTAATGATGGAATTGACGTCATGGGACACAGCTTGTGCCCTTGAATTGAACTAATATAGAGTCTACTCTTTCACCATTTGTAAGTGAGGGGTCTTCATATTCTCCCACTGTGTGTGACCTGGTAATTTACCTCTCTTGCTTCTTACGTGCCTGTGGATACGAAGGCAAGTGTTGTCTGAGTTTTCTCATTGGGCTGATCTTGAACATTGATCTTTCATTCTTTTAAAGTTCATTGAAATTTGATCAGGCTTAGCATTAAGCCATCTTCCATTGTCAACACTAAAACATCACCCTTGTGAGGTTGTGGTGCTGTAAAGGTGACCTTTTCTGGATTAGCATCCTTTTGATAAAGGTACACTTGGAAACAAATATTGTATGCATAATGCAATATCCAATATGCAGGCTTTTTAGTAATGCAACGCCGCCCCGCCCTTGATGACAGTGTAATAGACAACATAAACATGTTTTATAGTCTATAAATTATAAATATGAGCAACTGTAATGTAGGAGATCTCTGATAGAAGCACATGGACATCTAAAGAGGTGAAAGAGAGGTCAAGAGAACCGTAATTGTCCATTGTTATTGATTCTGTCGGTTTAGATTGCATGGAAAATACTAATACTGTAAGGGAGGCTGATCTCAGATCAGGGACATATAACGTGGCCAAATGTAAGATGCTAACAAATGCGTTACAAAGACTGTGAGCTATGTAGTACTGAATTGCGGAGTTACACCAATAAACAGTTTTTTCACATTTGTGTTATTATTTGGGTGGGGCTAAAATTGTGGCTCGATGATGCACTGGAGCCACCAAGCATGGCCCCGCCCCTAACACAACCACAAACATCCATTTGAAAGTTAAGATAGATACGACAGCTTTCCCGCAAGTGGGCGTGGTCTTAGCACTGAGAGCGGACACGCCCCCAGCATTTGAAAGCAGAGAATCAAAAACTTTTTTACAACTTATTTTATTTACTTGGTTATTATTAAATTCAAATTTAGTTGTATGTTTAATATAACATTTTTCTATGGTGTGACAAACTGAGAACACATTTAATATCATACCTTACACAGACTTTAACTAAGTGTTATAAAGTGTCAAACATTTTCTCATGAGTGTTGGATATTTGGCTCTGGTTCCACTTTCAGTGAAATTCAAAGCATTGTTTGGTTTTATTGTTCACAAAGTCTTAGCTATTCAATCTTCATAATTTTTTTGGCTTCAGTCTCATTTGTATCTATATCTACTGTATTCGAAGACATTTTAGTATAGACATCTGAGACAAAGTTAATTCTTTCCCCACCATTGACTAATTATCTCGTCAATTAAGAGAAAATGCTTCCCTGCCAATGACAAATTTTTACGGCAATCCATATTTCCGCTAATATCCACTAGGGGGCTCTTTTACAAAAAAGGTATAAAACACCGAAGCACCCATTGATTAAAAAACAATAAAAACTTTAAATAGTTTGATTATCATTCTGAATCTGATCTCAAAAGTCCTTTACAAAAATGCAATTACCGGCCCATATTTATCTCAATCTGTCCATATTTGAGAGGTGATAAAAAGAGAACAAATCAAGATAGGATGTTTTTTGTTTTTTTTGAAAAAATTGTTTTGAAAGCAGATGACCTGTTCTTTCATTTGATATATTGTATGTTTATATATTTAAAGAAGAAAATGTTCTGCATTTTTGAAAGGGTGCACCAAACAAGGTTATAAAGCAAGACATTAAATAAATTGCCAAAAGAGTCTCCCTGCCTTATTCACTCAAGGTCTCTTATATTTAGCCTTCGTTGACCTGTCTGTATAATCTCCCGCTGCGAGTTCCTCAGTCAAGTATGAAATAAGGCTGAAAAACATGTCTGGTTTACATTGCCTTCATCTACATATAAATTGGAAGCATGTATATTCGAGTCATAAATGCAAAGTTCAGGTCGGTTCAAAAGTAGTTGTCAACTCATCAGGGAGTGAAACACGGCTGATTGGAAAGCAAGATTTTTGAAACAGCTTTGATATATACACGATTCGGCAGTAAGTTGTATAATCAGTGGTTCTGGTTGATTACTTACTAGTCAAGATAAATTACTTTTGGTTGCCCATTAGCGAAAGGTTTAAGGGCAATGCATGTTGAACAGTATATGTTGCGTAATACTAATAAATGTGCATGTTGCATAAAAATAATAAATGACTGTGGGTGTATGGAAATGCATTATTTTATAGCATGGCTTTTGTCAGGATTGCGTTCGTAAAACTTTTCAAGCTCAACTTTTGGACGATCTCAATTTAGCCCAACTATTTGAAAATCTAGAATTTGAGTGTGCAAAAAAAAAAAAAAAAATATTGAGAAAATCACGTTTAAAGTTCTTAGCAACACATATATGTAATATATCTATTTTTTTGTGATTTTCGCAAAAGTTTCATACAATATATTTAAAATGAGAAAAAAAGAGAAATCTATAATGGATAATAGCGGAATTACAGATTACCGTAAAAACTCGTCAGGGAGTCATCAGTTTTTCTTTATTGACGAGATAACTCATCAATGGTGGGAAAAGAGTTTAAAAAGTTGCCTGCCAGCATTTTTTGTGAACAGACCCTCTGCTTAAAAAATAAACAAACAAAACGGAGAAAGTTTCATTTTATCTTCATTTGTTCTGTTTTTATTACCTCTCAAATACGGCTAGGTTTCTAAAAAAATAACATTTTTGAGGAAAAAGCTGAAGTAATTGCATTTTTGTAGAGAACTTTTGTTAGAGATCAGATTCAGAATGAAGATCAATACATACACGGAGTTTACAATGTTGTAGAATTAGCTGATGCTTCAGTTTTTTATAAGTTGGGTAAGAGCGCCACCTAGTGGGTAATAGCGAAATCATAGATTACCGTAAAAACTCGTCAGGAAAGTGTCATTGGCAGAAAAACCTTTTCTCTCAATTGATAAGATAACTTGTCAATGGCGGGGAAAGAGTTCATATCCTAATATATATAAATATATATATATATATTGCTATGTCTTTAACTTTTTCCCCGCCAGGGTTTTTTTTAAAAAGTTAACAGCCAGCGCAAAATTTTTTCATGATTTTCACAAATGTTTAATGCCTTCCAGAAAATGTTCTTCTTTAAATATATAAACAAACAATTATCGTAATTTGCAGGGAAGCATTTTCTCTTAATTGACGAGATATCTCATCAATGGCGGGGAAAGATTTAAATAAACCCGTGCGAATTATGACCGATTTTGTGGTCCAGGATCACATCTACTGTATGTTTTTGTGCTTAACCCTCTGGGGTCCGACCATTTTGGGACACTCTCAGAGGTTCTGACATGCTCTTACATTTGGTCTTTTTTCAGTTGCTTTAAAACATAATAATGGCAAGTGTCTCATACCACTGCGTTCAGCACAAACTGGGCTAAAATATTATATGAGCTACATGTATGTACATGTTTGTATTTTTGAGAGAAAAAGTTTTATGCGTGGTTTTTAAAAAAGCAAAAATTTTAAGTCACTGATATAAGTTCACAAAACCCATACTAAACATGTTTTAACAAGACCTTCCTAAACAGAATCTAGTAGTCTAGAGTTTTTTCTTTAAAATGATGTGAAAATCATCCTGCCTTCTGATTCACATAAACCAAAATATTGATTTAGAAATTGTAAGACACTTTTTGTTTAGAGTGGCCGTATGCGAGAAGGATTGATTGACAGCTAGCAAACAAAGGCTCGCATAATGAGCTGCATAATAATGAGGCAGGAGGGAACTACAGTAAAGAATGTGAGGACAAATGTACATGTTTGTTTGAGGTTTATTAAGAAGTTAACAATATAATCAAAATAGAAATGAAGGTCAGTAGGACATTTTCAATTTATTTGGAAATGAACCCTATTAAAAAACTTAACTTGTATAAGAAACTGATAAACAACAGAGCTGTAAACTTCATGTGGCTCATGTTACCATACAACTTTATGTCCAAAAAGTTTTAATATGTTTTTCCACTTCATAGTTTTGTACTGATGAGAGGGATGCAGACCTCTAAGAGAGTTATGAACAGCTGTCAGCACAAATTGTCCACAGAAATACCCTTACATACATAACTGATGGGTAAATGATATAGCACTACATTCAGATAAACTATCATAAACTAAATTAGTATCTCAGATAAACATCTGCAATGATTAGTTATATAAAAAGCTGTTTTCAGATGACTGTTTTCAGATGCCCATCCCCTTATCGTCTCGCGTTTCTGTAAGCGAGTATGAACTTTAAAAACACATCGCAAATGGATGTGCGCGAGCTCGCGTCTCCGTGTAAACAACGTGGCGGAGCTCATAATAAAACGGTGTCGCGTGTAAAGCGCAATGCATGGAATGCGTTGCATGTAAACAATATCATATTACAGCAGATCCCCCAGTGCAGTATTACTCAAAGTTGCCATGAAGGATACGAAAGTGAATAACTGCGTCTAACACTGTACACAGCATGTATCAATGTATGAAATCCGCCATTACGTGATCACGCGCGTTTGTAAATAAGCATGTAAACAAGCATGTAAACATGGAATCATATTACAGCACACGCTTAAAAGATACAACAGTGCAGCATTACTCAAAGTTGCCATAAAGGATACGGAAGTGAATAACTCTGTCTAACACTAGCATGTATCAATGAAATCCGCCATTACGTGAAATCACGCGCCCTCGTTTGTAAACAATGCGAAAGTTTTTAAATCCGAAGCGTGCAGTCTGCTAAGGTTGCTTATGTAGGTTGAACTGCACAAGCCATAACATATTACATGATAGCAAATATAAATGAAGACAAATGACTTACAGTTTCTTCAGGAATATATCCATTGCGTCTTCCATCGTTCTTCTTCTTAGGTAACGTTAAAGATAAACGCTTCTCTTCCTCAATGTCCAGACATAAATGAAGATATTCCTCACGTGAGTGTATAACGTTTATAATCCAAACATGCGGTAAAGTCTTTAAATCTGATAAAACTTTACGCTTTGTTTATTATTGTTAAAACTGCTCGTCTCTTCATTACCATGTCAACAGCCTGAGGGCGTGACCAAATTAGAGATAATGAGCTCAGCCAGGAAAAACGGTACTCTTTTTACTTCAATGCAGATTATATAAACAGGAAATATTTGTTTTTGATTATAATTAGCTTGTTTAAAAGTAGACATTTCAGGCTTTCTTTGGATACGTGTATTATGTTTGTGTGACGAGTATTCGCGGAGTTTCAACTGATTTTTGTAACAGCTGGCGGAGACAGAAATGTCTGAATGCGCACCCTGTTTTTTTTCTTTATTTGACAAAAACACAAAGATCTCTTGTTATTGTGAATGTACACTAATTAAAGAGGACCCTTCAGAGTTTCAAATGATGTCAAACACGTAAGTGTTTGATTATTCATGATGGAGTATTTTAAGTTGATTCTGCTATGATAAGGAGAAAACACGTCAAAACGCGTCCCCGCGTTTTTGGACCCCTGGGGGTTAACATCTGATCATACAGTGTAAGAAAATGCAGCATGAGGTTGGTACAACACTCAAAAAATGTCTGGGTTATTTTTGACCCATAATGGGTAAATATTGGACAGAACACCAGCTGGGTTAAAAATTTACCCAATGCTGGGTTGTTTTAACCCAGCTGCTGGGTTATTATACCCCATGGTTGCATAACAACAACCCAACATTGGGTCATTTTTAATCCAGCACGGGGTCATTTTTAACCCAGCAGGTGTTCTGTCCAATATTTACCCATTATGGGTCAAAAATAACCCAGACATTTTTAGAGTGAACTTGGTAAGTCAATTCAACCTACTATTTTAAGTTTTGACTTGTGAAAAGTTTACATAACTTATAAATAGGGCTGGGAAAAGATTAATCATGATTAATTGCATACAAAATAAAAGTGTTTTTTGGCAAAATACTGTATATGAGTGTGTGCTGTATATGAGTATGTACATATAAATACACACACATTCATGTAAGTAATGTGTATGTATATTTATTTATATTTTTATATATTCTATAATATATATAAATAAATTAAAAATTATATAAATAAAAAAATCTGACATGAATATATGTATGAGTGTGTGGTTAAATATACACAATAATTACACACAGTACACATATATTATGCAAAAAAATAACTTTTATTTTGTATGTGATTAATCGCTATTAATCTTTTCCTAGCCCTACTTATAACATCAAGTTAATATTGTTTACCTTCATTGTGTAAGTTAAAGTAACAAAAATATATGTTGATTTGACAAAAAATGCATATTTTTAGCATGTTTTTACAGGTACAGTGATCGTTCAGCAAATATTTCAGGTTATTGTTTCGTGCCCTTGCAAGGAAGTATAGCTCTTTACAGAATCTGGCCATTTTAATTAAACAAGTAAATTTACTCACATAAAAAGTCTTGATTTGACTTTCCATTTGCTTGTTAGTTTCAATGTCACCTCTGTTAAACAGAGACGTACTCTGACCTAAACCTGACCTGACCAAAAGTGAGCGCTTTCCAATTAAAGTTCAATAAAATATGCATGTTTGGTCTGCAAACTGCATTTGTCACTGATCTACATGGTGGACATAACTATACGGTTATTTCTATACTACTGCTATACGTACAGCATAGACTTGCTTCCTAACACTCTCAGCTGACACTCCTGTAGCAAGCTTTGGTCCGCATCATGTCTTTCTCTTTGAAAGGAGTGGTGAAATCTTGGCAGGCAAGTGGAACTAATACTTTTATCTAGCGTTGTTTGTTTCTGCTACAGCGGTTAAGTCGATATCGCTGTGAAGTACCTGCAAGGCTCAGTAGACGTTGAGTGGAATTCAGACCAGGCTTTGATCGCAACACTTCCACGTTCTTGGGTTCTTGCCTCTTTTCTTTGGCACACAACTCAATCTGCAATATGCGGTACGCGAGGGGACAACCCATCCAGGTTTGTTTTTCTATACCTCTCTTGGTTTCCTTCATGGTGTGCACTTGATGATGGGAACCAGGCTTTTATCCAAGGGACCAAGCGCCTAGACATGGCACCATATCCAATCTTTTCTCTGAGAGGGGGGCTTTATGGACTCTTCAAGGGGATCCAAGGCTTCTCTTTCTTTGTGCTCTTCTTAAGAAAGCTATTTCTATACTCGCTTTTTATAGCACCTGCTGGATTTAGTAAGTCTCTAGCACACTTTCACTACAGTCTGAATCACTGTGCTTTTTTAATGCATTATGCAACAATACATGCAATGGAAAAATCTGCACATCTTTGTCACATGACAACATTGACTATTTCATTCAGCAAGAAGCTTCCAGTTTTCATCTTATCAATATTTATTATGGAAAAATACCAGCCTGATCTCACGAGAATTCTTACGTATTTTACGAGTTGGCTAATTCGTATAAATTTGTGTGAAGTGAATTGTGCGGAAACATTCAATTATCGTAAAAAACCCAATAGTGAAACCCCACACCTACGTTTTGGCTTGTGAAAACTTGGCATAACCTAAAAATCAAGTTGAAATAGTTTAACTTCATTTTATAAGTTAAAGTAACATAAAAATATATGTTGATTGTTGACTTTGAAAAATGGTGCATATTTTTTTACAGTGCAATGTCAGGAGGCAAAAGCAAATCGTACAAAATGTGCAAATGTGGCCGTACGCATGAATATGAATTAGCCACCTCGTAAAATGTGTACGAATTGCCATGAGATACTGATGAAAATGCTTACTGTTTCATGTGTTTTGATTTTAAAAAAGCTATACAAAAAGCTATCATGAACTAAAACAAATCCAGCATATATAATTTTATGTTACTTAAACTTAACAAATTAAGTAAAAAAATTTTTTACTTGTTTTACTAAGTTTTGTAATTTTTTTTGTCAAAACTCAAATTAGTCGGTTGAATTGACATTTTTTCATATTTATTTATTTAATTTCAGTTATAATTTTTTATTGTTCGTTCATGTTAGTTCATTAAACATTATTAAATGTTAACAGATTAGATTTTTTTTAAATGATGTATAAATATAGAAATGTTTGTATTGTTCATTATTAATTCATGTTACCTTAACAAATGGAGCTGTAAAAAACTCGATTAATTAAAAAAAATATATGTAACAGTATCTAATATACAAAAAACAAATATTTGGCATTTCCGTTTGGTGACGCTGATGTGCAAGAAATGATAGAAAGCAGTTTTCAGAAAAAAGAAATCTTGCATCTGGTGCTACACTGTATTTCAAGAAATGAGTTAAAATCACATATCATTAGTTTTGGTTTGGCCCATTAGTGATGTACAGAAGAGATTGGTTTAATGCGACAGGATCTCTTACTTCTGTTATCATTCCTCTCGCTGTATTGTTGACGCTGTCTCAGCTCTCGGTCTGTATACCTTCCATCAGATTGCCCTGCAGGATTAACAAAGTTTATTAAAGAGAATTTAATATTAACTTTCAATCTTTGCACTGCGCGTCTCCCATTCTGGCTCTCCCCCGTGCCTCTTTGTAAAGGTCAAGCACTGATGGATTATTATAAATTACTCTCTCTCATAATGGGTGTACCGCAGTAATGCAGAAATTGATATTACAATCGAAAGAGTGCACGTCGCCTCTCAAAAAGCACATTAATCATCAGTAATCATCCAAGAGGTTTCCCTCTCCGAAGGCAAAGGCATACAGTACAAAAGTAAATGCCGATACAGCCGTCATTTTACAGTCACATTCCAGTCTTTTCAATGAGCATCTCTGTCTCCTAAATGGGATCACATAAAACCGTAGTCATTTTTGTCTTTTGAAAATCTTTATTAGCCTGAAATGATAACATTTATTTAACCCGACGCTGTTATTGAGCAAAATGAGTGTGCCAAATGTACAAATCCCATCGGTACATAAATAAGCCTAATCAAGTGCTTATTTCCATTGCATTTTTATATTTTTTGCTTTTACTTTGCTTTTTGTTCTTGTAGCTTTATTGGTAAAGCATTGTGTTGGCAGGTCAAAGGTCATGGGTTCGATCCCATGAAACACATAGGCTGCGTCCGAAATATCAAACTGGGATGGTTTTATACATTGACCCTTAAAAATAGCATGTACTATATAGTATGAATATGGATAGTATGAATGAATTCGGATGTACTACATCCGCTATATTGATACATCACGTGACAGACGTCATCATAACAACAAGTTAGTCGTTAGTGACGTTAAACTAGCGCAGTTTAACCACTAGGGACAGCTGTTTAATATATGTATTTGCATTTGAATAGAGCCACTTTATCGCTTTTGGACATTTTTGAATAAAACAACGCCTCTACTTCTTCTTCATTGGATAACTCCTCTCTCTGGGGCTCACAGGATAGCAAAGGGTCCATCGAACACTTCGGGATCTTGCTGGAAGTAGTAGGTCATCATGGTACTTTTTGCCTACTGCTACGCCTATTATATAGTCTGGAAGTAGGAGGTTTCACATGCAACCATAGTTTGAATGCACTGTAAGTCGCTTTGAATAAAATATGCCAAATACATATAAAAGCAGTACTACATTAACTCTGATGTACACCACAGCCACCGTTAAAACAAGCTTGACTTCCAGAAATACTTCCACAGAAAATCTGGGTGGTCGCTTAAGTGCTTTACCTTATGTAGGACAAGCCCGCAAGATCAAATAAGTGTTCCTGCATCACTGTGAGCTAAAAGGAAGATCAACAAAGCGAATATTAAATGTTGCCGGCCCACCGCACAACTTCAGATCAAACCGTCAGCGGTACATTCGCTACCTGCAGCTCATAAGGGCACACTATAGCAGTTTCCAACCAGTTCTTACTTTGTAATATCTAATTCACGTGTGTTATCTCAAAGCACCCTCATGCTTGAAGAGGTTTGAGGCTGTCCTCTGGGGGAATGGAGGCCGTGACAGACAGCGGCTGCTGACACACTGTATTATACAGTAAAAGTCTTGGGCTCTACTGCTGTAGTCTGCAGATCCTGAGCTCATGCTTTTGCACCAAATAAAAAGAAATTAAAGCAGAAGTTGTAAGCCTGCACTCTCTGTGTCTGCAGTCCCCTTGAGGATCCAGGTGCAAATGTAGTATCAGTGTACAAGATTTGTTTTAGACATCTCTCACATTCTTTCACTTTTCTCAGTACTTGAAAGACATGTCCTGGTATTCTTTGATGTTTTTTCTGCTCGGAGTCAAGCAGCAAGGAGAAGAAAAGCAAGATGGATGCCCTTAAGGTAGATAATGAATGTGAATATGACCAAACCTTGTAGGATCAAGCCTAGGTCATATTTCACCACAAAATCAAAGGAAATACAAATAGACACACTTGGGGTCAGATTTACTAAACGGGGCAAATTAGTGCGAGAGCGCAATTCCAAAAAGCGCAAATGGGAGTGGTAATATCTGCAGGTTATTTACTAAACAGGAGCAAAATAAATAACACAGATGCAAAAGCTGATCTCCATAAAGACCCACACAATCTACTAAGAGCAGCGCAATTTAGTTCAGGGTCGCAAAAAAGCAGAGCTGATGATCCTCAGGTGCAGGTGATCTACTTACGCCTGATGCGCTTGAGTTCAGCACCACAGACATCTCAGCTGGAAATTCAAAGTGTGAAATCTCACCTAAAAAAGCCAAAGTACATGGAGAAGAAGTTGAAGACAAAAAATGAAGGTTTTCAAAAAGTTTTGAAACACTTGGTTTTCTGTGACTTTCCTAGTGACCCCTAGTGATGCCTCTTCTATCAGCAACAATTGTAGCCATTTTTTGTTGTTTATCTCTTTTCCTGCCATTGATGAGTTGACTTTGCAATTAAGAGAAAATGCTTCCCTGCCAATGACAAGATTTTACAGCAATTTATCAGAAAAACTATCTTCTTAAAATAAACATAAAATATCAAATGAAAGAACAGACCATCCGCTTTCCAACAACAACAACAAAAAAAATGTTTCATCCTACCTTCATTTGTTCTCTTATCAGTTATCGCCTCTCAAATTTTCAAAAGCGGAGATAATTCCATTTTTGTGAAGAACTTTTGTAAGATATCAGATTCAGAGCCATCAAAACTCACACGTTACGCTAAATCCACCACAACGCTGTTGTGTTGAGTAAATGCGTCAGTGTTTAAGTTGGGTAAGATTGCCATCTAGTGGACAATAGCGGAAATATCCATTTAAGACAAAACAACCCAGAGAACGTTTTCTCTTTATTGACGAAATGACTTAACAATATCTATGACATTTATCTGGATATCGCCATAATTGTGCAAATGTAGAAAAATTTAAATACGATTAAAGAGTGTGGTGTTTATTTTCATAAATCAGTACGCAGCAACAGTGGCGCAGTGATACTTGTGATGCGGTCTGAACCGTGGGTTTACCGGGGTATTTTATCACGGCTTAGAACGCGTTTCAACCAATCAGAATGAACAGGCACGTGCAGAGGGGGGGGCGGTGGGTGCCCAAGCACCTGCCCCTTTACCCCTGGATGACCAAAGTGCCCTTTTTGTCATTTGGCCTTTTTTTTTGTATTTAAATGCCCTTTTGTGAAGGCCTGCCCAATTTAACTATTAGTAAAATTAATAAAAAATAATTTAGACGCAAATAAAATTAGTCACATGATGACGTATTGACCTTTCATTGGACAATCTCTTTAGGGACGATCACTAGCTAGCTCACAGCGCTAACAGCGCCCACACGTGCACGACACGGTGCGCAGTAGAGGGAGGATCCCCCTCGAGCATTGAACCGAAGCGATGCTTGTTATATTGTTATTATTTTACAAGAACAACGTGAGGAGAGCATGCACAGCTTTTGTTTATTGCTGTCTGTGTGTATTAACATCTCTAGAACGTTAGATGTAAACAGGGCTCTCAAGTCTCACGCGTTCGGCGGGAGATACACGCATTTCAGCCAGTTTACTCGCCACACCTTGAATTTCTCACGCTGAAAAGAAAACATTCTTCCCATATAAAAACAATGGATGAAGCAAAGGCAGGGACGTTCTCTACCGGGAGTTCATACAGGTAGCTGTCTCGAGTTTTTAGGTGTGCTCAACTTCACGCAGCAATGCAAGAACCGAAACGCACATGACATCAAAGTACCGCGAGAAATATTCGGGAAATCATACGGAGGAGTTTGATTTCAAATTGCTGTTCTAATGTCATCCACCTGTCACGCGGAGGTTGTTGGAAGAGCAAGATCCGATGAATACGGTAAAAAACTCGTTTAATTTTTGTATCATATTGAATTTACGATTCCTGGACTCGCCTTTGATAAAAGACAATGTGAGCTGATGTTGGGTAATATAGTAGGGGTGTAACGGTACGTGTATTCGAACCGGACCGTTTCGGTTCAGGGCTTTCGGCACGGTGCACACGTGCACCGAAAGGCCGAATGCATTTTGTGTGCGCCTGTGCGGAACATAATACGTGCGTTTCCGCACGAACATATTAAGTGGCGGACGTCTCCTCGTTCAGTGCAAGTCTTCTGTCAAACATATAACATAATTCGGCCGGCAGAAAGATTTTTATTTACTTAGTTGTATATCCGTTTGATTATTGATGTAAACGTTTACGTGTCGTATCTAAAAGCGCATGTTAAACGCGTGTCAACGCGCTGCTTTGTTCTTTCAAAAGTGAGTGAGAGGTTGCGCGTCTTTCGTTGCTACGCATTCATGAGACGCGCTTTCTGTGACAGCGAGACTAAGGAATGCGTGATCAGATTTTTCATCTGCATATCACGTCAATCATATCATTGTCACAATGCGATCAGCTGGTCGGGACACGAAAGAGCTGTAACCCGGGCTTACTCAGCTGTTACTCAGCTGCGGAGGGGTTCGTTAGTAAAGTCACAGGCAGCTTACATTGACAACACAAGCAAAGAATAGGAGAAACGTGCAAAAGATCAAAGATGGCTATGCATGCAACTAACTAATCTCAAAATGAGTGTATAATAAGTATATCATCATGTTGCTTGTTATGCAGTTACACATAGAGCAGTAATATTATTTTTAATTTTATACAGAGATGGTACATAGCCAATTCAATACTGTGAGGTAAACAATCCAAAATAAATCAAAACAGAACATTTTTGGTGGCAAAAATGTAGGCTAATTGTTCATAAATGTATTCAGGAATTGAATTTGTTAGTTCAAGGTTTTAGTAGAAAAAGTTTAAGAGAAGGTTAAGAAAAGAGTTACCTTCTGTTATAAAATAATATAAAAATGAACTTTGCAGTAGTATTTTATTTATTATTTTTTCATTTTATATATATTTTATATGTTATATTTAATAAAAAGTGTTTAAAAAAGTGTAAACAAATTGTAAAAAAAGTTTATAGTAATAAACAACCTGCAGTTTAATGTTTGCATTTTCCCTTACTGTACCGAAAATGAACCGAACCGTGGCTTCAAAACCGGGGTTCGCACCGAACCGTGATTTTTGCGTACCATTACACCCCTATAATATAGCCATACTCGTGCTAAATTATTAACTCAGTCAAAAACTCTCCAGCTTTGCAACCAGTTTTAGTTTACCTGAAAATAAAGAAAGTACTAGAGGCTTCATGAAATGAATGAAAGGAGAGATGAATGTCATTATTTTATTGCCCTGTCATCAAGGCATCAAAGTGTGCAAAAACACAACACAAACACGATTCAAAACTAAAATATGTAGGCTACTCTCTTTGTATACAAATTTCGAACAGGATTAGAATAGAATTATATTTTAAATATGACAACAAAAACACAAGCCTGTAAACGTAATAATATCTTAATGTCACAATGCAATAATATCATATAATTTTAAAACTGCATACTGTTCACACACACAAACACAAAATGAAATGCACTGTAAGTCGTTTTGGATAAAAGTGGCTGCCAAATGCATAAAGATATAAAACTCAGTCTATATAGATTTTTCTGTCTCACTCTATTTGCAAGGAAAATAAAGAAAAACGTTAGACTTAAAATCATCTTTCTATTCTGTATTACTTTATTGTTTGTTTCAGTTGTGTGCTTGCGTATCAGCGAGCAAAGTGCCCTTTTTATTCTTTGAGCACCTGCCCCTCCAATTGTCTCTGCACGGCCCTGAGAATGAAGAACCAGAACGAGCCGTTTTATAAACCTGTGATATTACACGCGCAAACATTAGTAAATCGCATTGCGTGAATCACTTAAATAATCTCCTCCCATAAATGTTGCGTCTGAAAGGGAAACTCCTAGAAATGCATATGCAATAAGGTCAGTCGCCAAAATAACTAGACCACACCTTTTCAACACTAATTATCCACTGCACGTTTTTAGTAAATCCAGACTGTCTTTATTTAACAACAAAATTATGGTTCGCGCTGGTGCAAGCTATTAACCCTTTAGAATGATTACAGAAGTTTTGTTGCTTGTATAACTAATTTATTTAACTATAAAATGCTATTTTGTAGTATTTTTCACTTTTCAATACAAAATGAATATCGCATACGTCAAAAGCTGACAAAATCATGAAGGCCATCATCTGCATTTTTATTGTTAACCAATGATGGGTGACGATAATTGTCTTTAGATGAGATGGAAAGTGAGTGTCGTCCTCCATTGATTGCCTATTGATGCATACAGTAGCTGTGTGCTGTGCATCATTACTGTTGATGAATTTATAAAGACTAGATTGAGTTCACCCTGCAGTCACTGTTTCTGAAAAAGAGATGCCTTCGTTTTCTATTCCATTAAGAAATCTCTCAGAATTACATGAATGTCTGATCTGATGAATAATGTAATCAGACTAGAGAATACAAAATGAGTTACTGTACAGTATGGTAACCTACTGTAGTTACTGTTCAATCAATGGGGAACACTGTTTAACTTCTTAATAGGTTGTGGTAATTCAAGAGCGATGTGTCATGATAATGTAATGATTTTTTATGTGTTGTCGTGCTGCATTGCAAAGTTTTAGAAGAAAAGGGAAGAAGGTAAATGTATAAACAGTGTCTTTCTATTGCGATTTTATTGATTTTATTGAACAGCTTTTACACTCAGTTAATCCGGTTAACTTGACTGCCGACCTTGATATAGTGAAGAATAACCATACTTTCTTTAAGAACATGTGTTAAAAAAAATCAATATAGATGTGGTCTCATAGCCCCCTCAGGTGCTTCATCAAATTCAAGGCTCCTTTCCTGAGGGTCTGATGAGAGTCCCATATCCGTATTCGAGAGATCTGTCAAAAGACCCCTCACTGATTGGTTTAGACGAGAGAGAAAATCATGAATCATCAGCAAGATGAATCTTTAAAGTCTTTAACTCCAATCAAATAGTCAGATTGGAATCTGTTGGTGTCAGTAGGTCTGATCTCTTTTGTGTGGTCGTGCTTGAATGTCTTTATGAATTCTTTGAAATGTAAAACAACTACGTCAACGATTGTTCAGTTTAGGATTTGTCTGGTTAGGTGCTAGTCTTAGCTGTTGAAATTGGTTAAACTAGCTTAAGAAGTCTGCCGTGGATGCCAACGCTTTCTGCTGCATGATAAAAAATAAGATTTGCCAGCCTGATCTCACGAGAATTCATACATATTTTATGAGTTGGCTAAATCCTGAATTCATATGAAGTTAATCGTGCGAAAACAGAAAATAAACAATAACAGTGCAGAATGGGTTAACTAAACCAAAAAAAACTCACATTTTCATTCAGTTTGTCTCAGGATCTGAACATTTTTGCAATTCTGAAGTGGCATTTGTCAATGCCAACTGTTTCAAAAACATCTACACAGATACAAGTAACGTCGAGGCTGCGTCATGCATCCAGCTCACTGCCAGATTCAGACTGCTGTGCTAATCTATGCCAGTTCGAACAGTTTGCCAGCTTCAAACCAGATTTTTGAATAGATCTGGAACAGATCCTCAATCATGTTGTCTTGCCATCTGCACTGGCTTCTTTTATCATAGAGAGAAAAATGAAGGTAGCTGGTATGATGCTCATCTCCATTGCATGAAGTCAGAAATGTGATTATTTATCCAACAAGTGTTGTAATCAGTCGCAAACATTTCTTTAATACGCTAAAGTGTAATTATGATCCAAATACTGTTCATTGGCGGCTTTAACAAAAAAATAATTCAGTAACATTTTTAGAGGCTGTTTACACTTGGCATTAACATGTGTTTTCGTCGATCGGACCACAAGTGGACGACGTTAATGCCAGGTGTAAACGGTGTTCAAAACGTTTTGAGCTCGTCCACTTTCGACCACTTTCAACCACATCCAGAGGTGGTCGAAACCACTTTCGATCCGATCGCTTTGGAGTTGCGGAACGCACATTCTCTCCACCCATTTATCTAATCGGAGGTATTAAACACAAGTTTTACGTCTTTTTTGACTTCTGGCGTGAACATTCGGTGAACAGCGCAATTTTAGCCTTTCATTGATAAAACTAAGCGGCTGATCTCCGTAGTTTCGTTTTGAAAGCGTGAGAAAGTTGCGCGATCCTATTTCATCAATTGCGCTGAAAATTCAAAGAAAGCTCTTACATACTCATGTACAAAACACTGTTTACTTGCTAAACAAGCAGTGCACTCCGACATAATATTAGTTTGCGTCCATATAAACTCATAATTCCTCCCGCTCGGGTTTGAATGACAGCAGAGAGACTCGCCCACGTCTAACAGACCACCCCCTCATAGTATTCAGCACAGAAGCGGTCGAAAGTGGACAAAAGAGGCGGATTTAAATACCAGGTGTAAACGTAATGTGTCTCTCTCGTCCACTTGTGATCCGATCGATGAAAACACATCTTAATACCAAGTGTTAACAGCCCCATATATGTCCTGGTAAGACATTCAAATAAAGAACAGCATTCGGAGAAGAACATTGACTTTCGGAGATGCATTTTTATGGTTTTATTATTTATCGTAACAAATTATAAATGTGCATCATAAAAAGCAAACACTTGGCTTAATTACATTTAACATTTCATATGAATCATCTTTATATTTGTGTAGATTTAGTTCAATTAGATTTGCGTACACATATGATGAAGACGTTTGTTGCTGCAAGCACAATCATATTTAGTTCGACAGCCACTTTTTCTCATGCCATGAAACTTGTTTTTATGTTTGTAAATGAATATTGATGCAGGAACGTGCTGGCAGAATGGTGTTAAATTGGTGTGTGGTTGTGTACCTGCGTGTGACAATGAAAAGTGTCATGTGTCCATCATGTTAGCCGAGTCTCGGCTCAGACACAGCGTAGTAAAAACCATTGCTCTGACACGCCTCACAGCCTTCTGTCAGGAACCATTCGTTTTAAACACATCGCAACACACGCGACATGAGCTATGACAGATCATGTAAAAAAAAAGATTTAGCTAAAATATACAGTATACTCTTTCTGGCCGAAATGAGAGCAGATTATACATTTTATGTATATTTTATGTCTATTTTGATATCTTCAAAATCACACATGTATGGAGAAGAATAGATTACCTTATTTTCATGAAAACATTTTTAATGCAAATGCATGCATGTGTGCAAAAAAACTTTGTACCCCCAAAAAAATTTTGACCCAACAATGGGTTGGATCGACCCAGCATAGGTTAAATTACAACCCAAGGGGGTCGTCTCTTTTTGACCCAACGCTGTGTTGAAAATAACTTTGCTGTATTTTTCATTTGGTTTTTTAATACTTTTAGCTTTCACACTAAATGACAGATGTGAAGTAGCACTGATGAAATTGCTTTAAATTCAAGTAGGCTGCACTTTATCGAGCAACATGGTCTCCTGTTTCACTCTTAAAAGTCAATGGAGGCCATGTGTCAAACTACACGTCCTACTTCAGTTTTTACATCTTCCGGAGAGTTCAGCACAGAACGGAGGATCGTGCCGCTGGTGTTTGAAAGGTTAATCTTCACCGACAGCGAGAGTCCTGGTGTGGGCAGTTTGAAGATGGTCTTAAGGTTTTACTGGGTGCTATTTGTCATACTTTCTTTGGACAAGGCAAGCAGACTCCTTGATCCGGTTAAATTAACTGTCAACAGAAATGCACTGGTAGGAGAAAGATAAATAAAGTAGAAAAAATCAACACTTATTTATTTACTTTAGGTCGCTCTAAAAGTGCCAGGATAAAGCCACTCTCTGAGTCTGTTTGTGGTGGAGATTAGTAACCTCTCAAAGCCAATAAAAGATGAATCAGTTCATTGACATCTTTCTGTATTTCTTTGGCATTTTCCTTCCAATATGTGAGAATTTAGTATTAAAGGTATTTTGAGGTAAACCGGTACAAGGCTGGCTAATGTTTAAAAATCTTGTAGGTATCTTACTTCATCATTTTGCTCAATGTTCACTTTGAGTAGCAGACATTTAATGGATATCGAGAAAAGAAATGATCTCTTAGTATCCAATGATGTTATGAAAAACAAAAGTCTTTCATGTAGGCTGATGCTAAAATTATTGTGGGGGATTTTCTAATGTTTAGTAATCTTGTATGAAGCAAAACACCTTCAGCAAACAATTTTACAGTTTAAAAGACGTCTAATTGTCATCCAACCACATCTCAAAAATAAATGAAAGCAAACACTTTGCAATCGATGTTGACTTTGCTTACATGATGGACTATTAGACATCTCACTCATTATTTAGGCAAAAACAACATTCAAGTTTATTTTGGCTAGAATTGGGTTGTAGGTGAGTATAGGTGGGTGGTTGCTTGCTGGCTTACGTTTCTAAGATAGCGTGCACACCAAAGCTTTTACGCCAGCGGTTGGCATATGTTTTCAATTGTTTCCAATAGAAGTGTCAATGTCAGTTCTCATACGGCTGTCCAATCATATTGGAGGAGCTCGATGGAATAAATATCACAACAACCAACCGGCGCATCGTTCAATGACTTATAAACAGTGATGCCACAGTTACTTTGAAAAAGTAATCTGATTACTGATTACTGATTACTCCTTTAAAAAGTAACTAAGTTACTTTACAGATTACTTGATTTTAAAAGTAACTAAGTTAGATTACAAGTTACTTTGTTAGTTACATTCCAGTAGCTGCCAACACCCCCACTGCCTCAACATTAAAAATGACAACCGGTTTTGCCAACACTCACTTTATTGGAAGTGCATTTTTAAAAGTAACGTCAACAATGTATCTCCTGACATTTTAAGTTGAACTGTTGTGTTTTAAAAAACTAAAATATATATATATATATATAGTCTTTCTTGACTTCACTAAACATAAATAGGGGTGAGCAGGGGCCATTTTCAGAAAAACTTAATTTTAAAAGTTAATGTTTTAGACAGAGATATATTTTTGTTGTGGTCAATAACTCACAAGTGTGGTCTATCAAAACCAGCTGAAATTTTGAACAAATGTAAAACGACTTCTGTATAATTTCACTTTAAACAAGAGTAGTGAATTGTTACTTTTGACCTTGACAGCAGGGACGAAAGTAACACACAGGTGGGTCAAAAGTAACACAACAAAACATGATAGATTTTTGTGTTACACTTGTTTTTATTAAATATATATTACTATGATCTCTTTAATATGTAACTGCAAACTTATTTTGTCATTTATCTTTGTAAAAAATAATTAAATTACATTTTTATTTTAAATTTTAGTTTTATCAAATGTTTCAAAAGCAACCAACAGTACAAACTTAAATTGCTGAGACAAAAAAAAATTCAATAGTTTGAACACTATGAAAATAAATTAAATCAAATTAGAATAATATCATTTTTTTACCATATTATACACAGTATTAGCAGCGGGACAAAACTAACAAGTGTTACTTTTGACCCGACAGGATCTACTTACTCTATAAACTCGACTTAATTTTATTTTGAAAAACTGAGAAGTCTTCGGGATGTTATATACCTTGTAGATTTATCAGTATTGTAACACATGAAACGAGAAACACAACGCGTTGTAAGAAAAAAAGACCGCTTTTGGAATGTACTTATCATGGTTGAAAACACAGTTCTGGATCTACACGTGGAAATCGGTGAGTAAATAACGCGATATTTGTCAACTCTTTCAGAGGTTATGTGCTAATATGCTGTCATAGTGAGATTTAGATGTTATCAGGGCTCGGAGAAAATCGCTTTGTTACTTTCGTTCTTCAACTCTCCCACACTTACTGGTTTTGCACTGAAGTCCAGCTTTTTGTTTTTGTAGCTGCATCTCTCTTCTCTCTCCATTGTACGTTGTTTACGTTTGTGTCGCTTACACATGACCGGAATTATCCTCGTGCTGAAAACGTGACTTGTCACGCACCTGACTTCACTTCCCGAGACGCAAGAAGAAATATACAAGAAAATATATATTTTACTAAGGAAAATTTCAAAAATAGTAACGCACAGTGACTTGGATAAGTAACTTTAATCTGATTACTGGTTTGGAAATATTAACGCGTTAGATTACTCGTTACTAAAAAAAGTGGTAAAATTTAAGTAACGCGTTACCGGCATCACTGCTTATAAACAAAGCAGAAGTATCACAGCAACCAAAGCGCACAGCTGAAAAAGCTGGCAGTCGGCTGAAAAAAGCTGTCGGTCGGCGTCCACCTGGCGTTTTCAGACGTGTTTAAAAGCTTTGGTGTGCACACCCCCTAAGGCCACATTTACATTGCATGTTTGAAGTGACTCAACTGCGATTTTTTCCTCATGTGGCACAGGTTGGATATGACCCACGAATATGTAAGCAAGAAACAAGCGCATAGATTCCGATATTATCAGATCAATTTCAGCAGGCCTCATTCATATTTGGAAATAAATCTGATATGAATCAAATACATGCATTCGCATCCACAATGTAAGCAGACAGATCAGATATGAACCACGAATGTGTAAGCAGGAATAAAGCGCATAGATTGCGATATTCTTCGATCGGTTTCAGACAGCCTCATTCATATGCGGAAATAAATCTGATATGAATCAAATACATGTATTCGCGTCCGCTTTGTAAGCGGACAGTTCGGATTTTCCCGTTTTAAGATGTGTAGTGCGTCATTATAAATGGACACCATCTGTGATCACATGACTCTTTTTAGCAGCGCAATGCGACGGCTCTACAGTGGACTAATGTTGTCTGTGTCCATTTCATATTGCAACATTTTACTTCCTATGTGGTTTAAGCTGTCCTGGGTCAGTATGTCTACATTGCAAAGTGTTTAGTGTAAATGCAGATATCAGATACGAGTCACTTTTAAAAGATGATGTAAAGGCAACAAATCGGAACTGGGAATGAAGATTTGCAGTGTAAATACAGTCTAAGATGTTTTGGTGTCTGGATTTGTCTCAGGTCTTTTCTTTGATGTAGGTCTTGAGGAACTTTTCGTCTTCTGGGCAAGTCCTTCCTATCGAGCAGAAGTGTAATAGAAGGGTTAGGGGGTTAAATCTCTAAACCAAATAGTGCTGCTCACGATTGATTCAAAAAGCATCCAGAGTTCGTCAGATTAGGAAATGCACTCCAAAGAGGAAGTCAAATAAGATCCTTCACACTATAACAGGCCCATGTCACATGTGACACATGCAATTTTGCGATTTCTTTGTGAGCAGACTGGGCAGCCAGTTCAAAAATCCGAAAACCAATTTTCAGGAAGGAAGCTTGATTTTGATGAAGGAGGTTTATTGTTTTGTTCACTAATCTAGTTCTGTCCTAGATTTCAGCATCGTGAGCCCCCTGCTGTTTGACGAGGCGAAATCAAGTTGCAATCCATGTTGCTAAAGAAATCCTCAGAAGTCCTTCGTCGCCATACACATTTTACTTGACTGCTCTTCCACATCACGCTGTGTTTGCTCTGCAGATTGTCTTGTACATACTGTGATACATGAGAGACAGAGGTTATTAGCATGGTAAGATGTCAATTACTTGCATTGGAGATATTGATCAGTTGGTGGGGTGGCAATTGTCCATGAGTCCACATAAAATAATTGGATAACACTTTAGTATAGGAACCAATTCTTACTTTTAACTAGTTTTTTATTAGATTGCATATTGGCTGTTTATTAGTATGCCTTGTTCTGCGTGGCCATATTGTACATCCCTTAATCCAATCCAATACCTAAACCTAACCGCTACAACAATTATCTTATTAGCTATTAATTAGCAGTAAATTAGCCAAAAATATATGTCTATGTGGTGTTTTTAATATGCTTTACATGTGCAAATTCATAATTCGACACCATTGCTGAGTATTTTACATAATATTTCAGATTTCCAAATGCATTGCATTCCTACAGTTTAAAATTGCCTCAATTGGTTTGCCACGTCACACACACGTAACCACATCACATTTGAACTTACATGCTGAATTTACGTGCAGTGTGTTAGTCTAACCTGTTAACATCAGAGCTTAAAACAATTGGTGGACATGCCAGCTATTTGTCTGAAACTTTCGAATTTAGCATCTGTTTTAGGGCTGCAACGATTAATCATGCAAATGTGCGTTTTTTTATGAATTATGGGGAAGTCCCAGCACATCCCAAAGCCAGGGGGCGCTCTCGTGCAGAAACTCCCTTTGTGCCATAGAAGAAGTAGCATTACAAAGCTATTCCAGGAAATTTCTATAGGAACATTTATATCGCTGTTCTTCAAATTGTTTCAGGTATTTTCATGATAATAAATAATATTTTGAATGACTTTGTTTAACGAGTGTTACTTTTTTAAATCCAAAAACGACTCCGACTCATAATGATTTTAAATTGATAAGGACTTCCTACTGACCAAATGTCGTAGTACACGCACAAGCTGTGCATAAAACACAGAATCGATTCTGAATCGACTTCAGAGCCATTTTTATAGACCCCTTCACGGTTCACGTCACAGGCGGTTTCCACTGCGCATGTCAGGGTCAGAAAAGCCATTACAGCAGATTGAGTTGCGTATTATTCGGTATCGTCAAAAATGCCTACTTACGTCGTGGGTTGTGAAAATCGCATCAGGTCTTTCGTTAAGTTTTCACGATTCATGCAGAATCTCAAAAACAAAAAAATACAACATCTGCAGCTGCAAGCAATTAACGTGCAGACTGGAACAATGCAAATATCAAAGAGGCTTGTGTTTGTAGTGCTCACTTCATTTCAGGTAAGTCATAATTTTTCAGCCCTGTTAGATTACATTATAAAGCCTGGATGGTATGAACAGTTTGACCCCATGCTGCGCGCGCACCTGATAGTCATTCAATGTTTACAAACTTTGAAGGGGTCTATTAGGACACGCTATTAATTAATATATTCACATATTCATATATATGGTCTGAGCTGTTTGAGTAGAAGCAGAGACTAATTTGCATATTCATAGAGCCGCGTATACTAAATGAGACAATTACATTCAAGCATGTATACTTTTATGACATTACTGTCACAGGAAAGACATTAAATTATGATAGAAAATCAATTATTTATTTGAGAATTTGAAAGTATTTATGTGGCGATATTTTAAACTATCTGTATCTTATTGTTTATAAAATATTCTTAGCTGGTCCTGTTTTCTTGTCTGGGCTTTGTTTGCTCAAATATCTGTTTGCTGAATGAGGGTCAGATGATAATTTTCTGGAATGTGGAGTGGAGGTATAGGTGATATTAGCATTATTAATAGAGGGCAATAAGGTTGCCAGATAGTGAATTCTGTGGAATGGGTGAATCCTTTGAAATGTATAAATGCGCTTGGTATTGATTTGCATCAAGATTAATAAGCATGGATAATCAGTTTGTTTTTTTATTTCAGAATTCTACCGGACAGGACTCTTATCTAGGGGAGAGCGGGGTATGTTGTCACACTTTTCACACTGTCTAACATTTACTGAGCACCATACATCAAAATGGTATAAATCTCATACCAAATGAAAGAAGGAAGTCTTGGGCACATATGTTGTATTCATAACATCTTTATATCTTATCTCATTACAGAGTTGTAGACTGTTGAATAGTGACTGTGCACTTGTGACAATTTGCCCCATCGGAGGGTAAGTTGTCACACTAGGGCGGGTAAGTTGTCACACTAGATTATCTAAAAATAAGAACACAACTACTTAATTGTGAATATTGATTTTAATTTTTAAACTCAAACCAAACTGGAAATATAAACATCCGTGCCTGGAGAATCTGGAAAAACAATTATTTCAATCCAAATAATGCACATTTCAATTAAGTGGCAAGACCACTTTACTTTGAACTTTGGTTCAAATGTTCTATGGCTTTCACATAAAACCAGATAACTGAATGGAACGCTGCAGATAACTTGCTTAACTTAACATGTTTAACCTCTGAACAAAACAGATGCCCTGTATGACTAATAGGACTCATCTCCAGAATCACAATTCTGACACACATAAATTGCCTGGCCTGAGGTGCAAGCATCATGGGCCCAATTGTTGCATTTTACACATTTTACCCAGGTCTCCTTTGGACGACTCTTTGAAAATGGCTCTACACAGACGAGTCAGAAGCACTCTTCATCATCTGATGATGACTCTTTCATGATTTTTCTTCTTTTAGCTGCCTTGTTTTTCATAGGTCCAGATTTCTGCTTCCCTTTCTTTTGAAACAGCTTTTTGCTAGATTGAGGCTTATTCTTTTCTATATCATGTTTTCTGAGCATGTTCGATGTGTTTGTTTGTACAGGGGCAAGTTGTCAGATGTGACGACTTGCCCCAAAGTCATTGAGACAACTTGCCCCATACTTACTTGTGTGCTAATGTTGTCTAAATCTCAAGTTTAGCTCATCATATCACTTTAGCTAAAGTATCAAAAGACACTTTACGGTCTCCTCTATTTTGTGCAAAATAATCATTTTAAACATTCACACCTAACAAAGTTGTATTGCATAAAATGTAAAGTGATTTTTTTTTACTTTTTAAGCAGAAAAATAAGAAAATTGTGCTAACCTCAGATTACAGTGATCTTGACCACATGTGAACAGGAAGTTCACTATAGAAGAAGAAGTCACATAAAGTGGCTATTTGATTTTTGAGATAGAGCCTCTAGTGTTGGAGTTATTAACAGTGTGACAACTTACCCGTGTGACAACTTACCCCGCTCTCCCCTACAATGTGTATGGTGTCATTTATATAATCTTTTTGGAAAAAAGTGACTTTTGGTGACTTACTAAAATGTTAAAAATGTAAAAACCCAATGATTTCTACATTAGAGGACTCCTACAACAACATATAGAAGGTTAAATATTTTTTTCAAAGTTTTTTTTTATATTTGGGTCTTACAGGGCTTTTGCATTACTTCACTTTAAAAGTGAAGTAATGCAAGTTTAATACTGTATATTAGGATTAGGAGAGAATGGATAAAAGGATTAAAAAGATGAAATGTTTTATGCAAGGTCTAAAATGTAGAAGGACTGTGATAATGCAGGCGGTTCAAGATTACAGTTTTTATTTCCGTGATCTGCATTTTTGCAGTTTTATCATTTTGCATGGCATCAGTAATCTACAGTACAGCATGAATTGTGTCCCAGTGATATTAAATTGCATTTTGGTGAGGAGTAATATCTACTGCACTGTAGCATCTACTTTTCCTATATACAATGAACAACAATAGGCTCCATTCATGAGTTGAACGGGTTTTCGTGTTTGTTAATTCAGCCTTCACCCTCTTTTTTAAAATGAAGAAAGCATGTTTGACTGTATTGTGCATGTGAATATTTGCAGATTATAAAACCTATCTCCGTCATAGGACCAATTATAGCTCTTGTGATTAAAAATTGAAAACATTTCCACAAACCCAGCTGAATGCCTGCTTTCACGGAAACTACAGCAACAGCAAAAAGTGCAGTTTTTGTGAATAAGCACATCTGTAATGAGCCACAATACTATAATAATTTTAAGAGAAATTACATGGGTTTGTATTGAAACGTATGACACAGAGTTAATTTAAATACTCCAGACACAGCAGTAAACCGGTGCAGACCGTGCTTCATTATACTGGATTGGTGGTCAATGAATAAGACTCTGTGTTTGCTTGCAGAAGTGTTTGGGGAATCATCCCATGTGTGTTTGGATGTTTATTGCCTGCCTGTGTGTACTTATACTGTGCTATAAATGTCTTTCTGAATAATATTGCTGCAAATATTTTCAATGGAGTTCAACTTGTTGTGTCTCGTCGCACCCCATATGCTTCAAAACAAACTTTCTTCTGCTCAAGGTTGAGCACATCTGTTCTGTGGCAACCCTAGCCAAATAATCTTGGACTCGAGACCCTTTAAACTTTCTGATGGAGTTTGTGGAGAGAATACACAAAGTCAGAGTTAATTAAAGAGGTTTACCGTAGTAAGACCAATGGATGAGAAGGCATTCTGAGAGGTGGTATGGAAATGAACGCTTCTCTACATCCTATGTTTTTATGCTTCTGAACTTTTTGGAGATTGATGTGCAATGCATTACAAAATGCAAATCGCCTTATTTAATTATTTTGATATTTTTTCCAAGGTTTTAACCAAGTAAATCCTAGTTTATTTATAAGGGTTTAAAAAAGGAAAAAACACTCGTCGCATACTAGCATGGCGTTTAAAAATAATGAAAAAAATACAAACAGCAAATCCACTTTGTTGGTCTTATCTTCAACAGGGATGAACACGAGTCTTATCTCAGCTCTAACTTCACTTTATCCTCACAAATGTAAAGATTTCATGTACAAAAGTATTGCAGTCTGAACTGAACAGGTAAACGGGAGTTCATGGGAATGAAAACTTGATGGGATTCACTTTGCATATCGGATTAAATGCATTATCATCAATCCAAGAAATAGATGCAAGGAAGCAATGCTCGGGGTGTTTCCCTGAATAAAACAACCTCTTTTTTTATTTTCAGGAATGCCAAACATATGCACCCACTCATTCGGATAATAAAGGCAAGCAGGATTTAAATTTGCAAATGTGTTGTCTGACACACTTTCTTTAAAGTTACCTTTTACAACCTAGTGCTAAGCAAATAAAATTTGTCTCACAACAAATCCTCAAGGATTAGAAAAGCAAGCTATTAACCTTCTTATTCGTTAACTGTTATAGTTTTTATAGTTATAGATTTCATAAATGCAATTAAATAGTTGTTTCCATAATGGATCATAGTGGATTTTTGGATCAGTTACTCAAATAAAAAAAATATTGGTGCAAATGTTGTGGGTTCGATTCCACAGGCCTCTATTCGAAACGCTGCATACTATAACTCGAAAGTCAACTTTCTCAAGGAGTCGACGTGGTTGTGAACTGCCGCTGTTGGTGAAAATGTGAATGCTGCGTTTCACTTTGATTTGGGTTTGAGGGAAGCGTGGCTGTTAGCCTCCCGTAGCTCCCGGTAGGGAACTCGACGCTGTGGTCTCCGGCACCATCTGTGTCTCTGCTCTGACCACATGGCTGTCTCTCCTGATTGAGAAAAACACACGATCCAGCCTCTCCGTAAAGACACGGTGCCCATAGCAGGCTGACGGGCGGTCGCTTGTGTTCTCGACGTGACTGAAGGAGCGCTTGATTTCAGTGACCGCAGGAGTTGGGTTTGATTCTGCTGGGAATTGATTTTGACGTTGTGCATGCCAAGAGCAAGTTAAAAATGTTCATGTTCTGAAATATATAACGCTTAAACGACCAACATAACTCACCAGCATCATATCCCAGAGGAAGATTTTATAGCTCAGGAGTTTTTATCAAAAACATTCAAGAACTTGAATGTTAATTCTAGACACTTTCAGAGAAAATTGGTTAATCTCAGCGGTGAACAACTTGCTCTTATCTCTTTTTTTTATTTCTTTCTTACCCTCTTCCTATCAGCATTTTCCACTGTCTCTACTCTCTAACCCAGATTGGGCGGCACCTTCAATTGACTCATCTCCGGCACTGATGGGCAGGAAATGCGGATATGGGTGAGGAGACACAGTTGGCAGCGATGCCAGGCCAGTTATTACTCTATTGGCAGGCCGAATGCTGAGGCGGTTACCATGAGTGGGCTTCTGCTTGTTTCAAACTAGTGTTGGAAACAAATGACTGTAAATATTTGCATGTAGGCTACGCACTCAGTTCTTATTTTTAGAAAGTCGTGGGATGGTTGTTCAATTTTTTCAATTTATAAATGCTCAGTTAGTAAAATAAAATGCTCATTTAGTATGTGCATTTCAGCTCAAAAAATAATAAAAGTCGGCGCTGGTGTAGTAGTGGGTAGTGCTCAGACAGATGGTGAAGACGCACTTTCGGCGACCCAAATTCAAATCCCGATCCTGTACCCCTTTCCCGATCTTGTACTTTCCAGTGGTCTGCTTGCATACTATCAAAGGCAAAAATTGCCCCAAAAATAACTATATAAATATATATATTATATATTATGTGTATGTGTATATATGTGCTTGGTTGTTTCAATCCATGTTTAGATAAAACATGGACATTTTCTAGGTTAAATTAAACCCAGTACAGTAGTTGGGTTTTTCCATATTTTAAAAAAGGAAGGAAACTAAGGAAAATTTGAGCAAAACTTGCTTTCACACTGTTAGCGAGTTATGTTCAATGTAAGTGATGTTCTCAGTGGTTGTTAATGTGTTGCTATGTGGTTCCTAGGGTGTTTTAAAGGTGGTTTTTAGGTGGATGCTTACTGGCCCATGTCAGAAAAGCTCACCCATTTAATTTGCATTTCTTCTTTGATGCAATCCTATAAGGTTTTAAGCCAGTTTTACCATCTGCCCTGCAAAAACCATCTAGCCATTGGAAACTGTTTGAGGCAGTTTAATACAGGATGTTAGGGCTTCTTCAAATCCCAAACCATGAGTATGAACAGTAGTTAATGTATAGTAGGGCTGTGACGATACACAACATTTAAGGTTCAGTCTGTACCTCGTTTTTTTGTCATGGTTCAGTTTCAGTACAGTTAGGGAGAAGAAATGCAAACATCAAATTACTTTATTATTATTATTATTATTATTATTATTATTATTCGTTTTTGACTTCTAAATAAAACACCTGCTTGGTTTAAATAAAATAATATAAAACATGAGGAAATTGTGGAAATTGTCTGCCAACCTGCTACTGTAAAAGCCTTGCAACTCTTGCACCACCTCCGGCGTTTCCTGATTGGTCCACTGTTCTGCCTGCAAAACTTGAAAACGGCGTCTTAAAACTCCACGCTCATGTGCAAGATGCTGCAAAAGACACAAGACTCCACATTAGGGTCAGACTCGTCTTTCTAGTGGGTGTTTACATAAGAAAACACTAAAGCCCTTTTCACACAGACATTCCGTAAAATACATGGGAAAGGGATCCGGGATTTTTCCGGGATGATTACATTTTTTGTTCATTCATACTGCCATGACTACCCGGCTTCTGATGGTCCCAGAACGACACGTGACATGTTGAAAGTCCCGCTCTCTCTTCTACGCAGCGTCTGAAGTTTGCATATTATTTATTATTTCTCTCCAGAAACAACTCGCGTGCATTTTTGTTTATGATAAGACTACAAAGGAGCGCATGAACACACAGTTCTATTCTGGTAAATGATTTCAGCTTCAGAGTGGATATTTGACAAGCTCCCTGATCTCTGCTTTAATACAGTTTTCAGACATTTCTCATCGTGATTGTTTATATGCATTTAAAACCCGCATTTTGAGGAGCTGAACGATATATCTTGTTGGGATGACGCACGGGTATTTTCGTTTATTATAGCTCAAATGAGCACGTGACGCGATATTCTTTTATGCTGCTGAATGATCTCCGCTTCAATGCAGTAAGTAATGAGCTAACTTACCTGATATCTGCTTCAGTCCAGTTTGCTGACATTTCTTGTCGTGAATGTTGTAAATCACTCATTTTAAAGAGTTGAACCAACTTCATGTTGCCATGACACGCGCGTCCTCACTACGGCACGTGCGTCATTGTTTATGCATCTCATTTATAATTTCCTGATAACTGCTACAATCTAGTTTGCAACATTTCTCGTGGTGAATGTTTATATGCATGTTATCTCTCATTGTAAGGAGCTGAACCATAACTTTTGTTTTGATGACACGCGCGTCCTCACTACGACATGCCCATTACGGCATTCTTGTGGCTTCTTGTTCACACATAGGGTTATCCGGGTATGTCCTCTTTCCGACAACGATCCCAGAAGATTAACGGAACGAGTTTTTGTTCACACAGACGCTTGTCTGGCAATTTTACGGGTATTTTCTGGGACCAAAGGTCTGTGTGAATGGGGTTATAAAAGCAGATTCATGTTTAGCGGCTTTGATAAACTATCTTGCGGTCCACCACTTAAAGGCGGGCTGCATGATCTCTGAAAGTCAATGTTGATATTTAAAATCACCTAAACAAACCCGCCCCTACCCCCAGAATCTAGACCTTATTTTGATAGACCCTCCCCATGCATACACAACACGCCCCTTACTGCTGATTGGCTACAAGTGTGTTTTGGTACTCGGCCCGACTCCCTTTTCCACAGTGTTTTCAATCATCAAGCACCCCCACATTAATATGTCCATGTGGGAACGTAATGTGAAGTATTTTCCGCACATAAACCAAACCTACTGTTAAAGATTACATTTAGTGCACCGAACCGGAAGTCATGTGCCAAAACCGTTCGATCCGAATACGTGTACCGTTACGGCCCTTCTGTATAGTGCTGCTTGGTTTTTATGTCAGCAGACTTGGATGTATCGTACCGACTCATCACATACCATGCAGAGTTACCAGATGTACTTTGAATAGGCATCTGGACAGGAGCCCAGGTTTTTTGTAGCCGAGCCTCAATGCTTAATGTTTACTTTCCCCCAAAAGTTTAACAACCTCTTGTAATGAAGTGCTTTAGTCTTAGTTCCAATTTTAAAGGTAGCCCAAAGCTTTTATTTAAAAGATAAATAAAAAGGAGCTTTTGTGAAAATGAAGTGTTAATGTTAATACTACAGCCAGTGGTTATAAAGGTGAAGGAAGCTTTATTTCACAATGTTCTTTCAATATATGCACTTAATTTTTGGTGCACACAGCCACAGTTACAAAAAAAACTATGCATTTTTTGATCACAGACAAAGATAAAAAACAAAGCAAACATCAAAGCAAATTGCAGGGTCCAGAATCATCCGACAGTAATATATTGCTGTTGATAAAAACGCATATTGTAACCTTGATGATTGTCTTCAAAATGTGAATAAATTCACGGAAAGAGTCCTCGAAACCACATTTACTTTTCGTTCTGCTGGGGCGAGCTGTAAAATACAGCAGGGTTGACTGGGTCTCAAATTGTATGCAGCGATCTCATAAAGGATGGGAAATTGTGTTGGTTTGTGTGTTGATGTGCAGAGAGCTGAAGGGCATGAGGGGTCATGAAAGCATCTGTCACTACTGTAGGATAAACCGTTTCGCTTTTGTAAAGCATTACAGGCAGAAATACCAGGTTTTTACAATGAGAACTACAGTAGTAGACATTATATACTATCTTTTCAGAGCTCTTGACTTTTATTTGTATAAATAATAATACATCTAAGAAATAAGTGATGTGTTTGCATCCTCTGTATCGCATGTTTTGTGTGCAACACCACCATATTTTATTTCATTTGACAATTTTAGAATTTTTATCTTTCTTTCCCTGACAATTTGTTGGAAAAAGAAACAAAAACATCATGCTTTTCAGGCCTTATTTTGTACCCTGTGCATCTCTCTATCTTTGTCTCGTTTTCTCCATCTCTCTCTGTGTCCGTCTTTGTGCTCTAGTTGTCTGCTACAAAGTATTTTTCCAACAGGACAAAGTTTAGTATGTTTGAGCCTTTGGAATAGTAAACAAACCTCGGGAGGACGGCCAGTATAAAAGCATATCTGGGGGATCAATTCGCCCTCATTAATGATCCTATTTCTGCCTCCACGCTTGTCAGGCCTTTTGAAGCCTGTTGTCTCTCCGGCCGAGCGCCGAACAAAGCCGCGAGCTCTGTCGATAGTCGTACGCATAAGAAGCAACCGCTGTCTCCTCCTTTCTCGTTCAGCCGAGCACAGTCTGGCTAATTAAAGCTGTCAGGAGCGCTGATAAAAGTACATCACACAGCAAAGTCCCAATGTTGTACCAACAGCAGTCATTAACTGCTTCGGGGTTCCTGAAATCTTTCTGATAAAAGAGAAATGAGACAGACGAGGAGGAGAATCATAATTGAACTGCACAAAGCGAGCAAACACGCAGGGTACGGCGTAACCCACTCGTGATGCGAGCATCCGCCGTAATGATGACCTTCATCGCTGAGATAAAAGCACAACGGGCCAAATGTCTGCGCGGTGAGGTGGTGTTAATCGCAACCACTGATTGATTTCTTTTGCAAGTGCTTTCTAGAATGCAATCGCCTTTACTAAATCCAGTAAATTGTAACTAAACTCTTTCCCCGCAACCATTTTTTTAAAAGTTGCCAGCCAGGGCCAGCATTTTTCACAAAAGTTTAATGCCTTCCAGAAATTTTTGTTCTTTAAGTATATAAACAAACAATTTATCAAATGAAAGAACAGAACATCTGCTTTCAAACAAACAAACAAAAAGTTTCATCCTACCTTTATTTGTTTTCTTTTTATCACCTCTCAAATATGGGTAGTTTTCTTTAAAAATACCATCTTTTGAGCAAAAAGCTAAAAAAAATGCGTTTTTGTGAAGTACTTTTGCTAGAGATCAGATTCAGAGCGATGATCAAAACATACACGGAGCCCGTTCAACTGTTTGCCCTAAGTGGATACTTCCGGGTTTTATTTGTTGGGACGGAGAGCCACCTGGTGGATAATAGCGGAAATACGGATTGCCGGAAAAACTCGTTATTGCCAGGGATGGGTTTTCTCTTAGTTGATGAGTTAACTCGTCAATGGCGGGGAAAGAGTTAATTGTAGTCCAACAGATAGTTTGGAGATGCTTCAAAAGAATTGATCGGATTACTGTAATTTTTCATTTGCACGAGTCTTGGAGTGAGAGGATGTAGAGGGTGTTTAACTAACAATACCATTTGGGTATGGGATGTACTGCACCCTTTGTGGTGTTTTTTGGTGTAAGGGGATCTGTATAAATTCTTGCGAGGCGCTTGCTAAACTGTGTGCATGCGCAGTATTTTTTTGGTGCAAATTTTATGGTGTAGTTCAGGGTTCCCCAAATCCAACATGATCTCACAAAGTTCCGTGGCATAGTCACGGAATTTTGTGCTCATTTTTCCGTGGCATTCTCACGGATCTCCGCATTTTTCCGTGGCCCTGCTACGGACTGTCTTTTTCCGTGGCATTCTCACGGATTGGTTACTCAACTGCTTTTTCCTATTTTCAAACCATTTTCACTTCGGTTTAGGGTTAGATTTAGTGTTTGCGTTAGTATGTCACTTTAACTATTGGTTTATATAAATTTTTTCTGATTTATTCTTTTATATTTTCTAAACTTTAAACAATTGTTGCCTGGTGTTGGGGTTAGAGTTGGGTTTGGGTAGGGATGTCATTTCATGTAAATCTAACCCTAAACCGAAGCGAAAATGGTAAGAAAATAGGACAAAACAGTTGAGTAACCAATCCGTGAGAATGCCACGGAAAAAGAAAGTCCGTAGCAGGGCCACGGAAAAATGCGGAGATCTGTAAGAATGCCACGGAAAAATGAGCACAAAATTCCCTGACTATGCCACGGAAATTCTTGAGATCAGGTTGCAACATCTTACCCTGGAGGGCCAGAGCACTGCAGAGTTTGGCTCCAACCCTGATCAAACACACCTGTGCAAGCTAATTAAGGTCTTCATGATCACTAGAAAATCACAGGTGGGTAAGTTTGATTAGGGTTGGACCTAGACTCTGTAGTGCTCCGGCCCTTCAGGGTAAGATTTGGGGAACCCTGGTATAGTTGTCATGTTTAATTGTCGGTCAGAAATGTATGCGGTTTATTGTGATTTTAGCAAGGGATTTAAGAAAAATCTGTCTTCCACCATTCAAGTAGATATGACTTTGGTCTGCATGACTGAAGTTACTTCCCCAAGGTGTTTGAAATGTAGCCACTGAGTGGCGCAAACTTCCCTAAAGGGACTTTGTTAAGACTTAGGACTTTTTGTTTTCAGCTGACATTGCCAAGTAAGGGATAATGTACAATGATATCACACTGGCTCATTTCTACGATAACAACTGGCTGCCTCTACATTATCCAGCTTATTACACTGCTATTTACCTCATAAGTAAGGTAAGGAAATTAAATATTGATTTGCTCATTGTTAACGAATGCAGACCTTCCGCAAGGAAAACCCATTTACTTTTGGTTTTAAGATAAGACAAGATGCTCAAATGTCACAAACACACTTTTTGGTTTAATCATTTATAAAAGTAATATCACAACCAAAAAACGAGATTTCTGAAAAATAAAAAAAAAATGAGTTATCTCGTTTTGCAACGAAACTCTTCATATATATTTAATTTTGTGTAATATTAAACTGTACCTGTCAAAATGATTTGCAGCATCCGGGTTACCATGTGTTATTAGTTTTGAGCATTTGTTATGTAAGGGATAATGTAGAGGCAGCCGGTAGTTATCGGGAAAGAAGCCCCGACAGTGTGATCAGGACCCGACGCGAAGCGGAGGGTTTTGTATCAAACACTGAAGGGGCTTATTTTCCCGATAACTACCGGCTGCCTCTACATTATCCCGCTTATTACACGGCTACTTGTCACATAAGAAAAAAAACGGACATGAATATGAATTTGAAACATTTTATTGGCATATTTGTTTTAAATTAACATTTTTATCCTTCCGCGAAACTTTGCACAGATGCATAAAATGATTGTAATACCTTATTAAGATCCTCTGCTTCATACTTGTCTGTCTCCATTTTTTCCTCTTTTAGCCAGTCTTTGAGAAGTTTTTATGCCCATTCTGTATTTTTTTGTGTGTTGGCTTCGTAGCTGTCATTCTCTATTTTGTCAAGTTCAGTCTCAGTAAGCTCTCTCTTGTCGTTGTTCGTTCTTCTATCCACTGTTTATATGTTTTGTTTTTTTTCCGTACATGTTAAAATTAATGTCAAAATTTTCCATTCTTAATTGTGGTTGTCCAGTGTTTGTCACAAGATGGCGCCAAACAGTAGTCTTTATTGGTCTTTATTGGCGCGGAGCGATTTAAATCGTACAAGTAGTACCGGCTATGCGTTATTACTTTGGAGCGGATATTATTTGAAAAGAACGAACCTGCAAATGTCTCAACTGACCAATCAGAATCAAGCATTCCAGAGAGCCATGTAATAAGTGGTAATAACAAACCTGCAAATGTCTTGACTGGCCAATCAGAATCAAGTATTCCAACGAGCTC
The DNA here is from genome assembly GCF_027580225.2 of Misgurnus anguillicaudatus. Lineage (NCBI taxonomy): Eukaryota > Metazoa > Chordata > Actinopteri > Cypriniformes > Cobitidae > Misgurnus > Misgurnus anguillicaudatus. Next base: position 46,048,662 of record NC_073339.2, read on the forward strand.
AGTTAAAACGCTAAAATGTTAACCAACCATAGGCTTCAGAAGCAAATAAAATGTGGGTGGGTCCGCCCCAGAAACATTTTACTGGAGTAGATCAGTGTTCCCAACCTTTTCTTGTCACGGCAGAGTTTTGATTTGCTTTAAAGCTTTAAAATGACAAAATTGCACAAACGAGCATTGCTTCAAATTGTATATTAAATCTAGATATTGCATTGAAAACTTGTAGCATTACAGTCAAGGGTTTGGGTAAAACACGGAATGGAGTTTTATTTATTAGTGCATCCCTCAAGTCGAATTGATTCGAGTGACACAGCTTACAGTGAATAGATATATTCGCTGAACGATATAAGTTGGGTCCAATATCATTGATCTTAAATAAGGGGTGGGTCTTGTCCCACCAATTCAATTCAATTTTATTTATATAGCGCTTTTCACAATTGTTAATTGTTTCAAAGCAGCTTTACATTAATAGATGTAAGAAAAGCATAGAAAAGCGAGCGTAGGAATAATGTAACGGTAAAGTAAAAAGTGGCAGACTCTCCAGGGGATGAAAAAACCCCTAGGAGAAAAACCCTCCTGGCTAGTCCAGAGGGAAAACTCCTAGGAGGAGAAAAACCCCTGAGAGAGATACATATATATTTACCAACATACAATGGTTCCGACGCCCATGTAATCAACTGTTTAATCCTTAATTTGGCATTGTTTCTAAAATCCTGTCAATGATTTATGTACAGTAATGCCAGTTAATGCATTATTATGTCATGATGAATCATAACTAGCAAATGGTGATAGATTATAAAGGTTAACATTGCTTGAAATAATATGATGAGCATCAAATATGAATAAATTGGTCTTATTCCTGGTTACATTTCAAAAGTGAATCTGCTCTTAAATGTCATTTCATGTTGACTTTAACTCCAGGTTTCACACGGGGTTTGTCTTTGTAAAAATTACGTGATACCGTCCTACGGCAACATCGTGCTTAAACAAATTCCACAGGTCACGTAGAAAGAAATCAATGTTTTCAAATTCAATTTGGTGAAGACACGTGCAAACATCTGTACTGGAAGAAAGGCAACAAGGATGAGCTTTCAATTCAACATTAATTGGCAAATTCCAATGAGCTGACACACGGTAAAGAGGTGACACATAAGTGCTGGACACACACCGAGAAAATCCGATAACCCGCTACACTGCAGGTGAATCATTAAGCCAGGCTTTCTTAGTGATGGAGAAGCTCTCCTCTGAAGCCATTAAGCAAAGCCCTATTACTTTGCTATAGCAGAGGAAATCTTGGCAAATTTGATTTGTGAGATTACAATCCTTTATACTACATCATTTAGAGCTCATTGGACGAGAGGTCCACCAAGACCAAAACGCATTACTCACCGGGAACGCCTATCAATTCTCGCCCACTGTGGGTCACTTAGATTACATCAGTCGACCGTTGTCGCGATTGGTGTCGGATGGTTAGGTCAGGGGAATGTACAACAAGGCTAGGTTTAAATGACTGTTTGATATAGTGGGATTTATCATCGCTTTACAAGAGGCGACACCTAATGATGTAGAGGACTACGGTCTGTGTTGTGAAACAATAACTTCAGGCCCATGATGAATCTTTCGGCTTTATTGAGATGTATATCTAGTAAAATAATGATGGGGTATACATTTATTTGCAGAAGGATGGGAGAATACCTCCATCCACCATAACGTTATTGCTCAATGAATTATTGAACAGATGCATGTTTTAAAGCGTGTGCTGTCTAAAGACCAGCATCCAATCCTGTCTTCAGTCCTGTTTGACCAATCCTGGTCAGGTGGATCAACATTTTAATGGCCAGCTCACTTCTAACTTGAAAGGAACTCAAATTGGAAGGGAAGGAACTCAAATGACTTCAAGTCTATTTTAAGTACACTGCAGTAAGTACTAATATCTAGTAGCACTAGTAGTATACCTGTATGTACTTTTTTAATACTGCTTGTAAAATCTATTCTCATAGGCCGTCATTTATCAAACAATTGTACGAAAACTGTGCATATGGTTGTTTCCACGCAAGTCTTGGCATTTATCAATACAGATGTAAGCAGTGGCTACTATCAAATCTCACGCAAGGTTTCACCTTGTGTACGCAAGTTTTGGGTTAGTGTTAAGATTACTAATGCTAACAATTAATCTATCTTCGATTAAGATTAATAATTAAATCAATAAAACTTAACGATTGTCGAAAAAGCAAGCACATGTGTGCAGCGCATGCGCAAAGGACATACAGCTGGTGAAAAAAAATGAAACAAGCGCACAGAAGTTGAACTAGCTATGATCACAATGATACTCGATGCCAAACACACACTTGGGCTTTTTAACATCATGCAAGATGATGCTAGCTGCTAACGCAACGAAATGACATCCGCAGTGGATCTGATAGGGTACGATACAGAAAATGCAAATACGGTTAGCATACTGAAAGCCAAGACCCTCTTCAGGGAAGCCTGTGAGATTAGCATAGCAACGCTGCTATACACAGGGAAGGAGACCAGAAGCCGTTTTTAATGAACATATTAAAATGTAATCTTAAATTCTGGCAAGAAACTAAAATGTAAAATGTAAAATGTAACTGTCGTTACACTCTGAACGCCCACAACATATTTCATTGATCATCATTAGTGATTGGCTGAGGCGTTACACGCTAAACACTGTTGCGGGTTTGAAGGTTGAAATCTTCATAATATAAGCATCTTTGCTGAAAGTATGCCGCAGGTCTAAGCTGAGGTGACAACATGTGCTTCTTGGATATAATTACAACAAACGGTGTATCGACTTGGAAAGTGAGGTGAACAACTAGAAAAATAACACTTGATGATAATGAAACTTTTATTTTGTCATGGACTCATTTTACAATCCAACTAGCATGTTATTTAGACAAAATAAAATCTTTTATGGTTCAAAAAACACATTATTTTCCACTTACCGTACGTTTTAGTAGCTCCAGATATACTGTCTTCCTGAATTTTGTACAAAACTCATCCATTTGCAAAGCTCTGTGTCCCTGATTGGCCAGCTAATCTGTACATTGTGATTGGCCCGAATACCTCTGACGTTAGCTGGAAATGTGACACTCCTTACCATGTTTGAAAGATTTGCTCACAATGCAATGCTGAGAGGAGTTAACTTACACATCCGAAGTAGGAGGAATTATGATAATGTCATTCTTGTCTACAAGTGAAGTACACTTTAGTGTTATCTTTAAGTATATTTTTTGAAAGTACATAAAGTATATATGTGAGAAAGTATTCACTCTTACTTTTAGTTGAAAAGAAGTACACTTTCAGCACACTTGAATAAGCTTCTTTTTGTAAGGGTACTAAAGACCCTTTGAGTCTCGTTGACCCTGCTAGCCATTGAAGGATGCTTGAGTCACACATCCTTTATAGTCAGTCTAGATGATAGGGGTTTTTTTTTTGGTTCTCTGCTGAGAAGAAAAACATCAGTTTACATTAAAAACTGACACACACTGCTGGTCTGTTACTGGTTATTGCTGATAGTAGACTGGTTCATTCATAATACCTTAGTTAATCAGCCAACACCAGTTTTAAAGTGCCTCAAATGTTTCACGTGCATGCATTTGGCAGATGCTTTATCTGAAGTTATTTATTGTCCATTACAGGGTGTACGTTTGATCAGTATAAGTGTCTATTCATTATTACCAGTCTTGTCTTTGGTTACACAGTCAGAAGATGTCATCCATCTGTGCTGCTATAGGCAGTAATGTTGCACAGATTGTTTCATTAGCCAGTAGGTACGGATCATATCAGGGTTTGTTTCTAGCATGCTCTTAAGTTTCTTCGAAAAATGAAACTTTTAGCTTTTTGTCCCTATGGCCAAATGATAATGTGCTTTTCACCAGACTCCTCTCATCTGAAGAATTGCTTGCGGTCAAACCTCCAAATTAACCGGTTTCATTATTCTCCAGCCAGTAATGGGACCTCTATGAAAGACAGCCATATAAAAATTTCCAAAAAGCTTTGGATATTGCAGATTGCATATTTACAATTTTGGAGATTAATGTAAACTGAAACACCCCAAATTACACGTGAATTGTTTGGAGAATAAATACGCAGATTTAGTTGGGTTTTTGGCTTAGTGTGGTCCTCTAAAAATGAGATAAAGATAATCATAAAGATATTGAGATCGTAAGGAGATATGGGAGATATTGTCACTGTCTTTAAGATGATCAAAAATACAGAGTAAATAACGTCTCAAAAACATAAAGAACCAGTAAAGTAATAAATAACATTAAAAAGATTTGTGGTGTTAGGATGGATGGCAAATAGGTGGGTGTTTAGCCACCATCATGACTGTTTATGGGCATCCAAGTTTAAATTATTTTAGGTAGATTTACTGTACAGAGAACCCACGAGTCAAATCTGGCCAATGTTAATTGCTGCTAAGAAATATCAAAACGTTATGATTGGCCCGAAGCTGTTAGCGCGGTCTGACGTCGTCCGTTCTAAATGCCGGTTATCTTTTTTTGTTCACACATAGCGCTTACCGGTAAATTACTGGTAATCTTACAACCTCTCTTACTGGTAAATTGACAAAACTGATTTACCAGAAAGTTTCTGTTCACACATGACCTGTTAACTGCAATTTACCAGTAAATTACCAGTAAAGACTGTATGTGTGAAAGGTGCTGTATGTGTGAATGTCATCATGCACAATTAATCAAACTTACAGAAAAGAAAGTTATAAGAATCGAACAAATTAGTCAAGGAGGTTATTTAATTTTTATAACTTCCTATTCTGAAAGTTTGATCTTATAGGCATACCCAAAAGACTCATTTAACAAGAAAAGGTACAACATCAGCAACATGTCTTATAAATTAGCCAATTCTATACCCTAACAAAATTAACCATAGTTTTACTACAGTAAAAAAACATGGTTACTTTAGTAAAACTATGGTTACCACAAAAATAGTAATCAATATACAAAAAACATGTTTTAATAGATTGTTATCCAGTTAGCATATTGTAAGGATTTGAGTGGCATGGCTAAATACATACTTTAACCCTTTATACATTTCTCATCTTCAAGCCAGTTTTCCTGACCTGGGCACCTGATTTCTAAGACCTTTATTCGTATCTCTCTCTATCTCTCATCTCTGCAATGTCTATTGACCCTGTGCATTTTCAAGGTTCTTATGCTGAGTTCCAGGCAGGTTTTTGAGCCCGTAAATTACGACTTCAAACCACGACTCACGACTTTGTAGCGTTCCAGGCAAGTCACGGCAAACTACCTGAGGGGAAGGAATTTACGTCACCTTAACATGTCCATACGGGGGTATACTTTCACGACATACTTATTGTCTTAGACACATGTAATATATAATCATGTGTATTATTTACTATTATTATTATATTACTATTACTTTGAATGCAACATTATATTGTCCTAAAGTGTATTCCCACCGTGTACCAGCAGAACTGCATCTGTGGGGGCCGCCATTGTTGTTTTGTATGGTTTCGCGTGCTATGTGACGTCAGAGCTTGGAACTGGGAGTACATCAATCTAGTACGAGTTCACGGGTGGGAAGTCATGGGTTTGACTGCCGTTCCAGTGCACTTTCACGGTTAGAAGGTTGGAAAAACACAGGTTCCAGGTTGGCTGGAACGTAACATAAGTGTCCAACTTCACGCGAGACTGCGTAGACATCGATAGATTATCTATTGGCATGGTGACAAAAACAATTGACGCGTCGTGCAAATGAGCGGTAAAAACCCTGTCGCGAATAGTGTTTTTATCCCGAGATCTTTAGCCGGGGCTCAGCCCCAGACGGCCCCGGCCCAATTTAAATCCTGACTTTAAAGACTTTTACTAACTATTGAAATAAAAAAATGCTATTCAATAGAAACAGTAATGAACTCTTAAAACATAAATAATGTCTGCAGTTGATGTGCCCCTCTTGTAACCAATCAGTATCTTTTTTATTATTTATATATTTGAACAAAAAACAAAAACAAACAAACATGAGAACCCAGACATATTTCCAAGTTCAAAAACAAGTGCAAAATAATATATTGTAAACAAGCAGCTTTAAAGACAGAGCTGAAGAAGTTTTCACTCTAGGGGTCTTTAATGCATCAACTTTTTTGCTTTAGTTTGCTGTGAAATCACAAGAACAGACTGAAATGCATTTGACTCTAGAAAAAGAAAATCTTAAGCTGGTAAATACAAAAGAGAGATTGAGGATCTCAAATATATGTTGTATGTACAAGGAAAGGATGAGTGTGCCTACAGTGAATATAATTACATATATCTATTTCTAAACCACCAAACCAATGGCGGTCATGCCGTTAAATTATGCGCCTGTATTTTTTGTAATTATCACATAGTATTACGTCCCATTATTCTAACAGATGGGTCCCATTCAATCGGACCAACAAGGAGTCATTTGTGCGCAATACCAATAGAGAACACAGATGATTTTTTGAGAAAGGGGGCAATTAGCAGTGTAATTAGGAGGAAATAGTGAGCGTGTTATTCAATGAGGTAATTTCATTTCTTTCCATCAGAGGAAAACATCCACATAAGATGAACACATTTTTAGAGGTCAAATACTATGGGAATGCTAATACACAAACGCTGGGAATTTAAGCCAGACATTACATACTGAATATTTTAATTATCATTTAATTATCGAGTTTGGAAATATGCATATATCAGGATTGTACCTTCTTAACTCTTTCCCCGCCAGCGTTTTTAAAAAAAGTTGCCAGCCAGCGCCAGCATTTTTCATGATTTTCACAAAAGTTTAATGCCTTCCAGAAAATGTTTTTCTTTAAATATATAAACAAACAATATATCAGATGAAAGAACAGACCCTTTGCTTTCAAAAAAAAAAAACTACCTTCATTAGTTCTCTTGTAATCACCTCTCAAACATGGGTAGGTTTCTTCAAAAACACCCAATTTTGAGCAAAAAGCTGAGATAAATAAATTTTTGCGAAGGACTTTTGATAGAGATCAGATGCAGAGCGATCTTTAAAACAAACACGGAGTTCTTTCTTCTTCACGTGAGGTGCTACTTCCGGGTTGTATAAGTTGCGGAAGTGCGCCACCTGGTGGATAAAAGCGGTATTGCGGAAAGACGGAAAATCTTGTCATTGGCGGGGAAGCATTTTCACTTAATTGACGAGATATCTCGTCAATGGCGACCAACAGCTCACCCCTCAATTTTAAAACGCATATTGTAGCCATTACAGTACAAACATGTCATCGTCTGAGATAACGTAGGGACGAATCAAAAATAGCAAAAGTTTTGCTTTCCTAAAGACGAGTGGAGAAGGCGATCATAAATCACCGCTATGTGAAGGAAGGTTTGGAAGCCGATCTGTATTTTACAGTGTATACATTATATAGTACTCATTTTACACAGTAACATTAGCTCAGTGTCGTTTTTGATATGCTTTAGCTATGATTCGATCTAAGATTATCTACTTCTTGTTTATTTTGCTTGTTATCAGAAATAAACTTAAATGACTTTGTTGTTATTGATTCTTTGCAGTGTTTACCGGAAGTTATGTTTGTTCCACGATGGCTGTTTGTTTATGTTTTTCCTCCTGAAAGAGCGGGAGGGTAAATGCACTGTTTGATTTCTTCGTCTTGAGCCGATGAACAAGCTTTTGGCCAAACCTGTGATCGCTGCCTAAAGGTCTGGCATGGCAACAAGGGGTTGTTTTACCACACTTGATATTTAGTCAAAGACAACAGATTATATCTCTGACCCCACGTGCAATTTATGCACTGTAAATACATGGAGCGAATGAGATTTGATTGTAGGACAGTAGGATGTGGGTGGCTTTATTTCAAAGCAGGCTGAATGCTTTTGGAGCCAGAATAGTGTTGTTGTTGTTTTGTTTCAGTAAGCATATTGCTTTCTCTTTGGACAGAAAAGAAATCAGGGGGTTGCAATGATCTTTCTTGCCAAGGCACTTTAGTCGATAACAGAAGCTGTTTTTAAAAGTTAAAACAAAGTACAATAGGGGATATTTATCACTTGACTACTGGGTAAACATGTGAACTGGATTAAAAAAAGTGTTTTTTATTTTCAAAGTAAAACCAATGCAGTATATTTGGAATGCCATGCTACCAAAGTACTGTTTTTTGCATTAAGCCGTGTACAATATGATCCAATTTTGAGCTTCGATTTAGTGCGTACATTACATTCCCGTTCAGCGTCGTTTACATTGGAAGTAGTTGTCCTGTCTGAAATTATAAATACATCTTTTTTGTTTATTCAGAGACGTACAGCAATTTCAGAGAACCGTTTCTGATGTATTGTGTCTAACCTTCTCGTATCGATTTCAAGGGGGCTGCAATTTCAGTCCGAGTCCTCCCTTCACCTTTCAAAGTGTTTTGTTTGTGGCCTGAAAATTACCTGAGCCCTGATTGTAATGCAAGTTTGGTCATAAAGCCACTAAGTCATAAATCAATGTCTGATGCTAGCAGCGTGCACACTTTAGATTTTGCTTTATGTGAGAGTCTAGCACTGCTGCAATGTAAATACTTCACGCCCCGTGGTGAAAATTTTGTTTTATTGTTGTTTATATCTCTATGTGGTGTTTTTAATATGCTTTAAAGGGATAGTTCACCCAAAAATGAAAATTCTGCCATTTATTCACCCTCATGTTGTTCTAAACTTGTTTTATTGTTATCACACAGTTTATGGTACCCATTGACTTCCATAGTAGGAAAAACAAATACTATGGAAGTCAATGGGTACCATCAACTCAGTGCTTACCAACATTCTTAAAAATAAAATGAACCATGTGCAAATTCATTATTTAACACCAAATCCTGAGTATTTTCTACATATGCGTCGCGACTAATCGTTTGCAGAATAAAAGGTTTTGTTTTGTTTACGTTTACATATTACATGTGTAATGTGTATAATAATTATGTATATATAAATGCACACATGTGCATGTATATATTATATCATATCATATATAAATATACATATTTATTATATCAATATTTTTTTTCTTAAAAATATATACATACATGTGTTTGTATTTATATATACAAAATATTTGTTGATGTACTGTGTATAATAATTATGTAAACAAAAATGCATCTATGTACATATATATCTATGATCTCAGCTGGTGCAATTGAGTAGAGGCGGAGACTCATTTGCATAGATCTGCGTATACTACATAAGGCAAGGATGTAGTTACATTCAAGAGTTATAAGGGAGACACTAAATAACCGCACGGGGACTTTAAATATGCTACATTATTTTTATTATTAAATAATATTTTGTTATTATTTTTATGTTATTATTGATTTTGATTTTGAAGTCAAATATGTCCTGGACATGTTCTTGACAGTTTCTGTGCAGCCAACTGAATTATAAGTAATACCTTGCACAGGATCTCTAGACCCCAAGACCCAGACAAATGTATTTCACGAAATACATCCACCTTGTTTTCCAACATAAAAAATGGACCAAAAATCATTCCAAGTGGAACGCTGAAGTTCTCCTTGAACCGTACAGCTGTGAAAGGTCAGTAACTACAGCGGAGTGCAGGCTTCTCATTTGAGATGTCTGTCTTGTTTTCTCTGCTCTATTTTCATGTTTCCAGGCCTCGTACAGAGAAGCTCCTTCAGTCCACTGGGGCTTCATCATTCCATGCTCGGGCTGATGGGAAATCCTGTGGGGGAATTGTTAGTCTTAGGGATTCCTGTAGATATTTTTCCACTTTTTAACTCAGTATCTACTGTTTCTGCATTGGCATCGCTGTCCTTGAACGAAGAAGTGTTTACTTGTTAATTATTTTTATTTCCCTTATGCTTTCTAGCTCACCATGTTATCAGGAGCCTGCAAGAAGCATCACTTCTTAAGTCAGGTAAAAAAACTTTGACAGACACATTGAATGTTAAATAAATGTTACAATACACGCTAACTAATTTATACTGCACATTTTAAAGAATGCCATATAACAATAAAATTGGAAGCTGATCAGATTGGAATTTTTTTTTTTAATTATGAAGTTATGATTTTATATGAATCTGTACTGTATGATGTAAATTGTATAAAAATATAATTATCAAAAAAGCAAGCATAAAGGTTGACGCCTAATCCCACCCATAAACACAACCATCACCGGGGTGCACTGTAAGCAAATCATACAAAAACATCAGAGTTATAATTGTGAAAGTTGCCATAGAATGTAAACTATATTTACATGGTAATGACATATTGTGAGTCTCCTTGTGAAAACCTTGTGCATGCAAAAGACTACTGGAAAACAGACCAATCTCAACACCAGCTAAAAACAAAGTTGTGACTGCTGAGTTAGCGCTTTATGCTAGTTAATGCTATATGCTAGTGTTTAGGCTAAAGTTCTACTATTGACGTTAGTTATGTTTTGCAGGTCCATACTGAAAAAACACAAACCATTCAGAAACGTCAAATAACAATCTCCAAACAATTAATTATTCCTAAAATTTTGTTTTCTCATCTGATACAGACTCAGACATGTAAGGTCTGTTAACTAATGTGAGCTACTGATGTGAGCCTCATGAGCCTCACTGTGAAACAGCCAATCAGAGTAGAGCTCAACATTATTAATGACCTTTTCAAGTAAGGTAATAACAGCCAATTTATATTAAGAAAGTAATTCTAGGGTTGTTAATGGACATGAAAAGTCATCTCTGGAACATTTTTGTACTTAATAAACCCACACAACTTTTATTTAGATATCAGAGAACAATTTTACATATTGTATCAATGCATTCTTTGGCACTATTAAGACTATTAAAAACATTAAATAAAATGAAATACAATATAGGCCTGAAAATGAGAAATGTTGCCTAATGGGCGGTTCACAGTTTAATATACGTTATTTTACGTTACGTTATTACGTTATTTTCAATGTAGATGCGCAGCAAGATCGCTCAAATAAAGAGTGACGCGGTCGTGATGCCCATGCAGTGTGACACGCTCTTTTTGCTAGTGCATCGGTGCTGTAGCAAGTTGAAAATATTTCAACATTTCAAAATGTCGCAGCCACACCGCAGGCCATGTGACAAGAGCCAACCAGTAAGAGCCACTCCATATGTATCAATATTACTCAAGATGAAGAAACAGCTGATCATAGCTGTACATGGCTATTATTTTGACATAAATTAAAAAAGCAATGCATGGAAACACATAATTTAATCTATGGAGAGTGGGGCTCAATGTTGCTTAGCAACGGCAGACGCTACCAAAGCGCAAAGTGGTGCGGTCATGTTTTCCTCATGGTTTTAGAAGTGAAATGTAAACCACCCCTAAGAGGTAAATTGAAATAAGTTTAGGTTGAGGCGCTAAAACTATTAACTCTTTCGCCGCCATTGACGAGATATCTCATCAATCAAGAGAAAACGCTTCCCTGCCAATGACGAGTTTTTCCGGCTTTCCGCAATACCGCTATTACCTTCCCCAACTTTTTAAACCCGGAAGTATTGCCCTATGGCAAGTGGCTGCATGTCCGTGTCCGTGTATTTATAATTTCGTGTTTGTTGTTGTTGTTTTGAAAGCTGAGGGTCTTTTCTTTAATTTGATATATTGTATGTTTATATATTTAAAGAAGAACATTTTCTGGAAGGCATTAAACTTTTGTGAAGCGCTGGTGCTGGCTGGCAACTTTAAAAAAAAAAAACGCTGGCGGTGAAAAAGTTAACTAGGCAACAGAAATAAAAATAAAATTTAAATCAAAGTAGCAATGTTAGTTAACTCTTTTCCCGCCATTGACGAGTTACCTTGCAGAGATGTTCACAAGTCTCTGAGCTCGAGTCCGAGTCAAGTCTGAAGTCTTTGAGCTCGAGTCCAAGTCAAGTCTGAAGTCTTTGAGCTTGAGTCCAAGTCAATTCTGAAGTCTCTGGGCTCGAGTCCAAGTCAAGTCTCAAGTCTCGTTGTAACAAATAAAACTCTAATAACAAATAAAGAAATTATAAACATTTATAAAAAGGAACATAGTTGCACATTAAGTAAGGTCTAAAATTTGAATTATGTACAGAAATTAAATTAAATGGATTATAACACTGTCTTTATTGTACAAATTAAATATTATTATTATTATTTTTGAGCAATAGAAGTGATTTTCTGTTTGTCTTGGGTTGTTTGATTAACATAAATGACACAGACTTAAGTAGGTTAATTGAGGTTACTGTCTCTTTATTAAGAACAAATAAGCCCAGACTGGTTTCTGACTGGTTTCTTAAGACATAAACAAAAATGTTTTATTAGAAAAAGAATACTGTGAGATCATTTTGCGTGTATGTATGTGCCTTGTCCAGAAAATAAAGATTTTATGTTGGCTTAACTTTTGAAACACTTCTCTCTGTATGTACACTACTGAGGGCACTAAACGCTTGCTCAAACACAGGCAGAGCGCTTCAGGAAGAAGATGCAGCAGTCGCTTCACATAAAAACGTTACATTGTTTTTCATTGCTCTATTCAGCAAAAGTATGTTGATGGACTACACTACAGTATGACACAAAGTAGCGCAACTCTGGACCTGACTGGAGCTGGACCGGACACACTTAACCGCATGTGCGTACAGAAATCTGCTGACTTGAGCGCCTTTTTGCGGTTAAATTGTTTAACCATTTAAACAATTGCAAGCCTTAGAAACAGTGATAAACTTACCCTATTTAAATTGCATATTAATCCGCAAATCGCATGCCAGCCGAACCGCGGATCCGTCACAGCACTACCCAAAGCTTCGGATGAATGCCACAGCAGCGGCCGGTGCATTCATGTATGTTCGCGGCCGCGCGCGCGGAGCAGATACGTCACGTGTTACGTCGTGGGCAGGTTGTAGGTAACGGAGGGAGCTATGACAGCGAGCTCATCAGACGTTTCCTAAAAATAAACATTGTTCACGAGTTGCGCGGCTCGAGTCCGAGTCGAGTCTGAAGTCTTTGAGGGTCGAGTCTCAAGTCGAGTCTGAAGTCACTGTGTGTGCGACTTAAGTCGCACTCGAGTCCGAGTCTCAAACTCGAGTCCCCATCTCTGTTACCTTGTCAATTAAGAGAAAAAAATGCATAAAAACTGTTTCTGAAGATTTTTTATGTCAATCTGCAATACCGCCATTACCCACATTACCCAATTTATAAAAAACTGAAGCCAAAACGTTATTTACTAATTTTGAACTCTGTGTATGTTTTGATAATCGTTCTGAATCTGATCTCTAACAAAATTCCTTCACAAAAATGCAATTATTAAATTTTTTGTTAAAAATATATATTTTTAAAGAAAAATACCCATATTTAAGAGTTTAAAAATATAGATATGATGAAAGTTTTTTTCCCGTTTTGTTTGTTTGTTTATTGTTTGTTTGAAAGCAGATGGTCTGTTCTTTAATTTGATATATTTGTATGTTTTTAGAAGAAAATTTTCCTGCAAGGAATTTTATCAGTCAACTTTTCAAAAAATGTCTGGCGGGGAATGAGTAAAAAACTAATAAAACAACACATGCTTATAGCAAATTTACTAAAGATTCAACATGAAATCTTAAAATATAAAAAATAGAACAAAAATACAAAAACTAAAATAACTCAGTAATTCATACATATTAGGAAGCAATTTTAATATACAGTGTAATTACAAATTGCCATGAGATTGTGCCGAATATTCAGCAGTCTAGATTCTCTCTCTCACACACACTACTGTAGTCCTAAAAAAGTTGTTCATGTTGTGTTATTCATGTCACATGACTTTTTCTGTCGGTCAGATTTGCAAAGACAAAATAAGTAGAATCAGTATTCTGAGCCAATGATGGAAATGTTAATATGTCTCGTGTGTACAGCTCCATTAGGGGGTAAACATTAAGGCCGTAACATTAGTGTTCTCCGTTTCTGAAGAGGATTTATGCCAGACGTGACTTGGAGATACTCTTTTCTGATTGATGTCAATAACATAAATGCCTCATGCATGCTGAAGGCAAAATATGAACACATTGGAGATCACCTATGACATGTAGTACCGTTGAGACCGTGGTGATTGATAGGTGACTGATTGATTATTTATTCGGGTATTTATTCAAAGCAACCTCACATAATGGCAAACAGTCAAATAACCTCAGTACTGCTTTTATAAACATCCATCAATACGTTTCACTTCCACATCGATATCGTAAACCACACGGTTAATTTATCAACACAATAAACATGTTGTCAAGTTAACTGAATGAGATCAATTAACTTTCACAGCATCATTATGTTATTTGTAGTTGCGACTTTGAAGAATTGAATGATAGATTTTTGTGTTATTTATTTTTTTAGATTGTTCCCTGATGTCATATCCCTTTATATTCTTTAATATTTTTGTTATATTTTTCCCCAAGGTCCACTTCTCTCCGCTCATACACGGGTTTGCTGTTGGGTCTAATATAGTTTTTTAATAGCTTCATCCTTCAATAACAGCCTCTTTGCAAAGCTTGCATTACCTTGTAACATATTCACAGAATAAATATTGAAACATACAGTTTTACATAACCAGAAATAGCTTAGTACCAGTGTTTTTTACAATTTATAATAAAAGGTACTTCAATAGGCTATTTACCAATATAACTGTGCTAAAAAAAACACAAAGTACCACATAACGTACAATCGTACATAACGATTGGTTTCACCTAATTATTATTGTTTTAATCTAGAGAGAAACGTTTGAGGTATGATAGGGGATGACCTCCATGAATTTCAGTCTGTTTATCATGCAATCTATCAGATTTTTAGGTAATTTTCTTTAAATAGGCACAAGTGAATCTTTTAAAGGAGAAACTTTATTCTCTATGTATGAGCAGCATTCAGATTTCACATGAACGTTTCATACTGTACATGGCTATATGTCAGGGAAATGAAAGCTATGTTGTTACTTGACATGACTACTTGTGTACATATAGCTAGAGTTACAGCTGCGGTCCCCTCGAGCGATGAACAGGACATGAGGCGCGCTGAATGAGAGTCTGACCCCAAAACAGTCAAAACAATGTAACCCACGCCTGCCAGCAAACTGCAGAAATGTCACAGAGGTTTTCTTCAGTAGGTAAACACTTATTTCTGCTGCACTTCGGATGTGGGATCGAAAGAAGTTTCAGAACAACCAGCACTGGCTGAGCGCCAAACATGAAATCCACATTAAATATTTGTGCTATCAGTATTTTTTATTCATGACTTTTCTTGTCTGGACACAAATTTTTCATGTCTTTGTCTTTTCATTCATGCATGCTACTATAAAAAGTAGTACTAGAATAGTATTTTGGGCATGTGCTATGGCAGTACTGTATTTTGGACCTGTGGTGGTAATCATTAATTTGCATATATGGACTGAGTAGTTGATCAATTTTGTCACAAGTTTTTTTTTTATTAAATGAAATGTGAAAATAATGACAAAATGGCAAATATGACAGATTACCTTCACTGATAACCTATGTTACTTTAAAGGGGACATGAATCATGAATCTGACTTTTTCCATGTTTAAGTGCTATAATTGGGTCCCCAGTGCTTCTATCAACCTAAAAAATGTATAAAAAAAAGAACAGCCCAGTAACTTAGTTTTGGTAAACCATTCTCTGCAAGCAAAAGAAAAAATAGGTCAATCAAATGTGATCCCCCTTGTAATGTCAAAAGGGGATTGTATTATAATAATTGTTAGGGTTAGAAGGAGAAAATGACATTAAGTTTCAATTTCAACAAATGGCAATCAGTCTTTGCATTTCATCAGCTCATTTGCATTTTAAAGGACACACCCAAAACCTGCACATTTTTGCTCACACCTACAAAGTGGGTATTTTAACATGCTATAATAAATTATCTGACATTTTGACATAAACCTTCACATATGTACTCTGGGGACACCAAATATTTATTTTACATCTTAAAAAGTATTTTTGAAAAGGTGCCACCCCACTGACAACTTTTGTATCATCTTGTACCTTTTTCTGAGAGTGCACACAAAAAGGCCATCTGACCCACTGTGCCACCCACCCCAAAAATAATTTTGAAAAGTCCCCTTTAACTTTGAATGTTTGAGTGTTGAATGGTTGTAAAATCTTATGAATTTAAGGTGGCAACATTTTTACTGTGAAAAATGTCAACATTTCCCCCCAAATGGCACAGTAATAGATTTGGGGGGCCTTCCGGTGTGCATTCTCAGAAAAATACAAGACTAATGGTACAAAAGTTATCACTGGGGTGGTACCTTTTCAAAAAGTACACTTTTGTACCAAAAGGTACATATCAGTACCTAGAAAGGTACACATTGTAACCTTAGAGGTACATACTGTTACCTAATATTTGTACCAAAATGGTACATATTAGGACCTTTTTAAAATGTACCATCCCAGTGACAAATTGTACCTTTAATTTCTGAGAGTGTGGAGTTTGCATGTTGTTAATTTACTCCGATCTAAAAACATGCAGGTTTGGTAAATTGCCAAAATTGCCTCCCTCCCAACATGTGTATAGACCAACTTGTCTGTGGATTAATTGTATCCGGCCATGAATATAGCTAGAGATGCTGGAATAGCATTAAGAAATAAAAAATGTATACAGAAATGTATAATTGTTTTGAATAACAATGAGATTAAATAGAGAACTACTTCTCAAGTCTCAGATTTGTCTCCTGACAAATTCCCTTTTGCTTCCTCCATTCAGAGTTTTGGATGAGATCTCAAAATGTGCTGAGCTTTGCCAAGATAACAAAGTCTGCGGTCAAGAAATATTCCTTATCAAATAATTTCATAATATTATCTGGCCTATGCCGTTCCTCTTAACATTATATCTTTATATGCCATCTTTAAATATAACTTAAACAAGAACTTCATTTTTTTTACGTCTGAGTGTTAAAATTGGTGTACATTAGGAAACCACTATATTCAGCCTGGTCTCACTGCTAATACGTAGTATTAACACATAACTTTCAAAAACACAAAATGTACTTCTTTTGTACATTTAAATCGATACTGAAGCATACAATGAAGACATTTTTGCAACATAAAGCATTTACAAATCTTTCATGCCATAAAGTTTGCTCTATTTCCCTTTAACCATTTTATCGATAATGTTACCACCCTACCCCAAAACATAACATTTATATATGTTTTGTATTCTTTTTATATTCTGCAACATAATAAACAGAAATGTGTTGGAAAATTTAAGTAATAATATTAACAATATATCTTTTAAAATATATTTTTAGACGCTAATAAAATCCTACCCCCCCCCCAAAAAAAAAACAGTAAATTAAAGTCATGTTTCTGGAGTTTATGATGAAGTAAATAGACATATTAAAGTTATTAATCCACGAGAATGTTAATCCAGCTTCTCTCTGTCAAGGCGCGCATTTCAAAATTACGTAGACTGATAGACGGCAATGATGCAAATCTGTGACGTAACACGCAAGAGCCAACGAGCGTTTAATATCACTGCCGTAAAGCAATGTGTCGCAAAGCTTCTTGAGGTGCAATATTTGAATTTGAAGATCGCTGGAAAAAGGGCTAAATTTGGATCTGTTCCTCACAATCATATAATTTTTAAAGATGTGGATTACAGCGAAAAAATAAAATGAACATCTTTTGTGAATTTATGTTGTGTTTTGGTGTTATTATTAATGCATAGAAGAAAATTCGTTTTTGTGTGTCATGGCAAACAAATTAAATATTACAAAATGGTAAATGATTACAGAAATGTTTTTTAGGTTTTTAAGTCCAGTCTTGTTTATTATTATGTAATTCTCTGAAAGACATGAGCATTTCATTAGGTAAATGAGTAAACTATCTTAAACAATAAGTAAATACAACTGAAAACATGTCATTAATATGAGTAAGAACGCCAATGCCTGCAAATGTAATATTTATGAATAGGAATACGTACAAATGTGTACATCTGTATAGCTGTTAATACGTTAATAATTAACATACAGTATTAGTTCTTTAGTGTTTTAAAACGTAATTGTACGTGTGGAACAAGCACACTTTATGTAAAAATACACACATATTCTCATGAGATCACATTGCTATATTGCAGTGCTTCTCAAATAGTGGGGCGGGACCCCCAGGGGGGGCTCGAAGCGACACCAGGGGGGGCGCGCGAGACCCCAAGGAAAATACTTTTTCAGGAAGTGATTTTTAAAGACATTACACCCCAACCACGCTGATAAGCCGCTTGTGTTTTTTATTATTATTTATTGATTATATTTAATTTTTCAGTATGAAATGGTCAAAAAATATTATACTTTTAATAAGTATTGATTTTTTTATTTCAGGCAAATTGATGCATTTTAAGTCTTTTCTGTTACAGACTAAAAAACAATGTTAATAAAGTTATTCTTTGTTGTAAGTTAATCGATATTTCTTTTTTGTGTTTTCTTTTTTATGTTTTCTCAATGTTAATAAGGATGCAATGTTTTGCAGATGTGTAATTTTATAAACAAATTATACTATTTACAGTCGCGGCGGAGAGTTGGGGGGGGCGCGAAATGTTTACCTCTTCCTAGGGGGGGGCGTGACAGTAAATAATTGAGAAGCACTGCTATATTGTATATTGTATTGTAAGTAGTGATTTGAGCATAAGGCAATATATTTACCATGCTTACTTCAAACCGTAAGCAAGTGAATCATACATTAGATGAGAGCGAGACTACCGGAGCATTACGTAAAACAGAGAAAGATGCTTCAGATAATCAGACGGCCTCATGGGTTCTCTGTCAATGTGCTGGGTCCCTGTATTTACAATGAGGCGGCGGCCCAGATCAGTATTACATAAACCATCTGACGTCTAATTTTGCAGTGCTGATGTTCTTCTGCGTGTTGGCTGTTTTTGGCTGTTCTGTATGTGATTTATTTGTTTACAAAGCCTGATGCATTTCCCATTAGAAATAAAAGCGGATTAGGTGTCTACACCTCATTAGCCTGTAGCTCTTAGTGTAGTCGCTCTAAACTCTTTGCTTTAGTGAATTGAAGCGGATGGAGATGGTTTAGGGTTTATTTGCCTTACAGGTTTATATGAACTGTTCAACTCAAAGTGCACTCCTGTACACGTTTACATCCCAGTTTAAATATTTGTCATTATTTAACCCCTCGTGTTGTTCCAAATATGTCTGATTTACTTTACTTTCTTCTGTGAAACACAAAAGATGATTTGTTTTTAAAAATACGCCGATAAAGTAGATGTGAACTGGGACTGTCTAGCTCTGAAATGATAAAAATACTTTTAATATGAGTTATTTGTCTTTTGTAGAGCTTTGAAATTTCCAATTGTGTTCCACACTCTCAGAGAAAATAAAAACTGTACAACAGTTGTCACTGGGGGTGAAACCCTATCGAAAACTACACCTTTGTGCTTAAAGGATGCATTTTATTACCTCACAGTGACAGCTTTTGATTTTTTTTTTCTGAAGAAGTCATAAAAGTGTGGTGCACCTAAAGGTGTATGATCCATGAAAAAAAGTAATTTACAGCAACTATTCCTCTCCCGAGCTATGAAAGAGCATATGTAAGAGTCATATGACTTTGATAAACATGATTTTTGTGTATTTAGTAAGCAAAGTGTTTATTTTTCAAAAACGCATTATTTTTCAAATTCCATACATTATTGTTGCTCCTCTATGCCCTGCTTTTCTGAAACGCGTCGATTTTTACAAAGCTCATCGTTCTGAAAAGCGTAGTTTGCCCTGATTGGCCAGCTATCCAGTGTGTTGTGATTGGGTAAATAATGAGTGTGTGACATAAATGTTATGTTCCTTACCATATTTGAAATATTCAACGCTATCGCACAAGAATTCATACAACATTTATGAGTTGGCTAATTCGTATTAATTGATGCGACCACGTTTGTAAGTTTTGGTACGATTTCCATTGACTCCTGTGACGTTGGGGTTAGGGGCTATGTTTAGTTGTTGTTTTTAACTCATTCCCCACCAGTGTGGTTTTTTTTAAGTTGCCAGCCAGTGGCAGCATTTTTCATGATTTTCACAAAAATCGAATGCCTTAAAAAAATTCTTCTTAAAATATATAAACATACAATATATAAAATTAAATAACTACCTTATCACCTCTCAAATATGGGTAGGTTTCTTCCAAAACATCAAATTTGATCAGATTCAGAGCGATCCTCAAAACATACTCAGACATACAGCTGTTTGCCCTAGGGCGATACTTCAAGGTTTTATAAGTTGCGGAACTGCCACCAGGTGGATAATAGCGGTATTGCAGATAGCTGGAAATACTCGTCATTGGCAGGGAAGCGTTTTCTCTTAATTGACACGTTATCTCGTCAATGGCAGGGATAGAGTTCATGAGAATCGTATGATTTTGCACGATAAACTTCGTATGAATTTATACAAATTAGCCAACTTGTAAAATATTTATCTTACTTCTCGTAAGATCAGGCAGAAATATCAGATCCCAAAGCACAGCATTTCCACGAAATGCAACTGCAACTGCGGCAACAATAAAAAGTTTATTTTCCTTTCTTTGCTAATACATGTGAGCGGTGCTATGCAAATTTTCCAGTAGAGTGATGTAGAAATGTGGGGGTGTGTTTGAATAAGGTTGAGCCTTCACTTTTAGAAAGTATATTTTTGCGGCTTTATGGATATTCTATATGCACAAACAGCTTCAACGCTCCAAAGGCGAAGGAAAACATGAAATCGCGTCATGTGACCCCTTTAAGGTCAAACCTCACAGCTGCTTTGAGCAACAGGATGTAACAAGTGCTCGCTACACCCACTGAACCCAACCAATCATTATAGTCTCATCATTAACCGCCCTCACTTTCTTTACTATCTTCTCTTGTACTCTCTCTATATATATATATATCTCTCTCTCTATCTGTCTCTCCTCGTAATTGAAGCGCTGGTGTGCACGCAGCAGGCTGTCCTGCTCATTTGCTCTGAATCTGATCAGCTCAGAATATGAATGAAGTCCCGAGTCTGCCTGGTCCTCTCAAGCTGAGTTAAAAATTCTTCCTCACCTGCATCCTCAGCACTTCCAGAACAAACCATATGGTGCTCAGTGCAGTCTTCTAGCTTGCCCGAAATTTTATCTTGAGTCAGACCATCTATTTGATACATCTTTTGTCAGAAAATGAGACTAAAGTCTCACACACTTAAAAAAATCATCCAAAATGATTTTAATTCATGTTAGAACAAATGCAACATTTCGACCTGACAGGTCTTCGTCAGGCATTTTTTTAGTCCCTAATCATGATTTAATTTTATAGCCCTTTTGGTGGACATACAGAAGGTAATCGCAAAACAGAAGTGACATACTGTAGTAGTTGTGTTTGTTTTTTGGGGTTGTTTATTAGGCTCATTCTCACAGGAATGCGAGTTAAAAATCTTGGCTTCTTTCTCTTGTCCAATGATCTGCTTATGCATTCAAATTATATTCATGGACCTCGCCAACATCATGCCACTGGTTTGGCTACAATTCACATGCAACAATGCCCACATGTTTCATTCGCTTGCTTCAGAGGTGCCCATTTTCCAAATTAATAGCTAGTTATTTCTCAGTGAATGTGCAAACTAAATGTTTCTAAAGGTCATCTGTAACCATAGCAAACAAAATTGGTTTGAACGTAGCAGGGTTTTTGGTTTTTCAAAACGACTGCTCTTTTGTTTGGGCTTTGCCATTTTGCCCTTGAGCGGGACACTTAACCTGCGTCTGCACCTCAGCTAAACTAGTTGTGACATTTTGTTTTGTCTGGATGCCACATAGAGTTATGGCCAAAGAAAATAATTCAAAGGTTTACATACCAGCCGTGCTCAGCATGGTAAATATCGACTTATTAGGTCGTAGTCTTTGTTCACCTGCAATAATTTCACAAATTTTGTTTTTTAAAGAAATAAAGTTGCTTTTTCACTTTAATTTTCCAGTTTATGTAAATAAACAATAATGTTAATGTTTTTCAGTATACAATATATGAAGAGCTAAAAATATGATAATTATTTTAACTGAATGCTCCCGGCACATATAATGGGCTCTATCATACACCCGGCGCAATGCGCCGATGCAAGTGTCTTTTGCTATGCATTTGCGCCCATGGGCGTTCTGGTCGGAAAACGAGGTGTGTTCAGGTGCATTGTTGACACGTTGCTATTTTGAGGCAACTAAAATAGACTACACCATTGACCAACAAAAACCTGCTCTAAAGTCTAAAGTCAATGGCGCAATATTGTTTTTTGTTATTTAAAGAGCGAGTTAGTAATATGCGCATATAAACGGGCCCACAACATGGGTTTGCTTATCACATACATGAATGCGCAGCAGCACAAAAAAATATATGAATTTTTTATATGAAAGATTAAAGGATTGAATGGAAAAGATTATTATTGAGTCTCTTGGACATAAATGAGGACTGATTATGAGACGTTATAAGGCGCAAAGAGCTGTTTCACCTGTAGCCTGTTAAGTAAATAAATGCTTTGCTTTAAACAAATTCAACTGTTTTTAAATGCTACCCTATGGATTTATTTAATATGATGACTCTGTACCTGTGAATATAGTGAGATGAGAAACATTTTAAGTAATGCTTTTTAAGAATCCCATGCCGCTGTTCTAGTGCTGAAACGTTTCGGCTCTCCGCACGTTTGTAAATTCTTTATCTCTTGTTTGTATTTTTAGAGTACAAACCTTTTCTTGCATAATTGCAAATTATTTTATAAGATTACAATGATTATGTAGGATATCAATACATTTACAGCAGTTTAAATCCTGCCATTTGTATATCTATGACTGAAAGAAAATGTCTTTTAAAGGTTTTAATTCAAAAAATTAAAATTTCAATAAAAATTAAAACAACATATTTTTAACATTATTCTTAAACTGGGGGTCTTCTTTCTCCGCTTAGTTTTTCAGTTTACAAAGTCCATCATCTAAATGGGGATTAAACACAGCGCCAGCGAAACTGGCTTTTAAAGGGGATGAGAGATAAGACTCTCATTAGTTTATTGCACGTTACGCCCAAAACACACCTATTACTCATTAGGAAAATATGAACAACCCTTTTTGACCGTGCGCTCGGGGCACAAACCATTTTTCCCGTCCTTAAATTTGCAAAAGTGGCATCGGACACGCCCATTTAGACCGTGCGCTGTGTGCTTTAGACAATGCGCTTAGATGGTTAAAATAGGGCCCAATATGTTCATCCAATACATTCGCTTCAATTCCGCTTAATCCCGGCTTCAGGCCATTCAGAAATACTGAATACTTTAAACATCACATCGATTTTCCAGCAAACTCCTCAAAGTGCACGGACGACGAATGTAAAACCAGTATTAAATTCAAACATGGATTCCTTTGTGGGTACAGACTCGAGTCAAGACCAGAGATATCGAGTCCAGATAAAGCTAAAGTCTTGACTCGGACTCGATACTTTGTCTCTGGTGATGGTCTCGAGTTAAACTGACACTGGTGAGATTACTATGGTTAGAAGCAGGAGGCTTCAGCAAAACTTGTGTAATCCTGCCGCTCTAAAAGAAACAATTGAGATGTAAGCTCTTATTTGTGAGCTCTTTCCAATTGGGTCTGTCTATTGTGTTATCACTACAATAGCTTCGAACATCCAAGTACATGAAGACTCTGAAATAGCGGTGATTATATGCAAATTTAACATGAATAGTGGATGCGTCTGTTGAGCATCCAGGGGCCGGGAGGTCGAAAGTAAAGGTTCAACAGTGAGAAATTAGTTAACCCTGACTACTGGCCTTATTTAGCATATTAGCCTTCACTCATAGTCTCTTACTGAAGAGCTCTGCCTCACTGTATATGAATTACTTACTCTTTAAAGCCTGTAAAATATGCCTGTTCATATCAAGTGATTTTTTTTCTTTAAACAATGTTAATTGGGGTCAGAGGAGGAAAATGCAAATGCTGTGAAAAATTACCCATGTGTTTTCAGGTAAAACCATACAGCTATTTTTGAACTAAACTGTTGGGATTTGTACATACTACATACATGTAAATCTGTTTGCATAATTTTTTTTATTTCTAAATGTCCATATAAAAATAACTTGAAATGATGGCATTTCCACTGAATGATGATATGCGACTAAAACGTATAGTGTAGTTTTCCTCTCATGATAAGTCATTCCAAACATCATGTTGACATACATTGGTATGTTTACTAATATCACATCTTAAGGAGACAAATATATCTATATATTATAATTTTAAATATATTTTAAAATATACAAAAAATGCCAACAAATATATGTCCTACACTAAAAAAAAAAAGATTTATTCAATTTACTAAATTTTTTAAGGTAGGTGGTTGCAATCAATGTATTTAAGCTACATTTATACAAAAGTTTTTTGTTTTGTATTTCTTTTTTTTTAAATGTAGCTTAAATAAATTGATTGCAAACCCTTACCTTAAAAAATTGAGTCAATTGAATTAATAATTTTTTTTCAGTGTAAAAATAGTTTGAAATATGTTTACAAAAATTTATTTTTCACCAATATATTTTTTGGCTGTTTTTATATATTTTAAAATATATTTTAAAAAGAAATGCAGTTCATTCACGTCGCATTGTAAGAAAACCTTTGTATGTTACAAACTTGTAAAAATAACAGTTTTGAAAAGATTAAAATAAATATATTTTAACTGCTCATAATTTTATATTGTATACAAACTTTAATATTTTGGCCAGAAAACTTTCCTGTATGGGTTGATAATTAGAAATGTATTTGTTGCCTGTGAAATACATTTTGAAATATATGTTAAAATATAAAGGCTAAAGCAAGATATATTTTCAAATTCAAAAATATATTTATTTAAGCATCACTTTTTACAAAATGTATTAGCATATATTTAAAAAATATATTTATTTTTTGTTGTATGAGTGTCCAAGCATTAATGCCAAGGGAAGTCCCTTATACACTCACCTAAAGGATTATTAGGAACACCTG
The DNA here is from genome assembly GCF_027580225.2 of Misgurnus anguillicaudatus. Lineage (NCBI taxonomy): Eukaryota > Metazoa > Chordata > Actinopteri > Cypriniformes > Cobitidae > Misgurnus > Misgurnus anguillicaudatus. The sequence continues at coordinate 46,073,618 of NC_073339.2, forward strand.
TTCAATTTCTCATTAATGCAATGGTGTAATTGTTTGGGGGATGTTTTCTTGGCACACTTTAGGCCCCTTAGTGCCAATTGGGCATTATTTAAATGCCACGGCCTACCTGAGCATTGTTTCTGACCATGTCCATCCCTTCATGACCACCATGTACTCATCCTCTGATGGCTACTTCCAGTAGGATAATGCACCATGTCATAAAGCTCAAATCATTTCAAATTGGTTTCTTGAACATGACAAAGAGTTCACTGTACTAAAATGGCCCCCACAGTCACCAGATCTCAACCCAATAGAGCATCTTTGGGATGTGGTGGAACGGGAGCTTCGTGCCCTGGATGTGCATCCCACAAATCTCCATCAACTGCAAGATGCTATCCTATCAATATGGGCCAACATTTCTAAAGAATGCTTTCAGCACCTTGTTGAATCAATGCCACGTAGGGAAAACTGTATTAGTATGGTGTTCCGAATAATCCTTTAGGTGAGTGTACTAGGGAGCAGACACGTATGATGTGTTTCTGAGAGGTTATAGTACTGCGTGATCTTTAAATAATGATTATGTGACTTACGAACATTAGTTGACATGAAAAATGTTTCTATTGCAGTGTTTCCATTGGCCAGATTGGTCAGTTTGCGCAATTTAAGGGATATTGTAAACACAGCTAGTGATATCACAAAACACACCAAGGAAAGCTGCAATGGTAGAGCCATGTAGACAATGTTTAAACATCATGTTATGTATTCTTTATGGTACATGAATCTTACTAGGTCTATACATTTAAAAATACTTCCATTCAATGCACTAAATCAATACTTCATTTGCTTATAAATCAAATTTCCAACAACCCAATTGCCTAGCTGACCTCACCATTTCCATCCCAACATCTTCCTCCATAAGATTACATTTACATTTAAGAGATGCTTTTATTCAAAGAGATACAAATGAGAGAGCATTAAGGAAGGCTCTTAGAAAACATCATCCATATGGAAACAGGTGCTTTGTTGCATTTTAGTGTGGTGATAGATTATATGTTTGTCCCAAAATGTTTTACTGTACCTCCTGCGTTTGGTCATGTACTCGGAATCCAAGCTGATTTTATTGTAAACTTTATGATATTCTGCCCCTTGCATTATCCATTGTGAAATCTCATTGGACTACTGTTCTGCTGCACATATATTAAAGATTAACACCATGTCTAGTAAACACATTCTTGTTGTGTAATTTGCTGTAACACCATAAAAATGAGGAATGATTTCCACAAAAACAATAACTCAAAGGTCTCTTAGTGGCAAAACAGAACTTTTGTTTCCTTAAAATCATAGTGCTGAGCCACAATGCACCTCAAACTTCATTTTTTAATACTTGCTGTGCAAATTCATTTGAAAAGGATTTCATGTTTTACATCTGTTCTTCCTCTCACAAGAGAATAGAGATGAATGTGTAAAATAACAAGGATTCTGCAGGAACATCTGCATGAATGTATTTGATTGTGCCAAGACGCTGTGCCATTTATGTGCCATGTAAGTAATACAAAGCCAGATGGTCAGTGATCTCAGTATTGAGTCTATTAATAGCCCATTTGTTTTAGATTTTACTTTTCTCTTTCATTGCTCTTTAATAACTCCAAAGATTTAGTTCTCATTTGTGTTTCGTTTAAAGCCCCCATGTAGTGAAAAACAAGTTTTAATTGTGGTTTATATTTATATGCTTTAAGGGTCAATCTCATTTCTCTGCCTTACCCCTTCCCCATTGTCTTCGTCTTCCCCTTGCCCCTCGAAACCGAGTAAAGGGGAAAGGGGTAAGACAGATCGTTCGTTTAAAAATGAGACACCACTCGATTACCGCTTGAGTCACCTTTCCTTGCAGCTAACTGGCTGCTACGTAAACAGACAAGCGTTGAGAAGATGCCGTTGTCTCAGGTTGTGGTATCGATTGCCTGAGCGGAGCTCAACAAATAGCGCATAACTTAGCTGCTAGCTAGCGCCTTAACTAGTGATTCAAAACAAAAACATGACAATAAAAACCGCTTGAACATTTTATTAAAAGTATTATAAAACATGTGTCATAATATATTCTTAAATTAACTGCAGAAAATAACATTACTTTCATTTGTGCGACTTCTTGACAGTTCGACGTTCATCAATAAAACGTCTTGATGCCGGCTCTCCTGAGATATTCCTACGTTAACGTTTACCCCTCTCTTTTAAGTGTGCTCCTTATCACACTTCATTTCAAGGGCTATGTATCCCTACGCCTTGGCCCTAGCCCTTGATCAAACTGAGAATTGAGACACCATTTCGCCTCACATGAACGCGCAAAACCGAGGTGAAGGGGTAAGGGGAAGGGGTAAGACAGCACCCTAAGACAAACCATGTGCTGCCAAATGTACTATAGCATCTATTTACGTATATATCTATGGTCCGAGGTGGTGCGAAAGAGTGGAGGTGGGGACATATTTGCATATTCATACCTATGGTCTGAGCTGTCAGATTGACTAGAGGCGGGGACTAATTTGCATATTAAATGAGGCAATGGTGTTAAGTTACAATCACATGAAAAACTTATGATGCTCATATTTTATGACATATGATGCTCAAAGATGATTTTTAAGGAAAATATTTATCGACTACAGGGAGACTTGAAGTATCAATGTTGTCTTTTAAAAATTTCTTGGAATGATCAATACATTTAATGAAAAATTTCCAATAATATTGACTTTACAAATCTGAGCTTAGGTTATTGTTGGGATCTCTTCTGAAAATTTAGTGGAGAAATATTTGAGAGACACGAGATGTGCTTTTATTTTGCTATGCTAACTATCCAGTAGATGGACAACGCGGGGCATACTAGGCCATATTAAATCACAGTCCTGGTTTGTCGTCCCCTCTGCCCCACAATTTCCTGATTCCTCATGGCTGTTTCTTTCATAAATGTGGCTAAAGATAAAATGTTATTAAAAAAACAAACCAACAAAAAATAATACTGTAGGTGGTGTAGTGAGAACTTGTCGGGCTTACGGTATTTGATTTAAACCTATTTTATGACTCCACTATTTGACTCGGTAAACTAACTAGGAAGTGTTATTTAAACAAAAAGTTATACTTAAGTTAAGCTTATAAATGACTATCAAACATTTACCAAGGTATATCAAGGATTTAGTGTATGTGACAGAAATGATTATGAGCAGAAACACTCAGTAATGAGTAAGGACTGCATTGATATTCCTCAAACATTATGGTTAGGTGTTTCTAAACGTCAGCAATTATTCCAACCTGAACTTCTTAATGAAATAATGAAAAACACAAACGTGTATATTTATAGCTGGTACATTTATGCATCATTTGCAGGCACGGCAGCTTTAAGAGCCTGCATAGAACAGCTCGCATTTAAAATCCCAGCGGTGTAGCATGAAGTGTGCAATACAACAGAGAGATAATAGTGAATGAAAAAGGTTGAGGGTGTTAGGTCACACCACAATTATATCCCATTGTTACATAGGAGAGGAATTAGTTTGAGTCTCCTTGACAGCATCTGTTGCGAGTGTTAATGTGCGATCACGTGTTAATTGTGCCTGCCAGCACGGCGTGCAACTGTGGCAAAGGTCCTCCACAAGTTCACTTCAGCCTCCATTTTGGGCGCTCGGGGGGTAAACAAGAGAAAAACTCGCTAGCTAGCGGCTAGCATTATTCTGTGGTGTTACACGCAGTTTCTATGCTTGTAATAGGTCTCTCGTCACTGATCCTTTTAAAACGCATCATGCAAATTGCTGTCACATTGCAATGTAATGCCAGGATTTGGTTCATAGAGTGCTTTGATGGTGTTTTGTTTAAAACTTGACTTGGAGTAGCCTCGAGAGAAAAAGTTGTTCGATGTAAACTATAAGCTGCGATTAAAATCTTGCTCATAACGGTTGTGTGTGTCACTTAACTGAATGGCTTTGATGTGGCTTTTAATATTCCGTATTGTCCAAACATTGTTTGATTTCGCCCGAAAATTTCATGTCCTCTGTGCAATTATCTACAGAGTTTCCTCTCTTGCTGTGAGGCTGGAATTGTTTTGTAAGATCATTCTGTACGTGGTGGGTGCATATCGTGTTTGTTTTATCTCGGCGGTCTGCGCACTCCACAAGCGTCTCGTTGACGATGAAATTAGTGTCTGCACTGTTTCTCTATTATTTTATAATATATATTTAGTATTTTCCTACTGACATCTCGCTTCAGTTTGTGCTTTATCTGTTGTTAATATGCATTAACAACATGGTCCCGCCATGAAATTCAAACAGTAGCCTGTTTGTACAGCAGATGTGCTAACTTGATTCATGGTTTATGGATCTTTGACAGACTGAAATTAGGGCTGTTTGGTGTTACAATATATACTCCTTTGTTTTATATATAGAATATGGGAGTACAGTGCAGGTCACGAATACCACTTTAATTGTTTAGTATGTATTATTACTAGGGCTATCAAAATGACTGCGTTAATAACACATTAACAACACATTCACACAAATAATTTTAACGCCACTAATTTTATTAACATGCAATTAACGCAACGCACAATTTCTGTTTGACCCTTGGAGCCTAATGCTCCATTCAGACGCGTGATGGATTTCAATGTTAAGTCAATGTAAAGACGTGTTGATGCGCGTCTGGATGTCTCGCGGCGTGAATGAGGCGGCAAAAGCGCAAGTTGAAAAATTTGATCTTTGCCGAAAAAATCCGAAGCCACTCCCCTGACGCGAATTTCCGCGTGAATGTCTCAATGGCTAGAATTTCACACGTGGCTTTAACGCGCAAATGAAGTGAGTAAACTTAAAATGTTAAAGTGGAAAACTGACGCATCAAACGCGGCTGGTGTGAACTCATGGTTAGACAGTAATGTGACCCATGCTGTCTAAATAAGTTGGAGGTTTTCATAAAAATAAGTACATTAAAGGGCTCATTATAGTCGTGCGTAGGTCCTACGGCGTAGCCGTGACGGCATAGGTTCCGCATCGGTTTTCATTTATACTTTTGCGTCGTTCTCTGCGTCGATGTGCAAACACACGCGCAAACCCCTGGTAGGCAGTATCCACGCGTGTAACCACAGTAGCAGTGCAACCGTCAGAAAAGAAGAAGCTTGGCAAGTTAACCCACAAACGAATAAGAAACAGCAACTTGTTGTGTATGATTTGAGAAGACCAGCAATGATGGAAGTAAATAAACAGCGACTTTTGTTGCAGTTTGAGTTAAATCACTCCTCAACTTGGCTCATCTTTGTTTTCACCGTCGCAAACGGAAATACCTATGACGCAGTTATTTTACCTGACGGGAGGGGTTCTGGTGGACCAATCACAGCGCTTGAGGTCCGCGTAGAACTGACGCACTGTTAAAATTTTTGCGAGGTGCACGTCAGGCTACGCAGAGCTACGCACAGGCTACGGATTGCCTACGAATTAACGCACGACTATAAATTGCCCTTAAGCCCTCGTCTAGCGAATCCAATGCTCATCTAAAATGACTTACACATCTGAAGCACGTGCACATAGATGTGCGAGTGCCCGACACACATATATACACATCTACACAAAATTACAGTTTTAAAAATATCTCGTTTTACAGCGAAACTCTTCATTTATTCCTTCATGTAAATAAACCTTTCTTTTGGTCTTATATATAGCAAATATTTTATGAGAAAATATGGTTCCCGTTGGAGCAGTATCCTCTCTTTCTCTCTCTCTCTCCTGCGTTTATCGATGTGTTCCTTCACTGTTAATTTTATGCAAGTCATTTATCAAGCAGATGTTCTTAATCAGGCACCAGATTAAATACCTACAGCAATAAATGAAGCCTTATCAGACCTGAAAACATTCGAATGGCCAAAGTGACATTTGTATTCCTAGGAAAAATATGATCCATAGCCATATTGTAAATCCACTTTAATAAGGCCAGCAAGATCAAATGGGCTTAGTTTAAAAAGTATGAAAAAACTGATTTTTTTTCACAAAACCATGATTTTGCTATTTGATTTCTGATTCTTGTTTATTTGTTCTCTAAGATTGGGCACATTTTGATGAGATTCATACAGTCAACATTTAAACTGTCAACCAATTGTCTTTTTTGTTTGACAAATGTCTGACATAAATCAGATTTTTGCATGTGTGCAAACAGCTGCATCAACATTTCGGGTTATCTGATGATAGGCCGTCCCTTCTTCCGTTTACTAAAGTAATGTAAAAAATGTATCCAGAAAATAACACATTGTGTCTTCTGAAAGGCCATCGTTTCAATTATTATTTGCTAAAAAATAGCTCGCTTGCTTACATTTATATTTATGGATTGGGCGGACACCTTAATCCAAAGCAATTTACAGTTCAGTCAATATATACATGTATGCATTGTTTTTGCATGTGTCCTCTGGTAATTAAACTCACAAGCTTTGCTCTACTAACACAGTGCACATTCGCATTGCTTGTTTTTTATTATATTTGATAAAAAAGCACATAAAAGTTTTTCAATGATTTGTGAGCTGGTTGCACATTCTCCATTCAGCTGTGAAACATATCATGCTTTTTCTATGAAGACATAGAGCTCCACTATGTGGCTATTGTAGATCTTCATACCATTCATTGTTTGATGTTTCAGCGTGCACTTATTTCATACCATGTTTCCATAACTACCAACACTGCTGTTTGCCTTTTTCCAGCAGTTCATTTTACCCCTAAAGACCCATCAATACCGCATAACCGTGAAAAAAGCAAGCTATCTGAAATGAATAGAAAGGCCAGCGATGGGTACATATGCCGGGCAATTAGTATTGTTAAAGACAGCTCTACTCGACGAAAGGGGATGTGCATTAAGTGTTTGTTTTATGTATTCATTTGAGGCCTGGCTTTAATTATGCATACAAAATGTTAAAGTGCATCCTGTGTGTGGGCGTAATATGAATGCGGTTTCGAGAGGATAGGAAAGCTGTTTGATATGTAACTGTAATACATGTTGTCTTGCAATTCTTTACTCCCCAAACATGTTTAATAAAGACGGTGATGTTGAGTAAAAGAGAGACACCAGGTAAAGTAGATTAAATTATATTTGTTAGACAACATCCATAAATCATATAGATTCATATAAAGGTGAAGTGTTTTGTGCACTCAAGAGAACCAAGAGCTTGTCTGGTCGTGCATTGTATATTTTATTATGGGGCCCTGTGGCGCATTGTGTATGAATGCATGATGTGTTACAAACTCAATGGTGTGAGCTACTGAAGACTGCAGTAGTATCATGTATTTTAAATAAAATAATTTGGGTTGCATTGAAAGACCTCTGTCATGTTTACAGTGCTTATGTCTTGATTAAATGAAGGAGAAGTACACTACATTAGAGACAACACTCATCTGACATCCGGGCTTTCCACTGTTTTTGAATGACTTTTATTTTGACGAATTGCTGTCCAGTGCAATGTTTGTGTTTAAATGGCATACTGTATGTGTACTCAATGCTTTTAAAGCACATTAATAAATTCACCTTTCTTCTGTCTGACTGGTGCGTGCGGGGCTACAGACTGCACACACGTTGGTGCCGTTTATATTCGGGTCCAGTCGGGTAAAAAAATTGCCACTGGTGCAGGTTGGCCTCAGGACTAATTTTCTCGTTTTTGTCTCGGGTTGGGTCTTTCTTAAAAAAAAAAAATTGGATTCGAGTAAAAGTGATTCGCGTCATTTTGGGTCGGGTACGTTTCTTTGGAACAAAGAACATCTCTACTGTAGACTTACTGTAACATCAAATAAACAATTACATTCACATTTACTAAAGGCATTTGCCACTTTTATCCAAAGCAACTTACCGTGCGTTTTTTACTTACTTACTTACTTACTAGGGCTGTAACGATTAATTGAGTGTCCCATTAAAAATGCCTGTTTGAAATTGATTCAGAATCGATTTTAAATCGATTCTGTTTCTCATGCACAGCTTGCGTGTGTACTACGGTGTTTTGGTCAGTAGGAAGTCCTTATCAATCTAAAATCATTATGAGTCTGAGTCGTTTATAACGTGCATTTAAAAAAGCAACACTCGTTAAACAAAATCATTCAAAATATTCTTTATTATCATGAAAATACCTGAAACAATTTGAAGAACAGCGATATAAATATCTTTATAGACATTTCCTGGAATAGCGGTAACACTTTATTTCGATAGTCCACTTTAGACATTTTACTAACTATAAGTAACTTTGCAACTACTTATCAACTACCAATCTTTAGAGAATTAGTAAACTGTCTGCTAAATATCTACTAACACTTTATTGCGATGATATCTCAACAGACTTTCAACTGTCTATAAGTATCTTTGCAGGTGCATGTCAACTTATTCCACTAACCCAAACTTCTTCCCTAACCCTAACCCTTACCGTCTATTAATACTCTAATGACAGTTAGTTGACATGTAGTTGCAAAGTTATTTATAGTTAGTAGAATGTCTAAAGTGGACTATCAAAATAAAGTGTAACCCAGCGTTTGTAATGCTACTTCTTCTGTGGCACAAAGGGAGTTTTTGCACGAAAGCGCCCCCTGGCTTTGGGATGTGCCGGGATTTCACCGTAATATAGTTAAAATTCATTCATTGAGAAAATGTGCATTTGCACGATTAATCGTTACAGCCCTATTACTTACGCCTACCGCCCAACTTTGGGCATAGGCCACGAACAAGGGCTCTCCAGTCATCCCGGTCCTGGGCCAACTTCTCTAGCTGTCCCCATGTATCGCCAGACCTCTTCACATCTGCATCCAGGTTGCGGCGCAATCTGTTCCTTGGCCTGCCTTTTTTCCTTTTCCCTTGTGGGTTCCAAAAGAGGGTGTTTCTTGCTGTACTGGATGCAGGCTTGTGAAGGGTATGGCCAACCCATCTCCAGCGTCTTTGGAGGATCTCTTCCTCAACAGGCTGCTGTCCTGTTCGGCCAGCGTACCCTTAGGCTTCGTCTGAAGCAGGTGTTTATAAATGACTGGATTTTCTTCATGATAGTTGTTCTGTGCATTCAGTCTTTGCATATTTTATCATACTTGTGTACCCGGGATCAAACCCATGACTTTTGTGTTGCTAAATCAATGCCCTACCAATTAAACTACAGGTACAGGTGTTTCTTCAATGTAAGTGATTTAGGTGTTTTACTTTAGAGTGTCTGGTTTGTTTCCAGGATGCTCTTTTGCCAGGTAGTTAGACTGTTGCTAAGATGTCATTTCCAGATGATTTCTGTCTGGTTAAATACATTGCAGGGCAACTGCAACTACTAAATATCTTCTCTTTTGCATTTGCTGGGAGAGAGAATTGGCTTGAAATGAGCAGGGTTACCGAAGGGAACATAAATCACTATGATGATGACAAAACAGCATCATCTACGGAGAATAGGATGAATTTTTCAATTAATTGTAGTATTTACACGTTCCCAAACATCCCTGTGCTGTTCCACTGAGCAGGACCATCAGATTCAATGAGTCTGGGTTCTCAGTCAGTTCGGTCAATAAGTCTATTAGGACTATTGGGAAGTTAGTCAAATTTAGTTTTTTTATTACACAAAAAAGATTTGTTGTATAATACTTTTGTAACCACAAAACAATAGGCTGGGCAGTGTGATGATATACTGAGTCTCTTTAGGGAAGCCGCAGTACGGAAAGACAGATTTTTCTAAAATTAGGAATCAAACTACATATTTCTGACCAACAATTAAATCAGACATCAATTGTACCATAATTTTCTTTCTTAAACTCAAATTTTGCTTGAAACAGGCTTAGATTAACACAATGTAGTGCCTTTGGGTGACCACATTTGAAGTGAGGGAGCCCCAAATAGTTTAAAAGTCTTGTCATTCGGGGCTCTGGACTTACTTTTACCCTTTAACCCTCTGGGGTGGGACCAATCTGGGACACCGGCAGAGGTTTTGACATGCTCTTACATTTGGTCTTTTCTCAGTTGTTTAACCTGTTAACCTGAATCCTTGCCTTTGAACCCCCACCCCCCAAAAAAAGTCAAAGCCTAACTAAAATAGATGAGTTCATGAAGCCTTTGCACTAAAAGAATAAGTTTGGTGTCATTTGAAAAGTAGACACTTGGAAGTTTATTAAAAAGTCAAAATTAGTTACTGTCAAAATGAAAAAGTTTTTATAAAGAGCTTAAATTATATTTTTTAATAATTTCACAAAACATATATGACACATTTTTATTAAATAAATCCATTTATTTAAAGAAGACAGCAAAATGCGAATCTTATGTTTGTTTATTTATATCTTACAAGCATCCTTTGAGTTTATTGTCTTATTGTTTCCTGTCAGACAGACCCGTTGAATATAAGCATCCAGATGACACATTAACAACTCTTAATCCGGGATATGGCTGTCTAAATGCTTATTCTTTTATTACTATTATTCATTACTTGCAAATTTTATTCAGTGTTTTAATCCCTCCTTTCTTTGATCAGAAGTCTCAATTTACTTTGTTTCTATCAAATGCCTTTCTTACAAAAAGAAACGCATCTAAAAAGAAGCTTTACCAGTGGAAATTATTCCTAAAACATATCTCATATCTTCAGACAGCAGGTGTTTTACAGAACCGCTAGTACGTTAGCTTACTACACCATCAAAACACAACAAATGAAGGGATTTACAATAAAACTCACTTTATAACATCAAAAGTAGAGTGCTTTTATATATTAGTGGCCAATATCACATAGCACTGTATTTGGCACAAGCTGTGCTACAATTATATGTGAGGTTTGTATTTTTATAGAAATTATGTTTATGCGTGGTTAGTAAAAATATATGTTTTAAAAGGTGCTGAAATAAGGCCAAGGAACGCAAACTAAACATTTGTTCACAAACAAAAAAGTACTGGATCTTGAGTTGAGAATTTGCTAGCATGCAATGCAATTATTTAACCCCCCCATAACTGTATTACTGATAAATACTTGGATAATAAATACAACTCTTTATGCATTTGTTGCACATGTCATTATAGACAATTGATCAAACTTTCAGAAGTTATGAACCAAAGAATCATACAACCCCCTTGACTAATTATTGGCACAAGATACCCCAAAAGACTACAACATCTATCTATCTATCTGTCTATATATATATATATATATATATATATATATATATATATGTCTATCTGTCTATTTAATATTGTAAATTGTTATCCAGTTAGCATATTGCAATAAGATGAGTGGCATACTGTACATACTTTATACATTTCTCTTCTTCTATCCAGTTTTCTTGACGTTGGCAACTGATGTCGAAGACCTTTATTCTTAATCTCATCTACAATGTTTTTGTGTTAATGTAGACTAAAAGTTCTCCCGCTCTTTCTATCTCTTATTTCTGCAACGTCTAATTGCCCCCGCATCTTTTCACGGTTCTGAGGGAGATGTGAGGTGTGTTGACACTTTACGCGGGGCTGCGTAGACCCAACAGTAGATTAATTGAGTGTAAACTGACATAAAACGATTGACGTGTCATGCAAATGAGCAGTAAAAACCAGGTTGCGCATTCCGTTTTTTTGACACGGATGCTCCGCACATGCACGAGTACTTGTCAAAAATGAAGCTTGGGTTCTCTCAAAAACTCTATCCATTTGGTCGCAGTCTGGAGCCCTTGGTGCCCCCGATCGCCTGGTGTCCCAGGGCACTTGCCCAATCCTGTCCATGTATAATCCGGCTCTGGCTTGAAAACACGTTTTTTGAGGTTATATTCGCTACTGCGAATGCGTACAGATTGGCAAGCGTCTCAAACGACTAGAACCCCTCCATGTCAGTCTTTATTGATTGATGATTGGTTCTTTAAACTGGAAGGCGGGACTTCTGTCACCTCATTGACCACACTGAGCATTGCATTGTCCCCTATTTAAAGTTATAATAGTATTTAATCTGGTTTTAATAAAATTTTAATGATGTATGGTCACAGATGGCTTTAATTGAGTTTGACTTATCTATTTGTCAATATTAATTTTATTGTTAACGTATATTTAAATTGTTATTTAACTTGTGTAACATAGCAAAGCTGTTTTGTACTGAGACCAGACTGCTCTTAAGAATTTTATGTTTAGTACAATAAAAATAAAAACAAAAATTGGTTACTGTAGTAAAACCAGGGTTACCACAAAATAACCATGGTTTTGAAAACGATGGTTATTAAAAGTTTCGACGAAAAAGTAAAAAAATCATTTTGAGAACAGATTTGTTTGCCGATTTTGGTTTATTTCAATTAAGTACTCTGTTTAATCGGCCACCTGCCTTAAGTTTTTTCTGTATGTGCACATATTTATTTCTGAATATACATGGGATTCCCCAGAAAATGTGCAAAAACATTAAATCTATGTGGAGTTTTTTTCTATATGGGATGCTTACCTAAAATAATAAATAGTAAAAGCGGATGATGAAAAATCACAAGATAAAGTGATAGAAAATATAAAATGACAACCAGTGCCATTCCACTCAAAACTTTAACCCATGTCAGTGGAGAACAGCATGTGTTTTATGTAATACAAGACATTAATTATATAAGAGCGGAGCAAAAATCTGAATATGAAATTACAGTCAAGCATATTCATTCAAAAGATGACGTGAGTAGCATCTGTTCTTGCCGGCGCTGTAAATAAATGCATGCACTGACAACTCATTGTCATATTGCTGTCAATCAACTCATCTCAATCTATTACAGTGTCATTTTCATCCTTTATATTTCATCTGATCTCTACTCGCCTTAAATGTGCATTCAGAGACATATCATACTGTATATCTGGATGTTATATTGCCTGCCATTCAATTACTTAGTAGCTCAACACCCCGGATGACATTACTGATTCTCTGTGTTGTGTGAGATTCTGTTAAGATGTTTAGCTCAATCTGTTTTTAATCCAGTTCACTTACTGTCATAGGTTCATGTTTTCTTTGATAAGACAATATGGTTCAATGGCTGATTTTATTCCCCAATGAAGGCACAAGTAAGCTACAAAAGAGCTTTGAAGCAATTTGTCATGGTATTTTAAAGCTTTTAACGTTGCTAGCGTCTTTTTTGCATTAAGCATGTATGAAATACATCTGTAAACTGACATAAAGGTTATTCATTTAAGCATTTAAGATTGGCAAAAGTGCATGATTGTGCCTGTTTTAATGCAAATCATTTTTAAATTGGTTTATTCGCAGGTTTCAGATCTTCACACTAAGGAAGATTTGACCTTGGGTGTCAGATGAAGGTCATTGTCTACAAACCACCGGCTGTTGCTGTAATAGACTTTGTACTCTTCAGTCTAAAAGCTGGTGGCTTAAAAGGTTAGATGACCGCATCTGGAGTTTATTCAATGCTACACTGAACTTTTGAATCTGAGCTTTTAGATTGACCATATTCATTTAGTGGATGAATAAAAACAGACAAAGACTCTCATAGATGTGAGCTGTAGGTACAAAATATCATAGAAATTCGACTTGTGCTATTTTCTAGATGTTGCCACGATCTATGCTCTCTGTCGATGTGCTATACACATTTATTAAGCTTTTTCAATTGAAGCAAACTGTTTAAAATGAGCCTGTAATAGATCCACCAGAACTTTATTCACTATCAGTGTGTTTATGGAAACCATCAAGACTGACAAAAATCTACATTTTATGACGCACCATTAAGGGAGCCAGAAAGTGTGCAATTTTAAAAAACACATCTGAGTGGAAGCCCAATCATTTATTGATCAGAAAATTGCACTGGAGACAAGAGTTTTAAGGGTTAAAAAATAGCAATAAGATACACCTATTTTAAATTGTTTTTAACTTAAATAGCCTAAATGGGTAACACTTTATTTTAATGGTCCCTTTTAGACATTCAGACATCAGAAGAAAGTGGTAAACCAAAGTGTTGCTCAAAGTTTAACATTTTCCCCTAACTCGAAGTTTAACGTTTTCCCCTAACTCGAAATTTAACGTTTTCCCCTAACTCAAAGTTTAACGTTTTCCCCCTAACTCGAAGTTAACGTTTTCCCTAACTTGAAGTTTAACGTTTTCCCATAACTCGAAGTTTAACGTTTTCCCATAACTCGAAGTTTAACGTTTTCCCCTAACTCGAAGTTTAACGTTTTCCCATAACTCGAAGTTTAATGTTTTCCCCTAACTCGATGTTTAACGTTTTCCCCTAACTCGAAGTTTAACGTTTTCCCCTAACTCAAAGTTAACGTTTTCCCCTAACTCGATGTTTAACGTTTTCCCCTAACTCGAAGTTTAACGTTTTCCCCTAACTCAAAGTTAACGTTTTCCCCTAACTCGAAGTTTAACGTTTTCCCCTAACTCGAAGTTTAACGTTTTCCCCTAACTCGAAGTTTAACGTTTTCCCCTAACTCGAAGTTAACGTTTTCCCCTAACTCGAAGTTTAACGTTTTTCCCTAACTCGAAGTCTAACGTTTTCCCCTAACTCGAAGTTAACGTTTTCCCCTAACTCGAAGTTAACGTTTTCCCCTAACTCGAAGTTAAGGTTTTCCCCTAACTTGAAGTTAACGTTTTCCTCTAACTCAAAGTCACGTTTTCCCCTAACTCGAAGTTTACCGTTTTCCCTAACTCGAAGTTTACCGTTTTTCCCTAACTCGAAGTTTAACGTTTTCCCCTAACTCAAAGTTTAACATTTTACCCTAACTCAAAGTTTACCGTTTTCCCCTAACTCGAAGTTTAACATTTTCCCCTAACTCAAAGTTTAACATTTTACACTAAATCGAAGTTTAACGTTTTCCCCTAACTCAAAGTTTAACATTTTACCCTAACTCGAAGTTTAACGTTTTCCCCTAACTCAAAGTTTAACATTTTACCCTAACTCGAAGTTTAACGTTTTCCCCTAACTCAAAGTTTAACATTTTACCCTAACTCGAAGTTTAACGTTTTTCCCTAACTCGAAGTTTAACATTTTCCCCTAACTCGAAGTTAATGTTTTCCCCTAACTCGAAGTTAAGGTTTTCCCCTAACTTGAAGTTAACGTTTTCCTCTAACTCAAAGTCACGTTTTCCCCTAACTCGAAGTTTAACGTTTTCCCTGACTCGAAGTTTACCGTTTTCCCCTAACTCGAAGTTTAACGTTTTCCCCTAACTCAAAGTTTAACATTTTACACTAACTCGAAGTTTAACGTTTCCCCCTAACTCAAAGTTTAACATTTTACCCTAACTCGAAGTTTAACGTTTTTCCCTAACTCGAAGTTTAACATTTTCCCCTAACTCGAAGTTAACGTTTTCCCCTAACTCGAAGTTAAGGTTTTCCCCTAACTTGAAGTTAACGTTTTCCTCTAACTCAAAGTCACGTTTTCCCCTAACTCGAAGTTTAACGTTTTCCCTAACTCGAAGTTTACCGTTTTCCCCTAACTCGAAGTTTAACGTTTTCCCCTAACTCAAAGTTTAACATTTTACCCTAACTCGAAGTTTAACGTTTTCCCCTAACTCGAAGTTTAACGTTTTCCCTAACTCAAAGTTTAACATTTTACACTAAATCGAAGTTTAACGTTTTCCCCTAACTCAAAGTTTAACATTTTACCCTAACTCGAAGTTTAACGTTTTCCCCTAACTCGAAGTTTAACGTTTTCCCTAACTCAAAGTTTAACATTTTACACTAAATCGAAGTTTAACGTTTTCCCCTAACTCAAAGTTTAACATTTTACCCTAACTCGAAGTTTAATGTTTTCCCCTAACTCGAAGTTTAACATTTTCCCCTAACTCGAAGTTAATGTTTTCCCCTGACTCGAAGTTAAGGTTTTCCCCTAACTTGAAGTTAACGTTTTCCTCTAACTCAAAGTCACGTTTTCCCCTAACTCGAAGTTTAACGTTTTCCCCTAACTCGAAGTTTAACGTTTTCCCCTAACTTAAAGTTTAACATTTTACCCTAACTCGAAGTTTAACGTTTTCCCCTAACTCGAAGTTTAACGTTTTCCCCTAACTCAAAGTTTAACTTTTTACCCTAACTTGAAGTTTAGGAGTTTTCCCTAACTCGAAGTTTAAGATTTTGTGTAAATTGTGTAAATTTGATTTATGTATTTTAACTCTTTTATTTAAGCCTTTTCCTTAACTTGGAAATAACACTAGACATGAGAATTTTTGAGGGCCTTTTAAATCTGACTTTTGATAGCAGATTTTAGTATCTCTGCACATTTCAGCACAGTGTGAGACAATGTTGAGATCTCTTAAGACATAGAGGAGACAAAATTGTGACCCTGGACCAAAAAAAACGGTTTATAAATTAAAATGTATAGATCATCTAAAAGCTGAATTAAAAGTCCTTCCATTGATGTATGGGTTGTTTGCATATTTGGCTAAGATGCAATTTTTTGAAAATTTGGAGTCTGAGCATGCCAAAAATCAAAATATTGAGAAACCCTGTCCAAATGAAGTCATTAGCAACTGTATTCACTCACAAAAATTATCTTTACATAATAGCCTAATACGTTTTGGCATTAAAGAAAAATCGATCATTTTGACATTGATAATCCATACAATGTATTGTTGGCTAAAGCTGCAAATATACCCATGCTACTTACAGTAAGATTTGTTTTATGGTCCAGGGTCACAAATGTGAGAGTACAGGGATCTATTTCTCAAGACACTTATGTAGTCTCCCTATGTTCTCAGTTTCCTCAACCATGGGTGTTTTTAGTTCTGCAGTGTTGGAAAACAACATGTGACTGCTTGTGAATCACAAGATGATCTCATTGTGAGTCGCCCCTCACATGTGTATCACAGAATACTGTAAATGTCATCCTGAATCTATGAAACAGTTGTGTGAAGGATATCAGCATAAAAAAGATGAGACATCATAAACATCCACATGAGTTATTATTCAATTGATTTCATTACCAGAGCTTTAAAAATATGTTTCCAAGCTTGTTTCATCATCCGGATTATTCCGAACCCGCCGGCATGTGGGAAACTGAGAAGATGCCATCTCACATCAGGGTGGAGAAGTGATGCCACATCTCCAGGCATCTTCATGAGGACATCTTCATAAACAATCACAAGGCATGTTTGTCGACACACCGTATTCAACTATGATCAGTAACCCTGTTTGTTTGAATATAAGATTTTGCCATACCAGTGTGTCTAAATGATAGCGTTGAACAATATGTAAGACATCTACCAGAAATAATTTTGTTGCCAGTGTGCTTTTTGGTCATTAAGCTTCCTAAAAACCATGTGATTAGACTACTCTCAATCTCATAAAGATCTTTTAATAGCATATCTGATTTAAACCTCATTAGCAGTAAGGCCGTTGAGTTAATGGTTCACAGAAAGACCAGAAGCTTCTGTTAGTGTCACTTTTTATTTCACATAACTGTTTTCCATCAATCAGAGTAAAACCATTAATCCATAAAAGATCAATCTGGAAATTTCTGCTCCCGACACCTGCATCAGTCACACGCTGTAATGTAAAAGCAAATGCCTCATGAAGCCATTAACACCATATAACAGATTCTGGTTAATTGTTTTATTAATTCACGATGCAAAGACAATTAAGCGGCCTCGTTTGGCTTAATAAGTTATTGACTCACCCGAACACAAATCAATCTGACATTTGACACCACAGCAAAGGATGAACGACTTCACATGCTTAACACAAAGTCAAGTCATTTTTATTTGTTTGCTTGAGAGGGATCCCACTAATTATTTTGTGTTTGTTACTGTCATGGTTAACATAAAGCAGCCCTGCCCATAAAAGTACCTAAAATAGGCACATCTAGGGGCCGTAACACTTTTAAATGTTTCGGCTTAAACCGTTTGACGTGATATTTAAAGTGCAAGTTTTTGAAAACTGTACTATCTTTGACTTCATGAAAAAAATGTTTATTAAAAAATGTGATGTCATGCTAGGGTGGCCATTCGTGCCAGTTCCGCCGGACACATCCCGAACATGTTTTCGGGTTCGTTTTCCGGAAGTCGCGTTGCTCGACCACATACGTCATCGAGGTTCTCACATTTCAGTTAAAATACTTTCGAAAATTAAGATTTATTTCTTTTAAGACATACAATCATTGTAGTTTCATTCTTACCTTGAAATGTAACGGTTGCTTTTGTGAAATTAAACCCGAAACATTAAACCTTGATGACGTATGCGGTCGACCAACGTGACTTCCGGAGAACGAACCCGAAAACATGTTCGGGACGTGTCCGGCGGAACTGGCACAAATGGCCACCTTATGTCATGCACATGCATGCATCAGACATTGTGTAATATCACCAACTACTGGACTGGCACGCTTAGTACAGTGTTTTTTTGACATTTTTGCTGATCCATGTGTATGGCGATGGTAACAACAACATTGTCGTTTGCAGGGGTTAAATTGGGATTTGTTATGTGTGTGTGTGAGGGGGGGCTCTGTTGGAGTGCTGATGACAGCAAAACCACTGGTGTGTTTCAGTGACATGCTGGACCTTTGATAGGATTTAATAAGTTTCAGCTTTGACGCTGTGCCAGAGGTTGACCCAAAATAGCACCTAAACTTGCATTAAATGTTGCACTTCTATGAGTCTGACACCCAATATGCATTTGTTACACATGTCATCATGCACAATTTATCATGCACACTCTCTATCTCTCATCTCTAATATCTAATGACCCGGCGCCTTCTTGAGGTTCTGAGTAAGATGTGTTGTGTTCGACTTAAGGCGAGGTTGCATGCAAATTAACAATCGACGTGTCGTGCAAAATGAGCAGTAAAAATCCTGTCGCCCATTCCGGTTTTACTCACAAATGTGAAGCCTATCTTCCATAAGAATGAATGAAAACGTGTTAGTCTCTTTGTGTCAGTGGATACGCATCAGCACCAGCGGGCACACTGACGCGGAGCAGAGCGAGACCTTGCCCCGGCCCAATTTAAAGCCTGGTCGTTTGTATGTGAAACCTGAAAAAAGCAACAAAAACGTTTCTGTTTTAAATACATTCTTAAAAGACCAGCTAAAACCAGTCAAAGCAGTTTTGCTGGTTTTAGCTGGTCTCCCAGTTTGGTTTTAGCTAGTCTCCCAGCTTGGTTTTAGCTGGTTAAGTAAGCTGGTTTTACGGTGGTCAGAATGGGAGGCCAGCTAACCCACCACCTTGACCAGGCTGCCAGGCCCAGCTTAAACCAGCTACTTCCATATTGAACCAGCTAAGACTAGCCAACCAGCTTGCCAAGCTTCCAGTCTGGTGGGTCAGCTGGTCTCCCAGCCCCTCTAAAATCAGCCTGCTGCACTAGTTTAACCAGCTAAAACCAGGCTGGGAGACCAGCTAAAAACTAGTATAAGCTGGTTGGGTGGTTTTAGCTGGCTTTACAGCCTTTTAGTAGGATTGTTGTCATGTTAACATACATTTAGTGTCAGACTTTTTCTTAATTTGCTATACAGTTTGACCTGTCATTGACGTCTCCAAGTATAAACTCGCATTCAAGACTAATTGACTTTCTTACTCCATACCAAACAGACATGTTATTACCCCAGCTTTTTTAACTAAGTGACTTTCATAACACTCTCTCTGTCTCTATTGCGTTATTATCTTTTAGCGTCGTAAATTATGTTGGAGCACTGATGGTTTTGTGGCCGCCTTTAAATCTATCAGGCATCACGGAGGTACGCATGAGAGCGTTTAGCAGATCTCTCGTGAGAAGAGAAACAGTTTCCACCCCTTAATTTACTGCCAGCAACGGCCGGCTGACGCAGTCACGGCTAAGTAGCTGACTGCACCGCTAGATCAATTCTTCTGCCGCTGTTACAGTCTTCATCTTGATTTTATTGAGATTGGAGATCTCTGGCTACTGGGTCTTAATGCATCTAAGAAAACACTTGACTTGGCTGTATTATTGTCTTAGACGAATGTATGGATGGCAGAAGATTCTGTAAGGCATGAAAGATGTTATTGCTCAGAAGTTGCTCTTTAATGGTAGTAAAAAGCTGCTGATGCCATTGCTTTTCCCGATATACAGATATAGTCACATATTTCTATACCTTTTAAGACTGCAGCGTTTAGGGTGGTTGATTTCCTCGACTTCATCATCATCATCATCATTGCCTATAGCAGTGGTTGGCACAGGCTTGTAGTTCACTGATAGACAGTGCTGGGCTTTGATTCACTTTACGCATCAAGCCTGAGTGAAGGGTTGAAGATGTCTGGAAGTGAATTGGTCATTTGAATCACTGGCCGCTATCAGGCAGGCAGTAAGAGAGGGCGGTAGACTTCAATCCAGCACACATCACCACTCGCTCAGCTTCAGCGCTTGCCAAAATGGGGGAGAAGGATAAGCACAGAGTACAAAAATGTTTGAGGGCATTTCTTGTAAGATAACAAGCACTTTCAAATATACTGTTTCACATTGACTGTATCACGCTTTAATAAAAGATGAAAAGTGCTCGGTCTTGTATTGGACGAATGCGCGCTAAGTGATAAAATGGTTTATTTCACCATGCGGAACACAGCGGGACTTCTTGCTGTGTGACTCTAAAGCGTTAGCGTGAATAAAGTCAGGCCATGTTGAGAAAAATTGATTTTATATGTACTATAGTACAGACACAAAGCTAAACATGACTGAAGGCTTCTTCATTGTGTATTCATGTGACATGTATAGTCTACAGTTTATAAATGCATACTTTATAATTCAGTTTTATTTGTAAAGCAAGAGATTTTATCCAAGACTTTATATAAGTTCTCACACATAAAAGTCATATATCTTTAACTTTATGGTTTTGACCTATAACCAGTGTTCGGTTCGAGGGGGGGCTTGGGTTGTCCTGGACCTCCTATAAGCTATGAGGGACCCCTTCACTGTCAGAAACTGTACCTTTTTTGTCACTGGGGTGGTACCCCAAGGTACCGTTTTGTACCTTTACAGGTATATAAACATAATACAATGTTGTACCTTTTGGGGTACATTACTGTTCCTTAAGGATCGATTGTGTACCTTCAAAGGTACAGTTAACTGTTTTGTACCCCTAAAATTGAACTGGTACAAAATTGTTCCTTAACGTACACAATTTGTCCTTAGGGTATAATATTGTACCCCTTAAGGTACAACATTTGAATGTGTTATATACCCATAAAGGTACAAAAAGGTATAGGGTACCACCCCAAAAAATGTATTTATCATTAGTAATATTTGTTGCTAGGTAATTCATTTGGACAACTTTAAAGGCCCTTTTTTCAATATTTAGATTTTTTTGCACCCTCGGATTCCAGATTTTTAAATAGTTGTATCTCAACCAAATATTGTCATATCCTAACAAACCATACATCAATGGAAAGCTCATTTATTCAGGAGTATGTTTAATCTCAATTTCCAAAAATAACCCTTATTACTGATTTTGTGGACCAGGGTCCATTTATACAACAATACTGTAAATATACATGCCTACTGGTGAGTAGGTCTGTTAGCCTTATTTTGGATATATATATATATATATAACAAATGATAAAAATGACCCAAATAATGGGTTGTTTCAACCCAACTGCTGGGTTATTGTTAATCAACCATGTTGAAACAACCCAGCAGTAGGGTTAAAACAACCCAGTATTTGGGTCACTTTAACCCAGAAATGTGTTCTGTCCCATAGTTACCCAGCCCGGGGTTAAAAACAAACAATATATA
Organism: Misgurnus anguillicaudatus; assembly: GCF_027580225.2. Lineage (NCBI taxonomy): Eukaryota > Metazoa > Chordata > Actinopteri > Cypriniformes > Cobitidae > Misgurnus > Misgurnus anguillicaudatus. Next base: position 46,095,202 of record NC_073339.2, read on the forward strand.
TATAACAAATGTAAAACAAATATGTATCAGGAAATGAATCAAACCACCCGAGAGAAATGCTTTAAGGGGTGTTTGCTGTAATATAGAATTACTCAGACTGTGATTTCATAATGTGACAAATACACAAATACAAAGAGCTTTAACGTATTTCCCTGTTGGACTGGCCTACTTTTGTTTCATTGTTATATACATGAAGCCGGCAAGCATTTGAGATTTATGTCAATCCCCTTCTGAGTGTATTCCAATTCTCCCAACATCATGTTTTATGGCATCCAAGCCTAAAGCCACATACAGTCTAAGCCTGATGTGTTCTTTAGTGACCAATCCAACAGAGAAATTGTGCAAACTTAGCAGTATTGACTCATCCACTCGCCCTAAAACATCAAACTAAGATGGATGAAGGGACGGGGAAGCCTTTGGCCCTGAAATAAGCGCTAATGTAATTCTAGTTCGTGTGGGATCTGACGTGACCTCACGAAGCTACAGTCAGCCCGTCTCAGCTGCGAGTACTTGTGCCACTGCTGGAAAGCCAAGAGAACAAAATACTGGGGCAGAGGACGTAACCCTGTCTCAATCCTCACGTCAAGCCCTGCTTTCACCCGAAATAAAGAAATAAAGACAAGGTAGTTCTTGAGAAACAATATAGAGCTTGCTGGGAAATATTGTATTGTGTGTGTATTGTGTGTGAAATTGCATATATTATTTTCCCAAGATTGACTCTTAAATGCGATGATGCATAGTAGCAATGCAAATTCAAAACTTAATAACATAAAAATATGTTTATTGTAGTAAAGTCATGTTCTGATTGGATACATTTTAGTTTTAAATAGTTTTACAGTAAATTACTTTTTCGAAATAACAATGCATAGTCTGCCATACATGTGGGCCATCAGAATTCAGATGAAATAAATGCTTTTGAATGAAGAATGATAGTGGTATACTGACCTATTTTTAACCTATTGACATTTTGTACACATTTTTATATTTAATGTAGTGATAAAGCCTTATATTGACACCAAAGATGGCTAGGTCTTTCTTCACACTTCTCATCTCACTTCCTAGCAAGCCATCTGAGTTTAATCAATAAGAAGAGCTCTGCTTAACTTGATCCTGAAACATCATTCGGCAGGTTGAAGAGGATGATTTAAGCACGCGCTCCGTGAGGTCCGATTTTACTCCCCCGGTGCACCTTGATCCCGCTAGTGTGAGAACAATCCCACGCATTAGCAACATTGGTAGGAATTCCTTTGGTTTGCGACATTCTGTAACGTTTGCCTCTCTATCGCCATCTCTGTTTAAAGCATCAAATTGCAGGTTATTTTACGTGCTTGTATTTATGTATATTAAAAAACAAATCATGTCCTATGAAATTTGCTTAACCAAAAAGTTTTAACGTTTACAATAGCTGTTTATAAAGGAATCATCGAATAGGAATTCATTTGTGAACAATCATTTTTTGTCTTATTGGTTGGCTAAAATTAAGGTGCAATAATCCAAACTGAGGCGCCACATTGACACTTTGATGAGGGAGGATAAATGTCACCATGACAACATTTTTTGTGAGGATATTCTGGATGGTAAAATATGATCAGACGTCTCCTTACTGAAAAGACCAACTAAAACCAGCCTGGAGGGGTTTTACCCTTTTTAGCAAGCTGGGAGACCAGCTGACCCACCAGCAAAACCCAGGCTTTAAAGACCAGCTTAACCAGCTTTCCCAGGCTGGGAGGACAATCTTAAATGAGCTAAGACCAGCTAACCAGTTTAGGCAAACTGGCCAATCTGGTTTAGGTTGCATGGTGGGTCTTCCAGTCTCACCAGCTAAGATCAGCTAAAAAGTTTACACGTATAAAACAAGCCAAAGAGTTTAGGCTGGTTTTAACTGGTCTTTTCAATAGGGCTGTAAGTTTATAATAAATAAAATGAGTTTGAGGACATTTAGTCTGTAATATAAGATCACCGTGTACCCGTTAGCATTCGGCAGTTACGTCGATCTTATCGGCGACCAGAGACTATTTCCAGTCTGTGTCATTGTGAAAATGGATGCTAAAGAGCGAAAGGGTTTTATAAAGTACGCATTGTGCCATTTCATTAATTGAATTTCATCAAGTCTTTGGCTTTTTCAAAAGGCTCACCATATGTTTTATCAGCTATTTCATACTTATTAAGAGATTTATTATGAATAAAACATTTCCATGCACAGACATTCAGATGCACAACATTCCTATCCAGGGAACATACTGGGTTTTTGCAGCGCTGTGATTGATAGAGGAGGCCTGTGCTTCAGAGAGCACCATGGGGCATGTCGATATTGAATGCACAGATCCGCTCCTCCTATTTCAAGGGGACCTTTTCATTAGACAAGCTGGTGTTCTGTGTTAAAAGTCCACCCTGACTCATTTTCTAATGGATTTTGCATGGCATACAGAGGCCTTATTGCTGTTGTCTCGGTAGGACTCCAGCCCCATTGCTGCTATTAAAGTGATTATGTATTTTATTTAAGCCAGTCAATGATTCAGACCCTTACTGTTTGCCGGCCATTGAAAATGTGCCATTATTGTAAAATACAGTATTTTGTCTGTGCGTATTTAGCTTAATGGATCTGTTAATCATGTGCCAACTGAATATACTAATTGTGTGTCGGAGAAAAAAAAGAATTACGATAATTAAAAACGATATCTGCTTGATGTGATATCACGCCAATTGAACCAAGTGTGAAAGCATTTCAATACTTTTCACACTCTGAAATGTATCTTAATATGAACAGTACCTGGTAGGGAAATAATAATTGATTTAAGATCAATATTATTATGAAGGCAAAAGACAGTTGTTTGACTTAAAATTTTAAAAGGCAAAATCCATGTGACATACAGCCCAGTTTTGAACATTCTGCCTTTTTTTTAAAGTCATGGACCTCTTTGATGTTGTTATAGTGCATTAGACTTCACTGACAGAAGATGCTCTTGCTACTCTTGACCTCATTTTAAGGATAGACAGTATGACAGAAGAGGATTTCTATCACATGTCACAGTGTGTGGCAACTGACAAGATGGATATTAGTGGCCAACGTGATCTCATGAGAGTACATGTGTCTTGTGTAAAGTGTGGTTGTACCACACATAAATTTATGTTTTCATACACACTGAAACTTATAATATTGACGTGTTGACGGGACTAATACTTTAAATATAAACGTATTAACAGCTTTACAGACCTATTCATAAAAAAATCATAAATATTAAAATTGGACATTGGTGTTTCTTGTTTTCAGTCATATTTTCTGACTTATTTAGTAAAGACAGTTTACTTATTTACCTGACTTTCAGAGAATTACACAATATTAAACAAGACTACATCTTAAAATTAATAACATTTATCTTGTCATTTAACTATTTTTTAATATTTAGTTTGTTTGCTATGACACACAAAAACGTGTTTTCTCATATGCAGTTTTCTCCTATGCAACAATAATTACACCAGAACACAACATAATTCCCAAAAGATGTTAATTTTATTCATTCGCTGTAATAAACGTATTTAAAAATCATACGATTGTGAGGACTAGATCTAAATTCAGCCTTTATCCACCATCTTGATCACAGTTCTCATCTCTATCTTACACCCGGCGCAATGCAGCGCAATGCGCGACGCAAGTGTCTTTCGCTAGTTTCCACCCTAATTTTCACGTTTAGCGCCGCGTTTTTTAAATAGCAAATGCATTTGCGCCCCCTTTGCGCCCATGGGCGTTCTGGTCTGAAAAACGAGGTGTGTTCAGGCGCATTGTTGGCGCGTTGCTATTTTGAGGCAACTAAAATAGACTACGCCATTGACCAACAAAAACCTGGTCTAAAGTCTAAAGTCAATGGCGCAATATGTTTTATGTTATTTAAAGAGCGCATTAGTAATATGCGCCTTAACGGGAGGACAACGCGGGTTTGCTTATCACAAAGTACATGAATGCGCAGCAGCACAAAAATGCTTTTAAATATGGAAGATTAAAGGATTGAGTGTGAAAGATTATTATTGAGTCTCTTGGACATAAATGAGGACTAATTATGAGATGTTAAAAGGCACAAAGAGCTGCTTCACCTGCAGCCTGGTAAGAAAATAAATGCTTTGCTTTAAACAAATGCATCTGTTTTTAAATGTTTTTAAATGCTACCTCACGGATTTATTGTATATGATGACTCTGTACCTGTGGATATGGTCAGATGAGAAACATTTTTAAGTAATGCTTAAAAAAACTCTTTGCTAAAAAAAACGCTGTCCAAAGTGCTGAAACGTGCGGAGAGCCGCTTGTAAATTCTTTATCTCCTGTTTGTTACAAATAAAGTATTGTTAGAGTACAAACCTTATCTTACATACTTGTAAATTATTTTTTGATGATATTGGATAGCCATACATTTAAAGCAATTAAAAGCCTGCTTTTTTACTTCCATGACTAAAAGAAAACGGGTTTTAAAGGTTTTAATAAAAAATGTACAATTTCAATACAAGTGAAAAACAACACAATTTTTTTTAACATTAATCTTAAACTGGGGATCTTCTTCCTCTGCTTAGTTTTTCAGTTTACAAAGTCCGTCATCTAAATAGGGATTAGACATAGCGTCAGCGCAACAGGCTTTTAAAGGGGATGAGAGCTGAGACTCTCATTGGTTTATTGAACATTACGTCCAAAATACTCCCATTACAATAGGACCAACCCTTTTCGACCATGCGCTCGGCGCACAAACCATTTTTCACGTCGTTAAATTAGCAAAAGTGGATTCGGACACGCCCATTTAGACGTTGCGCTGTGCGCTTTAGACAATGCGCTTAGATCGTTAAATTAGGGCCCTATATGTCAAATAGTGCGTTCGTTATGAATACAAATTCAAGTATTGAGCCTAAGGAAGCTTTATGACACATTGCTTTACGGCAGTGATATCAAATGCTCATTGGCTCTTGCAAGCTACAGTACGTCACAGATTTGCCACATTTCCGCCTTTCAATCTATGTATTTTTGAAATTTGAAATTAAGCCAGATTAACGTTCTCATGGATTAATAACTTTAAAGTGCACCTATTTCATTTATATTTATTTTGTATAATACAATGTGTTTGTGTGGTTTAAATGCATTTTTGTTGCGCCAGATTTCACTCTCTTCCTGAAACGCACGGTTTGAAAAGCTCTGTGTCCCTGATTGGCTAGCTAATTTGTACTTTGTGATTGGTCTAAATACCTCTGATGTCAGCAGGAAATGTGACGCTCCTTACCATGTTTAAAAGATTTGGTCACAATGCTGACTGTAGTTAATTTACAGGCTGTGAGTCAAAGCGGGAGGATTTATGATAATGTCGGTCTTGTCTACATCACCAATCCCAGAAAGTAAACTGTTGCCTACAATCTGTGTGTTTGTTGAATTTCAAGCAAAGAGATTCACTTTGGAGACGATACTTTTGGTACTGCTTTTGAAATTTCACAATAAATAAATTATTGTAATTATACTTTTCTGTCTGCTATGCTTTTTATTTTTAACAGTACATGATCTTAATAATGGGTAGGAGTGTATTAGCATCTTCAAATATCTTTTAAATGCTATATTGTTACAATTGTTACAAAAATGTTCCTACACATTTCTGTTCTGTCCAATAATTCCTTATTTATTTCCTTATATATAATTTCTTATCTTATTTTTTTTATTTATTTTTTTAAACATCATTGGTCCACCTAATACTCTATCAAAATGATCTGACATTTTGATTCTTGTTTTATTTGTTTAAGGTATTACTTTATGAATAGCTTACATATTCCTACCCAAATTTATGGGTACACTTTATTTTGATAGTCCACTTTACACATGTGTGTTTGACCGACCTGCTATAACCAGATGAGTAATGGACATGTCATTGTTGTGACCGCTTTCTGGCCACTACATGAACACGGTTCACCTGACTAATTTTGAATGTAAAAACAAAACCCAAAGGAAACAAAACAATCTTGCTTACAAAACCAGGACACGCCATAAATCCCACGATCCACCATCACAATATTATACAATACATTTGATATGAATACAGCTTACTTTGTGTGGCCTGATTTCACAGTCAAAGCCAGGACTAGGCCTTAGTTAATTAAGACGTTTGACATCTTAATTAATAAAACCTTTAAAAAAACAAAAACTATGGATTTACAGTCTGTTGTGTAAGACGCTAAGCTATATTTTGCTAAGCTGTAGCATATTGACTGTTTGTGTAACTCATTTTATTCAATATCACAAGCCTTACCCGAGCTGATTTACAGCTACAAATAAGCAGGCATTCAGATCTCAGAGGAAGTGATCTGAGAAACTACAGCTGCCCAGCCGTGACCATAATTCAACACCGCAAACAAAGCAAACCTCAAAATATGACAGCTGGGAATTACTGACATTTCCTGGGAAATGACTCCTAAACCTCATTACCAACATTTACTATAGTTTTTCCTTTCATGTAAACACATTATTCCCACAATACAGAGGACGGATGTGAAAGATATTGTGCTAGCCATATGTTTGTGCAATGTACAGATAGGTCTGAATCTCAGTAATGCGATGCTATTGCTTAGATATTGCTACAGTAAGAAGCCTGATGGGCCATATGTGTAGATGGTAAATGTTATTTTTTTAAACAGTGATTTGACGAGTATTCACATCATCATTTGCAATGAATATTTAAGATGAGAAGTAAAAGCCTTTTGTGTATCTTCTCCCTCTAATCTTAAACATAAACCTCCGGTTTCACAAGGCTTAAGGGTAGTCCTAGACTAAAACACATGTTTGAGGTGTCTCAACAGATTTTCAAGGTATGCGGTATGTGTTGCATGGGAATCAAACTCATAACCTTTGCATTTTTAAGGCAATGTGACACCAACTTCACCTCGTATCACATTTGTTTTAGGAGTGAACACAGAACAGGTTCTGGAGGAATTTGTGTTTTTAATGTGGATTAAAGCCTTGTCAGAATTACTAGGACTCGACTGAATCATGTGAACGGTTGTGGATGAGCACAGCAGTAAAGGGTCAGAGGACTGCTTAACTTAATCTAAGCCTGATGGTGCTTCGGTTTTGCAGACACCCTTGCGGCCATCCACAGATGCTTCTGTGTGTTTGTGTAGGGACTGGTGCTTTTCTATTAGTATTAGAGACCACGCACTGAAGTTGTGTAAAATATGAATTGCCATTCGTTTTCTTGCAGATCCATGTTGAGGAGACATCGAGTTGACCCGAATAGTCATCTGATCAAACAGAGAGCCATATGAGGCCTGGATGAATAGTGAGACACAAGGTGATGCACAATTTTGATCAAATATGCTGTTTTTGTTAAATCCCATTCAATTTCTTTTTGTGTGTCTCATATGATCTTTTTAGACATCATAAAGGCGTCTCTTGACAATGCAAAGGCTTATAAATCAGGCGCGGAGCTATGGGCGGGCCTGGGCGGGCCTGGGCCCGCCCAGATTGACAGCTGGCCCGCCCAATCAGAAATGTAAAAAATACTACTCTGTATAGTTAGACATGTATACTACTTTATGTGGTGTAATTTATCTATTGCATGTTATGTTAATAACAGTAAAATTATAAGTAAGCCTGATAACTATTTAAAAACTATTAAAGCAGTTGAATGTTGCGTTATAATGAAATATTCCAAAGCAACTTTCAGCCATGATCACTTTGAGAACTTTTTTTGCAAGCAAGTAGAAAAAGTATTTTGAATAACAACACGTTATAAATATGTGCTGCGCGCTTTCCTCTCAATAACATAAACACACAACAAATATGACAGCGGGGTAAAAAATAGAAAGAAAACATCTGATCATAGTGATGTTGTTTGATATAGCGATATAGCAGCACTATAAGTCACGCCACGTTTATTGCTACACTTTATACAATATAGCCTATTGCTTTTAAGCAACAAATAGCCTATCATAACAACCTATAAGCCTACTGTGTAATTGAGACATTAATTTAAGAAATGCATTAAAGCAGAAAGACGTAGGGAACGGGTAGGGAAATATGGGTTCACTTCAATCCACACCACAGACGTTCTTGGTTTGCTTCCTATTTATTAAATCGAGGCAATTGTTTGATCAAACATTGATTAATATTAAGATACAATTTATACAAAACGAAATTCACTTTAAAGAGAGTCTTTCCACAAAACAAACCTCGCAAAATCGCTTGCCCGACGTCCATTACGGGCTTTGGCGAATTCCTGTCGGGCTAAAAAAAATGATGCGCCTTGGCCGTCGGGCGGAGGAAAAAATATTGTAATGTGTTTGCATTCTCTCAGATTTAGTTAGGTAATTATGTTGTATGTAATTCGGCGTCATCTTGTTAGCCATTACTATCCTCACTAACAAGTGAAACTGCCAGGAAATGAAGTGAAAGCATTAAATCCATTATTCCTTTCGTTCACGTCTGATATGCGCGCTCCTCGGCTCCGCTCTTCACGAGTAGGCTTGCTCTTGTGCTCATCAAAAAGTATATTAAATGTTTATTTATTTGTCATTTCGTTTAACCCCAGAGTCTAACATTATTCTAGCAATTCCCTTTTTCTTTCTTTATTTAGTAAGTTAACTTAAATATGTGAGAACGAAAATATATTTTTAGTGATTTGCATGAAGAGAATATGATGTTAGAAGCTTCATTTTAAGCATTTAGTAGCCGTATTTATTTAAACACTTTAATAGGTTATTTAAAAAAGTATAAGGTTTTTTTGGGTTCATTTATATTTCCTGTCACTGTGTGCAGGTTCTTTTTTGTAGGCTATGAGAGCCCAATATTTTTTTTACCAAAAAGGCTTAATAAATGTCACGTTGCATTACAATTTAAAGTATCAATAATGTCAAAAATGTGACGTGCAGTTCGGGTGTGTGTGTATGCTGTTTAAATTAGTGTTCTGAAGTTTTGACGAATTTTATAGACTTGTTATAGTTTCTTATTCAAAAGTGACACCCATAGATTCAGGCCCACCCGGACTTAATCCATGCCCACCCATATGTCACGTTCTGCATCCGCCACTGTTATAAATTAACAAATTTAGCTATGAATGTACTAAAAAAGCTTCAAAATGACTCGGTCTGAAGCTGAGAAGGGCCACAGATTATTTTTGTATTTATTTACTAGGGTAAATGCGATTATGATTAATGTATTTGTTAGCAAGGTTAGTAGGCTAGTTGCTTTACTAATAATACACTTTATTTTATAGAGCACCTTTAAAGGGTACTTCTCAAAGTGCATTTATACAAACAGTAGACCCCTTAATCGCCTACGTCACTGTGACGTCACCGCTCTAGCTGGAGGCAAAACATAAGTAGTAACTCATAACAGGCGGGCTAAAAGTTTGAGGTTTTGACTTTAAAATGTCATCTTGTTGTGTTTTTGGCTGCTAGAATAGAAGGAACGGCACTTTTGGTTCTTATGACTGCTTTTACTTATTATAGTTGAAAACAGCTTTCTGGACCTAGACACGCAAAACGGTGAGGAAATAATGCAATATTTGTCAGCTCTGATCAAGGGTTGCGTGCTAAAGATGCTGTCATAGTTTGGAATGCAAATGTTATCAGGGCTCGGAGAAAATCGCTTTGTTACGTTCGTCCCGAATTGCTTTCGCCCCGGTTCTCCCCTAATAAAATTTGCTATAGTAAATACTGTGGTAGTTTTTGATATGTAAATGTTTTCCTCCCCACTCCCACCTTCTTACTTTACCATCTTTCATTTGAATGTTTTTTTGTATTTTTCCTACTCTATGGTACATATTGAAAGGGCTGAACAGATGACGCTGATTTTTAATGGCATGCATTTAATGGCGACCACATAGCGCCACCTACTGTCTGGATGCATTATAACTCATTTTATAATCTACCGATTGAACACTTGTTTACCACCCTTACCTTGCTGTAGCGTTAATAAAACAGGTTTGGATTGCAACCTTTGGATGTCATGTATTGTGATGTAAACAAAATGGCGACCCCAACTAAAATGATTTTTTAAAATTTGATAAAAACTGTGAGGTGTGTTGTTTTTAATTTCACACTCATATAGCCTGTGTTTATACTCGAGGTACCCTTTAGATTTTACTCTTATTCTGCTTTCATTATATTAGCTTACATGATCATGCCGGACAAGAATAATCTCATGTTTATGTGTTGACTTGGTCTGTTTGAACTGGAAATGTAAAACATTGAAATACATTAAAAGACATCTGTTGACCTTTGAGTTTCAGAAAGCACACACAGTCTCTCGCAGCTTGCGACTATGTTTATAATTTTATTATTATTGTTATCATCATCATTATATACCCAGCTGAGGTGAACCACTGTGGTGCGCAGATAACTGCCAAAACAAATTAATTCTGATTAGTCATCGGAGTGCCAACCATAAAAAGGTCTTAAGTTATTTTCAAATGATTATTCGACGTGGATTGAAGCCAGTGAGGAACATTTCCTCAATCTAAATGCACTTAACATAATTACATTTTTTGGGGTGCGTTTTAACCAACATGGCAGCGGGTGCGCTCGTGCCAGAATTGGTTTCGGAAAAACGTTCGACTGTGTTTGTGTTCATTATACGCTTCCAGATGAACATGTTCCTGATTAACTCTAACAGAGCCTTCAGCAAAATACCAAATTGCATTTGTCTTCTCCCCATTACTTTTCACATTGTGTAAGTGTACCTATCGCCTGCGTCTTGTAGCAAATTAAACACCTACATGCTTTTTCCGCTCTTTTTTCATCTGTGCTGTGGGCGTCTGCTTTTTTGGGGTATTTCAAGTCCCGAAATACATCTCCATTTAGTGGCCATCGTAATCACAAAATGCAATTGTAAAGCCCTTATTAATATGGCTCTGCATTTTTAGCACAGAGATTACCCTCATCAAACATGCATTCTTGCTCACAAATCGACTCGTGTAAAGTTGTTTCATACCATCATTATAAAGCCGTTCACCCGCAACAGTAACAGAAAAGCCATGGATAAGCTTTGAGATATTGGTGTTTTCTGCTCGTAAAGTGGATTTTGGGCATATGCGTGACATTAATGACCTCTTTCTTGTGGAGAGCAAGGCCGCCACTCAACTAAATTCGTCCATTATGGGGCATCACCAGCAGATAGCTGCTCTTAATAAGATTTGTGGACGGGGCTCCGCCGAGGCCCTTGAAGCATTTAAAAACGGCCCTTGACTTTTTCACATGCTGTTTAAGCTGTGGGTTTTCATCTGACATTTATTTTTTTCTCAATGACCGCGCTCATTAAGGGCCGGGGAGCAACTGAGGTTCGATTGACTCTGAAAGAGAGCAAAAGAAAGAGAGGGTTTATGTACGAGCACTTGACCTGAAGGCTGCATTATGCAGACTGGAGTCCCTCTTTGAGACCACAGTAAAACACGCTGGACTTAAACCTGAAGGGTTTTAGGTAATGAAACCGGAACAGTTTAACTGGAGTCATATTTGTATCTTGTATCAGCCTCATTTGTGTCCTAATACTCATGCTATCCAAAGCCTATGTTTTACCCCCAAAGCCTGGGTCGGTTTGGGTAATCGCACCCTGGCTTGATTACAAAGGTGGGGTCGAGCACGCAATGCATAGTGTGCATGCTACCTGAGCTGGAGCATGGATCAGAAGACAAGACGTCACATATTTTCTTCCAAACAGTTGAACCCTAATAATGTAAGCGTGCTATAGGGCAGTGCTTCCCAATCCTGGTCATCGCACCCCCTCCAAGAAAGTTTTAGATGTCTCCTTATTTAACACACCTGATTTAACTCATCAGCTTCTTAGGGAGACATATTTACCATTTTGGAAGGAGGTTGATAAGTTGAATCAGGTGTTTTAAATAAGAAGACATCTAAAACTTTCTGGGAGGGGGTGTTTGAGGACCAGAATTGGGAAGCACTGCTTTAGGGGACTCGGAAGGACAGTCGTGCTCAGGGCAACCGCGCCTAATGTGAGTACACCCTAAGATAGTGTTGTAGTACTTGAGACCAGTCTCAAGACCATTTTTCTCGATTATCTTTGGTCTCTTCTTGGTCTCAGATGGATTTTTTTCAAGACCACACCTGTGGGAATTACAGTAAATTGCTAGTGCATTGGCTGATTTATGTGTTAACATCATTAATGTGATTGGATGTAAAACTTATGGCTATAATGGAAAGTATTGACTTATTTTTAGTTGATTGATTTGCTTGACTTCTTTGTGCCGGTAAGAAATTAACGAGAGATTGTCTAAAAATATATCTGTCAAAACATTTATACAAAGGCCCACATTATCCAAGATGTCATTTTTTATTGTCTTGATCTTGTCTCTATCTGAACTTTCTTTGGTCTTGGTCTCGTCTTGTACTCGGCCCATGAAAGTCTTGGTCTTGTCTTGGTTTAAGTGGTCTTGACAACAACACTGCCTTAAGATGATCATTTAAAACAAACACTTTATAAACATGAATATAACATTTAGGGGCGGTTTCCCGGACAGGGATTAGACTAGTCCTAGACTAAAATAAATGTAAGAGTGGTCCAAACTGGAACCATCTTGGACTGACATATTTTAAAACACATCAGTGCCCTTTGTTCTGCTTGAAAATGCACACAAGTGATGTTTTTAGTAAGGGATGTTTGTTAAAACTAGTTATATTTCCTATTTAAACCAAGGCCTAGTCCTGGTTTAAGATAATCACTGTCTGTGAAACCACCCCTTAGAATATAATGCAGTAACATAATATGAATTATAGAGTAATATGAAGTGTGTTATTAAAACTTTATACAATTTTAATAATGCTTTATTGTAGTTCGACAACAAGTACTGTAAGTAAATTTTTCCATTAACTTGGCTCAGAAAGTGAGATAAACAGAAAGCGCTGTAGTCTTCGCTCTAACTGAATTTCCGTGTCTTTTGGTTTTGTCAGGTGACATCCTCCTTTGTAATTAATATTGCTTTCTCTTTTCTCGAAGGCGGTCTGAACCATAAAAATAGCTTTGGAGAGATTTATTGTGGCGCTTTGTTGCTCCTGTTTTTCTTTCTCTAGCGCTTTCATTTATTCCCTCCCTGACTGCAGACACTTCTTGTAATAAACAAAATGAGCTTGGGAAATGCTTGGACTTACGGTGATATTTCACGTCAGCGCTCTGGGGGACACCCACCCACCGCCACGCTGGTTGGAAATGAGATGTTTCTCTGCGAGACGGCGCTAACGATAAAGTGCGATGCCTGTCATACCTTACCTGTCAAGTGTTTTTCTATTAACCGCAATTGTATTTATGTCCCCGTTACTAATAGCCAGCCACGGCTCTACCGTAATTGCATCCTCCAAAGGCTTTTTAAACTTCAAAGATAGCACCTGGACAATCTCCGTAAGCCTGGTCGAGAGCGGTATTAAGTTTGTGAAGCGATGCCAAGTCACGTGACGTCTCAGGTGAAGTGAGGATGCTAATTTGAAGTGCCTGCACCAAATATAATGAAACATATATTTGTGTTTGTGCTCGATAACTGCCCGTGGCCTTTGAAAGAGGGTTTCTTCATTCATTCATTTATTTATTTATTTTTCCACAACTTTGAGCTTCTGGCAAACTCGGGCAATTTATTACAAAGCTGACTTTTATTGTGCTTCAATTGAGAGCCCGTGGGAATTCTGAAACGTTTTGTAAGTGAGTGCCAGCCCGCATAGATACATTTTTTATTGTTGTTGTTTTCATATTATTCCCCTTTTGTGCAAAAAATCCTTTTTTTCACTGTGAGTGGACCTCGGCAAGTCCGAACAGCATGTCTGTCTTTGAATGCTTTGTATGATATCACCAGCGGCACCTGTTTGCTTTCTTAATGCTTAGATGGGTTTTGCACTTGTGTATATCTCTTGAAAGCTAGATTCATGGCCCGGGATGAAGGACATCCTCATCACATCGAGGCATTGTATTGCTTCTCATTAGGGCCAAATTGGTTTCTTTCTGTCTGACTGGTGGGTGCGGGGCTGCAAACTGCACACACGTTGGCACCGTTTACATTCGGGTAAAAAATTGCCACTGGGTTGGGTCAGACTCGGGTCTAATATTCTATGGTCTCGGGTCTTTCTTTAAATATATATATGCATGTCACATTGGGTAAAAAATGATTCTGGTCGCATTTCATTGGACCCGAGAAGACCTTTACTACAGATCTGAAAGTACATAATGGGAATATTTCAAGAAATAACCCTGATTTTAATCACATCTTTTATGTGTCATTGACATGCTCTCAGTCTTTTACATTGCTGTTTGTTTACTTTATTGTCACTCCTGAGGTTTGCTTTTGTTGGCCTGAAATTGTCACACGACATGGAGTGGTCTTTTAATATGTTTTGTGGCTGTACGCATGGGCTGTTTCTTTAGCAATGAAAACTAACTCGTTTTATTTAACAACACTCAACCTGAACAAACCAGATTTTCTAAAACACCCATTAAGGGAATACAATCTATTCTTCACGCTGTTTTGTTCAAACGACAAAGTCGGTATGCACTTTATAGTCAAAAATACCTTGTGACCCATTAGTCCACAACATACAGATGGAGGTTTTGTAATTGCACTTGCCGTAGCCAAATGCTTGATTTGGTTTTGGCCAGCGCTGTAAACCATGACGTTAACAGCTAATCATTTCTGCCACCTGGTTTGCTTGTTTTGTCGGTAGTTTCGCATGTTGCGATTTTAAAGGACGGTGCTTCAACAGTTGGACAATCATTTCCAACAACCGCACCTGCTACCGTATCACTGTAGGCTTTCAAGCCAAAACACGGGCATGGAGAATTCAGATAGGCCCTTCGAGAGTCGGTTCATTTTCTCTTTGACCTTTGCATTATTTGACACCAAATGCAGTCTGGCTGCGGGTCTGAGGATTTCTATAAAATTAAATGTCTGCACCACATCAATGTTGCTTTTGTCTTTCTTTTCAGGTACAGAAATGTTCTCATAAACTGATTTGTTGGCACTGTCACAGTTGGCTACAGTTTAATGTCGTCTTCCAAGCTTCTGGCTTCATCCCTATAGCCGCGATGCACAGACGGGTCTGTCTGTCACAATATTGCCCCCTATTAACGTAAGTAAAGACCCATTTCTGACACCTATTGGTCATCATGAATAAATCATTCAGGATTATTACAGATGTGCATCCTTGCAAGATGTCTTTGTGCATTTAGATTACTGCATGGTGAAGCTCCCCTGGTCTCCAAGCGTGAAGCACAAAATGAAAAACAGCCCAGACACAGCCTATAGATAATAACAAAGAATATCAAATAAACTTTTTTTAATATCTTATCCTAGAAAGCACATTTAATAGAGAGCAAATTAAAAGTTTTGCTTAACAATATATCAGTCTGTGCTTTAATTTTACGATATATCAATGATACATGTAAATGAAATGTTAACTCTTTCGCCGCCAGCGTTTAAAAAAAAAAGTTGCCAGCCAGCGCCAGCGTTTTTCATGATTTTCACAAAAGTTTAATGCCTTCCAGAAAATGTTATTTTTTAAATATATAAACATACAATATATCAAATGAAAGAACAGACCCTCTGCTAAAAAAACAACAACGTTTCATCCTACCTTCAGTAGTTCTTTTGTAATCAGCTTTTGAATATGGGTAGGTTTCTGCAAAAACACCACATTTTGAGCAAAAAGCAGAGATAATTCCATTTTTTTAGACAGACTTTTCATAGAGATCCCATTCAGAGGGATCTTTAAAACAGACACGGACATGCAGCTGCTTGCCATAGGGCAATACTTCCGGGTTTAAAAAGTTGCGGAAATACTCGTCGTTGGCGGGGAAGCGTTTTCTCTTGATTGACGAGATATCTCGTCAATGGCAGCGAAAGAGTTAATAGAAACATTTCTCAAGAAATTCAAAACCAAATAATCTGATATCAACATTATTATAGTTCTCTACTTTTATGCATGCTGGCTGTTCATGTACTCGCCAAAAACATTTAATGGTCCTAAAAACGCTAACTTTTGAAAACATGAAAAGTTCTTATTTCTTATTCGTATGACCGCATTTGTACATTTTTGTACGATTCGCCTTTGTCCCTGTGATATTGGGGTTAGGGGTGGGGTTTCTTTATTATTTTTACAATAATCGTACATTTTTGTACTTTCGAACATATGCATTGGCCAGTTCATAAAATATGTATGAATTCTCATGAGATCAGGCTGGAGTTTATTAATGCTTCTCCAACAAAGTTAAAAAAATGTTGCCAGGTTATTGTCCAGGGTCACCTTACTCATCATTTGCCATATTGATTATTTGGATTTATCACTTTGTAAAATAATCTGTATGTGTGCAGGTGTGTAGTAATTCTTTACAAAGTTTACAAATCCTCAACTACTGGCCTGGCAAGCATAATACAGCATTTTTAGTCATAGTTGTGGCCACATAAATGTGAAGCGTTTTAATAGCGCTGTTGCGTGTACATGAATAAAAAAATGCAAAAGAAAAACGTTTCCTTTTTTACTACATCAATGTCGTGTGAATATAGCATTAAAGCTTAAGTGACTCATTCCCCACCAGCCTTTTTTTACAAAGTTGCCCGCCAGCATTTTTTGTGATTTTCACAAAGTTTCACAAAATGCCTTCCATATAAACATATAAACATACAAATATATCAAATGAAATAATACATTTTCTGCTTTCAAACAAACAAAACTGAAAACAAATAATCATATCTTTTTGTTCATCATTCATCATTTGTTCACTTTTTATTACCTCTCACATATTGGTAGGTTTCTTCAAAAACACAAAATTTTGACCGAAAAACTAAAATAATTTCATTTTTTAAATGACTTTTGTTAGAGATCAGATTCAAAACGATGATCAAAACAGAGTTTTCTATGTTGTTGAATTAGGTAATGCTTCCGTTTTTATAAGTGTAATGCTGTGTTCAGACCAGCCACGGTAGAGGCGTCAAGCGCGAGTGATTTCAATGTTAATTCAATGTGAAGACGCATTGACGCGCATCTGGAGGTCTCGTGGCGTGAAAGAGGCGTTTAGTGCTGCGCGTTTTTTTCCGCCTCATTCGGCGAGAAAGCCTCAAATTGAGCATTGCCACGGCAAACGCGTGAATTGAAAAATTTGAACTTTGACAGAAAAATACGCCATGTTAACCAATCAGTTGAACCAATGAGTGAAGCGAGTAAACTCAAAATGTTCAAGCGGCAAACTAGACGTGGTAGACACAAATTTGACACCTCGAACAAGAGCACCATCTAGTGGATAATAGCGGAATTACAGATTACCATAAAATCTCATAAGGGAAGCATTATTGCACAGGGAAGTGTTTTCTCCTAATTGATGAGATAACTCGTAAATGGTGGGGAAAGAGTTAAGGGCCTGTCCACAAACAGACACATCACAAAATGTTTTTGTCATATCCGCATTTCGTTTTTGGAGCCTGAAACCTTTTTTTTTAAAGTAGATAAATCTACACACGACATCCTTGCGGTTTCGTGTGTACAGCCAATCCATATATTTTCAATAATGTCATTACCCAACGTCTCAACTACTACATCACACAACCGCAACTACAATAGCGGACCTCATGTTTGTGTTGCAGATGTTAGTGAGTCTATAAGAGTTACTAAAGCAAAATCCTCTGCTCCTTTGCTACTACAGCAAGCAACAAATGATTACAGATAACAACAAGAATTATGTGAATGCTCCAAGTCTTCTACTCCATTTTTAGTGTATATCTGTGGCAAAACTACAACCCACATACTGGTCTGGCATGTATACTACATTGATTAAAATCCGTTTCAGTAGTTTCGTGTGTACTTTTTTTTAGAACGATCGGATAAGGAAAGCTCTGGCTTCGTGTGGATATGGCCTAAGCTATCTGAGCTATGAAAGAGCAGCCACTGAGATATTCCTTTACTCCGACACTAATCTAGTACAGAAGAACACAGTTTGTGATTGACCTGATTTCCAGGGTGCTTTTCAAACAAAATTCACTTCAAGGGGAAAAAGTTCTTAGCACAACTAATTATAGCAAACCTGCAGCGTGCTGCGACCTGCTGAGATTTAACCTAAATGAACCTCAGCCACATTCATGCACTGCCTTCTTAGCCAGACCTTAACCAGGAAATGGTCCTAATCCTACTACTGATGACTGATACACAACACGGAGATGCCGTTGTAACATTTATCAAAATCTTAGCGTTTATACAAGCTAAAGTTTGTTGTTTTTATGTTAAAATGTCTTTTTCCAGTTTCATATAAAGAGACATCTAAATATTGCTATGTGGGATATTTATGCAGCTCAGTCACATAGCTTTGTGTGCAAAGCTTATTAGTTGGTTATGCAAAGTATTACATGTTTCCTCATTTGCTTAGGATAAAAGCGTCTACTAAATGAATACATGTAAATGTTAATCCCATTGTGCATCAACAGTCTTACCGCAGTTATTCCACATGCCTGCTGTTCTCCGTGTCTTTCTGTTTCTATGGTCAGTAACGTGCCCAAATTCATCTTTCTTTTCAAGGTATGTAGAGAGAAAGGGGAAGAAAGTGAAGGTTAAGCTTTTTTGTTCAGCGCCTGCTTTGTGCTTGTGTCAGCCTGTTGGCACATCAAGTTTTTTATAAGGGCTTTTTATAAGACTTTACTGCAGTAATAACACACAGACACACAAAAGAAACACACATAAATTGCCATATACTGTAGTGGGCATCAAAGATTTGTACAAAATAGTGTGCATCAGAGAATATAAACTGGATTTTTACATAAAAATAGGAAAGCGGTGCCAGCTGTGACGCACAGGAGTACGGTATGGGTGCCAGGCAATTATTAGTCAGTGTTGCAATGCAGTTGAGTGTTCTAGGTCTCAAAGCCCCACTGTACACTTATTGTCCAGTGTGTAGATTTTAGAGGCATCTAGTGGCGAGAATATGAATTGCAATCAACGGCTCACCCCGCAGCTCACCCCTCCCTTTCAAAACGCATAGAGAAGCTACGGTAGCCTCCACAGGACAAACACATCGTCGTCTGAGACAACGTAGTGACAAAATGTGCGCTTTAGAACCATTTGTCCATTTAGGGCTACAGTAGAAACATGGCGGCGACTTCCATGTAAGGAGACCCACGATGTATGTAGATAAAAATGTTTTATTGTAATGTAATAAAAACAATACAGTTCAATAATATAGTTATGTTAAAAGTTACACATTGCACCTTTAACTCTTTCCCCGCCAGCATTTTTTATGATTTTCACAAATGTTTAATGCATTTTAAATATATAAACATTCGATATATCAAATGAAAGAACAAATGAAAGAACAGACCATCTGCTTTCAAACCAAAAAAGGTTTCATCTTATCTTCATTTGTTCTCTTTTATATTGGTCGGTTTCTTAAAAAATCAGGGTTCCTACGGGTCCTTGAAATCCTTGAAAGTTTGTGAATCTGGGGGAAATAATTCAAGGCCCTAGGAAGTTTTTGAAAATATAATCTATTTTATGCAAGAAGTTTTCTGGAAAAAAATCCATATTATTCCCTGTGTAGTGTGGGATAATATCATAAAATTCTAGACTTTTTAAGCACACATGCTAAACTGTTCACTTTAAATGCTCATATCTTCTGTATGTAAATGTTGATTCATACCAAAATGCTTTTTTGAATAGTTGTGTTTGACACATTAAAACGTCTTGGGTTACGTATCTAACTCTTGTTCCCTGAAAAGGGAACGAGACGCTGCGTCTCCCTTGTCATACTTCCTGCGTCCCTGTAACGCCGTCTTTGGCAATATTTCCGATAGCGATATACTTCCTGGCTCCCGCGTCACCCTGTCTTTGTCGTTAAGCCTTAACATTGTTTGAATTTGATATACACATTCAGACGCACTTACCCCTGGAGGCGTCCCCAAAGTGTCACTGCAGTGACGCAGTATGAGTTCCCTCGAAAGGGAACTGTAACAATGTATCTTAAAAGGTAACACAATGTAACCTTGCTCTCAATTGAAATGTGTCCCCACGTTTAGTCCTTGAATTTGAAGGTATTGGACCTGGAAAGTCCTTGAAAGGTCCTTGAATTTGAAGTTAACTAAGGTGTGGGAACCCTGAAAAATACCAAGTTTTATAGATAATTGCATTTGTGAAGGACTTTTGATAGAGATTAGATTCCGAGCGATGATCAAAACATACACAGAGTACTTGCTTACTTTGAGTTCTTTGACCTAAGCTGTTGCTTCCAGGTTTTAGTGCCAGCTGGTGGATAATAGCGGACATATGAATTGCCTTAAAAACTTGTCATTGGCAGGAAAGCGTTTTCTCTTAATTGACAAGATAATCTGTCATAGGCGGGAAAGAGTTAAAGGAACTTTTCATCGGTTTTGGGAAACCAAAAATGGTTCTTTTATGGCGCTGCAGCTAAGAACCCTTTCTAGAACCTTTATTTGTAAGAGTATAGTATGGCAGATATTTAATTCAACAATTTTATTCACATGCATGCATTTAAACAATGCATTTATCCAAAGGAACTTATTTAATTCTTGGGTGCTTTTTTCATCAGTATGCATGTTACCTACCATTGAACCAATGACCTTTGCCTTGGAATACAATGCTCTACCAACTGAGCTAAAGGAGCGGAGATTGATTTTATTGAATATATTACATGATATGCTGATTTATAACATTTGATTGATATGCAATCAATCAAATAACTGCAGTTAATCTCATAAAATCAATATTTGTTAAGAGATACACCCTGAATGTGCTGTAAATAATCATGATGTATAAAACCCTGACTTTCCAAAACCTGTTGGGCTATACTGTGCATCTACTTCCAATGCATGGTATGTTTTTGAACTAATTATTGTATAAACAGGTTTAAAAGGGAATCTGGGTGTTTGTTTTGGGCTTGGACACCAAGCTGTTGTGTCATACATTTGGCAACCCTGCAAGTTATCACTTTATTTAATAGCAGCACTTTTCCAATAACATACTGGGAATTAGATCCAAACCTTCCCATCAATGTCCTCTATTTCTCTTTGAATTGAACAGATAGATAATCAGGTGACTATTTATGTTCTTCCTATAGGATTATTTGACTCATGCATCGTCATTGATGTTTTGCGCATTTCATTGACAGAATGAATGTGCCACATCCAAGGATATTTTGAATCTGCTCTCTCTCTCGCTCTTTCTCTCTCTCACTCTGTGCCCACTGAGATTGCTTTACAGCAATTCAAGGATGAGCTTGGTTTAAATGTTACGACCTTTAACACCTTCAATGACCCTCACAAGGTCACATACTCTCATGCTTTCCTCGTAATGGATCTGTCTCTCTCTCCATCGAGGAAGCCCTCGTACAATCATACGTTCTTGCTTTGTTTCCATGGCAGCCAGGGATAATTTCTTTCTTGTCTTATTTTCTCTCTTCCTCCTCTCACCAACCGAAGGGCTTCACTTCGCCATTCACCGGATTCTCTGCTGAAAACATGTTCAGTTAAAATGTTATCCCCGTGTCCAAGCCCCAGCTCATGCATATTTAATGCTCGTGCTGTGTTTTTCTTTACCCTGTTATAACAGTAAGATCTCTGTATGTTTCTTACTTTCAAACACGGTTTGGAATTGCAATGCTGCCCTAGTGTGTTTCCTTGAATTAACATTCAGCTTCGAGCTATACCTTTAAAGCAGGCTAGCCAGTTTATAACACAATTTAAGGCCGAAGTATGGTCCACTTTTTACACGTACGCGAGGGTCCGTGTACAGTGCGCGTGACGCAACTTTTGTCATTAGAAAAGTGCGTACGTACTGTACAAGCACCGGCGGATATTGGAAACCCTGTATACATTTTACATGTAATTTGCACATGCGCGTAGAATTTAGGTTCTGTTGCTTATTTGTTTTACTCGCTTTGAATTAAAGTTCATGCCAAATGCATACAATAAATGTAAAATGTAGGTTTTTTTTTTCAGGTTAAACTTTTTAACTTGGTGCTGCATTATTTAGAGTTTGTACTGAACGTAGGTGTAATTGATACTAAAACTGACGTCAAAAGAAAATTACAGTAGTTTAGTAACATGGCTGAGCTCATTTCATGCCTAACTTGGGGTTGAATGGGCTATATTGGCAATGTAAACTGTTGCCAAGGGTGCTTACAACAGCTGGCTAAATTACTAGTTAACAAAGTAGTTATTTAGCAGCTGTTTTTATCCAAAATGACTTCTTTAAGCACAAACCACCACAGCGGTCTCCAGCGTGTTAATGTAATGGTTAATGTAATAGCATCTATATTCTGATGGTTCAGTCATAGGTGAACTAATTCATCTCTGTTTCTGTGGCCCGTGTTCATTTTGGGATAAATGCCAAGGGCCGGGCTCTCTGAAGCCCCGTCAAACTGACATTTCATGTTTTGACATGTGACATCTTCATTCATTGCTTTAATTGTGTAATAATTGATCAGTCAAACATGCGCCGAGACGATTTGTAAGCATAACCTGTGAAAAGAACAGCTGTTACGATATGCTAGCGTAAAACAGGTTTTGATAGCTGGTGCTGTTTGATAAGCCTTCTGTTTTTCTGTTTATAAGCCGTATAGGACAGTAAAAAATATATACTTATATTTATAGAAAGAAAAGAGATGACGCAAGCCAGACTCAAACCTGACTCCATATGATTATTCATCAGTATAAAATGATTATAAATGTGACCCTGGACCACCAAACCAGTCATAAGTCGCACACTATATAATTTTTTATGCCAAAAAATCATTAGGATATTAAGTAAAAATCATGTTCCATGAAGATATTTTGTACATTTCCTACTGTAAATATATTAAAACGTATTTATTATTAGTAATATGTGTTTCTAAGGTCTTCATTTGGACAACTTTAAAGGCGATATTCTCAATAGTTTGACTATTAGGGCTTCTCGACGTTCAAAGAAATGACCCGAATCACTTTTTACAGAAAAAAATGACGCGCATAAATATTTTTTTTAAAGAGAGACCCTACCTGAGACAAACCCGATAAAATTAGAGCCGAGTCCGACCTGAACCAGTAGAATTTTTTTTTTCTTTTTTTTTGACCCGACTGTATCTGATTGTAAACGGCATCGACGTGTGTGCAGTCTGCATCCCCACAGGTACCAGTCAGAAAAAACTCAGTTTGCATTGTAAACAATTTGAGCCGCTGCTCCATTTGCTTTTTTAGTTGTTATCTGACGACGACACTAAGGTAACTTATTGATTACTTAGTGAAACTTAAAATGTGCATTCAAAATTGATTGACAGGTCCGACTCAACGAAAATAAACCTACTGCCAGCCAAACTATGTCGCAAGCGCTCTTTCCAAACAGATGAGGGATGGAAAAGGACTCGATGCACACACGCAACATTCGGTTCTTCTTGGGTCCATTCAGAAAAACATTAATTTTAAATTACCTGAGACCAGAGGGCGCTAATATTATACCCAACCCGTGTCCGAGGTACAAGTTAAACTTTTAGACCCAAATCCCCGGTTTTCAGATGTAAGTGAATCTGTGAAGACATCTACCTCAGATTTTCAAATAGTTGTATCTCCGCTAAATATTGTGCTTTCTTAGCATACCATACATCAATGGAATGCTTTTTTATTTAAATTATGTAAAAATCTCAATCTTCAAAAATCCTTATGACCCTTATGAAAAAGGTATAAAAGAAATGGTTCCTCTACTGTAAGAAGCTTTGACTAAATGGTTCTTTAAGATTCTCAAAAATGGTTCTTCTGTAGCATTGCTGTGAATTTGTTTTATTTAAAAGTAAAATGTGTTATAATCTGTGTCATTAAACAGATTTGCAGAGAAATAAATGGTTTTGTTTTGAATCGAACTAAAAGCAAAAGCAATAGTTCAGTTAGAGCTGTGGTGCAGTGGTATAGCCCAGTGGTTTTCAAACTTTTTCAGCGTGCGGCCCCCCTTGTGTATGGTGCATTCCTTCGCGGCCCCCCAAAGAAAATTTGTGACAGAAAACTGTTCTAAAACTCAACATTTTAATAGAAAAAAAAACATTAAACCTAAAAAAATAAGGCTACTAACCAAAAGCACTACTTTTTTGGATAATTTAATTGCACAGAATTCATGATAAATTAATGTATTTCATAAAATGTCATAAAACTGGGGCCCCCCTGGCACCATCTCGGCCCCCAGTTTAAAAACCACTGGTATAGCCAACGCTATCTCATGAGAATTCATACATATTTTACGAGTTTGCTATTACGAATCAATTCATATGACCACATACGATTTGCCTTGACCCCTGTGATGTTGACCCCTGTGCGGGGTTAGGGGTTCGGTTTCGTTGTTGTTGGTTTTTTCATGAGAATCGTACGATTTTGCATGAATATCTTCGTATGAATTGATACAAATTAGCCAACTAGTAAAATATGTACAATTTCTCGTGAGATCAGGCTGGTATAGCACGCTTTTGCTTATTATATCTGTTCCAGAAACACAGGTTTGTGCATTGTTCAAATTATGTCAAAGATAATGGGGGTCCCCTAGCTAAGCCCCCCTGGCCAATATTAAAAACAGAGGACCTCCCTAATTATATTTTAGGGGGTCCCTCAATGCTTATAGGTCCCGGACCACCCCAGCCCCTCCTCAATTTGAACACTGGGTTTGTGTCTCATTTGCTTACCTCATTTCCCTCTCTGACCCCGATGTCTCCGTCCACCTCTCCTTTCTGGAACAGTAACTTCTCCAAAGTGATTTAGAGTGGAAATAAAAATAACTTACAGTAGGTCACAGATTCTTGGAAATTTCTAATGACGCAGTTTCTACCGCAAAGCAGATATTCTTTCATTAAAGACATTATTTTAAAAAGTTATGGGTCTCGAAACAGCTATCATAAGAGACCCTGTTCATTAAAGTCTCCTTGCTTTATTGCTTGTTAGTAATTAACAAAGCCACCAGGACTACTGTGAGTTTAAATGTGCAGATTCTGGAAACAGTTTGTAAGTTAATTAAGCAGTTGAGTTGCATTTTATCTCACTTAACATAGAGGGCGCTGTTTGGAACAGTAAATACAAAATGATTTATTGATTTAATTAAGGAACTTAGAAAGCTCAGTAGCTTCATAATGAGCTTTTATTTAAATACTGCGTTATTGTTTTACCATGTTTGCCATGCAATTAGTTATAAACAAGATGTTTAAATTAGACTTGGGCGGTTCTTGTATGTGCCAAACACAGTGCTATTGTGTGCTATATGTGTCTGATAGCAATACATGCCTTTTAAATGTTTTGTAGCATATCAATGGAGTTATACAGACTATATTGAACCACTTTGAGGGTCGACAACATCTATCAACACCTTGCAAATGGTGTCAAGAGGTGAAAAACTACATTTGTTGGCCTTATGGCAGCTTGCCAGAGGCGTCTCTGTGCAATAGCACATTAACACCATCAGTGTAACATCTGACACTGTGATATCATGGCCTCAGGCTGTCACCGAACGGACCAGCCATAGTAACCAGCAATGCGAGCTGAAAAGGAAATTTACAAAGAATTAGACGTAACATGTTTGCTAATGTGCTCACAGCAGTATTGCACAAGCGCATGTTTAGTCCCTTGTTAACATCAAGAGGTCACAATTTAGCAGCTTGGCATCAATAGCTAAGTTTACATGGACACATTTTGCCTCAATTGGAACCAAATCATTCAAATTGATAAATCCTATCATAGCGTTTACATGAACACTTAATAATGTGATCGGATTGATGTGTGTGTTTGGCACAAGCAAATCATTTGTCATGCGAACAGATAAACATACAAACCATCCACCTAAAAATTCTTTGCATCTTGCGTCATTACGCTAATTTAATGTCATTGCAAATGTGCATATGCTCCACACTCCAGTCCAGTAGGTGGCGGAAATGCACCTTCAAGTGGGTTTGCCAACTGCCATTGAAAAAGAAAAGAAGAAGGTGTTTGCACATGCGCAGAGCGTCCCAATTTCAGTTATCAATCCAATCAAGTGTTTACTTATTATTTCTTTGATGCAAAAAGATATGTAAGAGAAAATGTAAGAGTATTTGAGAGTATTTAGCGTTACATTGTGTTTTAACGTAAATACATCTAGAACTAAAATGACGGCACGCCGGCTCTACGTCATACCGTAAGACAATTATTGGTGCTCGCAAGGCTCGTGACTGTTGTCATATGCTTCATGACTAAACATTCTGTCACGAGACTCGCAAAAACCAATGATCATTTTTCGTACTAACGTGAAGCCGACGTGATGACATTTTTTATCTAAATGTGTTTATGTTCAACACAACAAAGACAAACCAATTTTTTCTCACACACATTGTTTTCTGGTCGTTCCCAGTCCACGTTTAAGGTCATGTCCTAGCCAAACACTATGTCAAGACATGGCAGAGAATAAAAACTGTTTTAAGATATCATCACACGCTAACTGTACCTGGGTAGAAGTGACCATCTTTCCTTGGCTCTGTGCTACTAAATCATGTATAACCATCACAATATGATCCTACGTTATGTGTCAAAACAGACAGAAAACTGTGTGGGTAAATGCAGTGAGGCTAAGCAGGAGTTCTGCTTCATGCCCCCTTAACTTCAGACAACTGGGCTCAATCCAGACACCATCCCTTTAGGTTACAGCATCACCATTCATCAGCAGGTGCGAGTGGAACACAAGCTCAGCATGTGGAAGATGTGCTACGACTACATTGTGGAAGCTCAAAGGGATTCTGATCCGACCCTGTAAAAAAGGCTTGGTGGATGTTTTTGTGATAGCCGCTGTAAAGCACATGAGCAGTAGACATGGAGCAGCTCTGTTTGATGATCAGGTGGATTGAGAATGTCTGACAAGAAATGAAAGAGGGGGAAAGAGAAGGGCAGAAGGTAAAAGCCAGGTTTTTATTTTTGTTTTACTAGTACCTTTCACACATACAGTCTTCACTGGTAAAGAGAGGTTGTAAGATGACCAGTAATTTATTGGCAACCGCTTTGTGTGAACGGAGGGTAATGCTGAGTTTACACCAAACGCGTTTTGGGCGTCAAAATCGCGTCTACCGCGCCTAGTTTGCCGCTTGAACACTTTGAATGCATTTGCGCATGTAGAGCGGAGTAGACACGCAAAAAAACCAAGCATTTGACCGCGTCCGAAGCAAAATCCGCTTCTTGTGGGAGGGGCAACTGCTGTGCCAGTGTCTGTTTGCAAGATGACTGATGCTACTTGTGCATTTATCAAGAGAGTTACCAGTTTGTATTTGGTAACCTTACTATAGGGGGAAAATAAACGGCGCGGGTCGATAAACATCACATGACTCAAAAGTGAAGTGTGTATTACAACTTACCAGGTTGCCCAAAGTCCT
This sequence comes from Misgurnus anguillicaudatus, assembly GCF_027580225.2. Classification (NCBI taxonomy): domain Eukaryota; kingdom Metazoa; phylum Chordata; class Actinopteri; order Cypriniformes; family Cobitidae; genus Misgurnus; species Misgurnus anguillicaudatus. The sequence continues at coordinate 46,122,536 of NC_073339.2, forward strand.
CACTGACACTCTTCCAAGCGAGGTCCTTTTTATTCCTGTCTCCTCTATAGAAATAACAACTTGTGTCATATAGCTTCGAGTGACTGCTTGAGTGAGTGACTCCGGGCGGGGCTGCCACCACAGCAGCAGGCAGGCTCCTGATTGCTTAACGCGTCGCGAAATTCCGCCAAAGTTCAAATTTTTCAACTCGGGCGTCAGCCGCAAATTCGCGTGAACCGCAAAATGCACAAAAAAAACCATTCGCGCGTACCGCGCACAACGCTCAATTCGCGCCTTTCGCGCGAGCTTCATGCGCGAATGAGGCAGAAACGCGTCTTCCGCTCCTCGGGACCTCCTGACGCGCATCAACGTGTCTGCACATTGACTTAACATTGAAATCACTCGCGCTTCACGCCTCTACCGCGGTTGGTGTAAACGCACCATAAGGATTACCGGTAGGGCTGTAACGATTAATCGTGTGTCCCATTAAAAATGCCTGTCTGAAATCGATTCTGAATTGCAAGGTCATGCACAGCTTGTGAGTGTACTACGGCATTTGGTCAGTAGGAAGTCCTTATCAATCTTAAATCATTATGAGTCGGAGTCGTTTAAAATGTGCATTTAAAAAAGCAACACTCGTTAAACAAAATCATTCAAAATATTCTTTATTATCATGAAAATACCTGAAACAATTTAAAGAACATTGATATAAATATTCCTGTAGACATTTCCTGGAATAGCGTTTGTAATGCTATTTCTTCTGTGGCACAAAGGGTGTTTCTGCATGAGAGCGCCCCCTGGCTTTTGGATGTGCCGGGATTTCACTGTAATTCATTAAAATTCATTCATTGAGAAAACGCGCATTTACGCTGTTAATTGTTACACCTCTAATTACCGGCATTTAGGACAGACGACGTTAGGCTTGCAGCCAATCCTAATGTTTTGATACAGATGACGCGTTTACCCCAACACTCTTTACGGACGTTTCCACATGCACGTTGCTTAAAGTTGAGCACGCCTGAAGTTAACATCTACATATCTTCACCAAAGTTGTTTAAAACAGCTTTCCATCAATTTGCCAAATTGCCCATTCCCTTAGCACACTCTTCGTTGAAGCCTTAAAGGGGGTCGTACACCAAGTGCTGTGTCACCTTGCATAGTGCCATGAATCTAAAAACAAAACACATTATTTTCTATGAATGTACGCACACAGGTGGGCGCTCGACACACTCACATAGTTTAATGTTAAATAACATCATATTTGTCCCAAATCGTTAGCGATTAACATTGGCTGCTAAAGTATATTTAGCATTTTGAAGTAGACACTATCTGACAAAGCTCGCGCTATTTAATGTGCACGTCCGGTACACGATACCTCCGAGTTGTCCTAGACGCGATGCTACGCGGCTTGGTACTTCTCGTCCGGTGTGCGACCCCTTTAAGTGTAAACATTACTGCAGTTTAAGACTCATATCGCGACTCTTTCTCTGTTCAGTTCTGTTTGAAGTCGCCTAATGCAATGTTGTTTGGTCACAAGCAACTGTGCGACTGTCAGCGTTTGCCACAGACTTGAAACCAGTGTTCGAATTATGTCACAGATTATGGGGTCCCCTAGCTAAGCCCCACCCCCTGGCCATGCCCTGTCGCCGTGATTTCACAAAGTAAGATATAATCCTGGATCAATGTTTTTGTTGATCAACATTTTAATCAAAGAAACTCCAAATTACCCTTACCTCAAACCCTAACCATTTCCTCCCTCAAATTAGTGTGAAAATAAATAAAATTATTTTTTATAAGCCCTGAACCCAATCCTAAATCTAAATCTAACAATCTGTCAATTCCTCCAGAAAACAACGTGATTAAAGAATTAGCAGCTTTTTAATTAAAAAATAAAAAATCATTTAGCCATTTCTTGTGTCTGGTCTTTAGTTCAAGCTGAAGAAAAGCTGCTCAGTATTCTCTGTTCTCTAGCAGATGAAATCCTAATATTTCAGTCTGTATGTAAATATTCATGGACTTGACCAAAATGGCCAGTTTATTGTGGTTGGATAAGCCGAGTACGATCTTAATTTTCTTTAATCTGATAGAGAAATGATTGACAAACAGAGAAAGGCTTTGTAAAATGAATCCCGTGCGCTTTGATTTGTTTGTCTGTGAGGTCACGTTCAGCCGTATTCACCTCTATTAGCTTCTGCTGATGTCTCTCCACATGAAGCCTTAGCTCTTTCAAGTTTTCCTCTTTTCCACATTAATTTGATCCTCCCCGCATCCTCAGACGGGCTTCTCTCCGTCTGCCAGCCCCTAACCTGGATAAAAATTAAGGTGAACAGTGGGTGAGTTGAAATGAAGAGGTCCTTTCCCTGAAGGATGGAAGCGTGATTGCGGTTTGTTTTAGTGACTACAAAACCAAAGGTGTTGTGGGAGATTGACAGGGCAATGCTATACCTTTGCGGTGGTTGTAGTGGGCACTTTTTAGCTCATCGTTATGCAGTTGCTAGGGTGTTCTGGGTACCCACCAAACATTTGGACGTCTGATAACCGTTGAAAATACGTCCCGTCATGGTTATAAAATAGTTTCAATATGAAAATCCAAACGACGTGTTTGACGTCTTTTCTGCACGGTCCGTGCACGTCTAAAAATGTCCTCTTCTGGACGTTAATACATAAAACCCGTATATAAAATTTTGAATACACACAACCAATATAGACATATACAAATGTATACAAGAGTATATAAATGCATTTTAGGACATGTTGTGCATTTGTTCCGTCAGCCGCGAATTTTGGACGGGGAGACAGCGTTGATTTCGGACCAATAGTATAACATTTGTGCCTTCCTGCGACGACCCCTTTTAGCCGGAGAGACGACGTTGCCGCCCGACCTATGTTTGCTGGGTAGCTGCTGTTGAATATTATTTATAGGCCTAATACAGAAGAGAGCACACTTAAGTTTCTATTGGGTCTTTTAAATACGTTACTTTAACGTATTAAATTAAGCAATTTTAGAGCGCTTTTTGTCACTACGTTGTCTTAGACGATGTCATGTTTGTCCTGTGGTGGCTACCGTAGCTTCTCTATGCGTTTCAAAAGGGAAGGGTGAGCTGTGGACTAAGATGTTGGTGTGCATTTATACATTTTCACTTGTGTTATTCATCTATTCATTATGGTACACATTAGGACCTTTTTTAAAGTGTACTGCACCAGTGTCCGCTAAGGTCCAATATTTCCCCATTATGCATTTGGCGGATCCTTTTATCCAAAGCAACATACGATGCATTATAATCTATACTTTATAGCAGTATGTTTGATCCCTGGGGTTTGAACCCATGATCTTTTGCATTGCTAATGCAATGCTTTACCAGCTGAGCTACAGGAACACTTTTGTATACAAAAATAAATGTAGTGTATGATGTAGTGTTAGGCATAAATATTATGTAGCTTGTAACTGTCTTAATATTTTCTCTTTTGCTTCAGTCCCTTCAGCAGATGTCCCTTCACTTTTGTTCCCAAGCTGTAACAACACATGGTCTCTCAGCAGCTCGAGAATTAAAACACCCTGATTAAAGCTTCAGACTTCAGTCTCCGCTCATCACAAGTTAATGCTGAATCCTGCCCGCCTGCTAACTAATTTAAAATCAGTACCATTCAGCGCCTCTGATTTACACAGTAGCTAAACTGGAGTCAGATGAAATTGGGTAATTTCTCAACAGACCGGATCCTCGGGTGGCTGCTTGGAGTCATCATCAGCTCTGATTCGTGTCATGCAACTGCTGAAGTTATCAAGCGACGGAGAAACTCACGGACAGTGACTGTGATAAGAATAAAGCGTAACGCTTACTTCACCTGGGAAGAAGCGTCCGTGTTACAATCACTAATGTGCCAAGAAAGTCCAAAATAATTGGCTCAGTGGGATTTTGTTTTATTTCAAGTCAGATGATTCGAGGGCAACAGATGTTAGAGGTTCGTATTATTATATGCAAATGTTTTAACTAGACGCTCATTATTTGAACTTCTTATGGAAAGGGACACAGCACGATACGCTGCGATGGATTTGGTGTTCTTGGCCGCTGATCAGATCTTCGGCCATGTCTGTTTCAGGGTTCCCACAGCTTTTTGATTTCTTATTAATGACTGAAGTTGTATGAAAATACTGCATCAAAAGCTACCAGTGCACGCTGTGTATCTTCTTACTATCAGATTATTATCAGAACATGGTAAAGATGGAAATTCTGGGCTATTTATAGGCTATTTATTTTATTTCGTCAACTTAATGCCATCATTTTATTGTATTCTTGCAGTAGCCTACATCGTAAATTTTGCCAGCGGCAGCATTTTTATAATTTTCACAAAAGTTTAATGCCTTCCAGAAAATGTTTTATATATGTATATATATAAACATACAATTTATCAAATGAAAGAACAAATGTTTTATTATCATACCTTAATTTATTTTATTTTTTTTAATCACCTCTCAAATATGGGTAGGTTTCTTAAAAAATTCTAAATTCTGAGCAAATGCATTTTTTTAAAGGACTTTGTTAGATATTTAGGGGTGGTTTCCGGGACAGGGATTAGACTAGTCCTAGACTAAAATAAATGTAAGAAGTGTCCAAACTAAAAAAAAACTTGCACTGACATATCTTAAAATGCATCAGTGCCCTTTGCTTTGCCTTAAAATGCACACAAGTAATGATTTTAGTAAGGCATGTTTGTTAAAACTAGTTATATTTCATAATTAAGATAGGGCCTAGTCCTGTCTTAAGCTAATCTCTGTCCGGGAAACCACCCCTTAGTGTTTTATAAGTTATGTAAGAGCGCCGCTTAGTGGATAATAGCAGAAATATGGATTGCCATAAAAAGATAACTTGTCAATGGCGGGGAAAGACAAAGTTAAAAACATCACAGCCTGATCCCACGAGAAACAGCCTGATCCCACAAGAATTCGTATGTATTTTACGAATTGGCTTATTCATATTAATTCGTACGAAGTAAATCCTACAAAAACATACAATTATCATAAAAAACAATGACGAAATGGCATGCCTAACCTAACGTCACTGGGGCAAAAGCAAATCATACAAAAATGTGCAAATGTGATCGTACAAATTAATTAGATTTAGACACCTCTTAACTCTTTCACCGCCAGCCTTTTTGAGAAAAGTTGCCCACCTGCATTTTTGTGATTTTAACAATATTTTCACAAAATTCCTTGTAGGAAAAATTATTTTCTATAAATATATAAACATACAAATTATATCAAATTAAAGAACACACCCTCTGCTTTCAAACAAACAATAAACAAACAAACAAACAAACAAAATGGGGAAAAAACGTTTCATTATATATTTACTTTTTCTACTTAATTTAACCCCTAAAATATGGATATTTCTCTTCAAAAATACAATATTTTGAGCAAAAAGATTAAAAAATTGCGTTTTTGTAAAGGAGTTTATGTTATAGATCAGACTCATAATGACTATCAAACATAAAGGCAGTTAAAATAAATCATTAAATCTTTTTAACTTCCGTTTTTGATGCATTCGGTTTGGCGCCATCTGGTGGATAAAAGCGGTATTACACTTTCACTTTGAAATTCGTCCAGAAAGGCATATTTATTAGTTAAATATGAACTCATAAATGACGAGATAACTCGTCAATGGCGGTGAATGAGTTAAAATACATTCAAATTGACATGAGATAACATTGGTCAAACTATTTCCACCTCATCTATCATAAAATAAAAACTTTCCATCGTGATCATTGTGCTTTAAGATGTTTCAGTGCTGTTTCCTTGTCTGATTAAAAATAAAATGTGTTGTGGTTGTGCCAATTAGCTGGCGGATATTTCCATGCGAACTCGGGTCAAACAACAGGAGATACTCAACGTCTATATGTTATGGCAAGTGGAACGTGAAGGACTTTCTGCCGAAGACAGTTCACATCATTAATGCAGCGTACCGTGAAGAAAACAGACACACACGGCTTTGTTTCAGACAAACAACATATAACATGCATGAGAATCACATTCATATACAGTGGAAAAACAATGTTTGTATTATGTTTGATTGTTTGTTGTTGTTTATACACAGATCCACAGTGGCGAGCAGTTGCAGGAGCAACACACTTGTTATGGTTTGTTATGCCAGAAGTTTCATATGCATGTAAACATATCTTAAAGTTGTGTTGTTAGCATCCAAACAGAAAACATATGAGCACCTTTAAGATCATATAGACCACATCTCATATCTGTGGCTGGTGTGATGTTGACAATAATGGTACAACAGGCAATAGATGTTAGAGGTTCATATTATTGTATGCAAACTTTTTTAACTAGATGCTCATTATTTGAATTTCTTATGGAAAGGGACACAGCACGATACGCTGCAATGGATTTGGTGTTCTTGGCCGCTGATCAGATCTTTAGCCATGTCTGTTTCAGGGTTTTCACAACTTACTATCCGATTATTTTTAGAATATGGAAACATGGTAAGGATGGAAATTTTAGGCTATATATATTATTTTGTTGACTTAATGCTGTCACTTTATTGTATACTTACAATACATCGTCATTTTTGTATTTATTTAACTCTTTCCCCACCAGTGTTTTTTTTTTTTAAGTTGCCAGCTGCAGCATTTTTTATAATTTTCACAAATGTTTAATGACTTCCAGAAAATGTTCTTCTTTAAATATATAAACATACAATATATCAATTGAAAAAAAAAAGATATGAGCACCTTCAAGATCAAGTAGACCACATCTCATATCTATGGCTGGTGTGATGTTGACTATGGTACACACCCAAATTTTTTATTTTTTTAGCAATGTGTATGTAGAAAACTGATGTTTTAGTTGTGTTATAAAATGTTATACTTTATTCTAAATGTTTTTGAATGAATTTTATATAAATTTCTGTTCCAAAACTGCTATCTAATCTAAAACTAGTTTGTAAATCACATTTTATACAGTACACAGTATATTTAAGATATAAGTGAAAGGATAAATTGAAAACGAAGTCTTTAACTCTTTCCCTGCCAGCGTTTTAAAAAAAAGTTGCCAGCCAGCGCCAGCATTTTTCATGATTTTCACAAAAGTTTAATGCCTTCCAGAAAATGTTCTTCTTTAAATATATAAACAAACAATATATCAGATGAAAGAACAGACCCTCTGCTTTCAAAAAAAAAAAAGTTTCATCCTACCTTCATTAGTTCTCTTGTAATCACCTCTCAAACATGGGTAGGTTTCTTCCAAAACACCCAATTTTGAGCAAAAAGCTGAGATAATTCCATTTTTGTGAAGGACTTTTGATAGAGATCAGATGCAGAGCGATCTTTAAAACATACACTTAGTTCTTTCTCTTTCACGTGAGGCTCTACTTCTGGGTTGTATAAGTTGCGGAAGTGGTGGATAATAGCGGTATTGCGGAAAGACGGAAAATCTCGTCATTGGCGGGGAAGCGTTTTCTCTTAATTGACGAGATATCTCGTCAATGGCGGTGAAAGAGTTAATGCTGCATATTCCCCAACATCATCACTCAAGCTGGCATGGAAAAGGTCTTCTCAGGTCCAAAGAAAGGTACCTGACCCGAAATGACATGAATCACTTGTTAGCCAAACACAAATTTTTTTGTTTGTTTCTTTAAAGAAAGACCCGACCCAAGACAAACCCAAGAAAATTAGACTCGAGGCCAATCCGACCCCGTGGCATTTTTTTTTTAACCTGAATGTAAACGGCACACACCAGTCTGACTGAAAGAAACCTAGCAACCAATTTGGCCTGCTGCTTTATTTATATTTATGGCTGTCAAAAGATTAATTGCGATTAATCGCATACAAAATAAAAGTTTGTTTTTGCATAATAGATGTGTGTGCACTGTGTGTAATTATTTTGTGTATTTATATTCGCCAAGCCTCGCTTATATTCCACTGGAAAAACAAACGAATCTTAAAAGTGAATCAGGCTGCTTCAAGCTTTTTTAAGAATCTTTTGGATGTGTCTTGTCTTGTTTGGTGCACACTGAGATATGATAATAAACTCTGATCGCTGATACGCAGTTTGAGTGCATGCGCTGACATTTCAGGCACGCGCTTTCTCTTTTGTCTTCACCTCGGTTAAGATTCGGAGACCGGCGAGTGATGAATTTGCTTTTCAGATAAAGCCAGGCATCTGGAAACCCAGCCCTCTTGTCAAAACAAAGCTCTAGTCACCCTTAATCTTTGTCTGTGCTGTTTAATATCGATTTTCAAAATTATATAATTTGGTTGTTTTCTCGTGCATGTTAGTCAACAATGACAAAAATAGTGATTTTCCAAGAATTAGATAAGGACGTTTGTTTGATGTCAGGGAGTTTGTCCGTCCCGTTTCACCTTGTAAGCATTCCAGTTTTGACACAATAGTGATCATTTCAGAAGGAATAAAGCCTTTGAATAAGACTCAAGATTCTCTGAGTGAATTTAAATTTGTTCAAGAACTAGGCCATAATGGCTAAAAAGTTGTTATGAGACATTCAAAATATCTTCATGAAGTTTGACTTTCGACTGTCAAATATATTTTCGCCAGCTTTCCATGCAATACTGAATCTGTCATTGCAAAGATGAATGTTGCATATATTTCACATTTTTTTACAATAATAATTGACTCCGTTTGCCTGTCACATTTTGAAGCACATCCAAAGTTGAAATTAAACTCTTAAAGGGATAGCTCCCACAAAAATTTAATTATTCAGTCATCCTCATGTTGTTACAAACATGTATACATTTCTTTGTTCTGCTAATCACTTTGGAATATATTTTGTGTAATGTTTGTAAACAATTTTTATGCACCATTGACTTACATAATATTTTTCTTCTCTACTATGGAAGTCCATGGTGCTTTAGTTTCTCGCTACATTAGTCTATTAATATAATCCACTTTTTTTACAATATTTAATTGACTCAATTTGCCTGTCATATTTCAAAGCACAGCAAAAGTTGAAATTAAACTCTTAAAGGGATAGCGTGTCAATTCTTTCATTATTCACTCGCCCTCATGTTGTTACAAACCTGTATACATTTTTTGGTTCTGCTAAACAAAAAGGAAGATATTTTGAGCAATGTTTGCAACTTAGCAGTTTTTAAGCACCATTCACTTCCATAGTATTTTTTTCCCTACTATGGAAGTCAATGGTGCCTCAGTTTCCGCGACATTAGTCTACTTGTATCATAGACTGTAAAAGATGGATTGCGCAACGTCGCTAGCCTGGGCATGCGCAGAAGGAATTGTCCGTCGAGCCAGAGGTGGATCCGCAGTATCAAACTTCCACCCAAATGCTTGCGCACCCAATTCAACCACACCAATCATAACGACACACCTCATTTTTTAAAGCATCAGATTACTAGCTAAAATTAAAATTATCACAAAAATGAACAATTGACCATATTTCAGTGTGATAACAACTACCTTAAAGGACCAAAACCATCCTTAGAAAAATTTTATTGGAAGTGTAAATATTTTTTTATGTAAAGCGAGTCACATTCGTTTGCACAAAGAAGGCGAGGTTTATGACTTGTACTGCAGCCTACCACCAGGGGGCAATCAAAGAGCCAGTGGCTTCCTTTTTCAAGATATATGAGGCGTACCCGATTCATATATTCCACTTTTTTTTAAAATAATAATCGACTTCGTTTGCCTATCACATTTGCCAAATTTGAACCCTTAAATGGATAGCTCCCCTAAAAATGAAAATTCGGTCGTTATTCACTCTACCTCATTTTGTTACAAGCATGTATACATTTCTTGGTTCTGCTAAACACAAAGGAAGATATTTTGAGTAATGTTTGTAAACAATTTTTATGCACCATTGACTTAGTATTTTTCTTCCTTTCTATGGAAGTCAATGGTGCTTTAGCTTCCCGTTTTTACAATAATAATTGACTCCGTTTGCCCGTCATATTTCAAAGCAAAGTTTAAATTCAATGTCAATGGTGCTTCAGTTTCCTGCTTCATTACAAATATCTTCCATTGTGTTCAGCAGAACAAGGAAATGTATACAGGTTTGTAACAACATGAGTAAATAATGACACAATTTCACTTTAATGCACTTGACCTGGGCCAAATCTGTAGCTGATTCAAGGCTGGATATAATGTTTATAGTGTTTCATCACTGTTTACTACACCTCTATCTATATTTAGTCTCCCGCACAATAGCGTTCACATCTGTAAACCCTTTTGTAGCAGTCAGAGTTCACAACGGTCCATTGGTGACTCAATGATGTGTAAAAGCAGTAACAGAATAAGCAGCGTGAGGTGCAGCATTTTATAGTTTACAGCACATAGATTTCATCCGTTCAGTGCACTCGACAGTCTGCCGCTTGTCTATATTATTATCACCGTGACTATTGACTAAAGTATTGTGCAGTAGACATGTATTTCAAAAGCACATATTAATAAATGTGTTGTGTCCATTCATCGAAAAATTGTGAGACTTTAAAACATTTCTGTCAATCAATTGCCAAATAGTGGTATCAAAAAACAAGTATACTGTATATTCAGCTGTGCATTGTACTTATTAGTCTAGTTTACTATATTTGTAGTCTAGTGTTATATTTTATACTTTAAATAGTTGATTTAGATGCCTGGATCATTGTGGTGTAGCTGTGTTGTTCTTAAAGTTAACCCAGATTATGATAGTCTATTCCATCCTCTATAACCAAGCACTCTTAAAGGCAGGGTGCATGACATTTGAAATCACCGAAACAAACACGCCCCTACCCCAATAGAATCTGGACCTTCTTTTGATAAACCCACCTCACACATACGCAACCCAATCAACAATGTCGATAAGTAGACACGCCCCTTACTGCTGATTGGCTAGAAGTGTCTTGATAGTCAGCCCAACCTTTTCCAAAGTGTTTTTTTTTTTAATCACGCACCCCGCCTTTAAAGGGACAGTTCATCTAAAAAAAAAAAAAATTGTCATTATTTACTTACCCACAAGTTGTCACAGACCTGTATAAATGTTTTTGCTTTGCTGAACACAAAGGAATATATTTGTTATGAAGCAGAAAACAAGAGCACCATTGACTTCCATAGTAGGAAAAACAAATGGAAGTCAATGGTGCTCGGAAACACTTTGGTTACAAACATTGCTCAAAATATCTTGCTTTGTTTTTAGTAGAACAAAGAAATGTATACAGGTCTGTAACAATATTAGCAAGAGTAAATGATGACAGAATTGACATTTTTGGGTGAACTATCCCTTACACCGGACTGAAAGATAGGGAGCTGCGCCTTGCGAATTGCGATTACCTCTAAATTTGTGGGCGTGTTTGTGTCATTTGCATAATTCCTTTAGTGCATCAGCACATGCAAGTAAACAACACTATTATTGTTTCATTACTGCCTCCCGAATGTCTCCAACAACATATTTTGCTGAATTATGTTCTGCATGAACGAATAGAAAAAATAAAACTAATAATCCAAATAATATTAAGGCTTTCTGCATTCAGCTGAATTAGGATCAGCAATAAAAAGCAAGTTATTATGAAGATACCATGCCTGACTTGAATATAACAAATGAATATTAGGTCCAGCTTATTACAAAATCCAACTTTGTATCCGTTCAGTCGGCGGACGACAGCGTGTTTGCATTCATGAGGCGAATGCGTAATCGCGTTACATCGCTGTGATGGTAAAGATTAAAAGTCAAACACTTTCCCAAATTAGACCTGATGAAAGTTTTAAACATTTTTCGCTGTCATTCTGCAGGCACCTCAGGGAGACACTGATGCTGGCAATATGTTTACCTTGAGCTGACTGGCCCCTCTTTAATATTCAACAAATCTAATTTGCAAAGCATACAAAATAGCACCTGTTCTACTCGAGTTGGCAGACTGTTGTCCTAAATTATAAGCTTTAGGGGAGTACATGTAAACCGAGCCACCGACAAAACGGTATAGTAAGAGCTTAATGCCCTCAAACAGTTTAGGAACTTTTAAGACTTTCAGCAGAAGATGATGTACAGAAGTTCTGCTCATCCACTTCTATTTAAACAAGTACAGCGTTTTTAATCCACTGAATTTAAGTTAAGCCGCACTCGCTAATTAGTATTTTATTCCGTCTGTGTATAAGACGTATAAAATGTGAATCATGTTTAGAAGTTTTAAGGGTTGGAAGTTTTAATACTTGAACGTTTGTCCCCGTGGATCACTTTGCAGTTCTTCCCTGCTTTACCAAGATATAAAAGTTTCCTGGAAAGTTTCTAGATGGTGTTAATGTCCCGTGTGTAAATGCAGATAGTTATCAGGGGCTTTACGCATACAGCCTCTTCTTATGTGTCACATATAGGATTATTCATTGATGTACTGTAAGCTTTGGAAATTGTGGTTTTCCTGCCAACTTTAAGGTTAATAACTGAGTAACTTTTAACTGTTCTTCTGTATAGTGCATTGCGTTAACGGTGCAAAAGGTCATGGGTTCATACCCAGGTAACACGCATACTAATAAAAATAAATACATTGACTGAATAAATAAATAAATTAGTGCTGGGCAAAGATTAATCATGATTCAAAATCGCATACAAAATAAAAGTTATTTTTCTGTGTGCTGTGTGTAATTATTATGTAAACACACACATACATATATATACATTTCAGAAATGTTTTATTTATATATATTTTATATACACACACACACGTATTATACATAATAATTACACACAGCACACACTTGTATATTATGCTAAAAATCACTTTTATTTTGTATTTAATTAATCGCGATTAATCATTGCCCAGCACTAAAATAAATAAATGTGGGGTTGTTTTTAACACTCAAATTTTGGACAGAACACACAACTGTGTTAAAAAATACTCAATGCTGAGTTGTTATAATCCAACAATTGGAATTAAAACAACCCAGCATTTGGGTAATTTTTAATCCAGCGTTGTGTTCTGTCCAATATTTACTCAGCATGGATTAAAAATAACTCAACATGGTGGGTTCCTCCCTTTTTCAGCATCTGGGTTATTTCTGTCAAATGCATAAATGACTTAAAGTATTTGTTTCTAAATTATTATTTGAAAACTCCATAAAAGAATGGTTTATATATTAAATAGTCATACCCGTTGGGTTATTTATTTAACATATGCTTGGTTGTTTCAGCCCAAAATGCTGGGTTGTTAACCTATTGTTGGGTCAAGGTAAATTTCACCCAATGGTTGGATTTATAATTTTTTTTCCCAATGCTGGGTTTAAAATAACCCAGAATTTTTTAAAGCAGGAGTCGGCAACTAACTTGGCATCAGGACAAAAAATATTGCCACTGGGCCAGAACATTATTATTCAACAAAATGAATGTATTCATAATTGGCATTATTGTTTGGTTTGCAGCTTATTGCATGAATCAAACAAGACTATTGTTTTAACATAAATGACCTGTTTAGACATAATGGTTATATAAAAATGTGTGTTTTCTTCCTACATTGATTTGACATGGATTATGGAACCAAAGATATTGTGACCGCTGATTAAATCAAACAACTAATCACAAGTGCGAAGAATCGAGTGAACGCTCATCCCAGCCTTTGCTTGCGTGATTTCAGTTGTGCGCGTAGAGCAGATGTGTGTGCTTTCACTAAAAATAATACAAATATCTTCCATGTCTTTATTGAGAACAACCAAAAAACCTCATAGTGCTTGTGGAAAAAGTATGTGAACCCTTGAGTTAATGGTAATTGGAGTCAGTTTTTCGCATACCTGGAGTCTGGTTAAGATAATACGTTTGGAGGTGTGGGCTACTTTTGGAGTTTGCTCTGCACAAGAAGAAGACGCTTATGTAAGCCATGCCTCGCAAAAACAGCCTTTAGAGGAGCTACGATCAAGAATTGTTGCTTTACATAAAGTTGGAAAGGGTTACAAAGTTATTTAAAGACTTCAGAAATTTAACAGTCTACAGTTAAGCAAACAATCTACAAATGGAGACACTTTGGGACTGTCGCTACTCTACCAAGAAATGGGCGCCCAGTCAAAATGACACCAAGAGCACAACAAAGACTCATAAATGAGGTAAAGAAACAACCCTGAATGACAGCCAAAAAATTTTAAATGTATCATTGGAACTTGCTAATCTCTCTGTTCATGAGTCTACAATACATAAAACACTGAACAAGCAGTGTATCCACAGCAGGACACCAAGAAGAAAGCCACTGCTTACTAAAAAAAAACATTGCTGCACGCCTGAAGTTTGCAAAAGAGCACATTGACATTACAGCGATATTGGCAAAATGTTTTTTGTACTAATGGAACTAAGATTGAACTATTTGGAAAAAATACAGCGCTACATTTGGCGTAGAAATGGCACGGCATAACATCATGGAAACATCATCCCAACTATAAGTATGGTGGAGGAAACATCATGATTTGGGCCTGCTTTGCTGCATCAGGGCCTGGCCAGCAATCACTGAGCGAAAGATGAATTCACAAGTATATCGGACAATTCCTCAGGATAATCTCAGAATGTCTGTACGTCAGCTGAAACTGTGAAGAAGGTGGGTGATGCAACAGGAAAACGACCCAAAACACAGGAGCAAGTCCACAACAGAATGGCTACTATATATGAAGAGTTTGGTTCCAAAACGCAATAAATCCATTTTGACAAATTTTGGTAAAAACGTGTTTTCTATACCAAGAAAGTGACAAGATGAAAACAACTATTTTCTGTTACAAACTTTCACATAGCATCTTTAGGTTATAAAAACATAAAAAATTCAAATCCATAAGTTGATTTTCAAAGATTTATTATAAAAACGGATAATTTTTTCCACAAAATGCAATAAATCCATGACAAGTTTTTATTCAAAATGCTATAAATCTATTGAATCAATAGCCTATATAAATGTGCATTCATCTCTGCCATGTTATATTCATTTAGTTGACTAGTTGTACACACTAATTAAAAATAAAAACATTAATGTCATTAATCAAAACACTTACTTTGTCATATTAAGATCACTGTCATTGCGGTTACTTGACGTCCTCGCTTAACGTCTTTCACAGAGATCAGCTGTAAAATGTTTTTGGTCCTGCTCGATTTTCGTTGACTTTGAGTAAAATTATGGAAAGTTTTTCATAAGATCCTCTGGGGTCAATGTGTTAGCATGAGAAGCTTGATGCTGTCGGGAGAACAAGCACCCGTCTCCCGAGTGCCTCTCAGGGAAATTATTAGATGCTGGCTTGTTTCTTTCCCATCACAGAAAACCATCACAGGTTTAGCAATGCAATTAAAGTATTATTTTGTTTTGTTTGTTGATCACGAAGTACAAAGTAGATGAGGAAAACTAGGACTCCGTGGACTCAGCGCGTCCGCCATTGTTTGTTTACATTGCGTGACTGGTGGGCTGTATCAGAAATGGATTTATTGCATTCTGTAAAAAAGGAGGAGTGGCGTTTATCGCATTTTGGGGGAAAAAGGGAGAAAAGATGACAGAATAACACGGCGGATATTGGATTTTGCGTAAAATTAAGAATTTACTTTTAACTGATATAATACTGATTTTGGCAGTAACTCGTTTTTTTGAAAAATGGCGTTTATCGCGTTTTGGAACCAAACTCTTCATATATCCTATAATGCGTCTACTTTTAAATAAGACCGGAATTCCACCTATAGTGTAAAAAGGTAATTAAAATACACAGTCATTGAATTTTGAGGGTTTAGCAGGTTAATGCAGTATTTTAAAGGCGGGGTGCATGATCTCTGAAAGCCAATGTTGACATTTGAAATCACCTAAACAGACACAACCCTACCCCAATAGAATCTATACCTTCTTTTGATAGACCCGCCCTACACATACGCAACCCAGGCAACAAAGTCGTTAGTAGACACGCCCCTTACTGCTGATTGGCTACAAGTGTGTTTTGGTACTCTGCCCGACCCTCTTTTCCAAAGTGTTTTTTAAAAATCATGCACCCCGCGTTTAATGTGGCAAGTACATAGTTAAATTACATTACATTTACATTTATGTATGCTTTTATCCAATCAACATTTTATCAACGTGTGTTTCCTGGGTTCGAACCATGACCTTTTGCGTTGCTATGCATGAGCCAGGAGTGTCCCAATATATACCTGTACTGTCATAATGCCCAGCCCTACTATAGATTTATACAATTATTGTGGACAGGTTAGCTTAGATATTTGCTATTAGAAAATTTTAAGATTACATTAAAATCTCTAACGTTTGATTGTAGACTTTGTTATCTAAGCACATAAAATGTGACATGCAAGATTATTGGTGTCAATGGTGACTTCTCTGCCTGGGAGAACAAATATTTAAAGAATAAATTGCAGGTTTTTTTCTACGGGACTTTACGTATCACTTTCATATTGGATATATTTTCTGATGCTCTACAAGCAAAGAATTTTAGGAGACATGCATTACTGTCTAAAGCACTCTGAATGACTGTCACATTTTAAAATTAAAAAAGCAAACAGGGAAACGGAGGAAGCGTTAACAATGCATTATGCAAACTTATTCGCTCTCAAGAGGCCTTCCCAAATCAGACCATAGTGAGCTGTTTACAAGGCCGAGTCACCTACTGGTGTTGTTCTTGATTATACCGATTGTGTCTAATTGACGGATTCATGTGGCATGAGTGTCTCTCGCTCAACCTGTCCTCTCGTGGCGAGGTCAATTTCTTTATTAGGCGTCTCTCAGCACGCCGGCCGGGGAAATCAACCGACGTGGGGCTTTGCTGCAGAATTTTGTTTGTGGAAAATTAAACCTTGGCTGTCGGTAACCGGAGATGTTTTGAGCGATGCAAATAGAACAGCCAGGGAATTTAAACTGGGGGATTATTGCATAATGGGATGGTTGGTGCATTTGAGTTTTTTTCTATCAAAACTGATTGGACAAGTAAAAAAGATCATGGAAGATCACATGATTTTTATGTTTTGTTGCAGACGTGTTCCTGTAGTTCAGCTGTTTGGGTCATTGGTTCGATTCACAGGGCTCTTTAATTCTAATGTTAATTCTTGGATTGTTGTTTCTTATGCAATTAGCCACAAACTGATCTATATTTAATTTAACACAAGTGTTTGTTTTTTTGGAGAGCGAACAGAACAATTTCAGAGATGTCAAGGAAAAATAGGCCCAGAGGCGATGTTTTGCTCATTTTAGTGCTTTTTTATTTTCATCTGTCAATATTTTTTGCACTAGTCTAATCTACACTGGCTGCTATACTGTAGTTTATAAAGTTTTGAATATGGATATTTTTCTTACAGAATCACATCGATTACCCTACGAAGACATTTATTAACCCCCTGAAACTACGTGGATTACTTCTGTAAAGGATTGATGCACTTTTTGGGCTTGAAAGTCGTGGGCCCTGTTATCTTCCCTTTATAAAGAGCCAGGGCCGGGTTTCCCAAAAGCATTGTAAGGCTAAGTAGATCGTAAAAACGATCGTACGAATCATCTTAGAATTACAGGCCGTTTCCCAAAAGCTTTGTAACCTAAGTAGCACTTGAAAATCATCGTAGATCTACGAGTGGTCTGGAGTAATCGTTCATTCATAAGTGCATCGTAAGACAACAGAGTTACAAGGTCACCTGCAGGACAACCAGCAAATTGCAGTCCTGCAATGACGATAATGTAATGTTTTAAATGTTTATTTATTTATTGGGTTCCTCTTTGTTTATTTTATATTAAATATATAATATAATATATTTAAAATTCAAATGAGAAATCAAATTTAAATGACTAAACATAAATTAATAGAGAAGGAAACCATATTTGGTACAAGTTGGTAAAAATGTTTTTGTTATATTTTGGTAAAAGTTGGTACTAGCAAATGGATAAATGGTTCCTACCGATTGATGCATCTAAACATTTTTTGAAATTTTTTGGGAAATGGCATCTAATTAAAGAAACCAAATAAATATTTATGGTACAATGCAATAATCCACAATAATAAATTAACACAAAACAAATAATAATAAATTAAAACAAATAATAATAATAATCTAAACTAAAATATTAAATGCAGAGGCCATTTCGCAGTGGGACAACTCCTAACTAATTACGGAAAATAATATTTCATTATGCACAAATTATTAAAACAATTAAAAAGTCTTTGAACAATTATGAATAATAATATTAAAAATATTAGTGCACATCGGTTGAAAATAATTAGCCTAAACAAGCTTCGAGTCCTTCTATTGGTGACATTTCAGCACTTGACAAACGGATAACGACTCGTAAGTAGCACTTAAAACCCAACTGCGAGAAATCGTTATACGTGAATCTTTGGGATACGCACGTAAATGAACAACGAATGTTCGTAAAGTAGCTCGTAGAAAGCACTCTTAAGTGCTAAGTTCAATCGTTTTTGGGAAACCCAGCCCTGGACATTGTGTTGGTCTGAAAGATAGTGGACATAGTGGGCTTGAGGGTGAATGCCTCATGGGGTAATTTTCATCTTTCACTGAGCCCAATTGCAATGCATTCTGGGATTGCATTCTTCATATATGGTATGTAATGTGTAATTGAGAATAACACATGAAGTTGTTCACATAAGGATGATACAGTTACCGAAAACTATTGCTGTGTCCAAATTTGCCTAATTATACTATTCACTTGATGTTTGTACTTTTTATGATAAGAAGTCTATGGCTCTTTCTTTATTCCAAGAATGCAAAGAACGGACTTGAGTTCTTGTGGAGATCGGTCTTGCCAGGCGACCTCGTAAGAACCAAATCAGAAGGTCGCGAGAACACGGGAACACAGAACGCACTTGTGAGAATTGAGATGTGTGCGATCTTCCTGTTGGTCACCTGACCTCCGCCATTGTTCTGCCGCAATGACTTCTGGGACGTAAAGCGAGTTCAACGCGCAAGTCTGCACTCGATGCATCCTCGATATCATGAACACATCCGGATATTTTCATGCATCCTCTGTACTTGCATTTTTGAGAATTGGAATTGAACTTCAACGGTTAATGATGACGTAGAGCGAGAACACAAGGATGCAAGATCGCTGAAGAAAACATATTGAGAAACAGCATATATTTGAGTGCATAAAGTCCTAACGTCACCTTTGTTGTTTCCTATAAAAGTACATCAAAGAAACTGCTTTTGCAATTCATCTTTTCTTCATTCATTATTTCTTATTTAATAATGTGTACTATATAATTGAATTTATGAATTCAGTCGAGCATCATTTATTTAATTGATTGATTCATTGTAGTGTCACTAAACTTCTCCCTCTTGCTTTTGAGTCATTAGCATGTGCATGGATCTGTACTAGACCATCCGGGTAATTTAAGAATTATTTGGGACACATTGATTCAGATTTTGAATACTGTGTAGGACAGATTGAGTTATAAGGTTGATACAATTTGTTCTCCGTGTAAGAGAGTCGCAGAGGTGTAGAGTTTCATGTCTGCCTAACACTTTTTCTTTAGGAATGTATTGATTCAGGGATCATTGGCGGGATAATGCTGAATTATATATACTTCTCCAGGGTATTCTGCTGAAATGAAAATCTTTCCACTGTGTTTATTTGAAGTCATTGATGTAATGTAGGCAAAAAATATGTTTTATTAACATTGGTACTTGTCATCTCCTTATAAATAAGTAATAGTTGAGGAATATTTGCAGATGTTGTTAAATTAATTGATACAGCTGGACACATCTCACAAAGGTACACTGTAGAAAAATGCAGCGTGCAAATTACTTATGCAAGTCAATTGAACCTACTATTTCAAGTTTTTGACTAGTAGTTGACTTATAATACTTATAAAGAAGATAAAATTATCTAATTTAGGGCTGGTTTCCCAGACAGGGATTAGACTAGTCCTAGACTAAAACAAATGTAAGAGCTGTCCAAACTAAAAACAACTTGCACTGATATAAATACATGCCTCAAAATGCACATCAGTAATGTTTTTAGTAAGGCATGTTTGTAAAAACTAGTTATATTTCATAATTAAACTAAGGCCTAGTCCTGGCTTAACATAATTCCTGTCCGGTCTTAGATAAGGTGAAACAAACCTATGTTTATTTTTTACACTGTATGCCTAGCTTATATTTCACTGGCTTATATGAAAAACATGTTTTAATGAAAAGCTTATTTATTATTTGTATTATAAGAATACAATATTTTTTTAATTATTATCATGAAATGTAAGTACTTACACTAAGACAAATAAACAAAAATATAATTATTATTGCTGACAGGAATGCCATTCATCCTGTCTGGATATCGATGTTATCCTGTCATTTTTTTTTTCTTCAATAAATTCAATTTAATACAGCGTGTCATGATACTAAACTTCATGTTCCGTACAATTGTGATTTTTACAGTGAAAGATATGAACCAGACATTCCTTCATGAAAGTCACCCAGTTGTATCAAAACATTTCTTGTTTTGACTTTGAGGTGAAATATGAACCTGTCTACAAAAAATACAGACAACACCCAAGTCCACAATGCTGTTTTAAGGTGACAAACATTATGAATCCCTCTGAGATCTGTAAAATCTCTCGTATATATCTGTTTATTCTCCGTCTCTGCCTTCATCTTACACTTGATGCACCATTAGCCAAATTCTGCCCGGTCTTGCTCTTAACTACATTACTTCTCCAGTATGATCTATGGTGAAAGCCAAAATTAATATGAAGCTTTGGCAGATTAGTTATGCATGCACAAACATTGAATAATGCACACATTTGTTAAATAAAATAAATATTAAATAAATAAATACATTTCTCACAGTTCTGCGGAGCGAGAGATATCACACTTATTTACATTAATAAACAATGACAACTTAATTGATTATGTGCTATTTTATTCACTTCACTGTGCGTGCCCTTAACCAATCGGTGCATTTAGCGGGTACATGATCATACATAATTCATAACTAACGCACGGCTGATTAACTAACACAATAGATTAATGAACAGTTTTCCTTTTTCTAATCGTTTACACTTGATGGAAGCGGAATAAAATAAACACATTTTCCATTTGCATTACTTTACTGTACTGTAAGTAGATTTCAAAGTAAGTAATGACATGCTGTAGAAAAACACATGGTGTTGAGTTGTTACCTTTTGTGTCTCTTCATGTCATTTTATAAGCCCATACATTAATGATGGTATGAGTCTTAAACCAAATGCTGTATTATGTGATCTAAGTTCTCCAACACTCGGATGCTGAACTCTTCAAAGTCGTAAAGTCTGGTCTCACCTCAGCAGCGAAGCATTCATCCGAATGATCCTCATTTTGCATGCCTATCATCTTTGAAGGAGTGAAACTTCAACATTAATTGCCCACATCAACATTGATTAAGTTCCACAACATCGCCCTTAGCCCTTGACACCTAAAAGCTGCGAGAAGAAATAATTTTACCATCAGATACTCCATTCACGTAGATGTAGACCTTTATGCCCGTCCAAAGTCACCAAGAAAGAGATTTGAATAAAATCGGTCATCCAATTGTTCCATAAATGTTGAAAATGACCCTTTATTGTCTACAAGCAGAAATGACAGCATGTGCAATAAAAACGTTGACTGCCACTGTTTGGCAGAGTTTGGCTTAGTTTAAAATCAAAATACTGTATTTACATGTAATACTTAAAAAGAAAAAGAAAACAATTTAAGAAGTGCATCAGTTTTTATTTTAACAATCTTTACTTGCGGTTTTAACTTTTTTTTTAAGTTGCCTGTCCGCATTTTTGTGATTTTCACAAAAGTTTTATAAAATGGCTTCCAGGAAAAATTTCTTCTATAAATATAAACATACAAATATATTAAATGAAAGAACAGAACCTCTGCTTTCACACAAACAAACAAACAAAACTTGTTTTCTCTTTATTACCTCTCAAATATATATTCAAAAATGTGATCAAAAAGCCGAAATAATTGAAATAATTTTGATAAAGGACTTTTGTTAGAGATCAGATTCAGAATGATTACCAAAACATACACAGAGTTTACAATGTTGTTGAATTACTGATGCTTCAGTTTTTTTATTAATTGGGTAAGAGCGGAATTACAGATTATCGTAAAAACATGTCAAATATTCTCTCTTAATAATTGACAAGATATCTTGTCAATGGTGGGGAAAGACTTCAAGTCCCTGTAAAGTTAATCTTGAAAATGGTTTCTAAACACATTATAAATGTTAACA
Organism: Misgurnus anguillicaudatus; assembly: GCF_027580225.2. Classification (NCBI taxonomy): domain Eukaryota; kingdom Metazoa; phylum Chordata; class Actinopteri; order Cypriniformes; family Cobitidae; genus Misgurnus; species Misgurnus anguillicaudatus. The sequence goes on from NC_073339.2 coordinate 46,144,670, forward strand.
ATTTATTGCAGAAACACGACACAAAGACTGTAAACTATTTAAAACTGAATTATATCGTTAAACAGTTTTTCACCAAACAATGCGACGTGAAGTTAAAAGAACATGATTTTGCAGGTCAACTCAACCTACTATTTTTAATTTTGGATTGTGATAATGACATAACTTATAAAAACAAGCTAAAGGTAAATATTTAAGTTAAAGTAACATAACAATATATGATGATTTGATGTTTTGGTGGGTCTAAAACGGTGGCTCGATCACAATCGCGAGCATCCATTCAGGTTGTAGCAGTATTTAAAAGTTGAGAGGAATGGCAGCTTTCCAGTGAGTGGGCATGGTTTCAGTGCAGACAGCGGACACGCCCCCAAGATTTGAGAGCAGATAATCTTGCCTATTTTTTTCAAGATTTTGATAACTTATATGATTTACTTGGTGTTTTTCATCATTCAAATTTGGTTGGGTGGTATATTAATATAAAATTTTTCTGTGGTGTGACAAACTGAGCACACATTTAATATCTGACTTTACAGAGACTTTAAGCTACTTTCTACTTTTCTAACTTTCTGTAACTTGGCAACAAATGCTATTTTGTTTGGAATAATGGATCATCTTACAACCTTTCCCGACATTTTCAATTTAGTACATACTGTAAATATTGAGGTAAACAGTATATTGAATTTCTTCAAAAGGTTAAAAATCTCAAGATGTTATTTTTTAGCTGAAGCCCCCAGCCCTAGTCGGCCTTTGGAGTTTATTAACCATGCATATTGGACAGTACAGGCATTAAATTGAAGCCAAAGCCCGATCTCATAACTTCTTAAAACCTGACCCATATTTTAAAAGTTCAACACTTTACCCAAAATACCTCACCAACAGGTTGTTAAGAGTTGACCATAAAGTTGGGAGTCATGCACTGTCAGAAAATAAGATACAAAACTGCACCTTTCCTGCAACGTTCACCTTTCACTGTGGTGGTCCATTTTTGTACCGTTTGGGGTACAATATTATACCCTAAGGACCTATTGTGTACCTTTAAGGACCAATTTTGTACAAGTTATGGGTACAAAACATTTAACTGTACCTTTAAAGGTACACAATTTGTACAAAAATTACCCCAAAACATTACCCCAACATTGTATTATGTTTTGTATACCTGTAAAGTGACAAACAAAACCTTAGGGTACCACCCCAGTGACAGAAATGTACCTTTCTTTCTCACAGTGTGCTATTTATAATTTATTTGTTTATAATTTACATGTCTAAAACAAACCTAGGTTTGTGCAGTTTTTCTGGTTTCATTAAGTTGGGTCCAGACGACTTCTGGATGGTACGTGCATCTTAGATCAAAGGCGAATTGTCCCACAGTGACCAACACATGCGATTCACCCCCTCAGTATTATTCCTTAAGATGGTGAGGACAGCTATATTACAGAGGATTGCAAGTGCCAGGATATAAAGCTAGTTCTGAGTTTGAAGACCCAGTTCTGTCTGGACCCATTTAATCCAAAAATTAACAACATTTTTGGCCTCGAGTTCAAACAAATATTAGCTTAAATAAGGAAGGAATAGAGTTTTGATCTTTAATACATGAAAAACGGCAACTTCTTTGAAAGGTGCGTAAAAATGGCATCTAACGTAAGACTGGAGGGCAGCTGAAAGAGGAGGAAGATGGACTTTTAACACTTGTGATTCAAAGAGGCCAAAATGTGCAGAGGGGTGCCAAATTAATATCCCACTTCAATATGATTTAATCTTCTTTAAACGTTGATCTAAGACCTCATACTTATTACTCTCTCTTCAAGAAATTTAAGATGAGGTTGCAAACCCAACAATAAAATAAAATAAAATAAAAATTCTGGTGTGATGCTCTTTATCAGTATTGTTACAGTTCAAGTTTCTTAAAAATTGTTTCAACACTGTTTACAGGACTTATGATAAAGGTATGCTATCATAGTTCACACTGAAAAAAAAATGGTTTTCAAGAAAAAAAATGAAGTATTTTTGTCTTATTTTCAAGAAATGTATCTAAAAATTCTTCAATTTAAATGCTTTTTCTTGATGAGCAAAACAACCCAAGAAAATGAGTCTAGTTTTTAGATAAAAATGTCAAATATAAAAAAAGTAATTTTGTGCATAAACAAGCACAAAAATCTGTCAATGGTGTAAGCAAATTTTTCTTGAATTTTTCTTGCATTTAGTGTTTTAGAAAAATATTTAAGAATTTTTTTTTTGCTTAACCCATTGGCAATTTTTTTTTTTTTTTTTTGCTTGTTTGTGCAAAAATCACTTATATTTGATATTTTTGATAAAAAAACTAAAACATTTTTTGGGGTGTTTTGCTCATCAAGAAAAATCATCTTAATTTAAGAATTTTTAAATATTTTTACAGTGTACGTCTGCCCTGCAAAAATGATTTTCAAGAAAAATAAAATTTGGTATTTTGTCTTGTTTTTAATAAAAATATCTAAAAAATTATTGATGAGCAAAACAACCCAAGAAAATAAGTCTAGTTTTTAGACCAAAAATATCAAATTTAAGTGATTTTGTGCATAAAACAAGCAAACAAAATCTGCCAATGGGGTAAGCATATTTTTCTTGATTTTTTCTTGAATTTATTGTTAAGAAAAATGAAAAAAAAAATTTGCTTACCACATTGGCAGATTTGTTTGCTTGTTTTATGCACAAAATCACTTACATTTGATATTTTTGATCTAATACTAGACTTATTTTCTTGGGTCATTTTGCTCATCAAAAAAGCATCTTAATTTAAGAATTTTTAGATATTTTTACTGAAAATAAGACAAACATAATATGATTTTTTTTCCTTGAAAATCAATTTTTGCAGTGTGTATAAAAACCCACTGAAGTGCTGTGAAGTACCTACATTTGTTCGATGTGTTAAATGTCCAAGTTAAAGGTGTAGCGGAGGATTTTCTCGAATTTTAGAAAAGAACCGCCTTCTTCACTTTTTAAAAAAATGCAATTGCGCAACCCTCCTGATTGACAACTAGGAGGACCAATAGACTTGATGATTCACCCGGAAAAAGAAAATCCTCCACAATACCTTTAAGATGGGACATAAAAGGAATGGCTCCTCCCACTTTTAAAATAGCCAATAGTGTTCAGTTTGGAATTTAATGAAAAACTAAAAGTGGAGAGTGATGTCATAAAAATTGCTGATCCGTATTTGCACATTTCTTTTACACCAAATGTTAAAACTGAGATTTAAAGGTTTGTGTGTTAATGATGCAAATGTACTGTTTGATTTTTAATATCATTTTTTGTTGTTGTTGTTGCTTTATTTAACACAGCATAGTGCTGTAATTCTGACACCTGTGTATGTTTGAATGAGAACATTTATTCTGGCAGAATAAAAGAGGTTTCTACAATGGTTGATAACTCTTGCAGAAAAGTCCAAATGTGTAAAACTGCTGACGGCTTTGACGGCTTTGGTGTTCAGCGTAGCATGCTGGGATTTTATGGGAAAACAGCCGTCCTCTTGTTTGGCTTCCTTTCAATGCCTGACCCAAGAAATCCTAAGCTTTCTCTGGGTCTTAAGTCCATTCCTCACCATAACCCAGGGCATGTTATCCAGAAAAAAGCCAATCTCTTCACCCCGGGAACTCTTAACACTCTAAACAGCATAAGCTAGCTCAGCATAAAGCGACACATTGCTTATTTTTTTGGACTCAGGGGTCTCTGACTTCCCTATTTCCTATTATGTGCTGTAATAGGTCTATTTGGCGACTACGAGACTTTTCTAATTTACTACCAGAAGTCACAAATTTAAACACCGGGATATAAAATCCATGTAATTTTAACTCCAAAAACATGTTTATATTTTGCAGCACAGCCACACGTGAATCATTTATGGTATATCTGTTGAATCAAATGTTTTTAGACCAGCATGTGTTTTTCTCCTTCACTTTCCAGAATGAATAATCGAGTGGGAATTTGTATGTGTGAAAGAGAGAGAGAGAGAGAGAACGAGGGCTAGTACTGTATCTGTTGTGTCGTGTTAGGATCACGGTACAGACTGATGCATATTAATGACAAACAATGTGAAACGAATGAATATCTAAAATATGCTCATCGGAATATCAGGGCAGCATCCGGAGGAAGCTCCTTTTCATGCATAATTCAGCAACAGCATCGGAAAACACATTTATGTAAATCCAAAGTGAGATAATATGGCAAAAGCAAATGGTAATTTACCTTACGACAATAAGTCTGTGAAAATGATGAGGTGCCCGGCATTACGAGGCGAGGTGTCAGGAAACCTCAAAAAGAAATTAATCGGAAAAGTAAGCTTAGGATTGAGCTTGTGTGCAATTTGCAAGGCATACAAAGTCGAAGCGTGTGCAATATCAGGGTTGCTATTATTTTGAATCCTTTGCATTCTGCTTTGTTTGCTAGAAAACAATATGCTTTACAGAAGACAACTAATGCGTAAATTATAACTGATACCAATGCACATTTATGGAGGTCGTGCCACTTGGCAGCCATGTTTGCAATGCAGTTATTTCAGTCATGCAAGACTAAAGTCACTGTAAAAAAAAGCTTGAAGCACTTACATTTTTAAGCTTGAATAACAAGTAATTTCAACTTTCTTGATTAGTGAGGAGTTGGCATAAAAGTTGAATGGGCTTAAGTTGTCCAAGTTAAGTCCAATGGAACATTAAACACAAATATAAGCCAATAATTCTGAATCATTATGTGAAAGAATTTGTGTTTTAAATGGCAAAGTTTCCATACTTTACTTTACGTGTGAGATAAATAGCATAGTTTGCGTGGATCAAACAGATACATCACAGGTTGGCCTGCTCGGCCAGAAACGTCTCAAGGTCATTTTCGGATGCCACGCCGTGTGCGATTACAAAAATTTCCGTGCACACCTCTACGCTAAATTTGGTTTCGCGCACCCAACGCGCATGACCGCCAACATCAATTACATCAATGTAATTTTTGCCATGAACAGCAATGCGTCATGCAGACGTGTCGAGTATAAACAATACTTCAGGCGACTCTGTATAGAGCCCAATCATCTTTCTCAATTGATAATTGATTCTTTTAATTGGAAAGCAGGACCTTTGTCACCAGAGCAGCCATTTTAAGAGTTGCATTGTCCCCTATTGACAGTAATAGCGGTGCCCAATCTTGTTATATCCAATATCTTTGCTGACACACAAAGTTAATTTGGACACGTCAATTAATTGCCTATAAATAAGAGCATAACACATCATAAATCATTCTTGACATGAGTGAATTAGTGTTTGATGGATATATGTCTCATATGATGTGTCCGGCTGATGGTGGCAGATGTTTTTAAATGGGGAAGCACCGGCCTTTAAAATAGCACTTGTATATGACAAAATGTGAATGTGAATCTGTCAAAAACTTTTAAATAATAACCATGGTCTTTAGCAGCAGTAAATTACTGATGAATCAATTATGTTTGTGTTTCCTTCATTGCTGTGTTTTCTCTCCTGTAATGCAATAATACAATACAAGTCAATATGAGTTGCAATTAATTTATGAGATTAACATAATCAAGGTGATACAGTATAAAATGTGTAAAGCATTCTGTAAAAACTATTCTTATTCTTATTTGGATTTGGGTTTGGCTTTCTTTGCATGAAGAAATGTATGATAAAATTGGCATCTTGTTCACAATGTGGTGTTTTGTGTTAGTTTAGACTATTTGTACATGGGTAGCCTAAACATTGAAACCGTAGAGAGAGCCATGCTTGATGCAGAATCTAAATGGTTAGTCTTCACATTATCAAGAGCCCTTTGGTGATATCATGACAATACTCATCATAAAGCTATACTTTACACATTCAAGATCAACCAATCCAAACTGCCCTTGAGGCCCAAACTCAAGTGTAAAAGTGATGATTCAAAGTCTGAATGGATGGATAAGCTCAGACTTGTACCCTTCATGGTTGTCTCGACCGGGACGTACGATGTGTCACCTGATGAGCAATTATCATGCTTGATGGGTAATAAATGTCTGAGCATTTCACGCTTTTCCATTAATGATTTGCACCTGTGTGGCCTTTCGGGCAGCAGTGACTGAGAGATGTGATGCTATTTCAGACAAACTTCTCTCTGTGTTATTAAAGTTGATAGTGTAAGATATAGATCATATCTAAATACATCTATTATAATAAAGTAAATAAATGTGTTTACAATCAGAACGTCATATTGATTATTGATATGTCTGTTCCACATTGTTATACACTAGAGGCTAAAAACATTCGTAACAGTTAGCAATAAGGTACTTGATGCTAGTGCTGCATCTGTAAATAAGTTGAATTTATATTTATCTTATTCTGTCAATCTTATGTCTGCCTGCCTGTCTGTCTGTCATATCCTGTTTATCTGTCGGTCCATCTTATTCTATATTTCCATCTGTATATTGTTCTTTTCTCTCTCTCTGCCTACCTGTCTTTCTGTCTGTCTGTCTGTCTGTCTGCCTGTCCTATCCAGTTTATCTGTTGGTCCATCTATATTTCCATCTGTATATCATTCTTTTCTGTCTGTCTCTCTGTCTGCCTGTCTGTCTGTAAATCTGTATGTCTGTCTGCCTGTCTGTCTGTCCTGTCCAGTTTATCTGTCGGTCCATCTTATTCTATATTCCCATCTTAATATCATTATTTTCTGTCTGTATGTCTGTATGTCTGTCTGTTTGTCTGTCTGTCTATTTGTCTGTCTGTCTGTATATCTGAATGTCTGTCTGCCTGCCTGTCTGTCTGTCCTATCCTGTTCTATCTATTATCTGTCGGTCCATCTTATTCTATATTTCCATCTGTATATCATTATTTTCTGTATGTATATATGTCTGCCTGTCTACCTGTCTTGTCTGGTTGTCTGTCTGCCTGCCTGTCTGTCTGTCCTATCCAGTTTATCTGTCGGTCCATCTTATTCTATATTTTTATCTGTATATTATTATTTTCTGTATGTATATATGTCTGTCTGTCTGCCTGTCTACCTGTCTTGTCTGTCTGTCTGTCTGTCTGTCTGTCTGCCTGTCTGTCTATCCTATCCAGTTTATCTGTCGGTCCATCTTATTCTATATTTCCATCTGTATATCATTATTTTCCATATGTATATCTGTCTGTCTGTCTGTCTGTCTGTCTGTCTGTCTGTCTGTCTGCCTGTCTACCTGTCTTGTCTGGCTGTCTGGCTGTCCTATCCAGCTAATTTGTCGGTCCATCTTATTTTATGTTTCCATCTGTATATCATTATTTTCCGTATGTATATCTGTCTGTCTGTCTGTCTGTCTGCCTGTCTTGTCTGGCTGTCTGTCTGACTTCCTGCCTGTCCGTCTGTCCTATCCAGTTTTTCTGTTGGTCCATCTTATTCTATATTTTCATATATCATTAGTTTCTGTATGTATATATGTCTGTCTGTCTGCCTGTCTGTCTGTCTGTCTGTCTGCCTGCCTGCCTGTCTGTCTATCCTATCCAGTTTATCTGTCTGTCCATCTTAATCTATTTTCCATCTGTATATATTTTTTTTCTGTCTGTCTGCCTGTCTGTCTGTATATCTGTCTGTCTGTCTGTCTGTCTGTCTGTCTGTCTGCCTGCCTGTCTGTCTGTCTTTCTGCCTGTCTGTCTACTTGTCTGTCTGCCTGTCTTTTTGTTTGTCTGTCTGTCTGTCTTTTTGTCTGTCTGTCTGTCTGTCTGCATGTCTGTCTGTTTGCCTGTCTGTTTGTCTGTCTTTCTGCCTGTCTGTCTACTTGTCTGTCTGCTTGTCTTTTTGTTTGTCTGTCTGTCTGTCTTTTTGTCTGTCTGTCTGTCTGTCTGCATGTCTGTCTGTTTGCCTGTCTGTCTGTCTGTCTGTCTTTCTGCCTGCCTGTCAGTCTGCCAGCCTGCCTGTCAGTCTGTCTGTCTGTCTGTCCTAGCCAGTTTATCTGTCGGTCCATCTTATTCTATATTTCCATCTATATATCGTTCTTGTCTGTCTGTCTGTCTGTATATCTGTATGTCTCTATGTCTGTCTGCATGTCTGTATGTCTGTCTACTTGTCTGTCTGTCTGTCTTTCTGTTTGTTTGTTTGTCTGTCTGTCTGTCTGCCCTATCCAGTTTATCTTATATCATTGAATAAGTCACATCTGAAGGGAGTTGATAGGGATGACACAAATCGGATTCAATGCAACCCCTTTAGCTGCGACTTATTCCATGATAAATGCACTGAAAGTATTAATCAGTGCTAATAAATGAGATCTTATTGTAAAGTGTTAACATTGTTTTCTCTGTATTGAAACTATATTGCTACCCATAACACCACATGTTTTTAGTGTTTACAGGTCCTATTAGTCACTGGAAACAAGAAGATAGCTCCTGAACTGAATACATGTTTCAATGACAGTGTATTTGACAGCAGACAGTGTTGTGGTTAACAGTCAGCTGTCAAAAACACATCCTGACAAAACAAGTAGGATGCTGCAGAAGCGAGTTGTTTTCCCCAAATAAATTCCTTGGTATACCAACTTTCCCATAGTGGCTCTTGACTTATTTCTCAAGAGTCAGTGATTCAACTGCAATAAATACAGATAATGTTCAGACGCTTCTAAAATGAATTAAGAATGAATTTTATGTCCGAAATCTATTCATTTTGTTTAAATTGAATTTGAATAGTGGTAGCAGACACAATGTAAAAATGTAATATCTCTGCCTTCTTTAGCTAGTATTTCATTTAGAAAATAGCCCCTATATGTGCATGTGTACTGAATGCAGTACCGGTCTTAGGTCAAGAGGAACTTGTGCAAGCTTTTGACCTGCCGGCTTAAATATAATGATCTGTAAAAGTGATCAATAATATATTGGAGGTTTTGCCCCCGTGCTATGAGAGGGAGAGTACATGTGTGCAAAAAGACAATAGTGAATTATTAATCACACTGTGAATCCTGAATATAATTAGAAAGACAGGTAGAATAGCAGATTCCCTGTTCTCATTGTTATTTTCAAAGTGAAGGAGCTAGAGATCTTGTACTGTTGTATTATGTATAGCAGTAAACTCTCTGTGCAGATGTACTTGACGTGGTCTGAAAGACGAGGTGTTGAGAAGCAGAGATTTATTAGATTGATGTGGGAACACATATCCAGGTAATACAACGTCTTAAAGAATCAGAAATATCTTTTTACATTATCTGATGAAAAGATGTGTCTGTCGATTTTATTTTGTCTGTCTGTCCTATACAATTTGTCTGTTGAATCTTATACTATTGTATACAGTCTGAATCTATACAGAATCTATCATTCTTTCTGTCTGTCTGTCTGTCTGTCCTATTCAGTTTATCTGTCGGTTCATCTTATTATAAATTTCCAGCAGTATATCGTTCTTTTCTTTTCTTTCTGTCTGTCTGCCTGCCTGCCTGCCTGTCTGTCTGTCTGTCTTATCCAGTTTATCTGTCTGTACTGCCCCCTTGTGGGAAGAGTTATTTGTGTTTTGAGTTTCTTGTGTTTTGTCCACGCAGAGCTACCGTAGTTCAGTTGTTCTCCTAACCTTCCTACAGCAAGTCATGCTCTAGAGCAGGGATGGGCAACTTCGGTCCTGGAGGGCCGGTGTCCTGCAGAGTTTAGCTCCAACCATAATTAAACACACCTGAAGCAGCCAATTAAGGTCTTACTAGGCATACTAGAAACTTTAACGCACGTGTGCTGAGGCATGTTGGAGCTAAACTCTGCAGGACACCGGCCCTCCAGGACCGAAGTTGCCCATCCCTGCTCTAGAGTGTTAAAATCTGTAAATTACTATTTTGGTCCCTAAAAATATCTGTCTGTAAGTATTTGTTTGATAGTGATCTTTGCTTACATTAGATGTCAAGTTTAGTAATTTAGCATGTTTTCTATTTGTAATTTGTAAGAAAAGATATGCCGCTAATACTGTTAGCTTCCCTATGGCATTTTCCATGTATGTTAGCATTGTGCTAATGAGATAGTTTTTGAGGGTTTTAGTTAATTATAAGCTACTTATTTTATTTTTGAATAATCTATTCTCTCTATTGAGATTGTAATATGCATTCTCTTTATTTCTGTATGTTACAGTTTTACAGTCCTACCAGTAAAACACACTAAACGAGCAAGATGCTTCCTGGTTCTTTATTGGAGACTGTTAGCTATCTGTAAAGCTAGTTCACTCACACTAGTAAAGGCAGAATAGTAAAAAGACACATGGAAGGTCAGCCAAAAGTTAATACAGAAGACAACACTGCTGTCCCTGATCACCAAAGTACAGTCAGCAACGTTGGTGACCAGTGGGAAACAAGATCAAACTGTTCCAACATCTCACGTGCCAGTCAGCGATCACATGCCAGTCAGCGATCACATGCCAGTCAGCGATCACATGCCAGTCAACGGTCACATGCCAGTCAATGGTCCAATGCAAGTGTTTTGGCGGCAAAAGCACGTGCTAAAGCAGCTGCTGCACAAGCACAGGCATCATACGCTGAAAGAGAAGCGGAGGTGATAAAGGAACAGGCCCACATTGAAGCTGAAGCTACAAAAAAGAAAGCAGAGCTCAGAGCTGACCTCCTCAAACTGCGTCTACAGAGTGCAGCTGCAGCTGCCAACGCTGAAGCAGAGGTACTGGAGGCAGCAGCCGAGGAAGAAGGTGGAGAAACCTGGTTTCCAAAAAACAGCGACAGCATCATTCAGCCCATACCAGTTCCGCCTCCGCCGGCTAATACCCGCTTTGACTCCACACAAGCTATCACATTAGTGCTTCCAGCAGCTCAGCAAGTAAAATACAATGATGATTTTGTGCAAAATAAAGTTAAAGAGCACAGCATACAAAACAGTGAGATTAGTGAATATGGGTTTCAAGAGCTACCAGTGACGCATTCCTCACAGTATGGCATCACCAGTGGAGCAGATTGTTCTTATGCCAAAAGCTCATTCAAAAATGCCATTTTCCCATCTCACACGCGACATCCAACCCCAGTTACTACTGACCGCAGTTTTCACCCACACTCTATTAATCAGTCTGCCCCTTTCCAGCCCAAGCTATCGTCTCCACTCCCTGTTGCAGACGAGTCCAATTCCCCAGTTACATCAGACTTAGCCAAATATTTGGTTCGTAGAGAGTTGGTTAGCTCAGGGCTTCTGACGTTTGATGATAAGCCTGAAAATTACTGGGCTTGGAAGGCATCTTTTTTGAACGCCATAGAAGGACTCTATTTATCCCCAAGAGAGGAGTTGGATCTCCTATGCAAGTGGTTAGGACCCAAATCATCAGAGCAAGCAAAAAGATTAAGAGCTGTACACACCTATGATGCCACAGCTGGTGTCAAAATGGTGTGGCAAAGACTGGAGGACAGCTATGGGTCCCCTGAAGCAATAGAGAATGCTCTCCTGAAAAAGTTGGAAGATTTTCCCAAAATCGCAAACAGAGAAAATCACAGGTTGAGGGAGCTAGGTGATCTCATCTGTGAGCTTGATGCTGCCCGTGTAGACGGTCTCCTGCCTGGCCTGAGTTACCTAGATACATCCCGGGGCATCACTCCAATTGTTCAAAAACTCCCATTCCACCTCCAAGAGAAATGGATTACTTCAGCATCCTACTACAAAGAGCAACACCATGCTTCGTACCCGCCATTCCCTGTTTTCGTGAAGTTTGTGTGCGACAAAGCTAGAACTCTCAATGACCCAAGCTTTGCCCCCTTGCTCTCTACTGGTTGCCCAAGTGTTTATAGGCCTGAAAGACTAAACAAACCCAACTTCAAATCTGCAGTATCTGTTCGAAAAACTGAAATAACTGCTCCAAAGGGCTATGGTGACCTCTCTGAAAAGAAAATGGTTGAACCAGATAAACTGTGCCCACTCCACAACAAACCCCACTCCCTCCGCAAGTGTCGTGGTTTCAGAGCAAAGACCTTGGACGAGAGGAAGGCCATTCTGAAAGAAAGGAACATTTGTTATAAGTGCTGTTCCTCCGTCAACCACATGGCAAAAGACTGCAACATCAGTGTACATTGCAATGAGTGTAAAAGCGATCATCATACCACCGCGCTGCACCCTGGACCAGCACCCTGGAAAATGGAAGCTCAAGGCTCTGCACCCCCAGACGGGCATGGCGGGGAGCAAGCAGAAAGTCCTATCCAAGCCATTGTGTCCAAATGTACAGAGGTTTGTGGAAAAGGTAATAGCTCACGCTCATGCTCCAAAATCTGTCTAGTAAATATTTATCCTGCTGGACACAAAGAAAAGGCAGTGAAAGCCTATGCTGTTTTAGACGAGCAAAGCAATAGGTCTTTAGCAAAGACAGAATTCTTTGAGATCTTTAACATAAACACAGGCACCAAAGTTTACACGTTGAAAACCTGCTCAGGTATAAGTGAGACGAGGGCACGCCAAGCTGACGGTTTCATGATTGAGTCTCTCGATGGTATCACTAGCGTCCGGCTTCCCACATTAATTGAGTGCAACATGCTCCCAGATGATCGGTCTGAGATCCCGACACCAGAGGTCGCAAGACACCACACTCACCTCAAGCATCTGGCAGACAAAATTCCAGATTTGGACCCTAATGCTTCAATACTGGTCCTCCTTGGACGAGATATATCACAAGTGCACAAGGTCAGAGAACACTACAACGGGCCCCAGAATGCTCCGTACGCCCAGCGCCTCGACCTTGGCTGGGTCATAATAGGAGAGGTCTGCCTTGGGGGTGCTCACGTGCCAAGCAAAGTCAGTGTTTACCGAACTACAGTGTTGAGCAACGGACGCACATCTCTTTTGGACTCTTGCCCCAACTCATTCCATGTCAAAGAAAAGGTCCTGAGTGCAGTCTTCCCATTTAACTCTTTGAGCTTGATCAGCTTGACTGATATAGATGAAAACGACTGTCTCACTAATAAATTGTTCATGAGAACCCAACATGATGACAAACCAGCCATGTCAGTGGATGATGAACTCTTCCTGGAGATCATGGATGAGCAAATGTTTATGGACGAGTCCAACAGCTGGGTGGCACCACTACCCTTCAAAACAAACAGGCACAGACTACCCAACAACCGAGACCAAGCAGTGAAACGTCTCAATTCACTGCGTCGCATGCTTGACAAAAAGCCCCACATGAAAGAACATTTCTTGAACTTTATGCAGAAAATGTTTGAGTCAGGACATGCAGAACCCGTCCTGCCACCCGACAAAGACCAAGAGTGTTGGTACCTACCGTTTTTTGGTGTCTACCATCCTCGCAAACCTAACCAGATACGTGTAGTGTTTGACTCTAGTGCCACTCATAAAGACACGTCTCTGAACGATGTTTTGCTGAGCGGCCCAGACATGAACAACACACTTATTGGGGTCCTCTTACGTTTCCGCAAAGAACCTGTGGCAATTACTGCGGACATAGAGCAAATGTTCTATTGTTTTGTTATTCGTGAGGACCACCGCGACTTTGTGCGTTTCCTGTGGTACGAAGATAACGATCCCACAAAGGGCATCAGAGAGTACAGGATGACTGTACACGTGTTTGGAAATAGCCCGTCTCCCGCCATAGCAATATATGGCCTCCGGAGGGCGGCTCTGGCTACACAAGATGAGTACAGTGACGAGGCCAAACAGTTTGTCCTTAAAAACTTTTACGTTGACGACGGACTGGCTTCCTTTCCTTCAGATGCCAGTGCCATCCAAACTCTGAAGAGCACCAGGGAAATGCTTGCAGACTCTAACATTCGCTTGCACAAAATAGCCTCCAACAGCCCAGATGTAATGGAAGCGTTTCCATCTGAAGAACGTGCAAAGGAACTGAAAAACCTGGACCTTGGTGCAGAGCCCCTGCCCTTACAGAGAAGTTTAGGGCTTAACTGGAATTTGCAAAATGATTGTTTCACCTTCCTCGTGTCAGGAGAAGACAAGCCATTCACAAGAAGGGGCATTCTTTCTGCTGTTAACAGCTTCTATGATCCCCTTGGGTTTGCAGCCCCCATTATCATGCAAGGCAAGGCTCTCATCAGAGAATTGTGCTCAGAAAACTGTGAATGGGATACTCCACTGCCAGCAGAAAAAGAGGCACAATGGAAATCTTGGAAAAACTCGCTTGTAGACCTTGAAAAACTACAAATTCCTAGACAGTATGTGAACACGTCACTGCAATCGACCTGTCAAAGAGAGCTGTGTGTCTTTGCAGATGCTTCTACATCAGCCATATCAGCAGTTGCATACCTTCGAGCCATAGACACTGAAGGTCACATCCACGTAGGCTTCTGCATGGGCAAGTCCAAATTAGCTCCTAGACAAGTCCACACTGTACCTCGCTTGGAGCTATGTGCTTCAGTTCTGGCGGTGGAGCTAGCAGACATGCTTCTGTATGAACTTGACATTGAAATACACAAAGTAAAATACTACACTGATAGCCGAGTAGTCTTAGGCTACATCAACAATACCAGCCGTAGGTTCTATGTGTACGTTGCCAACCGTGTTGCTCGGATTAGAAAGTCATCTGAACCCAGGCAGTGGCACTTTGTGAGCACAGAAAACAATCCTGCCGATCATGGAACACGACATGTGCCGGCTTCACTACTGAGTTCTACCAATTGGTTTACTGGTCCTGACTTCTTGAGGAAAAGTGATGGAGAGTGTCCTGTGCAACCAAACAGCTTTCAACTTGTTGAACCTGCCACAGACATTGAAGTCCGCCCACAAGTCTCAACATTTGCAACTACAACTGTGACAAATTCGCTCGGCTCACACAGGTTTGAGCGGTTTTCCAGTTGGAAACGTCTTACACAAGCTATCGCCAAACTCATTGAAAAGGTCAGATCTGTCTCAAAAGCTTCTGATTCAAATGAACCTGAGATGGACGCTCTAACTCAAGCAAAGTTAGTTATTGTACGAACTGTTCAAGGTGAGACATTTGAAAAGGAAATAAAAACTTTGAACAGAAGAGAGGACATACTGAAACACAGTCCACTGAAGAATCTCAATGTGTTTTTGGACAAAGAAGGACTGGTGCGAGTAGGAGGACGTGTGACTTCTGCTGAAATAACTCAAGAACAAAGCCAGCCCATCGTTATTCCAAAAAAGCATCACATTGCCGCTTTACTGGTTCAGTTCTATCATGAACAGGTTGTACACCAAGGTAGACACATCACAGAAGGAGCCATCAGGTCTGCTGGACTGTGGATCCTTGGAGAAAAAAGGTTAGTGACAAATCTTCTCAACAAATGTACGACCTGCCGCAGGTTAAGAGGAAATGTGCAACAACAAAAGATGGCAGACATTCCAGCTGATCGTCTCATCCAAACTCCTCCTTTCACACATGTCGGAGTGGACATATTTGGTCCATGGAACATCAGCATCCGCCGGACAAGAGGTGGAGTGTTAGAGAACAAACGCTGGGCAGTAATGTTTACCTGTTTAGTCACACGAGCTGTTCACATTGAGGTAGTTGAGTCCCTCTCTACTTCTAGTTTCATAAATGCTCTCAGAAGGTTCCTGGCCATAAGAGGCCCCACCAAGCTCTTTCGATCAGATTGTGGAACGAATTTTGTTGGAGCGTGCAAAGAGCTTCAAATAAGTTCAGAAGATCCAGAGCTTCAATCCTACCTCAAAAATGAGACATGCACTTGGAAGTTTAACCCACCTCACTCCTCTCACATGGGAGGGGTGTGGGAAAGAATGATCGGAGTGGCCCGACGTATTTTGGATGGTATGCTGCTGAAAGTTCACTCTCCAAATCTGACTCACAAAGTACTTGTGACGCTCATGGCAGAGGTAACAGCCATAATGAATGGCCGTCCATTAGTACCTGTGTCATCCGATCCTCAGCAACCTGATTTGTTGACTCCAAGCGCTCTTCTCACTCAGAAAATCTGTCCCGTCTCTATTCCTCCTGGAGACTTTGATCCAAAGGACTTGTACCGTAAGCAATGGAAACAGGTGCAAAGTCTTGCCAACTCATTCTGGAAAAGATGGCGAGAAGAGTATCTTGCTACCCTTCAACCAAGAAGAAAATGGCAAGCGGATCAACCAAACTTAGTCATTGGTGACGTTGTTCTCCTGAAGGACAATCAGGTCAAAAGAAACGTATGGCCTACTGGACTTATTGTGAAAACGTATCCTGGTCAAGATAAAAGAGTACGTAAAGTAGATGTACGCATAATAAAAGAAGGTACTCCTAAGGTGTACACAAGACCTATTTCAGAAATTGTGTTGTTAGTTAAGGGTTAATAGTGTTATAGCAGTATACCAGGCGGGGAGTGTACTGCCCCCTTGTGGGAAGAGTTATTTGTGTTTTGAGTTTCTTGTGTTTTGTCCACGCAGAGCTACCGTAGTTCAGTTGTTCTCCTAACCTTCCTACAGCAAGTTATGCTCTAGAGTAGAGGTCGACCGATTTATCGGCCGGCCGATTAATTGGCCGATTTTTGGCATATTTTAAAAAATCGGCTTTGGCCGATTTTGCTGCAAAATTAGGCCGATTAATAGGCAGGCGCATATGCGGACACCTAAGCGCTGTTGTAGAACTCGTGACGCTGCCTCTTGCTGCATGCAGATCGCTCCCGTCTCGTGTGTGTGCAGCCATGCCTTGTTCACAAACAGCTTTACTAAATGATGGCGGATCGCGCGAATTAAGCAGCCAGTACAACAGCGCGACGGGCTTATGTCTCGCGGTGCACTGTCCGTGCAAAGATTAGGCTCATTTCATGTGATTAATGAGTGATGATGAGTTTTGTTTGCGTGACAGAGAGAGAAGAGCCGCGCGTGCACGCTTTCTGTCTCCCTGCTTTTATTACTCAAAACAAAACTGACCCGATGGCGAAAGGTCGGAAGACCAAATCATATCCACAAATGAAATGTTTTTCGTGTTGTTACAGTAAGACTTTGTTTACAGTTTTGCGCTGCTCAGCATGGATTACAACACAGCGCGTCCGATTCGCGAAACGACTCCTTTGAACGGATTCGTTCGAATGAACGGTTGAAACAACAGATCTGTCCCAACACTAAACTCACAAGACGTCACTGTCAGCACAATCAGTCACTTATAGCGCCTCAGACATGAGAATGTAAATGTGTTTAGAAAGATTTGCCCTAAATAACAGTCTCAACTAAAAACCATAGACATTTACTATGTTAACTTTATGATGAATAAATATTTTATCAGGTCTACCAAATAAGGATTTTATCCTACAAAGCAATAAAAGCCATGGTAAAAAACTGATCAAAGATGATGACAGCAGAGTGTCAGGTAATATCTGTGTCTGATAAATGCATGGTGCAGAGGAGGTTGTAAAACTCTTCAGAAAGATATATTTTTAAATACTTTGACTTAAATAGTGACATTTTTGCATTTAAAATATCTGCTAATAATGATGAGAACATTTTGATTATTATGTACATATAGAAAATCGACCAAACATATCGGCCATCGGCTGCCCTGATTTCTAAAAAATCGGCATCGGCATCGGCCAGAGAAAAAGCATATCGGTCGACCTCTACTCTAGAGTGTTAAAATCTGTAAATTACTATTTTGGTCCCTAAAAATATCTGTCTGTAAGTATTTGTTTGATAGTGATCTTTGCTTACATTAGATGTCAAGTTTAGTAATTTAGCATGTTTTCTATTTGTAATTTGTAAGAAAAGATATGCCGCTAATACTGTTAGCTTCCCTATGGCATTTTCCATGTATGTTAGCATTGTGCTAATGAGATAGTTTTTGAGGGTTTTAGTTAATTATAAGCTACTTATTTTATTTTTGAATAATCTATTCTCTCTATTGAGATTGTAATATGCATTCTCTTTATTTCTGTATGTTACAGTTTTACAGTCCTACCAGTAAAACACACTAAACGAGCAAGATGCTTCCTGGTTCTTTATTGGAGACTGTTAGCTATCTGTAAAGCTAGTTCACTCACACTAGTAAAGGCAGAATACTGTCAGTCCATCTTTTTTTATATTTCCATTTGTATATCGTTCTTTTCTGTCTGTCTGTCTGTCTGTCTGTCTGTCTGTCTGTCTGTCTGCCTGTCTGTCTGCCTGTCTGTCTGTCTGTCTGCCTGTCTGTCTGTCTGTCTGTCTATCTTTCTGTCTGTCTTATCCAGTTTATCTGTCAGTGCATCTTTTTTATATTTCCATTTGTATATCGTTCTTTTCTGTCTGTCTGTATGTTTGCCTGTCTGTCTGTCTGTCTGTCTGTCTGTCTGTCTGTCTGTCTATCTGCCTGCCTGCCAGTCCTATCCAGTTTATGTCTGTCCATATTATTCTATATTTATATCTGTATATTATTCCTGTCTCTCTGCCTGTCTGTCCATATGTCTGTCTGTCCTATCCAGTTTATCGGTCAGTCCATCTTATTTTATATTTCTATTTGTATATCCTTCTTGTCTGTCTGTCCGTCTGTCTGTCTATCTATCCTGTTGTTCCTTCCTCTTCTATATATCCATCTGCATACTGTTATTGTCTATCTATCCATCTGTTTGTCTGCCTCTCAGTCTTTCTGTCTGTCTGTCCTATCCAGTTTATCTGTCGGTCCATCTTATTCTATATGTCTATATGTCTATCTGTATATCGCTCTTGTCTGTCTGTCTGTCTATCCCTCTGTCTATCTGCCCTACGCATGTCTCTCTGGCTGTCCTGTCGTTCCATCATTGTCTATATTTCCATCTGCATATTGTTATTGTCTATCTGTCTGTCTGTATGTCTTTCCTGTCTGTCTGTCTGTCTGTCTGCCTGCCTGTCTGTCTTTCCTGTCTCTCTGCCTGTCTGTCTGTATATCTGTTTGCCTTTCCTGTCTATCTATCTGTTTGTCTTTCCTGTCTGTCTGTCTGTCTGCCTGTCTGCCTGTCTGCCTGTCTTTCTGTCTGTCTGTCTGTCTGTATGTCTGTCTATCTGCCTGCTTGCCTGTCTGTCTGTCTATCTGCCTGCCTGCTGTCCTGTCTGTCTGTCTGTCTGGCTGGCTGCCTGCTTGTCTGTCTACCCTATCCATTTTATCTATCAATCCATCTTATTCTGTCTTTTCATGTCTTTCTTATTCAGTTTGTCTGTGTGTTTGTTTGTCTGTCCTGTTCTATCCTGTCTGCTTATCTGTCTATCTGCCTTATCCAGTCTGTCCATCTATTTATATTACTTTTCTGTCCTGTTTGTCTGCCTGTCTGTCTGTGTTATCAAGCCTGCCTATCTGTCCGTCTGTCCTATCCAATCTAATTTTATTTTATTTCATTATTTTTTATTTGGTGATATAATACAGTATGAATCCACTCAAATGATTCACAGATGACTTCACAGACTGCCAGCATAGCAACCTTTCACACGTTTGCTAGTCCATGTACATGAGTTTCCCTGGAGTGTTCAGATTAACCAGTCCACGGATGATAATCAGAACAACATGGATGTCCAACCAGCATCATTACATAGCTAATAGCAGTTGATGTGTTAATTTATGACCTACAGCATCATCTGCTTAACTCCTCTAAGCTGATTTTCTTGAAGCAGGGCCAGAATGCATGGAGAACTGCCCGCATGTAACACGATGGAGAGCTACATCACTGCCCTCTGTGCTGCCATTCAAGGATTCTGAATGAGAGATTTGTGTTATAAGGCACAGCAAAAAATATATTTCACCAGTACATTTATAATGTTGATGGAGCGGCTGTGCATGACTACAGTACAGTATTTACGCTTTGTGAATTCAGATATGTGTGACTGTATCTTTAATGCTAATATTTTGACCTCTGCACTGTTCTGACTATGAAATGGACGTAGCAGTGGGACTAATTCATATGAATATGTTTCAAAACTGCATGTGGCAGCATTTTGACTTTTCATTCATGATATGTTAATTTTTGTGTATGTATAGAGTATGTAAAAATGTGTACTTTTACAGGGCCCATATCTGGAGACCAGAATATCATAAAGCCATTATTAGCCCCCCCACACAAAAAAAAGATTCAGTCACTATTTATCTAATCGAAGCCGTCTTTACTCATTATTTTCAAAATTAGGTATTGACTAATGCAGCACGCTGAAAATCTGGCGATATGTGAGAAGACAGCTTGCCCAACATTTGCTTAGTGTTCTTTTATTTGATGAGGGTAATGAATTTAACATGAATCCCAAAGAGTCTCAGCCCAAACCAAGACTGTGAGCCACTGAAGGTCGCAGATGTGAATTTGGTTCGGTTTTCTGTGTTTGGCACGAGGAAATGGTTTTAGGTTGTTGTTATGGGATCGGTGCCTGTAGTGGACAGATGTCAGAATCATCTTATTATGTTTAGAAATATGAAAAGGAGATGATGCATTTAGGTGAAGATTTTTATCAAATTTAGTTTTATTTGGCCTTTCTGGATATTTCTGTAGTAGCATGAGTTCGATTACATAATAACACACATTTGATAAAAATTAATCTCGAATGCACTGTAAGTTATTTTGAATAAAAGCATCTTTCATTTTGCATACATTTACATAATAAAACAAGGAGTTATGTACTGTAGATGTTGATCGATATGAGTGTTTCAATCATTTTTTGTAAATGCCGATACCTGAGAGCCAACCCTATATACACTCACCTAAAGGATTATAAGGAACGCCTGTTCAATTTCTCATTAATGCAATTATCTAATCAACCAATCACATGGCAGTTGCTTCAATGCATTAAGGGGTGTGTTCCTGGTCAAGACAATCTCCTGAACTCCAAACTCCAAACTGCCTTGTTGATGTTTGAGGTCAGAGGAGAAAGGGCAGACTGTTTTAAGCTGATAGAAGAGCAACTTTGACTGAAATAACCACTGGTTACATACAACCGAGGTATGCAGCAAAGCATTTGTGAAGCCACAACACGCACAACCTTAAAGCGGATAGAAGACCCCACCGGGTACCACTCATTTCTACTACAAATAGGAAAAAGAGGCTACAATTTGCACGAGCTCACCAAAATTGGACAGTTGAAGACTGGAAAAATGTTGCCTGGTCTGATGAGTCTCGATTTCTGTTGAGACATTTAGATGGTAGAGTCAGAATTTGGCGTAAACAGAATGAGAACATGGGTCCATCATGCCTTGGTACCACTGTGCAGGCTGCTGGTGGTGGTGTAATGGTGTGGGGGATATATATCGTTTAAATGCCACAGCCTACCTGAGCATTGTTTCTGACCATGTCCATCCCTTTATGACCACCATGTACCAATCCTCTGATGGCTACTTCCAGCAGGATAATGCACCATGTCAAAAAGCTTGAATCATTTCAAATTGGTTTCTTGAACATGACAATGAGTTCACTGTACTAAAATGGCCCCCACAATCACCAGATCTCAACCCAATAGAGTATCTTTGGGATGTGGTGGAACGGGAGCTTCACGCCTTGGATGTGCATTCCACAAATCTCCATCAACTGCAAGATGCTATCCTATCAATATGGGCCAACATTTCTAAAGAATACCTTGTACCTTGTTGAATCAATGGCACGTAGAATTAAGGCAGTTCTGAAGGTCAAACACAATATTAGTATGGTGTTCCTAATAATCCTTTAGGTGAGTGTATATAAAGAATTACGATGAAAAACAATTTCAATGAAATTCAATGGGTACCGTCAACGATGTGCTTACCATCATTTATCGAAATATCTTCATTATTTATCAGTCTTGTGGATTTATGGATACATTTATAGTGTCCTATAGGCAGTTTTAATGTAATGCTAGACGACTCCAGGTCGGGACTGCGCTGAAGACAAAGAAATTGTATGAAATCAATTATTGCGGCATTTTATTTATAGGTTTGGCGAGGGCTTATCTGAAACATTGCAGATCCTTCAGAGAACGAACGTTTGTCGTCTGCAGCCTCTTTCAAACACGCTCTGATAGGTCTGCTGCGCTTTTGATAAAACACGTTTGCATATCATTTCACACTTGGTTAATTAATTTCTGTGGCTCTGTTGTTGACGTAGTCAAACCATTTGGGATTTTCAAACAAGAGAACTTGAGATGTAATGAAAAGAAATCTTCAGAAAAATGCCTTGAGGTTTTGGGCGGTGAATGAACCAGCTGACGTTTGAATAATGTGTTGTGGCCCTTTAGTTTGTAGGAGGACCTCAATGCGATCAGATGATTTGTATGAATATGTTAACCCGCTTTCATAAGGAAACGTCACGCTAACAGCTTTTATCGAAACGTCATTCAGGTACCCCATTGAAAATCTGCTACAGTGTTCAACTCAGGGCTTTGTTAGTTACCAAAGCTCTTATTATCCTTGTAAGACTTTCTGTCTTCCATTTATTTTATATATATGTAAAGCTGGATGAATGTGAATGCAGATTTTTATGCATCTTGTATGTAATGTAGTCCATTCTGCTTGCAACAGTCAGAAGTTTAAGATGTGGTTTCCTGAATACGTTTATCTTACAATGTATAGTAACTATTAAACCTCATCTGGACTCAAACATTCAATATCAAAACAATATCATATACCACTGGCTCTTGTGTGTTATTTTGTCCATTGCAGTCGAGTGGATCTCACAGACTTTATATTTCTCACCTCACTGCGTTGCACGGCTTGGGAATCAAGTACGTTTTCAATTTTCCTTTAAACCTCTCTTTTTCATCACAGTCCGATTCTCACTTCGGAAGCGGCGAGCTAAAATCAATATCTGTATACATACAGTTTGTTTCAGGAAGAAATATATGTGTTTAAATGTAATCTAAGGGATGTAGTTCTGTGATGCTGTCGTATATTTTCTCTCTCTCTCTCTCTCTCTCTCTCTCTCTCTCTCTCTCTCTCTCTCTCTCTCTCTCTCTCTCACCCACTTCACCTGAATCCCCACGGCCTGCTCATCTCTTGCCCTCAGGGAAAACAGTTGGCGCCAACTCTTCTTTGAACCCATTCTCCATCTGTGTTTGCTTCTTCCTTGTTTACCACATTGTTAACTCTTTATTTTACACTTCTCTTATATTTCACGATAGTTGGAAAGCAGTGAGACCGGCGGTAGATGGTTCAGTTGCTTACAAATTACTGAGATGGACTTTAAATTTTTTCAGTGTGCTCTCAGTTTGTGACACCACATAAGAATTTGAATGATTAAAAAACGCCAAATAAATGAAATACATTATCAAGATTTTGGAAAAACACATATAGGATCCTCTGCTCTAAAATGCTGGGGGCGTGTCCGTTGTCTGCGCTGAAACCACACCCACTTGCGAAAAGCTGCTGTCTCTCACAACTTTCAAACACCGATAAAACCATAGACTGTACAAAATATGGACGTAGTGTTGTTGCCATTGTGGCCGCGCGTCACTGCGCATTATTCGTGGATAACCAAAAGTGGGTAAAGAGGTGGGACGTGGGTGAAGCTGAGGTGGCTGGTTGCTGAAACCACACCCGCTTAGCTTGACGGTAGTGATGGCAGTGGCAGTTCACCCGTCACTCAAGTGGCCACACCCTTAATTATGCAGAACTTTATGGCCTAATATAATTTAAACTGATCAGTTGCAAAATACTTCACACCCCCTCACAGTTGTCATGAAGGGCAGAATGAGCTAAATAGACCTTTTTTTTACCAGGCTGTAAACACATTTAATTCTGCTGTAAAGTTGGACATTTTAATATGAGTGTCTATGGAAATTGAACTTCCTTTTCGAGTCAGCTCTCTAGCGGCCAGTCGATGAATTGCAGTTTAAGTCACTTTCATATTGGCTTCATCAGAGAGATCAGAAAGTTGCCCCTTGGCTACAACCTGAATGGATGTTTGCGATTGTGTTACGGGACATTCACATGGGGACGAAAACGTTAACGCTTCTAATTTACTTTGAATAGGTGACATCATGCATTGCCGAACTGAATTTTGGATCCGTCAACATCACGTCACTGCTGTTGAATATTTCTCAAGTTTTCAAGCACCAATGCATGTGTCAGCCAATCAGATCGCCTTATGCAAATAACCTAGTGTGAGCCAGCCAATTATGTTTACGCAAGATGGGAGCATGTGTTGCGGCTACTGTGATTGGCTATTAGCCACGCTTCAGCCAATCACGCTTTCGCCCCGTGTGAATGTACCATTAGGGGTGGAGCCATGATCGGTGGCTCCAGTGCATCATCAAGCCACAGTTTAGCCCCGCCCAAATAATCCTGAACACAGAATAACTCGTTACACTTTACATATTGAATTTATTTTAACATGAAAGCACAAAACTTTGCTGAATGACCAGGAGCTCATTTGAATGTGTGTCGGAATGAGATGTAAACCTGCTTGTTTTCCGAATGATGTTCTAGGTCTTTTGAATGACAACTATTCCTGCCGAACAATTTTTACCCTTTTGAGATTATCATGCAATGTTACTGCAGCTACAACAAGACCTCAAGCCTCCTTTCTGATTTAAATGTCAACATACCTGCAGTAACCCGAAAGTTATTATATTTGTAGCTCCACTGTTTCTCTCTGTTATACCTTAAAGCAGTTTTGTGCCCTGAAATATACAGTTTCTCTTCCAGCCGCGGTGCCTTTGGTCCTCAGTCTGTCTCATAATGCTTTGAAAGCCCTGGG
Source organism: Misgurnus anguillicaudatus (assembly GCF_027580225.2). Lineage (NCBI taxonomy): Eukaryota > Metazoa > Chordata > Actinopteri > Cypriniformes > Cobitidae > Misgurnus > Misgurnus anguillicaudatus. The sequence goes on from NC_073339.2 coordinate 46,169,145, forward strand.
CAGTGCTGCCTCTGGGATAACAGTCACACATTCCCCTGCTTTTCCCTGCTGAAGTAATGGTTCACCTGAAAATGAAAATTCTCTCATCATTTACTCACCCTCATGTCATGCTGAACCAGTTTACTGTTGTTGTTGTTCTGTCTGTGCAATACAAGAAGAAATGTGGAAGAAATATACACAGCTTTTTTTTCATTTTCTGCACAGCAACAGTCTCTATTGACTGTGGCTCTATAAATGACCATAAAAACATTTATAAAAATGTATAGATGTGAGAACTGCAGTGAATGGAAGATTATTCGTGAGTAATGAATCGAATTTTAATACTGTAAGTCTGTAACTATCTATAAGAAAAAATGCAGGTGACAATTATCTACAATATCTCAGTTTTTTCTCCTATAAGGAGATTAAATAAAAAAGCAAACTTTTGTTGAGGTCTCTGACGCCAGAGAGATATTTCTAATGAAAAAAAGATCCAGAAATCTCACAAATGTCTCCATTATAGTTACAGAAAAGAATTCTTCAGTAGCTGTGTTTTCATATCCTTTTAAATTGCGCTAAATGAAATAGCGAATTGTAAATGTGCCCAATGGAAATACGGCAGCTCCTATATATCGCAAAAATGTTTCATCATATCTCCATTTGTCTCTTTTTATAACCTCTTAAATACACTGCAAAAAAAATATTTTCAAGAAAAAAAATTCTTTGTATTTTTGTCTTGTTTTCAGTAAAAATATCTAAAAAATCTTAAATTAAGATGCTTTTTCTTGATGAGCAAAATGACCTAAGAAAATAAACATCAAATTTAAGGGATTTTGTGCATAAAACAAGCAAAAAAAATCTGCCAATGGGGTAATTTCTTGAATTTAGTGTTTAAGAAATATGTTTATTTTTTTTATTATTATTTTTTTTTTTGCTTGTTTTATGCACAAAAACACTTGATATTTTTGGTCTAAAAACTAGACTTATTTTCTTTTTCTTGCTCATCAAGAAAAAGCGTCTTAATTTAAAAATTTTCAGATATTTTTACTGAAAACAAGACAAAAATACTAAGATTTTTTTTCTTGAAAATGGTGGTTGGTTTCTTCAAAAATACCAAACTTTGAGCTGAAAAAGCTGAAATAATTGGAAAAGGAATTTAGTTAGAGATCAGATTCAGAACAATTTTCAAAACTTAAAGTTTAAGTTAATCAAATTAGTTTGCGTCACTTTTTAAAAGGGTTAAGTGCTCGTTATAGTCGTGCGTAGGTCCTACGGCGTAGCCGCGACGGCGTAGGTTCCGCGTCGGTTTTCATTAATACTTTTGCGTCGTCGTCCGCATCGACGTGCAAACACGCACGCAGGCCACTGGTAGGCAGTAACCACGCATGTAACCACAGTAGCAGCGTGAACGCCAAAGAAGAAGAAGCTTTGCAAGTTAAGCCACAAACGAAGAAGAAACAGCAACTTGTTGTGTATATTTTGAGAAGACCAGCAATGATGGAAGTAAATAAACAGCGACTTTTGTTGCAGTTTGAGTTAAATCACTCCTCAACTTAGCCATTCTTTGTTTTCACCATCGCAAACGGAAATACCTATGACGCAGTTTTTTTACCTGATGGGAGGGGTTCTGGTGGACTAATCACAGCGTTTGCGGTCCGCGTAAAACTGACGCGCTGTTAAAAATTTTGCGAGGTGCGCGTCAGGCTACGCAGAGCTACGGACAGGCTACGGCGTAGAACCTATGCACGACTATAAATCGCCCTTTAGGAAAGCGTCATTGGCAGGGAAAAGTTTTCTCTTATTTGACGGGATAACTCGTCAATGGCGGGGAAAGAGTTAAATATGGAGCAGTGTATTTGGTTGGAGGACAAAACAGAAGAGACATGTTAAAATTCATGTTGCATCGCAAGAACCGACATGCGGATGACATTAAAATATCATGACTGTGTTAGCAATTTGGTAGTCGACTCCTTCGAGTCACTCTTGCGGTATTTTGATGTCATATTGCGGGGCTGATTTAATTCAAACACTCTCAACGACATGGTTTTTGAAATGATTTAACGCAAGACAACAAAATGATGCTTTAGATGTGCATAAGACTGGTTAATGGAAACGCTGTCATTAGCACTAGTTTTTGTCGACATTTAAAATAACATTAAAGTTTTGCGCAAATCGTTAATGGAAATGCAGCTAATGTCACAAACTGAGATTTTACAAGTTTGCAATGAAGAAATTTCAATATGAAAATTTCTTATAAAATTGACCAAAATCCAGATTATTTTATCGATACAATATTCATTCATTTTACAGCTGCATACTCTTAATGTATTTAACAGTTGTCTTATTTGTTTCTATTTTAATTTTCCCATTCCATTTTAGGATAAACATCTGAGACTTGACACACAACTGAGAACTCCATCAAATTTCCAAAGAGCACCATCTGAGCAATAACATTTTCCTCTGGGTCACACAAAGACACTGCAAGACTCCAACAGTTTCCAACATGCATAAACCAGCCCAACCCAAACCGTGTTTCAATGTTTGTTTAGTTGTAAATCTGGACATTTCTGTGATGAACTGCCAGCGATCAGCAGCTTTGGCACAGACTCCGTCTTTCATTGCTTGCATTGTCATCCTGTCTCCACTCGAGACCCTCCGTGTGTTTTGTGACAATGAGCAGCAGACAGGCTGTAATTTGCCTTCAAACTGATTGCCATTGTTTTTCTGTTTATTCCTCTCTGATGTTTATTGTGCAAACACAGCTTTTGATATGCCCATTAAGCGAGACGATAGCGGTTTTCCGCTTCCCTTTTCCTCGCGTCCACGTCAGATCTGCTCTTCTGACTGACTCGCTGCTTGATGAGACGAGACGGGAGGTTCAGTAGACGTGGTGCCATGAGAAAAATGCTGTCGCTCAGAAGTTTCTCTTTCATAGTTTAGAATAAAATACCAAAGCTGTTTCAGACTCGATTTGATTGGTTTGAAGTTGAGTTCAAATCCATTACCACTCACAGATCGACTTTCACATCTGTACTTTTAGGTCCAAACCATGGCACATTTGCATCAACAACAAGTTGCACGAGTACAAGCAAGAGCTTATGACATATATGTTCAAGTATAAAATGAAAAATGGATGTATACCACATCAGGGTTAGGCCCTAGTTTTATGACCTTTTACATACATTTATCATATGATAAATATGTTTTGTTTAATACAGATTCTAAGTTTTAGATTGTTTTTTTGTCAAGAAGGGGGAGCGCACACAAAAAAAACCTTAAGAACCACTTATAGGTCATTTAAAGGCACAATATGTAATTTTCGCCACTAGAGGTCGCTAAACAAAAGCAATGAATCAGCACTTATAAATCATGTTCACAGATGATGTAATGAAAGTTTTCAAACTGTTACACCCTAACAGAGTGGCATCCTAGATGCTTCAAGTAGAGGGCTTTAAGCGTCCAAAGAAATGTACCTGACACAAAATGACACAAATCACTTTTTACCCGGACCCTAAGTGCCCTGACCCGAGACAAACCCGAAAAATAAGACTCGAGTCCGACTTGACCCAGTGGCAAATTTTTTAACCCGAATGTAAACGGCACCGATGTGTGTGCAGTCTGCAGCCCCGCACGCACCAGTCAGACAAAAAGAAACCCCGGTGGCCTCGCAACCAATTTGGCTCGATGCTCCATTTATTTTATGTCACCAAGTTAACCACTAAAATGTGCATTCAAAATTGATTGACAGGTCTGGCTCAATGAAAATAATCCTACCGCCATCCACACAATGTGGCAAGCGCTCTTTGCAAACAGGTGAGGGGTTGGAAAAGGACTTGATGCACACACACAAGAAAGTTCAGGTATTCTTGGGTCTGTTCGTCAAAAACACATTTGTTTTAAATTACCCGCGACCGCTATAATATAAAGACGCTTCACATCTGACACTGATCACGGAAAATCGCAATGCGCCTTATGCAGGGTTTACACCAGACGCGGTAGACACGGCAAGCGTGAGGGATTTACATATTAAGTCAATGCAAAGACATGATTAGGCATCCTGCGGCGCGGTACATGCGGTAAGCATGGTGCGAATGGCGCGGAATGCGCGTTCCAAGCTAACTGAGCGTTGCCGTGGGGAACGCGCGAGTTGAAAAATCTAAACTTCGGCGTATTTCCGTGCCGCTTTAACCAATCAGGACCTTGCTGTAACGTGATTACAGGAAGCGAGCATAGTGGCGAAGTCTCAGCAGAGTCGCAGAAGCCCTTCCCATGACGCGAATTTCTGCATGAATGTCTCGAATGACTAGAATTTCACGACTAGAAATGCATACGCTTTCAAGCGTATAGTCTACAACTGCAACCTCCAAAGGATGCAGCCTTTTGTTTGAGAAACGGCCAGCATTTCACCATGAGAATTCTTGTGCCCTAATTAATTTCGCGATACATGTTTAATCTCGTAACATCTCGTCACACCCCTAATACTTGCTGAAATTTGCTTTGAAAAGCTACTTGAAAATTAAACGGTGCACTTTTAACACACCATTTCAAGTAGTTGTAGATCACGTATAAACCAAGATTTAGTAATGGAAAGGTTCTCAGTCCCTTAATGGACCCACATGCATTTCTCATGTCTCTCATGACTTCTAAAGTTTCTTTGCTCTGTTGGAAACCCATGTGAGCTCACCAGGGTCTTTTTTTATTCTCAGGAGAAACAGGAGATTTTAGCATAAGTGATATTAAAGAGATCCCATTTTAAATTTTTCTTCCCTACAGGGGCACGGTTACTGAAACAACTACATTTCCCTACAGCGACAACATTAGCAGAATGCGGTTTGAGCAATTTAACTTAAGAAACGAGGTAAAGCACTCATAAACCTTTTCATTTATTTCCCAGCGTCTCAGAGTGTGAATGCATTCGCACATCTCAAGCTATCTGTCTTCCGGGCTATTTTTAGGGACGAATACGTGCAATATTAAAACAAGGTCCCAGATTCAATTCAATTTGCTAACGCGCTCCGTGTACATAACAATATAAATTGGATTGCAGTCCCAAGTCGCCGAAAGTGAAACGGGAAGCTGTTATAGAGGACAACAGACGAGAAAGAAAGAGTCAGAAAGATGAGTGCTGAGACAATAATCAATCATGAAATGCGAAGAGAGAGAGAGACAAAATGAAGGCGTGCTAAAGGACGAAGAGACATGGAGGGATAGTGTACATTTAGAGGTCATATGAGGATGTGGCGTCGTAAAAATCAGGATCACCTTTGACCCCGAGTAAAGTAACTTCGCTGTGACTTCATCCTTTCAGTCGAGCTCATGCAGACGTGGTTGCGTGTTGCGAAAGTGATGGATGGCCCTCAATTATAAGACATGTTTCCCTACCCACTTTTATGAAAGCAATCACGGCTTGTTAAATGACTGTCCAATTTATCTAGGCACCTATGCAAAGGAGGACCGAATGAAAGAGCTCAGACAGTCAGACTTACCATTGTTGCCCATTTCATTCAATGTTCATCAATTATTTAACGGTGAATGGTGTAATTTCTTGAATACCGAACAAGTTTGAAATTCAATCAATGAACAATGCCATCCAGACTTCAAACTCCAAATCATATGGGAGTTTTTCCTGTCAGTCACAACAGTTGCTGTCAATCATACATTTTTTTTATATTGACGAAATATATTCTTTCAGCAGATATGGGAGATGTTGTAGCTTTGCCAGCTTTGCCCATCTGGAATGCTTCCCAATATTCCTTGCGGATTGCATGCAACATCTGTGAACCATAGCCTTGTAGTCTCCTGACAATTTCCAAGAATATCAAGTCTGGGATTTGCAGTCTTGGAGCTGTAGTGCTGCGGTTAGTGGATGTGCTTGGACACATTGTGCTGTGGTGCTCAATTGGCTAACAAAGGGTCATATCTGCTTTAACTTCTCCTCTCTCTCCAGTTCAGTCAACAGCTATCACTTAACCATCTTATTTACTATTACATGACTAACCCTTGTAGATGGATGGGAGACCTATTGGCCTATTGAAAGTGGTCCACTTTGGGACTATTTTCAGGCACTGCGTAATATCATTGCACCTCCTGCAGCCTCCTTAATACGCCAGAATAAAAGTATAGTTCCTAGCCATATCAGCCTAGAAAATTGCAACTTTAAATTTTCCGTCCATCTTAACTCTTTCGCCGCCATTGACGAGATATCTCGTCAATTAAGAGAAAACGCTTTCCCGCCAATGACGAGATGTTCCATCTTTCCGCAATACCACTATTATCCACCAGGAGGCGCACTTCCGCAACTTATACAACCCGGAAGTAGCGCCTCACGTGAAAGAGAAAGAACTCCTTGTATGTTTTAAAGATCGCTCTGCATCTGATCTCTATCAAAAGTCCTTCGCAAAAATGGAATTATCTCAGCTTTTTGCTCAAAATTGGGTGTTTTTGAAGAAACGTACCCATGTTTGAGAGGTGATTACAAGAGAACTAATGAAGGTAGGCTGAAACTTTTTTTTTTTTTGAAAGAAGAGGGTCTGTTCTTTCATCTGATATATTGTTTGTTTATATATTTTCTGAAAGGCATTAAACTTTTGTGAAAATCATGAAAAATGCTGGCGCTGGCTGACAACTTTTTTAAAAACGCTGGCGGGGAAAGAGTTAATACACAATGTAACTACAGAAGAGTCAAGTTTTAAATAGGAAAAATATCGAAACTCTTTGGACATTTTTGAGCACAATGCTTATGGTCTAATCAGATTCAATGGATTATGCTAAGCTAAGCTAAAACTGGTACCGCCAGGCCCGGAGATCTGCTAAATAGATTCCAAAACGGTAAAAATGACATGTTTAAATCTAGGGGAGCTGGAAATGATCATATTTTCAAAAAAGTGGTCCCTTTAAGACAAGTAATAAACGGCAATGTCCACTATTTTATTAATTGTGAACAGGAATTTGTACAATTCTGTAAAGCTGTTAATTCGTAAATAATTAACGTATTCGTCCTGTCAACACGTCAATACCATATTTTTCTGTCTATAAGCTGCATTTTTTTCCAAAACTTGGTTGGTGCCAAGTCTTATAGTCAGGTGCGGCTTGTAAGTCAGTATGAATTCATTTAGACATTTATGTGGCAAGAGACAACATTACCGTCTACAGCAGTGAGAGTCCGCTATAGGCTGCTTCTGTATATTATTCAATGGATTCAGTGATGTGGAATGACGAGTATGCGAACTTCACGCTAGTTGGCTTGTTTGGTTAATTTAGACTATTCAACCTTCCAGGTAAGTTCTGTATGGTATGGTTTATTGTTTAAATAACTGATAATATCACTTTATCTATTCAGCCTGCTGTTCTGTCTGCTATTGTTTAGTTGAATAACTTGCCTTTCCGGATAAAATGTCAGATCTTCGGCTTGGATTTTATGAAATAATTTTCTAAATAAACTCAATGTATAGTCCACTGTGACATGTATATGTTATTTCGTCTTAATGACACATTTTTTAATGATGCGGCTTATATTCCGGTGCGGCTTATAGTCCAGAAAATACGGTAGGTTTCATTGTGTATGAAAAAGTAAGTAAATGTACGTGTGGTACAACCACACTTTACGTAAAACACACATGTATTCTCATGAGATCACGTTGCTCCACCAGTACCTGATGATGATGCCAAGGTTAGTCTATAATTTTATGCATTTGCATAGAGTTTCAAACTTTTCCATAAACCTGCCCTTCCTCCTACCGAGAAGCGTTTATACAGCTTGACTTTGCCAGTAGCGGATTTACCATACGTGTGGGATTAGGTGATGAGGCTTTAGGCTAAAACTTAGGTTTAGAGGGATTGAGAAAAGCATGAACAGGATATGGGATGTATGCAGGGTGCGATTTGTGTAAAAAACAGAGGGGGGGATGTTTTCATAGGAGTCGATTTCGGCGATGGTGGGTACCCACCATATTTCGTCATGAGTCATTTTGTACCCACCACTAGTTTTAACTTTTTTGACTGTTTTCAGTGGTTATGAAGAGCAATATGAGAGAGAAATTTGGTAATCATTGTCCGACCTAACAAAAATCCATTATAATATTATTATTATGTTTTATATATTTCTAATTAAAATATTTCTAATATTCAGAAATGCGCTCTCCGCTCACGACCTCTGATCGGAACAAACCCGAACTTCACTGTCTGCTGAACTTGTGCAGAAACATAAAAATATAACCAGCTTTTCAAAATGGTTTTAAAACTAAACATTTATACTATTTTAGCACAAATTATGAGCTTATTGACAATTTTTTATAATTCTTGACATAATGCGTCTCTGTCCACAGCACATTTCAAAACATTTTAATTCATAAAAATAAATCATGAGAACATGAACTCATCACTGCATTTGCAGGAATTGTAAAATATTTTTTCTTATTAACTCATGAAGCAGCCTAACGCAATATTTTTACTGTAATAGCTTTTTTTCCCCACACATATGAACTGTGATCATGCACAACGAAAAAACACGCAAGAATTAAATCTTGAATGGCAAAACTATATGGCACAACGTAGTGTCAACTTAAACATAAATATGAACAATGTATTGATTGCAAAGTTAAACCATTACAGTAGAAACAGTTTTAATGCTGCTTTTAAAGTAATAACATTAACTTTACACCGCGATGCTGAGCTACAGTGAAATGATAGAGAAGTCAGATGCATTATGTGTTAGTCACTTAGCCTCATTTGCGCAAACTGGACGCGCCCGCGCCTCGCTAAACGCCTCATCGGCATGTATCATGTGTAACTTCAAGTTCGGCCACTCTCAGTGGTGTGACTGGGACACCAACTCTGCTTGTCATCATAAACAGATAATCAGATTGTTATGTTTATTCCCGCTTTATTAATATGTGGCTGAATATGCTGCATTTCATCGTTTCGACACACAGCTCCATAACCATCTCCAAGTGTTGATAGGCTATTACTTGTGAGGTGTAACCAATCAGATAGCGCCGTGGGCGGGACATTGAGCAAGTCTGCAGAGTGGTGAATACAGAGATGCTGCGCGGCAGCTGTATCATCAGAGCCAGCCAAAGTAGCGCATTTTAAAACTAAATTGACTTTAATCAAACCACGGATCCATGATAAGTTTTGTGATCCGTCTCACCACTAGTGTAGTAGCACTGATCACTTTGAGGGGGGGATAAATTTATCCCCACCGGGGATAAAAATAATTAAGCAGAGGCAGGGATACATTGACCAGAAAGGGGGAAATCCCACGCATCCCCCCGGCAAATCGCACCCTGGATGTATGTATATTGGCTCGAGTTGTAAAACCATTCTTAAATTTGTGTGTATTTGCATATCCCAAACCCATTATTTTAACCGTGCTCTACCGCAGCATGATGACTCCTGTGCAAAAAACAAACAAATTGCTTTAATTTCAGGACACGATGGCGCGATGGTGTTCAGAAGCCTACATTAGAGTGACATCTTGTATTTAATGTGACATTGGGTGACGCTTTGTGACGTTCAGCAGGTTGAAGTAACAATTTGTAAATTGTTCTGAAATTTAACTTACAGTAAAAGCGTTTACCTTGACAAATGAAGATAAAGTGGATGTTACACACTCAAGCAGAGACCAGCGGTAAAAACTGCGTTTTAAATATTGACCTGCTTCCTATAGTTTTCTTGTTTTTTGATGGTTCAACATTAAAGAAAGCCTTCAAAGCAGGAGGGTCAAATAAACAAATCTATTTCTGTAAGTTGCTATTTTATTGGTAGCGGCACAAAAGGTTGTGGGGTCGATTCCAGGGAAACACACAAACTGATAAAAATGTATACTTTGAAATATTAGATTGAATTTTTATTTGATATCATTTTTCTAGTGTTACATCAATGGATGTCCCCTACTCGGCCCACCTGTGATGCAGATGAAGGGTAACATTTCCTTTAACATGATGAGCTGAGATTAGCGCCCACAGTACAACATATCACAACATTTCACGTCCCACGTGAGCACTTTATAGCTGTCTTCTCTCTCCCTTGCAAGCGATCCGTTTGCATTCACCCCCACATGCAAAGCAAACCCGACACTTGATTAAAGAGCCTTTGTTGATTACGCTCAACTAACTAGAAGGGGAACAAGTTTTGATGTCATCTGATGGCAGATGGTTGAAATTAAACCGGTGGCAAACTGTCAGCCATCAAAGAATTAGCCGTAGCGTAATATATTTCCCCTTCATATTTAATATCATTAGCAGCAGTCGGGATAAGACAGGTAATACATTCAGTCCATCCTATCTTGTGATCGGCGTTGGTGGTTCGGCAACTTGAATTGATCTGCGCTGATCAGAAACAAAATTTGGTCTTGCTCACTCATAATAATAAATGCGGCTAAGTTGGTTTGAGGATTCATTTATATACATTAACTCTATAGCTTCTTGACAACAATGGATGCCTTACGTTATTAGATGAGAGGTTTTATGGAGTGTGCTTTTTACTCACAATGCATCCTAAACCAGAATTAGAAAAATAAGGTCTTGGCGTGATTGATGAAAACTTTTAGAAGATTGCTTTCTTCTTGTGGAATTGCTTGTAAAATCAGCCAGTATTTTTAAACTTACATGGGGTTTTTGCCATCATTTAATTTCTAGCAGTCATCGTTCTTGTTTCTCTCCCAAATGGAGAGAATAAAGATGATGCTCCTATTGATTTTTCCTGTTTTATGCTTTGTTAAAAGGCTCTGCATTTATCTAGGCACCCATGCTAAGGAGAAGAAGTGCAGCTTTCAGACACGCTGAGTTGCCGTGATTAGCATTTATTCAATTTTTATGAATGATTCATTGGTGAATAATGTCTTAAAGCTCCTTGTTGGTTGCAAACTCCATATATTTTAAGATATATTTTAGAGAAAATTGCCAAAAAATATATGTGCTAAAATTTTAAAATGTTTACAAAAATGTATTTTCATTTATATTTTTCATGTACCTTTTAGACTTAGAGAAACACACCCACAATCTTTTACCGATCATGTGATGCATATTGCATGCAAAATTGGGAAGTACCAGTTCCAGTTTTAATTAACAAATAAACAATTTAATTACATTCCCAATTTTGCACGCAATATGCATCACATGATCGGTAAAAGGTTGTGGGTGTGTTTATCCAAGGCCTATAATCGTATCAGAGAGTAAAAAGCATACTATCGGCTGAACAACTGATAGTCATGGCCGGTATATTCTGTCAATCAGAATAGAACAGGAAAATGCAATGAATTTGGATTTGAATTTTGTTATAATGTATTTTATAAAACGATTGGTGCCAGTTTTTGTTTCTGATTGGTCAATAGCTGTTTTATTTATGATAATGCACTCATGATTCAATGATTCATTTTTATCACATTTTTTTAGGTGGAAGGAGGCTTTTAGTTATTTTACTTCATGAAAGTTGCATTGATAAATCATTTTTCGCTTTAATATTGTATTGTGGGGTAACAGTTTTATAAAATCAATACTCGAGATTTTAGAAACAGGCGAAAATCATGGCCGAAATACACTTACCTAAAGGATTATTGGGAACACCATACTAATACTGTGTTTGACCCCCTTTCGCCTTCAGAACTGCCCTAATTCTATGTGGCATTGATTCAACAAGGTGCTGAAAGCATTCTTTAGAAATGTTGGTCCATATTGATAGGACAGCATCTTGTAGTTGATGGAGATTTGTGGGATGCACGTCAAAGGCACGAAGTTCCCGTTCCACCACATCCCAAAGATGCTCTATTGGGTTGAGATCTGGTGACTGTGGGGGACATTTTAGTACAGTAAACTCATTGTCATGTTCAAGAAACCAATTTGAAATGATTCGAGCTTTGTGACATGGTGCATTGTCCTGCTGGAAGTAGCCATCAGAGGATGGGTACATGGTGGTCATAAAGGGATGGACATGGTCAGAAACAATGCTCAGGTAGGCCGTGGCATTTAAACAATGCCCAATTGGCACTAAGGGGCTTAAAGTGTGCCAAGAAAACATCCTCCACACCATTACACCACCACCAGCAGCCTGCACAGTGGTAACAAGGCATATTGGATCCATGTTCTCATTCTGTTTACGCCAAAGTCCGACTCTACCATCTGAATGTCTCAACAGAAATCAAGACTCATCAGACCAGGCAACATTTTTCCAGTCTTCAACTGTTCAAATTTGGTGAGCTTGTGCAAATTGTAGCCTCTTTTTCCTATTTGTAGTGGAGATGAGTGGTACCCAGTGGTGTCTTCTGCTGTTGTAGCCCATCCGCCTCAAGGTTGTGCGTGTTGTAGCTTCACAAATGCTTTGCTGCATACCTCGGTTGTAACAAGTGGTTATTTCAGTCAAAGTTGCTCTTCTATCAGTTTGAATCAGTCGGCCCATTCTCCTCTGACCTCTAGCATCAACCTCTAGCATCACAACAGATTGTGAAATACTCAGACCGGCCCGTTTGGCACCAACAACCATGTCACGCTCAAAATTGCTTAAATCACCTTTCTTTCCCATTCTGACATTCAGTTTGGAGTTCAGGAGATTATCTTGACCAGGACCACACCCCTAAATGCATTGAAGCAACTACCATGTGATTGATTGATTAGATAATTGCATTAATGAGAAATTGAACAGGTGATCCTAATAATCCTTTAGGTGAGTGTACCTGTATACTGTCAATCAAAATAGAACAGGAAAATGAAAATGAATTTTAACTCTCTTGAAATGTAAAGAAACGTTTGATGTTCAATATTCATGGTCATTATATGAAGGAATAACATTCTGAAAATCTATCCTTTGAATGTAGTTAATGCAATTAAATATATGCAATATCAGTGTGAATAATGGGTATCGGGCGACAAATTTAATTTCTCTGCATATTTCTTTAGTCACAATGTCTGTCTCTTTGTGTCAAAATGGGAGTTTTTTGGCCTGTATAATCTGCATTGTGGACCAGACATTGTGCTGCAGGTCAGATTTTTGGCTATGAGTTCTCCTTCCAAATAAAGAGAATCAAGAAGCTATTAATGTTTGGTTTTATTTTAAATGGCATAAAAATGCATTTTCCCACTGGATAAAATGAAATGAATCACTCTCAAGCCGAGCGGTGATTTGTAAAAATGTTATTGGATGACGAATGCGGGCCGGGGGACAGATTGTATGTGAGAGAGACACAATGTCATAACTCGCTCTCTTGCTTTGGCACGCTGATGGTGACAGCTGTTGCGTTCGCCGTCCCTGCCAACGGGTCATCCCCGTGCCCACCACCCATCGCTCCATCCCGTGTGGGTGGTCATATCTTTCTGGAATTAAAGCGTAATTGAGAATAATGAATGTTTAATATTGTACAGAGGACGATGCAACCACTGTCCTGTCAAAATGATGCAGTGCCATCCCTGTGTATTCATCAGACATTCACCAACCAGGGATTTGAGTCTTGTATGTACAATCAGAGCAGGTGATGGAGTAATTATTCTGGTGTGCGGTTACAGAGAACGATTAGGATTTGTCCTCTTTAACCTATTCTCATGACGAATACACACTGTCTAAATCAATGCTTGCCATTTGAATACTTTACATTACATTAGCTTTGTTTGGTATTGCCGTATGGTATGATTAAAGGTGCAGTGTGTGATTTTTAGAAGGATCTCTTGACAGAAATGCAAAATAATATACAAAACTATATTATCAAAGGTGTATGAAGACCTTTTATAATGACCCGTTATGTTTTTATTACCTTAGAATGAGACGTTTTGATCTATATACTGAGAGTCCCCTTACATGGAAGTCGCCATTTTGTGCCACCATGTTTCTACAGAAGCCCTTTACTAAGTTGTCTCCGAAGATGACATGTTTGTCCGGTGGCAGCTATCGTAGCTTCTCTATTCGTTTCAAAAGCGAGGGGTGAGCAGTGGACTGAGCCATTGGTTGCAATTTGCAACCTCTCCACTAGATGCCACTAAAATTTACACACTGCATCTTTAAGAGTTATTTGAAGTGGTAAAGTGGATGGTCTCTGTTCAAAGCAGAAACAATCCCATCAGCCCTTGCTGTATGACACAAAACTGTTTTTCAATAATTTACTATGTTTTTACCTCAACTTAGATGAATTAATACATACCTATCTTTTTTCAATGCGTGCACTTATAATCTTTGTACAGCGTTTCTTGAATGTGTTAGCATTTAGCCTAGCCCCATTCAGTCCTATGGCTCCAAACAAAAGTTTTATTTTGTGCCACCATACTTACTGATGTAACTACTCATGTAACAGTCTTTAAATAGGAAAAAACATGGAGTGTTTGGTGGCTTTTAAAAATAATCTCTGTTTGGATCCTAAGGAATGAATGGGGCTAGGCTAAATGCTAACACATTCACGCCCTGCTGTACAAAGATTAAAAGTGCACGGATTGAAAAAAGATTCATGTATTAGTTTGTCTAAGTAAAGGTAAGAACATAGTAAAATATTGAAAACGGTAGTGTTTTTCTTTAAGAAAGTGCTTTTATTAAAAGCTACTTACAAACAAGAAAAAGCATGCATATTATACACAATACAACAATGTTACAGTACAGTATTACTGTAAAACTATTAAACCATGCAGACATTTTGTAAAAATGACTTACAGTGCTATTTATGCAATTTAACAGTAAAATATTTGTGTTTCAAACCTGTTATTTGTGCACTCCTAATGCAATGCAAATTTTAAAATACAAATGTGTAGTGCTACAGAAATTTGGTTATTTTGTTATTACCAAGTTCCTTCCCTACCAAAACAACTAAAACCAGCATAAGATGGTGAGCTGGTTTTTGCTGGTCTCCCAGTTTGATTTTAGTGGGTGTAGCAAGCTGGTTTAGCTGTGTTTTGGTCACTTTTTAAGCTGGTTTTGCTGGTTTAAGCTGGAAGACCAGCTAACCTACCAGCTTGACCAGCTTTGTCAGGCTGGGAGGACCAACTTAAACCAGCTACCAGCTTATGCTGGTCTTAGCAGATATTCTCAGTAGGGTTTGTAATGTATATTGTTGTAAATGTGCTGTAATTGTTGTAATCACAAGTTGGCTTTTTTGCCATTTTTGGCAGATAAGATGATGGATGGAAGGTCAAGGAACTTTGAGGATGAAGTGACTTCATTGTAAAAGTAACTCCAGGTTTACCAATGAAGCAGGACAAAGTTATGTAGGCCTACTGTGGCTGGTTAAAATGGTCAGACGCAGCACATTTTCACAAGTAGGCTCTTATGCTTGTGATGTTGTAAAGCATGAGTCTGCTTTAATGTGGCAGTGAAGTTTAACTGGTTGTTAAAACCAGCACAGCCGTGATGAGCTTGCTGAAGTGGGCAAAAATGCATTCATTAAAAAGGTTTTTAAGAGTTTGACATGAGTGAGAAAAAGAGAAAAATGGTACTGTATACAAACACAAAACCTTCAAACCTGAAGTACTAGCGAGGTCAAAGTTGTATTTTTTTCCGATGGCCTTTCACAAATTCGCAATTATTTTTTCCAAACCGCCAGCGGGTGCAGTTATATACAGTAAATACTGAGAGCTGTAGAGGCCGTGTTATTTTTCGCCTTTCTAAAAGGCTTGTTGCCCTGACAATTTTCAAAGACTTTTTATTTCAAGGTAACTGCTAGCTGTTATTGTCATTTGTAGCAATACAACCCCAATTTTGTCCATGGCTTTATAATGTGCACGCTCTCTGTCCTTTCAAATCTTCAGCTATATTCTCTCTGTGTCTCCGGTCTGTAATGGAACGTGTTTGTAATGCACAAGCGATATAAACATTTTCAAGCATTTAAAGATATGTGTGTCAAAAAAAGTGGCTGAGTTTAGATGTGCACTCTAATGCAACCGGGAATCCATAACAGCGCTCCATGCAAACCCAAAAATATCCATATTGGCACGCTAGCGTGCTGTTTCTAACTGTGACCAGCCATTGAATAATTTGGTAACATTTAACGTTTCCTAATAGATTTACCAGATCCATTTTATAACCACCAGGAGCCAGTGATCTCCTAACAGCTTTCCCTTACCCCAATCCTTAAAGACGAACGATAAAACTGATCCAGAGACAGTTGTGCATGTTGTTATGTGGCTAATAAATTTCCTCAGCTGGAAATCCGTCACTGATGGTCTCCAGTCGTTCGTGTGTGCTTTCGCGGACAAACTCTGATATTGTGCCATTTCTAGATTATTGAGACCTGGTGGCAAAGGACAAAGAATTAGTGCTGTTTATACCCATTAGGGATTTTTAGATGTGAATTGAAATGAGGTCGTTTGTTTTCCAGAAGCCTGCTGATATTTCATTTAACCTGCAGGAGAAACTAATCCTTTCACTGATGCAAACAATTCCCAGGCGAGTGTTTTAAGCTAAATGACTGCTTGAAGCTCCTGCTAGGCCCCCAAAACATCACTGTGTGTGAACTTACTGAATGATTTTCAGTTTAGTTTAAGTCAGATATTAAATATCATTTCTTTGACACGAGTTGGGTTTCTCATTCGTGATTGTTCTTTTTATATGGGAATTACTTTAATGTTTCCATCCTTGACAGGGATCAGATTAAGAAGACTGCAGAGGCTTTAAGTCATTAGGCTTCTCCTGAAATGAAGACCCACGTAATCTCAAAAGGCTTTACTTGAGTTTTAGAAGAGATCTCAGCAACATCTCCGACTGTGCTCAGATTTGCAAAAATTCATGCCATTGCATGCAACCAGGCAAAGATTTGGATATCAGCTCAAATATTTGCAAGACCAAACTATCTGCTATTTATATTCATTATACACCTCTGTACTCTTAGCCCATATGGCAAAAAATAATAATAATAATCTATTTTAAAATCAGCTTTACAAAAAATGGCCAAAAAATTACGGAGCCCCTAAGGGGACATGGAGCAAAAATTAAATAAATTTTAGTTTCACGTGCGCACATGAAACTATCGCATGCGCACGTGACACTATCGAGTTTAGTTTCGCGTGCTCACTTGAAACGTGAAACTAAACTTAAAAAAAAATTCTGCACATGAAGGTTTCGCGTGAGCACATGAAAGTTTCACATGAGCACATAAAAATATATATTTGCTGAAATATATTTTGGGGGGTGCATTTTTTGTATATTTTGAAATATTTTTAAAAAATAAATATATTTTAAAGCAGTAAAATAGTCAGTGATGCGCGGGTTAATCCAAAATGAGCGGGTGCCTGCTGCCACCTCCGGTCACCCGCGGTTATGAGTCATCCAGAAATATTTTTTATGATATTCCGCATGCGGTTGGTCGGGTTGTTTGAAATAAAGATGCCAATTAACTATTTTCAACAATTACTATATTTGAAAAATGCGGGCCAGGAAGCGGGTCGGGTACACTTTTTTTTTGCAGTCCGAGTTACGGACGGGTTACTTGAAAACGTTGGTCGGGTGCGGGTTGTTTAATCTCCGCTTAATCTCCTTATCCGTTTATATGTGTGTATATACATATATATCTCCCAAGGGTTTTTCCCTCCTAGGACTTTTTTTATTTCCTCGGATAAAAAGACCAGGGGTTTTTTTCTCCTAGGGGTTTTTTTTACCCCGGGGAGGCAGCCTTCTTGGGCTTAACTTAGCTTCCTCTTCTAGACGTTACATTAGTAATACGCTCGCTTATAATGTCGAGTCATAGCCGCAGCAAATTTGACTGCTTATGCTATCGTGTATTATGTTGTGCTATCTGTCGTTTTTCTGTGCTTTTACTGCTTCTATTAATGTAAAGCTGCTTTGAAACAATTAAGTATTGTGAAAAGCGCTATATAAATATTGAATTGAATACATTGACCCGCGCAAACGCATGTCGCATTGGAAGAAAAATTGGTAACACTTTAGTATAGGGACCAATTCTCACTTTTAACTAGTGACTTATTAGCTTACATATTAGCTGTTTATTAGTGCTTATAAAGGACATATTAATGGCTTGTTCTGCATGACCATATTTTACATCCCTTAACCCAATCCAATACCTAAACCTAACGTCTACAACAACTACCTTATTAGCTATTAATTAGCAGTAAATTGGGAGTTCACTGAGGCAAAAGTCATAATTAATAATTAATAAGTGTTCCCCATACTAAAGTGTTACCGAAAAATTTGTTACATACCTGTAAACATAACAGTTTTGAAAAGGTTAAAAAGAAATATATTTTCAACTTTAAAAATCTAATAAAATTAGATTGTATTTAGCATATATAAGAAATATATTAATTACCATATGGGTTGTAAAATAGAAATGTATTTGCTTGCCGTTTAAGTACATTTTTAAATATATTTAGTTTTAACCTTCATATCAACATATATATTTTCAAATTCAAGCATATATGTAAAACATATTTTGGCCAGAGAAATATATATTTTTTTGCACACATCAATGTGAAATAATGCATTATATTACATATTAAATAATCTTCCTGTTTCTGTGTTTTCCTTTTGTTGTGTAAAGCTGCTATAAAACAATGCAATGCTGTAAAAAACCCTTTATATAAATAATTTTAAACTATGTTTTGAATTGTAGGCAAGCTTGACTATATTAGGAGTTCTGAAAGACCCATACATTTTCCTCTGGGATTATAAAGTGTCGCCAGGAGTCACAGCGTGTTCGATATTGTCTCGTAAAATCTCACCGAGCACACGACAGATCTATTTTTCACCTGTTACCGGAAAAGCTTGCCTTCCGACTGTGAACGTTGTTATAAATAGTCAGGAAGCCCTACAAAATGCTGACATGTTCAGAGAGCAGCAAAATCGTCAAGGCCAGCTCACACAGACAGCTTGTTGCTTTGAAAAAGAGACAACACAAGCCGAGAAAGATCGCTGTTGTCAGAGCAACGATGGAGGGTGCGATATGATGAGTCTCTATTCGCCAAACGCAAGGCCGTCGGCGATAAAGGTCTTGCTAACCTGTGACATTTTTCGGTGCAGTGACGTACATCAGCTGTGCTCAAGAAATGTCCTCATATGCATACACTACAGAAACCTGATACTTTGTCATAATTGCTCTGAATTATATTTCAGCAGACGTGCAGAGCCGTTAGTTTGGGATTTGACTAAATGCTGCAATGATTTCTGGGTACAGGAATATGATTTCTCTGTAGTAATATTTTCTATGTTTATCTCTCTTCAGGGTAACTCCAGCGTTTTGATTATGGTGGCGAGGAAATGTTCGTAAATGGAAAATCACTGACAGGTAACGATTTGGCAGTATGTTTTATTATCATTTATTTCCTCTGCATATGAAATGTGCTGCTCCCCCAGTGAAATGTCACTTGGCTCTCTGTTTCTCGTAGTCAGACTCATAGATATTCATTCCATTTGAACCTTTCACAGTAATGGAGGGACTGGGGCGGATTTCTGGATCTATCAATTTGGCGTGGAGTGTGAATGTTTTACAGCTATGCGTATACTGAACTGAGAAATGAATGATTTAGTAAAATTACAGGGATTGTAAACATATGCAAAAATGAAACCAATGATGCTTCCCTGACGAGTTTTACTGCAATCTATATTTCCGCTATCATCCACTAGATGGCACTCTTACCCAAATACACTGAAGCATCCACTAAACAAAAACAGTAAATACTCTGTGTATGTTTTGATCATCATTCGGAATCTGATGTCTGATAAAAGTCCTTGACAAAAACGCAATTATTTTACCTTTTTTGTTAGTTTGTTTGAAAGCAAAGAGTTTCTTCTTTCATTAATATATTGTATGTTTATATATTTATAGAAAAACATTTTCTGGAAGACATTACACTTTTGCAATGGCGGCCAGTGACTTCTTTTTTTGAAGGTGCTCGATGCAAAGTTTGTCACAACATGTATGTAGCCCCTCATGTGTGTGGTTCCTTTTTTCAAAATATGTGTTCTGCGTGTCAAGCGATCCTGTGTGCATCACGTGTCTTGTCAAAATAAGTGCCTTCTGCAGAAGGGTTTATGATAAAAGAGACGCTTGCGTTTGCCAGATACTCGCATATTCTCATGCGTAATCAGAGTTTACTGTTAAGGGAGTGTCTTGCATGTATTTTGTTAACGTGAGTGCCTCTTTTATCATAAACAGTTTTGACGCGTGTGCAGCAGGCACTTATTTTGACAAAAAAGAAAGTGTCTAATAATAATAAGACAGATGCATGTTGTTAAACTGCACAGTGACCTTATGTGCTATAGTGGCCTCCTATATTAAAACTACATTTTAAATTAAAAATCTATATTGCTATAAAATGCTATAAAATTTTACAAAGAAATCAAATGTTAAATAAATTACTTTCTGAATTAGTTTTAAAAACATATTATGTTTAGTAGTTTGATGATTAAGTTAAATACATCATTATTTAGTTAACCCTTTAAAGACTAGAAATGTTTATGAATAATCTTGTATATTTTCTTGTCATCTGTTTAATGACTAAAAAGGTCAAAATACAATTATTTATATATTTTATATTTTTGTACACTGCAAGAAATGATTTTCGAGAAAATAAATGTAAGTATTTTTGTCTTGTTTTCCGTAAAAATATCTAAAAATTCTTAGATTAAGATGCTTTTTCTTGATGAGCAAAACGACCCAAGAAAATAAGTCTAGTTTTTAGACCAAAATATCAAATTTAAGTAATTTTATGCATAAAACAAGCAAAAAAATCTGCCAATGGGGTAAGCAAAAAAAATCTTGCAATCTTGAACATTTTTCTTAAACACTAAATTCAAGAAAAAATCTAAAAAAATTTGCTTACCCCATTGGTAGTTTTTTGCTTGTTTTATGCACAAAATTACTTTTGGTCTAAAAACTAGACTTTAATTTCTTGGGTCGTTTTTCTCATCTTAATTTAAGAATTTGTATATACTTTTACTGAAAACAAGACAAAAATACTAAGAACTTTTTTCTTGAAAATCATTTTTTGCTGTGTAATCGTTAATGAAGTATTAGGGCAGTTTTATTTAAATGAGGAATTTTAGAGATCTGTCTTCCGGGTCACTAAAAACCCAAATATTAAGAATGATAGGCATTCATCCATTCAAGGCTTAAATCAGTTACAGTAGTTGTTTCCAAAATAATGATTAGGATTTCCAGATGATACAACATTCATTAGATGTAATTTCAGTCGTCTCAGGTAGGCTGCATTAAATTCCTGACTGCATAATATTAGCAGATTTTATGGTGGTCTGTGTGAAACAAGAAGCCACGATCAAGACTCTGGGCAAGAATACATTGTCTGTCTCCGTCGACCGCAGGCTAAAGAAGAACGTTCTCTTATTCTTACTCAAGGGTGAAAACTATTAAACATTAATTTGCACGGAGGATATAATTTTGGCTGTCCCTCCAGCACTTGTCATTAAGGCAAGACTGCCAATGAAAAAAATCACAAAACTCACATTTGGGTATTTAACAGACACACCGAGGAGGGGTGCGCTTGCCAATTGTGTACAGTGTTTTGCAGCCATTATAATATTTCATACTGCATGCTTTCCAACAAGGGCGAAGCACAGAAACGTAGTGTACGTATTCTGGAGATGAATTCGGCTATCAGGACTCATAACGTTTCTCTGCCTGTTCACTGGCTGGATGTGACAGCACTTACATTTGCTCACGAGTGACTAAATAGCTCTTAGTTACATGAAAAAATATTGTAGGCCGAACAGCAATGCACTTATCATACGCAAGATACTCTTTCCTTCATTGTACTGTGATTTTTAAAACCACCATCATTTCATTAGAAGTTAAATGGACTGATTGAATTGATGGATAAGTGAAACTCCATTAGGGATAAAGTGGTAAATAAATGAACATTTTATATGAAGAGGAGGTTACATTGCTACGAAGTAAATAACAGTGGACAAATATTAACAGCTAGCCTTACTGTATAAAACACAATTTTTGCCTGTCAAATAAAATGATACATATTTTGCCTGTTTTAAATGTTTTAGTTACATTTGGTTTTTAGTTTATCACTTTATTAACCAGTTTAACCATTGTGCTTTGATGGTGTTGCTACGGTGGATGCACTTTAAGTTGCTTTGGATAAAAAGGGCTGACAAATGCATACATATAACATAAATTTGGGCTGTTTGTGAGAAAAAGCTGTCACATTAAACAACTTAAAGACCAAACTGAAATCTCTATTGGCTGAATATTACATCACCTAATTAATATTCATGAGTCATGCTGATGTGGCTAGTTACTATGTAGCAGGTCTTGTTTATCTAATTTTAAGTAACTTGAGTCATGATTTATGTAATAACTTCTTATTACCTGCAGCATATGAAACATTATCAATGTCTCAGTTCATAAACAGAGTAAATAAATGACTGATACATTTATGATCTTAGCGGTCTATAATGCATTAAGTAGATTTTCTTTAAGAAGTTGTTCACTCAGCTCGAAAGCAGTCATCTGAGGAATTGTAAAAGTTTACAATCGGGCAGAAAACCAGCTGCTGGTGGATCCTTTTAATAATGTGGGACAGAAAAGCACCCTGTACGTTGATCAAAGCAGGTACTTAATTGCTGTAACAAACAGTTAAATGGTGCCAGACGTATAAAAATGTTGCCATGTACTTTCACGGTAATATGCTTTGCCTTACCATATTTACAAATGCTGTACATCAAAGCAAAACCAGACAGATTTGTATGAATCCACTGGCAGATGAGCAGCTGTTATAAAATTTCTACTTTGAGTTTATTGTTGACAGAAATCAATAAATAATTACCTGAGATTTATGCAACCCATATTTAATAAAACTGTCATGATAACCTTTCCTGTAAGCAGGAATACATGAAATCAAATATGGAGATGCAGATGTTTGTGAAAATACAATCGATTAAGGGGGCGTGTCAACAAGGTGTTTACGCCGGTGTATGTTTTAAATAGTTTCCAGTGAAAAAGCCATGCTTTTCAAAAACACCAGCAGCTGGCTTTTTTCTGCATGCCCAGAGTTGGCCAGTGCCAGCATTTTGTGATCTTCACAAAAGAACAGTGGCGGTTTGTGACTGCTCATCCGAGGGGCGCTAAATCAAAATAAGTGTTCGGAGTGTCATGTGTGTTTCCAAAATATGTGTTTGTTGTGTCATGTGAACCATATGCATCAAGTCACAAAGTAACTTACAAAGCATTCAAGCTATACATTTTATTAATATGCATGTTGCCTCGGGATCGAACCCACAACCTTAGCACCGCTAATGCAATGCAACACCAATTGAGCTACAGGAACACTTACTTGCATAGTGTTAAAAAAAGGTAAGCAGTTCAGTGTTGGCCGATGCCATACTTTATTTCATTTAATAATTTTATGCAACAGACTCTTAACTGTGTCTTATTTGTCTTACTGTATCGTTTTTTTTATAAAAGAGATTAAAATAGGCTAAATGTCAAAAATGTAGCTGTTTCTAAAAATGTCTTCTCTATTAAAAAGTAAATATAAATATAATGTGAAATCTGTAGCATATTAAGATTTCCTGTCAAATATCCCATGAAGCAGTGGGGCACCAGCTTATGATTCAGGACAGAAAGACGCCCACCACAGCAAATCAAGTGAAATCTGTTCATTCAGGGAAACCTCTAATCAAATCCCTCATTCAATGCATGCCGGCGGATGATGTCAAATTTCCCAATTTGTTTCAAACACCTCTCTGTTTTCTCATATTGCTGTGTGAGACTCTCAAGACACATGTGCTGCGCTATACCACGACCATTCATCTGAATGTGGGACCCGCGGGTCTTTCTTTAATCAGATCATTTCTCTGTCTCAGTGTTTTCATACTAATCATGACGTTTCTTTTGGCTAGCGTGATTTGTGACCTTGAGGTCTCAACAAACTGAACTAAAGATTAAAGCGTTTTAGAGAATCTGATGGCTTGTCAGTCAAATTGTGCTATTAAGCAAATCTACGATTCTTATGCAGTGGCGGACGGTTAGCCAGAGAAGAAAGCTACTTTAATGCTCGCCATAGATATGTACACTAGATGTCGCCTTGGAGTTCTAAGCATGCGTCAATACCGCCGCCATCTTAGAACAGGGGTCTTGTCATAGGAAGTATCTAGGTAAAGCTGCTATCTCCGGCTGTACTTCGAATTCATGGACGATGCCGGACTTTTGTGCTGCGTATGGATGTTAGGGCTACTAGCACTATGCATTACAGTTAGAAAAAGTTAATTTTTATAATTTCAAAACTAAAAAATATTTCTGGACTCAATGCTAAATACATGTCTGACTGATGAAACGAGCCAATAGAAAACCAAGAAATCGAATTCATGACGATTTATTTCCGTTACACCATTGCCTATAATGACGCTGATTCAAGATGGCAGCTCTATTTGACGCATTCGGTCCAATGAACTGCCGTAGGCGACATCTAGTGTACATATCTATGAATGCTCTCTATTAACGCTCACGCAATAATAATAACAAAAATTTAATTAAAATGTAAGTAAGTCTAACATTTATTTAATTCACTTTTTACATTAAGTTCACTAAACAGAGAGTGTCTAACTGTGCATAACTGTGTACCAGACACGAATGAAGCGAATAAATTGCGCTATTCGCAGATAGTTGGACGTTTGAACATTTTGAGTTAACTCGCGTCATTCGTGTGTGAAATTCAGATGTGAATACACGTAATTTGCCGGCTTTAGCTAGCTTGTAGTCTCTTTCTATATATAAATTATACATTGAGTAAAGATCTTTTTTTTACAACTTACTAGATTGTCTGGCCTCACTCATGTTCTTCCAAGCAAGATCCTTTATATTCCTGTTCCTATAAAAGTGTGAAGATGTGTCGTACAGCTCCAGGTGTCGACGATGATTTTGTCCTTCACTGTTGTTTTGTATTTCTGCCTCTGCTTGCTACGTCATAATCACGTCACTACTAGAGCAAGCTGTAATTGGTTATCGCGGCGCAAATATCTGGCAAAGTTCAGATTTTTCAACTTGCAAGAATCACGGCATGTCAAACGCCTGAAAGGGCAAATTCATGCAGTGTTATTTGTGCGAATTGTGTCATTTGCGCTGCCTCATTCATGCAAATTGTGCTGCAGGATGTCTATCGCACCTTTTCATTGACTTAATAACAAGTAAATCACTCGCACTTAACGCTTCATTCCCGTCTGGTATGAATGCACCATAAAGCAGTGTCACCAACTTTATTGTTAGATTTAGTGAGTTTTAGACCCCTTAATACAAGTGACTTTTTTATAAAAAAGCGACTTACATAACAAATCTATCAACTGTTTGAATGAACCTTAGCTTTACATCTGTACACATCTTGTGTCACCTGTACCACCCCACAAGCGCCATGTCTTGATTTCTCTGTAAAATCTGCGGCGTCTATACTCTTTACATTGAGCTGAGCAACATTTTTTTTCATGCTCTTAATTTGAAGTTTGAAATCCCCCCCATATTCACACTGTATACAGGGTATGCACGTGACGTCACCTTCGGCGAAAGTGACTGCGGTTACGCCCACTGAGTGGCAAAAAGTCTGAGCCACAGCATTAGCATAGCGTTGAAAAATGCGTCTACGATGGGAAAAGACGTTGATGTTTTCGACAGATTCAACAAGAATTTGTAGTGGTCTTTGTCCAGACTGCAAAAAACACTCAAAGGAGAAGTAAATCAATAGCCGTAGCAATATGTCAGGTATGTAACATTTTGGGATGAAAATCCTATAAAAATTCACCAAAAAATACTCTTATTCTGTGTAATTGCAAAGTTTTGTCATTGAGCCTTCATTAAAAACATCCATTATGATGAGCCTTGTGGGATGGTTTAATAGTGTTAAGCCAGACAAACATATATGTCAGGAAAAGCAATGTCTGGCCATATGCCAATGTCCACAGACTACTGGTTGTTTGGCAAGTTGTTAGGGTCACTGTTAAAGCCAACTAAATTCAATTTAAGCTGATAATAGTCAGTTTTTACTGGCGTTTTTACAGCAGCCATATGAAAACCAGCCATTTTGTTGAATGTTTCGCCACTCAACAGGGCGTGCTCCGGCGTGGTCACGAGGAAAAGTGACATCAATGCATACCGTCTATTTCCAGCCATTGTATATTCATGCAAGTTCCTCTAACCAAACATCTGTAGCTATGTAGTTTCTCTAAAAAAAAACAATCGACCGCTCAGCTCTTTAAAAATGACAGGACTCGTCACGGTTAACCACTAGAGGCAGAATTTCCGCTTCATCTTGCCATTCTTCTTATTTGGAGATAACCAGGTTCCTCCAAGCTGTGAGGCTTCCTCGTCAGAAGTGGCTGCTGGAGTTCGGATGATTCTGGAGGTTTTGGCTCTTCGGGGGGTTGATGGATTAAAACTAAGTTTTAACGGTTTCTTTCTCTCTCTCATAGGGGATGTTCAACCCAGATGTCAGATGAAGTCTCTGAATCAGGCGCTGGATCTGTGGCTTCCAGCTGATCTTTCACCTCCCTGGTGCGAAGATTGGAACACTCTCTAAATCTCTTCACTGAAGTGCCGAACATCTGAGCTAGAGCTTTTCCGGTGAATGCAGAGAGAATGTAACCGTTCTTAGCGTGATCGGAGAAAAGTTGCATGCTTGGAACTCAAATGCCACAAAGGGTTCGGATAGAAAAGACAGACTAGCTGAAAAGTCATCAATGATACATCAATAATGGATAATGTGACCTCAAGTATACATGGCGAAAGCAGGAAGTATTTCTAAGTTTTGGTGAAGCTGTATGACATCAGATTATTATCTGCACTTATGTTCGATAATTTTATTTTGGCTTGTGTTCATTTTCTACTTTTGTTTGCTTATTGCTCCTCTGGGCCTTCATATCACACTGATAGATAGATAGATGAGATTTTGTTTTTCTCTAGTTAAACTGATAAAGGAAATGAATCAAAACACACAAGCTGTGGACTGCTAAAGAGGACAAAACTCTTTAAAGTTTAAACTGGAATGGTTATTGCAAAGATTGATCTATTTGGCTGTTAGTGGTACGTAAGGGGGCTCATCTTACCCCATACTCTTCTAGTTGTTTTTCTTGTTAAAGTTGGCTTTGCCAAAGTTTGAAAACTTGTTTTTGTAACATCTTAGTCTACTGCCACAAATGAGTTTTTCTACTGAAGGTCTGGGAAACATGGCAGCTTTATATGGCCAAGGACTGCCCAAGAGGCCATATGACTCAAAACCAATCACGTTTCGCTTTGTGTCACGTCATGTTTGGGACAAGCAAAAAATCTGCTTTTAACACTGCAAAAAATAACTTACTTTTTGTCTTTTTTATAGTACAAATATCTTAAATTCTTAAATCAAGATGCATTTTCTTGATGAGCAAAATTACCTAAGAAAATTCACGAGTTCACACTTACAAATAATTCTGAACAGGGTTATTAATATGCGTATTTGGCGTGCTGTCCGAGGAGAGGGCTCCGAGCTCGTTAATGGCCTGAGCCCGGAGCGCCTCCTGGCGGGGAGAGGGTTCCCCCTTAGGCCCGAACCCAGAATAATCCCCCTGTTCTGGTTAGTAAGGTGACTAGGCAAATCGTGCGGAGAAGGGGAGGTGGAGGGATGCTTAAACTATCAAGGAATGAGGGTGAGTTGATTTTCAGTCTATATAGGTTTCTGTTGATGCCGATCAGGTGAAGACCTGATTGCTGATTGTCGACAGCTGGTCATAGTTACAAGGTAATTAGGTTGATTATTTGAACGTGCTCCTCCCGAACTTTGTTAATAAAACATCATTAAGTCTAGTTTTTAGACAAAAATATACAAGTGAAAAAACAAGTGGGTAAAACAAACAAAAAATCTGCCGATGGGGTGAGAAAATTAACTTATTTCAAGATTTTTCATCTATCAAGTAAAAACACATTGAATAGATGCCTTGTGTAGTTAATGTTATCAGGTGTCAAGATTAGAAATAAAAATAATGCGTCAACTTTTATTTTGCTTTATGTGTCGTGCTAGCACATTTTAATTTCACCCAAAAAAGCTGACGAATCACTGTTATGGCTGGTCAGCTTCTGTTATTAAGGATAAAATGCATTAGAAGGAAAAGAAAAGCGAATAGCCCCAAATAAGCAGAATTACAAGAGATTATCCTGTTTAGCCTAAACCGTATGTTTCTACTGGCCAAGCGTGGTTGAGCTAAACTGGACGTGAGATTAAATGAGCTCAGTATCGTTGTAGCCTTAAGAGGATGTGTTAGATTGTGAGAAGGGCTCTGCATATTTTAAGAGGCTTAATTTGTAACATTATAGAGCGCTTTTGCATTCATGACCAAACATAACTCTGTATGTATTACAATCATATGCAATAGGGACATCTACACACTGAATGCCAGGTTATTTCAAACCATGGTTGGGTCAAATACAGTATAGACTGGTGTTTGTTCATAAAGGATTTGACACAACTGTGAGTTGAAACATCAAAGCATTTTAAGAGTGTGTATGTTGAAAATAGGTGGGGAAAATATAACTTATATTTTGGGATTTAAATCTATGGGTGACAGATGGCTCCCGTGAACGCCATCCTCCACCTTCATACTTCAGAAGATATTTGGATGGAGTTTCAGGATTCCACTCATCAGTCAGGAAGAGAGAAAATCACCCAGAGAGAGAGAGAGAGAATGTAATAAAATGTTCCTTAATTTCTTATTCTGTTTCATGTTTTCTTAAAATTGCCAGAAGTGAACTATTTTGACCCTGGGATCCAAGGCCAGTTCTTGCCAGCTATAGAAGTGTGGCCTGGCAGATATCCTGGGTGGGCAATTTTATACACACATATACACTCACCTAAAGGATTATTAGGAACCCCATACTAATATTGTGTTTGACCCCCTGTCGCCTTCAGAACTGCCTCAATTCTATGTGGCATTGATTCAACAATGTGCTGAAAGCATTCTTTAGAAATGTTGGCCCATATTGAAAGGATAGTATCTTGCAGTTAATGGAGATTTGTGGGATGCACATCCAGGACACGAAGCTCCCGTTCCACCACATCCCAAAGATGGTCTATTGGGTTGAGATCTGGTGACTGTGGGGGCCATTTTAGTACAGTAAACTCATTGTCATGTTCAAGAAACCAATTTGAAATGATTCGAGCTTTGTGACACTGTGCATTACATATGTATATATGTACATGGTGGTCATAAAGGGATGGACATGGTCAGAAACAATGCTCAGGTAGGCCGTGGCATTTAAACGATGCCCAATTGGCACTAAGGGGTCTAAAGTGTGCCAAGAAAACATCCCCCACACCATTACATCACCACCACCAGCCTGCACAGTGGTAACATGGCATGATGGATCCATGTTCTCATTCTGTTTATGCCAAATTCTGACTATACCATCTGAATGTCTAAACAGAAATCGAGACTCATCAGACCAGGGAACATTTTTCTAGTCTTCAACTGTCTAATTTAGGTGAGCTTGTGCAAATTGTAGCCTCTTTTTCCTATTTGTATTGGAGATGAGTGGTACCCGGTGGGGTCTTCTGCTGTTTTAGCCCATCCGCCTTAAGGTTGTGCGTGTTGTGGCTTCACAAATGCTTTGCTTCATACCTCGGTTGTAACGAGTGGTTATTTCGGTCAAAGCTGCTATTCTATCAGCTTGAATCAGTTGGCACATTTTCCTCAGACCTCTAGCATCTACAAGGCATAATGATTTTAAAAACATTAAGTAGTCACAAATTCTTGTAATTAAGCACCATTACATGTATAAGAATGTACTTCTTGTGTGTAAAGGGATACAAAATCATACATATTTGGCAGACACTTATCCAATGTGACATTTTCAATATATACATTTTTTTTAATCCTCTAGGAATCAAACCTAAAACCTTTGCACTGTTGATGCAATGCTGAGCTACAGAAGCACATGTATTTTATCAGAGCAGATGTCACAGCAGTTTTATCATAACACACATAAGTTTGGTTTCTATGGGTCACATGCATTGTGAGATCTTAACAGATGGCTTCTGTAAACACCATCCTCCTCTCTCATTCTTCAGAAGATATTTGGATGGAGTTTCCGGAAACCCACTCATCCGACAGGAACTGTTGCTGTGAGGAAACAACTCAGAATCCTCCAGAGAGAGAAAGCATCCCACAACCGCAAACGTGTGAGTACAGCCACATACGGGGATATCCTCGTCTGGAAGTTTTTTTTATCCAAAGTACAAAACTCTCTGCCCACACCCGCAATAGATGTAGGATGGTGAAGACTGCCAAAGAACTGTGATGGCATCTGCTTTAGCTCATCTCCTCCTGTTTACATCTCAACACGAGTACTCTGTCTCCTGCCTCTTTCTACTGCTATACCTCCACAAAATGTTAGACTTTGTAAACTCTCTTGCCATTATTTACCTCCTCTTTACCTTTAAACCTCACTTTAACACATAAAGAAGCTGTATGTAGGATTTTCACTGTACACTTTTAAAACGAATGTTAAAACAACACATGTTGTGTCTATTTTAGGACAACACATTTAATGTGTCTAGATCTCTGTGTTATTTTTGGAACAACATACTTTATGTTGTTTTTTACACATCTTGTGTTGTCCCTTTTATTTATTTGAACACAAAATGGAACAATGTGTTAAATAGGTTAACACAAAACAATGTGTAAAAAATTAACACATCTTTTCTTAGAGTTTACTTAATAAAAAATTGTATAATATATTTGTAGTTCGCATATATGTTTCCTAATAAACAATGGTGTAGCGGGGTCTATGTGACCCCGCCCACTGCACATTTACCCAATAGTTTATTTCGACAGCTCGGTTCCCATTTATTATGGTTGCTTAAATTAGACCGCAAGGGCCCATAAATCCGACCTCCGGTGGACGCAACCTCCGAAATGAGCCGGAAATTAAAATCCACACGATTTTTTTTTTGTGGTTTGTAATTTGCAATCAACAAAAACATTGCACTTGTAAAAATGAGCAAATAAACTTATGCTTTTCATCATCAATTGCAAACCGATAGGTGGGGGGAAATGACTTGCGATACCAAGTTCAATGTTACATACCACTTCTTTAATAATGCTATATAAAATGTCAGTGAGAAAGTAGCTCACTTGTGCACAAATTTATTTTTTTACCAAAACTAATCAATTTTATAGTAAAATCAATGAAGAACACTTATATTGTTTATGCAAAGTTTCAAATATTACAATTTTCACTATTACAGTCTAATAACTGTTCACAAGATCATGGTGGCAACTTACATACAGTATATTTACATTTAACAGATGCTTTCAGCCAAAAGTGGTTAATTGTGCATTTAAATGTATTTGTTATTGTTTAAATACGCATATGCAGTACCTTGCACTGTAAAAAACACAGCATTTTTGTTCCACACCTTCCATTGTAATGAACTGAACGTTAACTATACGACATTGGGCGCTGACACGTTACGCAAAAACGTCAGTTTGAAGCCAGGGCACAGTCAGAAGGAATCGTCCATAGAGTCCAGAGGCGGAGCCGCAGTGTCAAACTTCCAGCCCAGTCTCACGAAATTACGTACCTATAGTCACGTAATTTTTGTATTCTTTTTTGTGATACTGTCACAAATTTCCGCGTTTTTTCGTGATCGTATCATGAATTTCTGTCATTGTCACGTATTGGTTACTCAACTGTTTTGTCCTATTTTCTTACCCTTGTCGCTTCGGTTTAGGGTTAGATTTGGGTAAGGATGTCATATTATGTAAATCTAACCCTTAACCGAAGCAACAAAGGTAAGAAAATAGGACAAAACAGTTGAGTAACCAATAGTAAGGCCAGGCGACAATGTTTTAAAAAATATTTAGAAAATATAAAAAAAAATGAATCAGAAACAACGAGTATAAACCAATACTTAGTGACATCCTAACGCAAACATCAAATCTAACCCTAAACCGAAGCGACAATGGGTTGAAAACAGGAAAAAGCAGTTGAGTAACCAATACGTGACAATGACACATAAACAGAAATTTGTGATACAATCATAAAAAAACACGGAAATGCATGACAGTATCACGAAAAAGAATAAAAAAATATAGCTGCAAGCAGCAATGGCGGGCCCTCGCACGTTTTTTTACCACTACACAGTGCCTTCGAGAAAACGATGCACGGTGGGCAAGGGCATCAAATGGGTAGATATCAGAGGACTATTTTATGTTGTTACTGACCCATTTGGGGACTGTAGGTAAAAGAAACCCCACATTTTAGACAAACGGGGGCGCTAGTGAGCCACAAAATAGACACGCCTTTGTCTGCACTTTTTGTCAACACTTAACAGCCGACAACTCTCATGTGTGTGCCAAATTTAAAGTTAATCTAAGCACGCCAAGAGCCTTAAATATGCCATGGCAACAGCGTTCGAGATGTCAAAAATTCCTTCGCAATTTAGCATCTACAATGTCTCAGCATCATGCTGACCACTTTTGGTGTCAATCGCATGAATCCCCTAGAAGGAGTATTCAAAAGTCCCATGTATGCATTTTTGAAACCTTCCAAAATGGCCGACTTCCTGTTGGGCGGAGCTAATAGGTTTGATTGTGAAAGTTGTTCGGGTCGATGGGATCTATATACGTACCAACTCTCATACATCTGCGTACATGTTTGCCCGATTTGTGCACCAATATTTTTTTTGCATTACAGGGGGCGCTACAGAGCCCTATTGCCACGCCCGTATTCCAGCATTTTCACGGTCCTAATGGCCGACAACTTTGAGGTCTGTCCCAAATTCCCGGTGTTTTCGAGCATGTTAAGGCACCCAAAGTGCATGCCAAGTGCTTAAATATGCCTGAAAATGAAAGTAAAGTTTGACGTGTTGCCATGGTAGCAGCATTCGAGATATCAAAAATCCCTTCGCAATTTATCATCTACAATGCCTCAGCATCATGTTGACCACTTTTGGTGTCAATCGCATGAAAATCCTAGGAGGAGTATTTGAAAGAACATTGCATGGAACTGTCAAAAAATCCACCTTTTGTGACAGCCACACTTCCTGGTGCCTGTTGGTGGCGCAATACCCGAGACTCACAATAGGCACATCGATGCGATCGGAATCCTTGGCCGAACATACACACTGTGTTTCATCCCAATATGACATTTTTTGCTTTAGATATTAGACACTTCCTGTTTCTCTGAATTCGGCATAAATTTGTCGCATCGCCATGGCAACACCGTTCGAGATATCAAAAATCCCTTCGCAATTTAGCAAGTCCAATGTCTCGGCATCATGATCACCACGTTTGGTGTCAATCGTATGAATTCCCTAGGAGAAGTATTTAAAAGTTCATGAATTACACATTTCCTGGCGCCTGGTGGTGGCGCTATACCCTGGAGTCACAAAAGGCACATCGATGCGATCGGAATCTTCAGACGAACAAACACCCCGCTTGGCATCCCAATAAGACATTTTTTGCCTTAGATATTAGACCCTTCCTGTTTTTCTGAATTGGCCATGAATTCGTCGCCTCGCCATGGCAGAACCGTTCGAGATATCAAAAATCCCTTCGCAATTTAGCAAGTCCAATGTCTCGGCATCATGATCACCACGTTTGGTGTCATTCGCATGAATCCCCTAGGAGGAGTTTTTAAAAGTTCAATGCATGCATTTTTTAAACAATCCAAAATGGCCGACTTCCTGTTGGGCGGAGATAATAGGTTAGAGCGCGAAAGTTGTTCGGGTCGATGAGATCTATATGTGTACCAACTTTCGTACATGTGCCTACATGTTTGCCCCATCTGTGCACCAATGTTTTATTTTGCATTACAGGGGGCGCTGCAGAGCTTCCTTGCCACGCCCGTGTTCCAGCCTTTGCCCGTTCGCAATGACGGACGACTTTGACGTCTGTGCCAAATTTCAAGAGTTTTCGAGTATGGTTAGGCACCCAAAATGCCCAAAAGTGTTAAAAAAAATAAAAATAAATATAGCTGCAAGCAGCAATGGCGGGCCCTCGCACGTTTTTTTACCGCTACACGGTGCGTCCGAGAAAACGATGCACGGCGTGCAAGGGCATCAAGTGGGTAAAATATCAGTGGGATATTTAATGTTGTTTCTGAGCCATTTGGGGACTGTAGGTAAAAGAAACCCCACATTTTAGACAAACAGGGGCACTAGTGAGCCACTTAAGAGACACGCCTATGTCTGACCTTTTTGTCAACACTTAACAGCCGAAAACTCTGATGTGTGTGCCAAATTTAAAGTTCAACTAAGCACGCCAAGAGCCTTAAACATGCCTGAAATTAAAGTAAAGTTTGACGCATTGCCATGGGAACAGCGTTCGAGATGTCAAAAATTCCTTCGCAATTTATCATCTACAATGTCTCGGCATCATCTTGACCACTTCTGGTGTCAATCGCATGAATCCCATACGAGGAGTATTTAAAGGTTCACAGCATGTAACTGTCAGCCTTAAATATGTGTAAAAATGAAAGTAAAGTTTGATGCATTGCCATGGGAACAGCGTTCGAGATATCAAAAATCCCTTTGCAATTTATCATCTACAATGTCTATGCATCATGTTGACCACTTCTCGTGTCAATCACATGAAAATCCTAGAAGGAGTATTTAAAAGTTAACTGTATGGAACTGAAAGGCTTAAATATGCCTTTAAAATGAAAGTAAAGTTTGACGCGTTGCCATGGGAACAGCGTTTGAGATATCAAAAATCCCTTCGCAATTTATCATCTACAATGTCTCGGCATCATGGTGACCACTTTTGGTGTCAATCGCATGAAAATCCTAGGAGGAGTATTTAAAAGAACATTGCATGGAACTTTCAAAAAAATCCAGCTTTGTGACTGACACACTTCCTGGCGCCTGCTGGTGGCGCTATACCCGGGAGTCACAATAGGCACATCGATGCGATCGGAATCTTCAGACAAACAAACACCCCGCGTGTCATTACAATAAGACATTTTTTGCCTTAGATATTAGACACTTCCTGTTTCTCTGATTTCGCCACAACTTTGTCGGCTCGCCATGGCAGAACCGTTCGAGATATCAAAAATCCCTTCGCAATTTAGCAAGTCCAATGTCTCGACATCATGTTCACCACTTTTGGTGTCAATCGCATGCATCCTCTAGGAGGAGTATTCAAAAGTTCAACGCATGCATTTTTTAAACAATCCAAAATAGCTGACTTCCTGTTGGGCGGAGCTTAAATGTTAGAGGGCGAAAGTTGTTC
The DNA here is from genome assembly GCF_027580225.2 of Misgurnus anguillicaudatus. NCBI lineage: Eukaryota > Metazoa > Chordata > Actinopteri > Cypriniformes > Cobitidae > Misgurnus > Misgurnus anguillicaudatus. The sequence continues at coordinate 46,204,257 of NC_073339.2, forward strand.
GGGTCGATGAGATCTATATGCGTACCAACTCTCGTACATGTGCGTACATATTTGCACGATCTGTGCATCAATGTTTTTTTTTGCATTACAGGGGGCGCTACAGAGCCCCCGTGCCACGCCCGCGTTCCAGCCTTTGCCCGTTCGCAATGACGGACGACTCTGACGTCTGTGCCAAATTTCAAGAGTTTTCGAGTATGTTAAGGCACCCAAAATGCCCAAAAGTGTTAAAAAAAAAATAAATAAATAAAAAAAATTAATTCGAGCAAAACCAATAGGGCTTCGCACCTTTCGGTGCAGGCCATTCTGGCCTGCTCCTCGGTGCTCGGGCCCTAATAAAAAAAAAAAAAAAAAGAATAAATCCGAGCAAAAACAATAGGGCTCCGCACCTTTCGGTGCAGGCCATTCTGGCCTGCTCCTCGGTGCTCGGGCCCTAATTACGTGACTATAGGTAAATAATTTTGTGAGACTGCAAACTTCCGCCCATACACTTCCCAATTCAACCACGTATATTGAACGTCTCATTTGACTGGCTGGCTAAAATAAGATAAGTTAAATACAAACACAACTATGACTTAAATTTAAAGACACATAATAATATAGTATATATTTAAAATGGTACGGCTATTTTTTAAACGATTTAAAACTAGTCTATGACAATGCGTTGGACAGCAAAATGCAGTCTGTTTTAACTAACATTAGGCGTGTTTTCTTAGCTAATAACATTTATTAATTAGCTTATAAAGCCCAGATTTAACGTTACCAAAAAAACTCAGTTAGTACAGTTTACTGCTAAACAACTAATTTTGTCGGTGTGTGAAATAACACAGAAATCAAAAATGAATAGTTAGTTATATCTTCAATCTTCCCTCGAAGCTCCGAGAGTCCGCTTAGAGAAGCTGTCAATCACAAATGTCAATCATAACGACATGCCCCATTTCTATAGCATCAAATGACTAGCTTAAATGAAACTTATCACAAAAATGAACAGTTGAACATATATATATATATATATATATTTTATTTAGACCCGAGTCCCATTCGTTTACATGGAGAGGGTGGGGTTTATGACATCCAGCCACCAGGGGGCGAACAAAGAGCCAGCAGTTTATTTTTTTACCCACAACATTTTTCACTACTAATGGAATGCTCTACTAACTAAGCTACAGGAACACAAAATATACATTATGGTTGTTTTGCACTAAAACTGAAGTGCTTGTCTGTACTTGGGAAATATTCAGAGACTTGCACAAAGTTTATGCTGACTTTTTATAGTTTTGTTTAATGCTATGATCTTCTGCAGAAGAAAGTCAGACACGTTTTGAACAACGACATCAGAGTGAGTAAAAATACATTTTATTTGGTTGAACTTATCTGACTTATCTTATAGTTTCATACACAGATAATCGAGATTTGAGAGTTGCTGGTGTGGAAGATTTTATGGATTATTTATTTGCGAATTTGAAAGCCCATGCTAACCCTTTTAGCTCGTATACATCAGTGCCCTCATGCTGTGCCTTTAGGTCTTTTGTGGTCCTTTTCAATTCTGCCAAAAATGCTCTTTCAACCTCTTTCAACATCTCCAACTTTGTAAGCTTCTCATGTTGTGCGCTCTTCGACCCAGCGGGGCTGTGAATACAAACCGGTTGAATGTGTCTGGTGGCCTAAAATTATCCATCATTTAATTCCTACAACCAGAGAAGACGAAAAATCCTTAATATTTTTTTGTACCAAGTGCATACTGTAGTAGCTGCATTGAGACCAGAACGAATATTAGACACCAAAGTTATTTGTTACGTCAGTAAGTATCCTCTTCCCCGCAGTCTTGGCTCGCAGCCGCATTTCCAGGCCAGGCCCTGATGTATATTCTCAACGGAGGGCGTCTGGGTCTGTGCATCCATCACACGGTGGCTATTTTCAGGGCGGTTGCTTCCCTCCATCATTCTCCCTTCTTAATGGAAGTCAGAAGACATCAGTGGCTATAATGCTTGCCCCCCCATCTTCCAGTAGCTCTCGCAGATGCATTCGGACACTAAAAACATGACGGCGGCTTACATCTTTTACAACGATGTCGGTGCTTCATTTGACATCTGCGTTATGAGCCTCACCAGGTCGCAGAGAGAATCCAAAGGCATTCGCCCCGTCATCTTGAGATTTCCTGTGAGTTATTACCGGAGGAATACTTAAGGGGGTGGCATTAAAAAGTGATGTCTTTTTGAAAGAGAGGCCGAAATGCACAGGAAGGCATCTCAGGAAAAAAAGAGCTTCTACCCCAAAACTGACATAATAAATCTGTTGCGTGTACCAAGGCTGAAGCAGAGAGGCTGTCTTACTGAGGAAACAAATGACTCGTATGAGTCTCAGCCCAGAAACTCAAAGTGACCCATAATTCACTAAAAGGACTTTGTTGTTTGTTTGTGATAGGCGCATGCAGGGTTCTTAAAAGAAGTACAGTATATATTGAGAAGGTTTTGTTGTGCTTTTGTTTTGTAGACATACATAGACTTGCAATCTTTTATTACTAAATCTGAAGTCAAATCACTTTTAAGGAGCCTTAAGAGTGTAGCATGTACAATATGTGAAGGTTGATTGTGTTTTGGCTTCTCCCAAGGTTGTTTTTCCTCCCTTGACCCTTATTTACTTTTCCTTTCCATTGTCACCCTAAATTAGGGGTATTATGGCACTGATCTCTGTAAAGCTGTGCTGGAACAACATTGCATTGTGGACTATAGAAATACAATTGAATTGAATCTCTGTTAGCTTTAGAGCAGGACAAGTCCTAAGAAAGATTGAGCAGTAAAGGATGGTGCGGACAGAATCTAAAGGTTCTTTGATGAGGCGGTTGCCATGGCGATCAGCGGATGCTCCCTGCATAACCCGAATCCCACACACACACTTCCACCCACCTTTAAATGACAGTTTTCTGTCTTTGTGATAGTGGACATCTGAAGTCAGAGAGAAGTGGAGGGAAAGGAGAAATCTGAGCCATTAGGCCTAATTATAGCTTAGATTGGATGTTTACTAACCAATGTAAAGATGCCGTCGGCAGCTCTCATAGTAACACATTGCACTTGAAATGTCAGGATGAAGAAATCTTGGACTGATATTGTTGTTATGGTTTTCAAACCAGAGTGGAAAAAGGTGGGGTGCACACAACAAAAGACTAGCAATGTCAATGTTTTTTAAATTTTACCATAGGGGTTTTTTTTGGTACTGCAATTAAACTTCTGTTTCATTTATACAATGACAAAGAAAGTCCAACTGCTTTCTAGTAAAAGAGAATGAATGTGTATTTTCCCCATATTTCCATTTTTGTTCCATTACAACAGTTGAAACAAGAATCTTGCACGGTTAGGCCACTGGCATTTTCCATTTTCTCTCAGACAGGATCGTGATTATGAGAGGAAACATTGTGTAATTCGGCAATAAACGGCATGTAATCATAATTGAACATCCCTTATGCATTATAGGGTCATTCTGGGCATAGTTTCATTTTGGCAAGTTAGCAAGGGCAGCAAATATGTCTGTAATGTGGAAATAAAAGCTGTAATGCTTTAGCAATGGACAGATATTGTATAATTTAATCTTAAAGTTACAAGAAAATAAAAATAAAGTTATTATTTTATTTTAATGTATATTGCAGGGTTTATAATAAATCATTTGTCCATGCAGGTCATGATTTTTTAAATTCATGTTCCCTTGTAATATTTAATCAAAAACATGAACTTCCTTTCTTTCTTAAAACGACTTCGCTATATTGAACCCATACAGCATTATATATATATATGAAAATATATTTTTATTATGTTTACAAAAACATACCCGTAGCCAGCTTTCAGGCCACCGAGGTCCGGACCTCAGTAAATCTTTCATACATTCAATAAATTAGTACTTTTAAACGACTCATATTGGCATCCGCGTATATAATTTAGTTTGGACAGTTTAATGTATAGTTTTGCGTAAAATTGCGGAGAATGACTCAAGCAGCTGTAAGATGCTGGGGGCTACGGGTGCAGCATTCGCAGCGTTGCCAGATCCCAATGTGAAAAATCCTCTATAGAAGTAATGTTATATGTTTTAGCAATTAATGTGACACTTTGGGAAATTTATAAAGAATGTGCAGGTTTGTATTAGCAATGTCTCTGGTGTATTTCTGAAAGACAAGGTCTGAACTTTTTTCTTTATGGCCTATTTTTTGTTTTCGTACTAATATCTGGCAACAAGAGTGACCAGCACCTAAACCGTAATCTATGGAACATCATTCAGGGTGGGCAGGTTATTTCTGACATGGTAAGACACATGCAATAATCTTCATGATTATGTATGTAAGAAACACTTTCAACACTAATTATCAGTGGAAAAAAAACACATAAAAATGTAGAGCAGTTGGGTTAAAATGAAATAGGCCAAATATATGTAAACATTGCTATTTCATTCAGTTTAGGAGTTGTTGTCATGCTAAAACAAAAGAGCACTAAACAAAGTTTTTGTTTATATAGCCTAATATTGCTCATTAAAATTATTAATATAATGCTATAATAACAAGCATTGTTGCATGAAAATAATACTTTACTGTTGGGGTGGATAATTTATTTAACAAATTGTTATCTAATAAATGTCCACCCCCCAAAACATATAGACAGAGTGTGTATCCAAAGTGTAAAATGCCAAAAAAAGTTCAGACAGAATAGGCTACATAAGATCTCAGGTAAAATATGTTTTTTGGTATATTAACTACAAAATTAGTGCACAAAATAGAACATTTAGTTTACTTAGTAAATTTTAGTGCACTTTTTGTCTCCTATAGGACAGCATTTGTTAACTCTTAACACCCCTGGACATCACTAATTTTCAAACCCTGGTACGTCTTATTGGAGAAAAACTTTGTTTATCTTACAAACCTGGAAATATAACTGGTATGAAAACTTCAGTTTTATGTCCACTATAAGTTCTATACACCAAAAAAAATAGATACATGAAGGTACAAAAGTTGTCACGTGGTGTGGGGCGGTACCTTTTCAAAAGTTTACTTTTGTACCTAAAAAGGTACATATTGGCACCTCTAAGGCAGTGGTTCTCAAACTTTTTCTGCATGCGGCCACCCTTGTGTACAGTGTGCCCTTTATGACGCTCCAAAGATAATTTATGACATAAAAATTCTAAAACTTAAAATTTGAATGAAACAAATGTATACAATTTTACAATGTAGTCCTGTTGGTTAGTAGCCTTATTTTTCTTAGGGTGTTTTCACATATGTTGGTGCGCACCGTGATGCGGCCTCGGAGCGCACCAAAATACATTGTATCATTTTTCAGTTAGTGCGGTCCGTGTTCACATATTATTTTTTTTACTGTACTCGAAATGCCGCACCGTACACCACGTGACAACGGTCAGCCCTGCCATTGGTCTCTGACAGCTCTTACCGTCTCATGACCACCCCCACGTTTCCATGACAACCAGCCTGACAGGGAGAGCGCAGCTATCAAGATGTGGAGATAAACGATGCACATCTTTGCGAAGTTTCTTTGCTTTAACGCGAAATTGCGTAGCTGTTCTATTAAAGCCTTTCTCACGGAGCCGTTTACTAAAAAGCCCGTAATGTCTCTATTTGTGTGTGGAGGACAGCTATGCATTTATAAAATCCTCAGCTCAAATGTAAAGGAGACAGCGAATCTCTGCAACGGACCAGGACTGGCTTGTTTGTTGTTAACCCACAATATAACACCCGGATCACGTCACAACAGAAGCCCAGTGGCTCAAACATGTGGATTTGTATTTGGTTCGGCCCGAGGCCCAGCAGTGTCCACACCACAGGTGGGTCGCCCTAGAGTTCGGCGGCAGCCGCTCCGAGACCACCTGTTTAGACCGGTCTCGGAGCGGTTGTTTAGTACGCACCTGAGTGCGGCTGTTGTGTTCACACTGACCCAAACGAACCGTACTCGGAGCGACACGTCATTTGGGCCGACCTAAACAGTGTATGTGAAAACACCCTAAGATTTAATTACACAGAATTTATGATAAATTAATGTATTTTATACAATGTCATTAAACTGGGGCCACCCTGGCACCATCTCAGGGCCCCTTGGTGCTTTAAGGACCACTGCTCTAAGGTACACACTGGTATCTCAAAGGTACATATCTGTAAGGACCTTTTTGTACCTTTTTTAAGTGTAGATTAAACTAAAAATGTTATAAACTGACCATACACAGTCTGTTTACTAACCATTACTGCAGATATTTGGCCAGTATACTTTGCACAGTAGACCAGACTTTGAGACTTTGTGCAAAAAGTCAGATGTCTGTCTCACAGCAGTGTTTTTAAAATGCTATAAGTGACCTCAGTGCCGGGTTAAGCCTTTGTGAGGCCCTGGGCTAACGCTGGTTTGAGCCCCCCCCCCCCTCCCAATATACACTGAAAAAAATAAAGGCTGGATTTACTAAGTGCCCCATTGCTTAATTTTTTTTGTAAAACTTACTAAAAAAAGGGGATGCAAAAACGATGCACTGTCTATATTTTTTAGTAAATCCAGTGTTTTTACAGCGCATGTGCAACATTAAATGGCTAAAATTATTTAAATAAATTAAACAATATTATCAAATAATTTTACAATCAGAAATAGCCAAGAAAATAACATTTATTTAATAAAACTTACAACAAAAAGTGCTTCTTTCTGCTCTTCTTTAAAGATAATTCTTCAATTAAATCATTAAAATCAAGTTGACGCAAAAGTAGGCTGAAATTATTTAAATAAATGAAACAATATTATCAAGTAATAATTTTACAATCAGAAACAGCCCAGAAAATAACATTTATTAAATGCAACTCACAACTAAAAGTGCTTCTGTCTGTTCTTCTTTAACCTTTTAAGTGTCACCCCACCCCATTGAGTTAAATCTACACTCTTGGAGCTTTCAAACAATATACAGTTTGTCATGATTAAATAAGAATTCATATGCAAACATTAAAGTAAATGTAGTCGTCCTGCTGGTGGGACAGTGACATTTAGCAGAAAATAAAAAAATTTAGGCACACTCTCTTCATAAATGAATCAATTACTCTCCCTACATAATTTATTTTATAAAACACTGTTGAAATGTCTATTCTGGAGGCTTAGACCTTTCCAATGATATATAGTTTGTAGTGATAGATTAAAATTTACATCAACAATATTAATGCAAACTTAGGTGTCCCGTATTCGGGACGGTGACGCTTAACAGTTTAAATATAATTCCTCAATTAAATTATTAAAATCAAGTGGACGCAAAAGTAGTAGAGCCCAGAATTCTCAGCCCGAGTCCGAACTTTTTAATTCTCCCCATTAGGAATCTGTTTCCGCAGATATAGTTACTGCATCGCGTATGTTTGTGAGTAGAAGTCCGTGCTGTCAGCAGTGAGGTTTTTATGAGAGCAGCACAAACTTTTGAATAGTCTATTTAATATGTAAAAAAAATAAAACTTACTGCGGAGAAGTTAATGAGATCTCTATCGTATCTCTTGCTACGTGACGCGACATTTATTTATTATTTCAAATCCGTTTACAAGATAAATATATATACATTGTGTTGTTAAACTGATGAAATTATCTTGCTATATACGCTACATTCATTATGAGAAGCCTTTTCTTTTTACTCTTACACTGTAGACAGTAATATATGTATATTATATAAAACTCTATGGTCGTGAAAGCACATTATCCATTATCTGTTGGTTCATGTTGGTCTAGTTTAATTCAGGGTAATCCTTTAATAAAATGTATAATATGTTATAAAATATTTTATTTTTTTGTAATATTCACAGCGCACATTCTCTCGGATCGTTTTAAAACATTTTAAATCATTCTGCAAAATTCCGCATAGATTTTGCAAAAGAAATCCGCAGAAATAGCAAAAAATAACTGCTTACACAGCTTGTACAGCTGTACTCTTGCAGCAATTAAAGCAGTTCAGTTTTGTTTTAAATTGCAAAATAGTTATATTTCTTTTTTATTTACATTTTAGAGCAGTTTTTGTTTGTTAAAGTTTTTTATGATAACTAGTGGTTAGCGGCCGACAGCAAATTGACGACATAATGAATTGAGCCTCTCAAATCAACACTTCACTTGCCTATAATAACAACTATTTAAAATAAATATTTTCAGCATATCACAATGTTAGTTTAAACGTTTATTATCAACACATACTATTTTTAAAAAGCGAAGGCAGGTTGCTCTGCTGCTCGCAGTTGCAACGGATGCAGAATTAAAAAAATAAAAAGGGCTATACAAAACGAAACGAAATAAACATGAAACAGAATAAACATGCATGTTGCCTTATCTTACAACTTCACTTTTGCATATACATTTTTTTTAATGTAAGGACTTACCACAGAAGATTCATGTATCCATCCAACAGTTAAACTAAGAAAAAAGTCGATCCATACACAAACAAGAAATAAAGACGCAGCCTTCTTACACGAAATTAATACAGGGAGAAGTCTTTAAAAGATTATGTCTTGGATGCTGTCTGCATAGATTATGTACAGTATCCAAGGTTTTAATCTAGTACTCCATTTATAATTTTTCCTGGTGGCCAGATTAAGGTCCTGCTGTTAAATACGCAACAGCTGCATTGTAAATGTGTGGCTGTGCGTAGCGGACTCATGCGATAGGTTAAACGTCTTCCTATGTTTGTTTTGCAATCATCAATGTCTGTCAAAAGGTTCTCTAATTAAATTGAAAAATATAAAAAGATGGAGAAGCCTAAATAAGCCTGAGGTCCGGCCCGCGTATCTGCTGTGACGTTAAAATTGGCCCGAAACCCGAAGGGCGTAAACAGTTCGGGCCCCGTCGGGCTCGGGCTGAAATGCAGGGCTCTAAAAAGTAGGCTAAAATTATTTAAACAAATTAAACAATATTATCAAGTAATAATTTTACAATCAGAACAGCACAGAAAATAACATTTATTAAGCAACTTAAAGTGCTTGTTTCTGCTCTTCTTTAAAGAGAATTCCTCGACTAAATCATCAAAATCAAGTTAAATCATATTTTGGCGGATTGTTTTACTTTCATTGTTTCACGAGATTCCCTGCCTATTTAGTCATAATAATTAACAGTAAACGAACTTGGCTTGCTGTTTTTGAAGGCAGCTCGACCTTAGGTCGCGTTCGAGCCCCAAGTTTAAGTGAAGGAGGAGATAATGAGGAGAGATGCCAGAAGAATTGCGGCCGCGAGGAGCCACAGAGACTCCCGTTTACGATATGATTTTAATGATGATTGACACAGGACTGTTTAGGTTCCTAAACCTACGTTAAAAGTGTACCCGTTAAAATATTATTACTGCAGTTAAAGAGTTTATTTTGATCATGGTTTGATCTGGATAATTCTCAAATTACTTTTCAGTCATTTGCGATGTTACAAGGTTGAACGTCTTTTTCACGTATACATGATTTGCGAGGTACATTTGCAAACGATTCATAAATAATACCTCTGTATTTTAGAAGTAGCCTACTGTACTCAAACTCTAAAGACAGCAATGTGATTGCCGATGCGCTGAGAGAGAGAGAGAGAGAGAGAGAGAGAGAGAGAGAGAGAGAGAGAGAGAGAGAGAGAGAGAGAGAGAGACCGCGGCGATGTGATCGATGTTATTTGAAGTCGGCTCTTAAAGGACAAAATATCCCATAAGCTATTACGTAGCTATTATACAATATTTTTCAGAACATTCTTGCGACCTAGTGGTTGGGGGCCTCTGCTCTAACAGCACTTACGCATAATTACGTCAATCAAAATTTTAAAAATTCAAAATAGAAGATTGTCTCGGGGGCCCCCTAGTGTTCGAGGCCCTGGGCTGCAGCCCATGTTGCCCATTAGGATAACGCGGCCTTGAGTGACCTGTATACTGCGGATGCAAAATCATGCCTACCCCTCGGGCATGGGGGCTTAAATCTGAGCATGATTTTGCATTTTCCTATCACGCATTGAAAGTTTTCAGCATGGATTTGCATAGTCTGGTAGTCCCAGTCTCCCTTTTCAAACTTCTCAAAAATTCTCTCCATCTAACATTCATCTTCTGTTCCCAAGGCGTATCCTCCTCTTCTGTACAATCTTCACCTCTACCCTTGGGGTCAAAGTCTGCACCCTCACGGGTGGATTATGGATATGGATCGTAAAAAAAGTCCCATTCCCAAAACCTTTATCCTCTAGGCGACATAGGATATTAGTTTACTGACCTCAAACAAAATGCCGCCTGGCCTCAGACGCTGGGTAAACAGGTAATACCCCTCACCGCCCCGCCCTTTACTCAGACAATTTGGAGAATGCTTGATGCAAATGCTATGCTCCCTTTTCCCCACCACCGGGTCCTCCATTACACAGAGCAAAGATGAGCACAGGCAGGCAGAATAAGTAATGAGATTTTAATAATTTATGGTGGCCACATGTCTGAGTCTGGCCTGCCCAGAAGTGTTATGTCTCCGAAGCACAGCACACTATAGAGGTAACCCGGGAGCATCTTGGCAGTGTTCCTCTCCACAACATGAGAAAATAACTTTTTCATGAAAAAGTAAAAGGTTTTACCCAAAACACCCAGAGTGTTTCTTGGGATTTTGACCTTTGTGACAAACCAAGATGCCTAAAGAAATTCTGCATTTAATTGTCAACAGTGTCTGGATAGGCAAAATTTTATTGAAGCGATCCAATGTTTACTTTTTCAGCAGACTTTCTTTTAATGAGAACTGCATATCTTGATTTCTTTTTGGACTGACAACTGGGTCTCAGAGTTCATTAAACAGAGACTGTCTGCGTGTTTTATTAAATGTAATACTTAAGGAACCGTGATGTTAAGAGAACATGAGACAAAAAATAATAATTTTGCATAAAGAAAATTAAGCCTTTTGTAAAACCATCATCAAGATGTTTTACAGTATGACAGTTCAGAGCATTTTCTTTTTACAGTGCATTTTCATTTACATTTCATTACCATAATGCTTCCAGTTATATTAATTTGGAGTTTTTTTCATGCTCAATATTCTAAAGTGTCATTCTCATTAAATTCACAATAATAAAAACGTTTATCAAATTATTTAAATCAGTATAATTACAGTGCTCTTATTTAAACACGCAATACAATAATGATTTGGGTGTTCTTAAAGTCACCATGAAATCGTAATTAAAAACGTTCATTTGTTCCAGTTTAAATCTAGACTAAAGACGCATTTCTTCAGTCTAGCATACGTATAATTACATCATGTAACTTTGCATTTATATATAAATAACTTATTCATATCTATTTAAAAAGCTATGAACAGCATCTAGGCTATCTTCTCAATTGGGGTGGCACAGTGGCTCAACGGGTAGCACTATTGCCTCACAGCAATAAGGTCCCCGGATTGAGCCCCGGCTAGGTCAGGTGGTCTTTCTGTGCAGAGCATGTTCTTCCTGTTTCAGTTTGGGTTTACTCCGGGTACTCCATTTTTCTCCCACATGCCAAGTTGAATTGGAGCAACCCATTCTCATGAAATCCATATAAATAGCATACAGTTAAAAAAAGTAATGCAATACATATGCCAAATTTAAATTTTGCATGCATATGATACGCCAGTCCTTGCCGTTCACTTATATAGCGCATCTTTTTGTGTCATTTTATTTATTGGTTTTTCATTTGTTTTCTGTTTTTTAATCCATTGTTGCTTGGGTTTGGGGTTAGATTTGTTGCTTTAGGATGTCATTTAATATATTGGTTTCTCCATGTTTTGTTTATTTTTAAACCATGGTTGCCTGCAGTTGGGGTTAGTGTTGGGGTTTGGGTTAGGATGTCATCTTATATAACAAAAACTTGCTCTAACCCCAAACACAAGTGATAATGGTAAAAAAACTGAAAATAAAACAATACATAAAATGACACAAAAAGAAGCGCCGTACAAGTGAACGAGGCAAAAGTGGCAAATCATATGCATTAAAAATTGGAATTTAGCACGTGTATTGCATGACTTTTCAAATGCGTGCTATTTATACACATTTCGTGAGAATGGGCTGATTGGAGATATAAAATTGCCTGTCCCCTCACATATGTGTGGATCAACTTGTGTATAGATTAACCGGTTCTCACCATGAATGCTGGAATGGCATGAAGAATAAATAAAGAAAAAAGAAAGAATGAAAGAATTTTCTTGATGCAAATCCTAAAGTGATTACGCCAGCTGCTTTGCGCTATACAAATAAATGTGAATTGAATTGAAGTTGTTTCAGCCCGGGAAAAGATCTCGGCAATTAGCTTTTAGCAACATGGCCCAACTTCCAAATATCCAATTAGTTTTTGATAGACAAAATCAAGTCCCGCCCTCCATTTTTTTTCTCATTTCAGAAGCTGTTTCACTCGCATATACGTCATGATACGAACTGCTACATCTGTTTCATGTTGACTTTGTAATGCACAAGTTAAAATTTGCAATGTGTTAACCAATCAGGAGCTAATATAGACATGATTACAGGAAGCGAGCGGAGTCGCAGAAGCCCCTCCCATGACGCAAATTTCTGCGTGAATGTCTGGAATGACTAGAATGAAGCGAGTAAACTCAAAATGTTCAAGCGTCCAACTTTGCCACCTCTACCACGTCTGGTGTGAACGTACAGTTAGATCAGCACACCACAATAAAGAGAAATATTGATCCAGTGTAACTCTTAAATTGCAAAAGCATCTTCTCATCATCGTAATATAATGACTTACAGTGCATTACAAGGTATACATTTACTTCCAATGTTCTTGACTTTTGGAGCTAACTGCAAAATTCAAAACAAGTATTATTATTATTATTATCAAAGTCAGAAAATCAAACAGTGGAATATTGATGTTTTGAAAGACTGTATTTTACTGTTACTGTATTTTTCTGCTTTCTTCAAAGTGAGATGTTCAAACGGGCTTTGTTATCACTCAAACGGGCGGCACATTATTGTCAACCTACATAGTGAATCTGTTATTATCTAAAAAAAAACTCCACTGTTGAATCATTAAAGGATTTTACCATAGTAAATATTACTGTAACTGTTGTGAATAAATTGGGTTATCTGTTCAAATTTGTCTAATCTGACATTTGCGCAAAAGCAATAATGATGCTTGTCTTAGCAAATATCAACAATTGAATAATTGCTGAAATGACCGTTAAATGATGTTTTTACTCACTGCTGAAACTCAAACAAATTAAAATTATTGGTTTTGATGTAAATTACTAGGCCACAAGTCACGACTCATTATTTTGAGCATTTGAAAATCTTTCTGTAAAAAAGCTTTCATATGTCCTTAAAGAGGGCAGAAGAGGCTTTTACTGTACGTCTGCATTGATCAATGACAAATTTCCTCAGATAATAAGTCTTTTAGCTCATAATAATGAGAATATTCAACTTAAGAGAGGCAAAGCAAACAATAAATGTAATAACAATAAGACAAGGTAATGTTTAATGATGTCCACGAGCTGAAAGGGGTCTGGCAGACCCTTAAAATGTTTCTCTGGCTTGGTTCAGTTATCTTCCTGCAACGTACACATACCATTGGTTGTGGAGAGTAAATTATTGATTTGTTGTTTTTATACAGCTATGATAGGCCACTCAATGTAACAGATCATTCATAAAAAATGCATCGCTTTTTCTGTTTCTTGTGCCGCTCTGTGGGATTCTCACCACAACTTATAACACATCGACTTATTCAGTTGCACACCTATGTAATGTATTTACTGATGTCAAAAAACACTTTTCCATTTTATTTTAAATCTTTTAAAGCCACAACTTGTAAGATTATTGTTAAAAAAATATCCAAAAACCACTTGCACAGTGTGATATATTTCATGCAAGGATTAGGGAATGCTACCCTCAGTTTCCGCTTGTAGAAACTTCGACGACAGTAGCGGTTATACAGCATTGATACTGTACCACGGGCCTGTTGAATTCTTTATTCTGATTGGTTGAGAAATGTTCCATGGATAATTTTTCTGTAAACCGCACACCTAACCTGTCAAATGTCTTAAAATAACCACAAAAGCAATGTGGAATAAGTGGAATAAGTGGAATATTTGGTCTTTTGAATTATTTGAAAATAATGCTTTGCGTCATGCTGCATTACCACCTTGGGTGTGCGTTATTTTTTAATAATTCAATGGCCTGTCATCAATTATTCCTTACATAACACACAGCTCTTGTGGCTTGCAGCAATGACATAAAATAATGTAATCAAACGTACAGGTAATAAAGCATTAATTCATTACCTCAGGCATGAACATGTGCAGCAAGGTCTCTGGATGGTGAAAAAGACCCCCATCGCCTTTGTTACGACAAAGATCTCCCATCGCCTTTGTTATTGTTTTGAAAATGCAATTTCTAATGGTGAAATCCTTCATATTGGGCCTTTAAAGTGACTTTTTCCATGTTTAAGTGTTATAATTGGGTCTCCAGTGCTTCCATCAACCTAGAAAATGTGATCAAGTTACTTAGTTTTAATAAACCATTCTCTGCATGCATGTGAAAAAATAGGTCATTGAAATTTGGCTCCCCTTGTGATGTCAGAAGGGGATAATGCCACACCTTAATCTGCACTATCCAACCACGGCACTGCCATTTAGTGCCGAGATCAGCTCATTTGCATTTAAAAGGACACACCCAAAAACAGCATACTATTCCTCACACCTACAAAGTGGCAATTTTAACATCCTATAATACATTTCCTGTGGGGTATTTTGAGCTAGAACTTCACATATGTACTATGGGGTCACCAAAGATTTATTTTACAGTGTAAAAAGTCTTGTGAAATGTCGTCAATAACCTTGACAATAACACATGTCTAGCCTTTTGTGGTTGGTTGGTCAGAATAACAGAAGTCACACTAAAGTCTTTGTGATATTCTGCTATATTGCTTAGATTTCTAATTGAATGTATTTTGTTTTGCAAGTCTCATTGAGCACAGGTGAAAATCTAAAGAGTTTAAAAAGTAAGCGCACGTCTGTTTTTAGCCGCTTGTTTGAAGGCATTGTTCAAGTTTGTTACAAAAACTAAGCTTTATAGAAATACGTGTTTAAATGTACTGTAATATTTAGGGTCAAAGGTTTGTTTATTTAAACTTACTGTAATTATCGTCCTACACAATTTTTGTTACAAGAATAAATGATGCCTCAAATCATGTGGTTTGTTCAGGAGATGTGCTTTTACTTTACTTCTGTATAATTAATCCATATGCTTTCTTGCAATCAAATGTACTTACAGTAATCAAGCAAACATTTCCCCCTTTGCAATACAGAATAATGGACAGTGAAACCACACAAATCATCAAAGCATTCTTCTTTATATATACAGTAAGTAAACATGTGAATCGAAACCCTCCTATTTCTATCACAAAGGTCTCTAAAGTATTGGAATACAGTGGCATGTATATGGTCCAAAGGGCATCTATTATGCAAAATCCACTTTTGGACATAAATGTGTGTTGGCAGTCTGTGAACACAACCATCATATGATGTAAAACAAATCCACCCAATCCTTACTTTTTTAAACCCCATTAAACCAAAGCAGTCTCAGACATGTGGCTCTGATTATCTTGTTAATGTGACATCACACAAACAAAGCCCCACCCACAGCCAATAGTCCCTTTCACACATACAGTCTTTACTGGTAATTTACTGGTAAATTGCAGTTAACAGATCATGTGTGAACAGAACCTTTCCGGTAAATCAGTGCTCCCAATTTACCAGTAAGACAGGTTGTAAGATTACCAGTAATTTACCGGTAAGCGCTGTGTGTGAACGAAAATTATAGGATTACCGGCATTTAGAACGGACGACGTCAGACCGTGCTGACAGCTTCGGGCCAATCATAGCGTTTTAATACAGATGACGCGATTACCCCCGCACTGTTTACTGACTTTCCACACACATGCTGCTTGAAAGTTGAGCACACCTAAAGTTTACGTCCACATTTCTTCACCAAAGTTGTTAAAAACAGCTGACCGCCGAATTGCCGACGTCCTTAGCACGTCCTCTGTGAAGCCTAAAGTGCAAACAGTACTGTTGTTAAAAACGCATTTTCGGTTTGATGTCTTCTCATTCAATGTTGTTTGGTCATGAGCAACTTCGCGACTGTTTACCACAGACGTGAAAACAACAAAATACAGACCGTGGTTATGAACGACGTGGATTGTTTACAAATACAACACTGAGCTCGCCGCGAGCTACAGGTACTTCCGCTTTCTCAACGAATTTACCGGTATTTTGATACTGATGTGTGAATGATGTCTTACTGGTAAAATAACGGAACGCCACTGCGTGTGTGAACAGCACATTTTTGTATTTACTGGTAAATTCATTCTGGTAAATTCATGGTAATTTACCAGAATTATTGTGTGAAAGAGGCTAATGTATAAATGTGTTTGTTAGCACACTGTAGCGCCAATGTGGCTAAAGATACTATTGTCTCAAACTGTGTTCACAGGAATTAGATCCATTTTTAACCGAAAGCCTTCACTGTCTTTTGTTAAGGGAGTGATCAGCTGTAGCTCATTTGCATATAAAGGTACACACATGAAAGCGCATTTTTGCTCCCACCCAAATAGGGGCATTTTTGGACATGCTATAATAGATGATCTTTGGGGTATTTTGAGATGAAACTTCACAGACACACCTGAGACGTATATTACATCTTGTAAAAATGGGTATTATACGTGTCCTTTAACTTTCTTCTTTTGTGTGCCACATATGAAAGTCACCATATGAGAGAATTTCTTGTCGTGTTTAAACTCTTTAATAATGTGAATGTATGCATTTGGCAAGCGCCAACTTACAAAGCGACAATATACTGTACACATTTCCTTCCTCAGTTTGTGTGTTCTCCGGTATCAAACCCGTGACCTTTGCATCGGTAATGCAATCCTCTACCCACTGAGCCACAGAAAACCTCGTTCAAACTGAATTTGAAGCACTGTCAAGCACAAAACACAAACAGGTGCAATACCACCCCATGTGTGAAATTCTTGAAATGCATGTAAAAAAAACTAAAACAAGCAGTGTTGTCTTGGCTCACCCATATCACTTCACACCTGCTGCGATGTATCGTGAATCAGTCGTGACCAGACATTTATCACATTAGGTGGTTAAATGACTCACGATGTGGCCTTATGCAAATGTGTCCTGAGAGCCCAGCGCTGTGTGTGATGTGGATGACTGTAATCATGTGTTTCCTCACCGATAGGAAATGAGTCGCAGTGTGAGCCGCGCTAACCACAGGAGCGTGTTGACACTGAGCGTGACAGACTGTGGTGACCCGTCTTATGCTGAGGGTCTGTCATCGGAGGTAACAAATTATCCCATCAGCATCGCAACATGATACAGGAACAGGTATATGTGCGGTATATGATATGATGGGAAACAGGTATATATTCATCTTGGGCTATATGCATTGAAATCATTCATTTATTCATTTATTTTGAACAGTTAGTTTTAGTCCTTGATTCTGATTGGTCGATAGCTCTGTTTAATTTATGGTATATATAACATATCTTTGCATTGCTAAGGGGTGCAGCAGTCATAGCTGTGTGAAACAATCTGGGACTATTTTTTTCCAGCGAAAAAGAAGGTTTTAGTGATTTTACTTTGACACATATTAGTGTGGTAACTGTTTAATAAATCAATAAGTTACTCTGCTGTGCTGTATCAGGTGAAGGGGTTGCAGCATGCTTTTTATAGCATGCTTTGCAACTTAAAGTTAACTCATTAATTCCATTTCAGAAAGACAGAAGATGCACTGTGAGGTCCAAGGCTGTCGCCCTGACGTTTAACCTGACCCACCTAGAGATCATTTCAACAGCAATGAGGTCACATCTGAGCACCCAGGCATGACTTTTAAGCCTAATCAGCTATCTGTTCCCTGTCTCTTAGGAACCGAGATGTGGACTTCCTTTACGGCAGGAGAAAAGGTCAATCTCTAAAGCCCAATCTGTGAGGGGGTTCCGGAGTCTCCATCAGTGCAGATCATGTCTGGTGGTACTGCCTGACCCCCGCTGGGGACGTCACAAATCACATAACAGCTCTGGTAACGCTACGGCAGTCTGGCTTTGATGTCACCAACACGATGAAGCAGAAAGAGATTTCGCTTGAGGGCAGTGTGGCGTGGTGCTCCATTAGAACCGGAATTTGATGTGTCTGTAACTTTCAGTTCTTGGTTTGGGCTAAATATGACAGTTTTAGCAAATGGAAAAACTTTTATTAGTGTGTTGCGCAATAATAAATGAAGCTGTATTTTAGGTTAATGAAGAAGATTCTATGCAGTTGCTGTGATTTGAGTATGTTTTCAACAGGTTGCTATGCAGTTGCTAAGATATTTTTAGGGAGTTTAATTGGGTTGCTATGCAGTTGTTAAGGTGTTTTAACTGGTTGCTATGCAGTTGCTATGGTGGTTTAAGTCATTATTAACTGGTTGCTATGCAGTTGCTAAGGTGATTTGAGTATATTTTCAGCAGGTGCTATGCAGTTGTTAAAATATTTTTAGGGAGTTTAATTGGGTTGCTATGCAGTTGCTAAGGTGGTTTTAGTGATTTTTAAGTGGTTGCTATGTAGTTGCTAAGGTGATTTGAGTATGTTTTCAGCAGGTTGCTATGCAGTTGCTAAGATATTTTGGTGAGTTTAAATAGGTTGCTATGCAGTTGCTAAGGTGTTTGAGTGATTTTTAACTGGTTGCTATGCAGTTGCTAAGGTGGTTTTAGTGATTTTTAACTGGTTGCTATGTAGTTGCTAAGGTGATTTGAGTGTGTTTTCAGCAGGTGATATGCAGTTGTTAAAATATTTTTAGGGAGTTTAAATAGGTTGCTGTGCAGTTGCTAAGATGTTTGAGTGACTTTTAACTGGTTGCTATGTAGTTGCTAAGGTGCTGTGAGTATGTTTTCAGCAGGTTGCTATGCAGTTGCTAAGATATTTTGGTGAGTTTAAATGGGTTGCTATGCATTTGCTAAGGTGTTTGAGTGACTTTTAACTGGTTGCTATGCAGTTGCTAAGGTGGTTTTAGTGATTTTTAACTGGTTGCTATGTAGTTGCTAAGGTGATTTGAGTATGTTTTCAGCAGGTTGCTATGCAGTTGCTAAGATATTTTGGTGAGTTTAAATAGGTTGCTATGCAGTTGCTAAGGTGTTTGAGTGATTTTTAACTTGTTGCTATGCATTTGCTAAGGTGATTTAAGTTTTCTTTTCAGCAGGTTGCTATGGAGTTGCTGAGATTATTTTAGGGAGTTTAATTGGGTGGCTATGCAGTTGCTAAGGTGTTTGAGCGACTTTTAACTGGTTGCTATGCAGTTGCTAAGGTGATTTGAGTATGTTTTCAGCAGGTTGCTATGCAGTTGCTAAGATATTTTGGTGAGTTTAAATGGGTTGCTATGAAGTTGCTAAGGTGTTTGAGTGACTTTTAACTGGTTGCTATGCAGTTGCTAAGGTGATTTAAGTATGTTTTCAGCAGGTTGCTATGCAGTTGCTAAGATATTTTGGTTAGTTTAATTGGGTTGCTAAGCAGTTGCTAAGGTGTTTTTACTGGAGTTGCTATGGTGGTTTAAGTAGTTATTAACTGGTTGCTATGCACTTGCTGAAATGATTTGAGAATGTTTTCAGCAGGTGCTATGCAGTTGCTAAGATGTTTTTAGGGAGTTTAATCAGGTTGCTGTGCAGTTGCTAAGGTGTTCTGAGTGATTTTTTACTGGTTGCTATGCAGTTGCTCAGGTGATTTAAGTGCAGTTTAATCAGGTTGCTATGCAGTTGCTAAGATGTTTTGAGTGATTTTAAACTGGTTGTTATGCAGTTGCTAAGGTGATTTAAGTGGGTCCGAGGTATTGTTAGGTGGTTGCTAAGGAGATTTGTGTGAATTTAAGAAGTTTGCTATGTGGTTGCTAAGGTGTTTTTGAGTATGTTTTAGCAGGTTGCTATGCAGTGGCTAAGGGGTTTTGGAGAAGTTTAATCAGGTTGCTATGCAATTGCTAAGATATTCAGAGTGGCTTCCGAAACATTGCTCTGTAGTTGCTTGTTCCAAGTGAGTTTTTTTCATGTTGTTATGCAGTTGCTATGGTGTTCTGGTTTGTTGACAGATACCTGCTAAAAGTATGTAATTGCTAAGGTGTTTTTGAATGAATTGTATTAGGTTGCTATGCAGTTGCTATGCAAGTGTTCTGAGTGAGTTTTATCAAGTTGTTGTGCAGTTGCTAAGGTATTCTGGGTGGTTGCTAGGTAATTCCTAGCAGTTGCTAATGTGTTCTGACTGAGTTTTAAGTTTTAGCAGTTTGCTATGCAGCTGCAGGAGTGTCCTGGGTGGTTGCTAGTCCTTTGCTGTGTCATTGCACGTTTTTTGCTTTTCTCATTATACAAAGTTTCTTTTAATTATAATGGTTCAAATGTCAGGTTCAGAGCGCATCTGCTACACTGTAATTGTTGTAATATTGCTATAATGCCTCTTTCCTCATCCTTCACTCTCTCTAATTGAGCATTAGTTAGAAACTTCTCTGCCGGGTCGTTCTGTCGTCCTTCTTCTCCTTTGATTGATTGACCCTTAAAGACGGCACTTAGAGCCGGACTTTCTGCCTTTAAACCATCACATACATTTGTGCTGGAAGAGAGGTCTAAATTAATTACCTCTTTACCCATTTGGCTTGGGCAACAACTTCATGACAACTGAACAAACTCATTTAGTCTTATTAAGCAGCACCTGCAGATACCGAATGTACAGGCCCAGATAAAAAAAACAAAAGAATTGTGTGAGAAAGAAACCTGTTTAACAATCTGTTTTCAAAGGCAGATCTGATTCTTTTGTTAGCCGGCGCTCTTGAAGCTCAGAATGATTTCATCAGTAAATTATTGGTGCACGTCTAACCATCAGCGCAGTCCTGCAGAGTCCGTGACAAATTCGGTTGCTTTAGTAGAGTCAACGCAGCGGACAGAACCACTTGCTGTGTAAAATAACCCAAGCGCTGGTCTATTGCAAATGTAATTGTCAGTTTGTCTGAGTTGCCCAGGGGCTCAGTGAGAAATATTACGGGCGGCCCGCGGGATTGTGTGGATACCCCATGACAGTTGGCCAGATTTGTAATTAAGCGGCTGGCATTACTGCGCACCAGGAATGAAGATGAATGAGCTGCAAGCCCAAGTTGATGAGCCAAACTAGAGAGACGAGAATCATTAACCCTTCCAGCGGCCTCTGGGAGCCCTGCAATGCAGCAACAATTGAAGTGACGACGAGGGTGCGGACAAGGTTCATAAGATCCAGAATGTTTTATCTGCCAAATCACCCCTTTGGAAACTCGTAACCTGCAACTCAGAGTTGCCTAGGTGTTTAAACGAAGTATAGTGCTCAGGACCCGAAACGCTTTCCGAATTATAGTAAAAAAGACAAAAGGCACTTAGGTCCATCTGTTGTGAATGCAGAAAGTATTAGAAGTCTAAGAACATTAACCTGTCAAAGTAGATGAGGTAATTTGTTTCCATTCATTACACAATGGAGTGCACCCCAGTGATTAATGTCACACTATGAATGGTGCAGTGGCGTAGGGGAATGTACTCGAAGATCATTACACTCGTATATTAATACAACCCTCACGCCTCCTGCATGTACGCCCCACCACGATGCTAACTACTCTGAAAAAACCTCATACAGTCGCTTGAGAGACATAATGGGGTTATATCTGGCATACTGTATCCATTTACATGTACATTGTTTACATAACATTGTCTTTCCTATGCCCGCCATAACGTTTCTGAGTTGGCATCGCGTGTCGACTCAGAAAGTATAGAGGGGGTGCTGGATAAAGACTTGCTCACCTGCTGAAAAAGATTACCAAAATAAGACAATAAGACTTTCTGGAAGGATAGCGCTCCTATGATCTCAAAGTGCCACCCTGTTAGCGTCAGGATGGCAGTTGTTCCAAAGGTGACAGCCTCGTGGACGAATCAGAAAAACGGCCTGCTGACTTGCTGCTGAAAATGGTCTAGGACACTTACAGGATGAGCTGTAACGGTAATGAGCCCAGACGGGTGGCTTTCATCCCTCCTGCTGTCACAGTGTGAATGCTGGTAACTGTATGAGCGGGGACAAGGAGACCTCCTGCTTACCGTGTTTTTGTGTGGTCTGTTGTAGTTGTCAGGTGCTTTAGAACATGTTTAGGAAGTTATAGTTTTCTGCACTTATAATAGTATTCAGGCTGTATACTGGTGATTATGGTTTTGGTTAGCAGTGTGTGATTATTTCTGTGGGTTTAGTTTGTCAAAGCCTACATAGGACTCTTTTGTTGAAATGTTGAAATAAATGGTTCTTTAGCACTTAAAGGAGAAATATGGTGCGATGTTGCATGCGTTTACAATAGAAGTGTCATGTGATGTCACGTGCATTTACATTAGTAATGTAATGTGATGATACCACATGCATTTACAATAGAAATGTGATGTAATCGCACATGCATATACAAAAGAAACGTGGTGCGATATGCCAAATGCATTTAGAGTAATAATGAAATGTAATGCTATGTGCATTTACAGTTGTAATGTAATGTGATGTCACGTGCATTTACAATAGGAATGTAATGTGAAGTCAGATGCATTTACAATAGAAATGTGATGTAAAGTCACATGCATATACAAAAGAAATGTGATGTAATGTCACATGCATTCACAATAGAAATGTAATGTGATGTCACATGCATTTACAATAGGAATGTAATGTGAAGTCACATGCATTTACAATAGAAATGTGATGTAATGTCACATGCATTCACAATAGAAATGTATTGTGATGTCACATGCATTTACAATAGAAATGTGATGTGATGTCACGTGCAAATACAAAAGAAATGTGATGTCACGTGCATTTACAATAGGAATGTAATGTTTTGCCATGTGCATTTACAATAGAAATGTAATGTGAAGTCACATGCATTTAAAATAGAAATGTGATGTGATGCTACATGCATTTACAATAGAAATGTAATACAACGTCACATGCATTTACAATAGGAATGTAATGTGTTGCCACATGCATTTATAATAGAAATGTAATGCGACGTCACATGCATATACAGTAGGAATGTAATGTGATGTCACTTGCATTTACAACATAAATGTGATGTGATGTCACATGCATTATACAAAAGAAATGTGATGTAATGTCACATGCATTCACAATAGAAATGTATTGTGATGTCACTTGCATTTACAAAAGAAATGTGATGTCACGTGTATTTACAATAGGAATGTAATGTTTTGCCATGTGCATTTACAATAGAAATGTGATGTGATGTCACATGCATTTACAAAATGTAATGCGACGTCACATGCATTTACAGTTGTTATGTAATGTAAAGTCACATGCATTTACAATAGAAATGTGATGTGATGTCACATGCATTTACAATAGGAATGTAATGTTTTGCCATGTGCATTTACAATAGAATTGTAATGCGACGTCACATGCATTTACAATAGGAATGTAATGTGATGTCACTTGCATTTACAACATAAATGTGATGTGATGTCATGTGCATATACAAAAGAAATGTGATGTCACGTGCATTTACAATAGGAATGTAATGTTTTGCCATGTGCATTTACAATAGAAATGTGATGTGATGTGATGTCATGTGCATATACAAAAGAAATGTGATGTCACATGCATTCACAACAGGAATGTAATGTTTTGCCATGTGCATTTACAATAGAAATGTGATGTGATGTCACATGCATTTACAATATGTAATGCGACGTCACATGCATTTACAGTTGTTATGTAATGTAAAGTCACATGCATTTACAATAGAAATGTGATGTGATGTCACTTGCATTTACAATAGGAATGTAAAGTGAACTGGACATAAAACAGGCCTGCATGTTAGATTGAGAAATTTTAGAGACAAATAAGGACACATTAAAATTAGAAGCCCGGGGACTTTTGACGCAGTTTGCTAAGTCGTCCAATTCAGGTTCCAGTCCATCTTTTATTAATCAATCCTTCTGCAGCAGTTCTGTGATCTGTTTCTCTTTGGAGATGAACACAAGCTATGAATAACATAAACCCTGTCTATCTTCATGTTCACATTGGTCACAGACAGATTCAAGTACAATTTGCATTCTTTAATTAGCTTCTGAGCCCTGTGTGATTGCGACTTGGCCGTGTTGGTGGCGTTCTGAAAATAAAACACAAACAGCTTCTGAAGGCAGACATATTTTCTCGTTCTGCTGTTTGATGATTGCTTACAGAAGTAAAGAGCTGTGAGGAGAGGATGATTCTCTTAGGAACAACAACCTGCAAGCCAAACATTGGAAGGGTGCTTCTTAAATTTGGGGGACTTTTGTTTACCACTAAAACTTGGAGAATTCTTTACACTGTTTTCGATCACAAGTGCTGGTTTGTCTAATCGTGGCCTTCAGCTGGATCTTTGCTATTTGTGTTATCGTGTACATAAAAAAAATATCTTACGATGACATTTCTGATTTTCACCTGTCACTGTCCTGCTCTGTCACTTGTCATTTCTATGACACACAAATATTATTATTTATTTGGAAAACTCTCTGCAATGTTTGACATTGTTTGACAGTTGCCAACACTGATACTTTGTTATGTAAATAAAATAAAAAAATTGCACCCCCCCCCAAAAAAAATAAAAAATTAATGTGTTTCTTTGGCATGCGAGTTTTCTAAGCAAAATTCTCCATGTTAAAAGTTTTTATAAATTTATTTTAAAGCCAAATGTAAACTTATCCGAACAAATCTAACATTTCAACACACGTTTTTGGAAGCATCTTTTCTATAAAATCAATTCAGAGGATTCCTGTTTAAACAATCAGTCATATATGTGTGTATGAGGTGGTAAAGGAAGCGTTTTGAGTTTATTACAGACTAAATCACTACCGCTGCATTCAGATGCACGTCTGGTGATTTGGCATCGAATGTGTGCGATCCCACGCAGCGCTGGCACCAACCGCAATCGTGTCTTGTCTCTTATATCTGTAATATGATGTCACAATCAATTTTTCTGAATGAATGTCAGACAGCCTAAATTTAGCTATGAACAAATCAATGATGATCATTACTAACTGTAGCACATCAAATCCTCTTACTAAAGTATATTCTGGAACAGTTATGGGGTAAATTTAAGAAAAAAAAAACATGTATATTTTTGCCATAATCATATTTCAGGAAAATTAATTATTAAGTATGTCAAGTCAAATCAGATTTATTTGTATAGCACTCTTAAACTTTTAATTGCTTTAAAGTAGCTTTAAAAGAAAAAAAGTTCAATTATTATTTATGTAGTATTATTGCACATTTTATTTATGCTAATTGTATGTCCTTATAAATAAATTGTTATCTAATGAAATATATACAGTATATGTAGTCATTTATAACATAATATTACATATTAAACAAGACATGCATTTGCATCTGATATGGAAAGGCCCTTAAAAGAAGAAAAAGTATCTCAAAGTAAAATAATTTTACCATTTTCTACCATCACTGGGCTGTTTTTAAAAACGTGTTTTCATTGAACCACATCCAAAAAAAGACCATGCCACTATAATGTACTTCATACTATTTTGAACAAGAAGCCATTAAGCACAAGTCCTTGAGATAAAGCACTGACGTAAGCGCATCTGACACGCATCTTTGTTATCATCATGGGATTAATATTTACTTGCTCGTGTTCGCACTTGAACATAATGACCCTGTTCTTTTAACAGCACAATAACCTTTTTGACTTTGTCTTTAATATGTTATAGTCACAGCTTGGTCTGGCCTTTAAAACAATTTTTATAATGTGACTGTTACTGAGGGCCTGTGCTGAAAATGTGAACATACGCCCCTCAAAAAATCCTTTCAGTTTCCTGCACTGTGTTAAGTTTAACATTCTTCTGTTTATGTATCGACTGTGTATCTTGTTTGTTTGTTTAAAACGTCCATACATAAGAAAACACTGGATTTTAAATTTTATGAAGATAATCTGCTATTTGATTTATTAAAACCGTTCCATTTGCATTCGCCACAAAACTGCGTCTTGGCTTCTACTTCTGCACAAAATGCAAATACACTGTTCATTACTCCGCCTTAAAAACTTAAGATGACATTTATGCAACAAAAGGCAGCACTTACTGTATGTTGTACTGTATTTTTAGCAGGAACGCGCGTAGAAGTGTCAGAGACTTTATAGATTATCTTTTTTTACTGTAAAACAGGACTTTCGTCACCAGAGCGGCCATATTTGCCCTGTCCCCTCATAGTAATGCTGCTTTTACACCTGCCACGGTAGAGGCATGAAGCGCAAGTAATTTCAATGTTAAGTCAATGTGAGGACGCGTTGACGCGCGTCTGGAGGTCTCGCGGCACGAATGAGGCGTTTAGCGCGGCACGGTAGAGGAGATTTCGCCTCATTTGCGCGAGTCTGAAATTTTGAACTTTAGCGTAAAAACACAGAGCGTTAACTAATCAGGAGCTTGCTCTAGTAGTGATATGATTACAGGAAGCGAGCGGAGTCGCAGAAGCCCCTCCCATGACGCGAATTTCCGCATAAATGTCTCAATGAGTAAAATATAACGTGTGGCTTTTACGCGCGTATAAAGCGAGTAAACTCAAAATGTTCAAGCAGCAAACTAGACACGAATTTGACACCTCAAGCGCAGCTGTTGTGAACCCACAGTAACAGCAGTGCCAGATCTTGTTATGGTCTAATATATTTGGCCTAAATGAAAAACCGGGTTCAAGTCTGGGTTTTTCTCATCCATCAACCAAAATTAACCTTAATCTTATAACATTGAAAAGTTACATGCTAAACCTAAATATATGATGCTAAATGTAATAGTGAAACTTGTCTTAACAAGCACCAATGCTACACTTACAAAAACACTTTATCATTGCACAGTAATAGTTTCAGATGGGAATACTGTATCATGGTATTGTTTGATTACCAATATGTTCCATGTTTTTACACAGATCCCCAAGAAACTTCAAAACATCATGGTTTTACCCATAATCCTCAATTTTTTTATTAAGGTTTAGCTAAAAAAAATCAATGTTCCTCAATCGTCAAATTATCTGTTGAATAATGCAGACATTTCTTTTACCCTGTAGAAAAATCTAAAAACTTTTCCGTACGCATCACTGAGCAGTGATTTATTCCCAATTATATTTCAATGTTTTGACAGCCCTGGTTTCTGTTAATGAAACAGTTTGAAAACAAGCGCTCCATTATTCATTTCAGTAGAAGTGCAAAGTGAAAAAAGAGCCTTTAAACATTAGTTTACAGTCACAGAGTTTGAGAGCCACTGGCCCGTGTTGATCCATGAACATGTTACCTGGAAAATCCCGGATGCCTAGGGTCTATTGTGTTGTCTCAGCTAGCATTGTCCATTTATACAGGCTCACGTCTATCCACTCCTCTTGAATTTAAGGCCAGCCTTTTTGAAGTTACACGCACACACATTGTGCAGTCAGTTTGGGTCTGGTAGTGAAGAAGGGTAGAGATACAAAAGAAGACGATGAGAAAGCCAGAGACTGCATTAAAACAAACAGTCGCCGTGCACTCGGGAAAACATCGCATTTTTCAAGCACCTCACATCGATTTTGCAAACACAATGTTCGATTCCCCGCTGTAAGAAAAAAAGGTGCCGGTGCTCACTCTCTTTTTAAAGATGTGTGTGCATTTAAGAGAGAGAGAGAGAGAGAGAGAGAGAGAGAGACATAGGATTCAATACACAAGTCTGCCATCTAGTGGTGGCATATTTTTTAGACATGTGTTTGCATCTTTCTGTGTACTCTTTCATCTCACAGTCTTATGTGCACACACACACATCAGTCTGTAGCTCTCTTAGGAATAAAATACAAGTTTATAGCTTCTTGCGGCATAGTTTACACAAAATATTACCTTTTGCTTTTATGTAAAATTCAAAATTATATCTATATGTAGTCAAACCTAAACAGCTTGCATCTTTAGTATGTACTGTAGTACGTATGTATGTGAACAGTATACTATGCTCTCTACTTGACCTTTCCCTTTCATTGTAAGAATTTAACTGGAAGTGATGTCGACAACTTTCGGTCTCCACTTTCTTGACTTATTTCGTAACTAGATGTTAAAGTCTGTGTAAAGTCATTTCAGAGAATTGTTTCTAAATACTATAAATGTAAGAAATGTATTACTGAAACATGTTACAAGACTGTGAACTATGTTTGAGTTATGGAAATCGCTAAACACTTTTTCGACATTTCCGTGTTCAGGATTATTTGGGCGGGGCTAAAACGGTAGCTCGATGATGCACTGGAGCCACAGAGCATGGCTCCGCCCCTAACACAATTGCAAGCATCCATTCAGGTTGTAGCGATATTTGAAAGTTGAGATAGATGGCATCTTTCCCGCAAGTGGGCGTGGTTTGGGCACAGACAGCGGACTCGCCCCCAGCGCTTGAGAGCAAAAAATCTTGCTTATTTTCTTAGATTTTGATAACTTATTTTATTCATTTGCAGTTTTTTATCATTTATCAAATTTGTCTGGGTGGTTAATAACACATTTTTTCTGTTGTGTGACAAGCACATTCATTATCACTTTACATAGACTTTAAAGAGTACCTATTTCATTGCTAAAAACAACGTTATTTTGTGTATTTGGTATAATTTAACGTGTTCGCGTGGTTTATAGTTCAAAAAACACATTATTTTCCACATAGCGGACATTTTTGTAGTTCCAAATATACCTGCCTTCCTCACACGCTCTGATTTGTTACAAAGCTCATTGTTCCGAAAAGCGCTGTGTCCCTGATTGGCCAGCATATCAGTACATTGTGATTGGCTTGAATACCTCTGACATTAACCGGAAAATTTGACACTCCTTACCATGTTTTGAAGATTAGCTTCCAAGCAATGGTGACATGAGTTAATATCATCTACTACCTTATCAATACGAGCCGAATCTGATCCAGAAAATCCAGATGACCAAGCTGATCGATCACCTTTACCAGGTGAGTACACTAAAACATAAAACCATGTCTGCATTTTTAACACAAGGAATTTGCTTATTTTTATGATTCACGCTAATATGACGTAAGGTCAACTTAAGTGCAATGCATTGTGGGATACAGAATCTTGCACGAAGTGCTCTAGTTGTATACATTTTAGCAAATGTCGTAGGTCATTCAGGTATACAGTATACAAAAAATGAACAGTGAGTATACTGCAGGGTATTTTAGTATGCTATTCTTTGTGTCCCGGTCCTGACAAATCCAGCTACAAAATACTCTTTGCTTGGCAAAGCGTTCATGCACCATGGCATGGTTCACAAAACAAATATTACCCACCCACCCGCTCTTTCTACGTGCACACCTTACATCACTAAGCCCCTGTCCGGATTTCGATGCCCCAAGCTCGTGCATGACACAGCTATATTATTGCATAGCCTCTTGGCACCTATTGCGCGTGTCACCGATATTGTTTACCTTCTTTATCTCATTCCCCCTTCCTTTTTCCAGAAGTCCAGCTAGGGACACACAGGCACCTCTATGTGATTATTTCAGCACGGTGGCGAGCCGAGGAGCTGTCTGCGTCCAAGGTCTCTCCTCCAATCCTTTTTCTCCCTGCCAGCCAGCGAGACCACAGACTGGAAATAGCATTGATGGATTACTAATACGCCTGCTTGGGATGCAATGAAGCAGAGTACATCTGTGTGTGTGTGTGTGTACAAAACAAAGAGGTGTGAAGAGCAGCAAACCTTCTTGAAGGAGAAAAGCCATCCGTTTCGGAAGCAAGGCTGCACTTATATCAATCAGCTTTCTATCAGAGAAAGACATTATCTGTAGGTTTTTCCGCGCGAGGACACAGGAAACAGTCGATAACAGTAATGAAGGTTCATGAATTATTTACGAAACCGTTCTATAAATACTCTTTCGGCACCACCCCGTCACGATTGCGCAAAATTTAGCTCGCTATTGAAGAGGTAGTCCGGATGCCACTTGCGTAAATGCACGTATTTGTTTGCGTGTGAGCGAGTGTGTGAACCTGAAGAGCTATTTTATCAATGCAAGAAGGAGTCCGTTTTGCAAATGAGGCTTTCATCTCTACTGCTGGGTAATTAACTGCTATTTAATGGATGGCATCCACACGTGCACTGCTTTATCGACACACGTTTGCTTATTATACAGGTGTTTATAAGAAGAGGCTGCATACTGGATGAAAAATGTTGGGTGATTTTGAAAGATGGTTGGGTCAAATATGAACAAACCCAACCTTTAGTTTAAATTAACCTATAATGTCCATTTTTGACCCAACCATGGAGGTGGCTCTCTTGATTTTGCCAAGTGGTTGATGTCCTCAGGGCAACATTTTCAAAAAAAGTTTACAGTCAAGTTTAAGCTTAAGGATTAGGTGCTTCTAGACTATTGCTTTCACTTATCATTTCCCTTGTTTAGGTTTTATTTACAAAAATGTTGTCCTTGGGTCAACATAATATGTTGCCATGAAAACATCAACCACTTGGCAAAATCAGGTCGAGCTCCCACAGGTGAACATAACTGCTGGATTCAACCTGTATGCTTGAAAATCACAAATGAGGTTTCGTTAAAGTCTTTTTTGTTTCTACTATACAGCAATGCGATTAAATTGAGATTGGGGTTGCATCAATAAAACACTTCATTATTGACATTTAGTCAAATTAACAATCTTGATCGTATGATGAAACTTTAGCTGTCAATAGATTCAATTATTTAATGCAACTATATTCAACCTGATCTCACAGGAATTACTTATTTTACGAGGTGGACAATTGATAAAAATGTGTATAAAGTTCATTTTTGATTCGCTTGCAACATAAATGGGAGGGTTTGGGGCGCACAGTCCTGCGCCCCAGGGCGGACCCGAAACCAGACAATTAGAACTCAGCCTGAGGTCACATGTTTTTACCCTTTTTACTGACCTACATAGACACTCGTTTGGGGTGCGCCTCAGACACACAAACATGACAAACACACAACGAACTCAGTTTTATTTTTTTAAATAAATGATAACATGACTAACAGTGAAATAGTACAACTAAATGATTTTATTTTGTATTAATTTGTATTAACTTTTTGGTAACATGTTAAAGTAGCTTTCTTCTCTGGCCAAATTTGAGGGCGGCAACCCAGCGCCCCCTATTGACCAGCCGCCACTGCTTTGTGTATTCCCATATGGCAAAAAAATATGTTTTCGAATATAATTTTAAATATATTTTAAAACATACAAAAAATGGCCAAAAAATATATATTTTGAAATATATTTAAATAAAGCTTTTATTTTCACATCGCATTGGAAGAAAAACTTTGTATGTTTGAAAAGATTAAAATTCAATATATTTCAACTACAAAAATATGCTTATGATTTTACATTTTATATTTTATACATATACATTTTATTTTTATAAATTTTTTACAAACTTTTATATTTTGGCCAGGAGAAATTAGTATTTTTGTTGTATGGGTTGTTAAATTAGAAATGTATGTTTTGCTTCGTAATACATTTTGAAATAAATGTATGTTTAATATAATATGAAGGTTTTTCAAATTCAAAAATATATTTAATTAAGCTTCACTTTCTACAAAATGTATATATTTAAAACATATTCTTGGCCAACAAATCTCCTGCGAAATCTGACGCAACTTATAAAATCATTATTATAAGCTTACAATTGTGAATAGCTGTGTGTGTAAAGTCAGGAGACAGTTTTAAACACTGCCTGTTATGTACTGTTTTATCTATTAACCAAAAAAGTTGCAGCTTTAATTGTTGCAGTTAAGTTTTGTGTAAATGTTGGGTTTGATGACTAATTAAAAAATAAGATTAAATTAAGCTGGTTGGCTGATTTTGGCTGGTCTACCAGCCAGGTTTTAGCTGGTTTAGCTGGTGTAGCAGGCTCGTTTTAGACCCACCAGCTAAAACCAGCTGATTTACCAGCTTGACCAGGCTGGAAGATCAGCTTGGCCAATTTGACCAGCCTAGCCAGGCTGGGAAGACCAGCTTATACCAGCTACATACACCTTAAACCAGCCAATCAGGTTAGCCAAGCTGTCCAAGCTTCCAGCCTGTTCAAGCTGGTTTAAGGTCGTGGGTCAGCTGGTCTTCCAGCCTGACAGCTAAAAAGTGTCCAAAACCCCACAAAGACCAGCCTGCTACACCAGCTTACCCATCTTAAGCTGGTTTAAGCTGGTCTTTTCTCATCAAATTCAACAACAAAAGGTCTTTGCTATCCTATTAAAATTTATTTAATAGCTCTGTATTGGAAAACGAATGAGACACTGTTGATACTTGATTAAATCATAACCAAGAGCCCTAATAAGTCTCTTGAACTACAAACTCGAGCATCTTCTGAGCAATAACACTTTCCCCTGCGAATGTCCTTCCCTTCACTGCCGTTCTTTTGAGGGAATCAAGTGTGTAAAACCCAGGTGATTTCAGGTAAGATTTATTGAGAACAAAATATAGGAAGTTAGCCATATTTTCTCTCTTTATCTGTCTGGTTTTATCACTCACTAAACTCTTTTATTTTCCTTCGCTTTGCTCCCATGTCAGCCCTAAAATCTTAATGCACTCTAACAATGTGATGTCCCTCAAGCTCTTGGTCTTCCTGAGTGGAATATTAAACAGAAAATGGCGACAGCATCAAAGCACGCAATCTACGGTGCTGGGTGGCGTACGCACCTGAGAGATTGATGTCTTTGTGCCGGCATGTGTGTCATTGGGTGTGTATTTTGGTTTATCGAGATGCTTGCGAGTGGATGGTAAATCATGAAGCTTCTTCACGTTGTGCAGATGCAGAACTGATCAAGTCAATCGTTTGAGGATTTTCATCCACCATAAAAAATACCGTGACTTTTTATATTCTTTACAGATGCTAAACTAGATTTGCGTTTTCTGGAAAAACAGTAGTGCTTGCAAGGCAGAAAAACACGTATTAAAGTTTTAGATTTGCCAAGTTGAACAAAGTCATATACACTACATCTAGGATGGCATGAGGGAAGGTAAATTATGACAGAATATTCATATTTGGGTGAACCTTTCCTTGAAAGGAGACATATCATGAAAATCTGACTTGTTTCATGTTTAAGTGTTATAATTGGGTCCCCATCAACCTAAAAAATATGGAAAATATCAACCCAGTAACTTAGTTTTGGTAAACCAATCTCTGCAAGCATGTGAAAAAATAGCTCACTGAAATTTGGCTCCCTTGTGATGTCAGAAGGGGATAATACCACGCCTTAATCTGCACTATCCAACCACGACACAGACATTTTGTGCACACAGAGCAAGAAAATAATTGGCTTTGTGCCCAGCTGCACTGCTTCCTGGGCTTTAGCCAGCTCCTTGTTTCCTGTTTGCCATTGTTGGACAAGCTGATTAATCCAGGTGTGCCTGACCTCAGTAGTCACAACAACAATAATCAGACACACTTGGATTAATCATTTTATCCAATAATGGCAGACAGGAAACAAGGAGCTGGCTGAAGTTCAGGAAGTAGTGCAGCTGGGCATAAAGCCTATTGACAGCAAAATTGAGTTTCAATTTCAACAAAATACCATTATGGCGATCAGTGTTTGCATTATCAGGTAATTTGCATTTTAAAGGAAACACCCAAAAGCGGCACATTTTTGCACACACCTACAAAGTGGCAATTTTAACATGCTATAATAAATGATCTATATGGTATTTTTTAAGTTAAAACTTCACATACAAGTTTTGGGGACACCAAAGAGTTCGAATCCCACGGTCGGCAGGAAATGACTGAAGTGTTTCGGTGTTGGATGGGTGAAGTGCAGAGACAATCATCTGTTTTCGCTTTTTTCATGTCTCTTTCCTTACACGGAGGTTCTACGGATGTCAACATTTAGACGTGCAGAAGACGTCAAAAAAAGACATCACCTGGCGTTACAAAACAACCCCTTTTATGGACCGGATTCGGATGTCCAAAAATTGCATGAAAAAGACGTCATTCCGACGTCACTCTGCGCAGTGGGTTATTTTACATCTTAAAAAGCTTGTGAAATGTCCCCTTTAAATATGAGCAATAACAATAATTTCCTAGCAATTGCTAGCTTCCTTATTTAAAGATTGTAAGCAGCGCATAACTTTGTTTTTTGTCTAGGAGGAAATGATGGGAATAGGACATCACAAGCTACAATCAAGCCCACATCTTCGAGCGCATACAGTAACCACCGTTCCACAGCTAAATATTTAATAACTGTGTTTATCAGTCATATGAATCAGTTTATTAGTCACCATTTGAAAATGATGATGTAGTGATGATAACTGTGAACAGAGAGTTTGTAAAAAGTAAGTTTTGAGATCTCTAACCAATTCCATTTTATCCAGAAACAAGCATGAGTCTGATGAAGTCTTTGTACTGTATGTGTGTGTGTGAGATTTGGATGTGAGTTAGCTCTTCCACAAACTCTTTTAAGGGCTGATAAGCGAATTGCTCGCTCCAACAGAACTGGGGAATTACTGCAAGTAATCTTGTGTTGTGTTAGATAGGCTGCTGCAGTGGACTGTTAATGTTTCCTCTGCGGTATGCATCGCCGTTTTAAGAGGCCGGAGCAAGAAAATATTAGGGTAATATAATGATGTATATGGGAACAAGAAGCGAGTTTTGCCAGATTGCAGGCTTGTAATGAAAAAGGCGGATGTGTCGGCTGTCACTGCAAATAAACAACTGTTTGCTAATCAGTGTTATAGGTAAAACCACCTCAGCGGAGCTTAAAGTGCCACCTACTCATGGTGCATCTGGAATTTTTATATTTATCACAGTTTTTGTATGTACAGATTAAACCTGTCGTTCGTTTCATAGTAAGTTTTCATTGCTCAGATGTTGTTCCTTGTTATTTAGTGTTGTTATTTTGTGTATTTGGTATGTTTGTGTGGTTTATGGTTAAAGCGTAACTAAACCCCTGGTCAGAGCCTGACTCCACCCACTGGCAATATTTGAAAAATGCAAGAAAAGTAGGCAGATCCCAACTGAGATAGAGGGGACGACCTAGCTCGTACCAAGTGTGTGATGAGATCGTAACAAGGGCGTGGTAAGCTTGAAACTGCTTACGTCACGAGTCATTTTTTGGACCCAACATCCAATAGGAAAATGCAACTGCAGTAGCCACCGTTCAACCTGAAGAGGGCAGCACTCAGACGTTTTTACACCATATATTGTAGTATTGAAACACTTTATATCCAAATGTCAAAAAACTTACTAAAATCAATGAACAGCACTAATAAAGCATCATTCTTACAGATCAGTAACTAAAAAAAGTTGGATTAGGGTTTAGTTACTCTTTAAAAAAACACATTATTTTCCACATACCGTACATTTTTGTAGCTCCAGATATCCTGCCTTCATTAATTGCATTGATTTTGCACTCATCCATCTGAAAAGCTCTGTCTCTCTGATTGGGCAGCTAATCTGTACGTTGTGATTGGCCTGAATACCTCTGACACCAGCCGGAAATGTGACGCTCCTTACCATGTTTGAAAGATTTGGTCACAATGCAATACTAACAGGAGCTAACTTACAGGCTTGATTTAGAAGCGGGCAGAATTATGATAATGTCCTCGGTCTTGTCCACGTCAACAGGCCCAGGAAGTAAACTGTTACCTACAATCTCTGTGTTTGTTTTAGTCCAAGAGAAGAGATTTACATCGGAGATGATAACTTGCGTCATCGTTTACTTTGGGGTTTGTATCTTTTGCATATCTTTAAAGGGACAATAAGTAGGATTTTCCCCCATCTAGTGGTGAAATTGTATTTTGCATTCAAACGCAATCTACGGTGCTGGGTGGCGTGCGCACCTGAGAGATTGATGTCTTTGTGCCGGCATATGTATCATTGGGTGTGTATTTTGATTTATCGAGATGCTCGGCAGTGGATGGTAAATCATGAAGCTTATTTACGTTGTGCAGATGCAGAACTGATTAAGTCAATTGTGTGAGGGTTTACATCCACCCCAAAAAATACCATGACTTTTTATATTCATTTACAGATGCTAAACTAGATTTGCATTTTCTGGAAAAACAGTAGTGCTTGCAAGGCAGAAAAACACGTGTTAAAGTTTTAGATTTGCCAAGTTGAACAAAGTCATATACACTACATCTAGGATGGCAAGTAAATTATGACGGAATTTTCATATTTGGTTGAACCTTTCCTTTAAAGGGTTCCTATTTTCTTACCATTTTCGCATCGATTTAGGGTTAGATTACGCAAAATTAAACAGTGTACGCGAAATTAAACAGTTGTCACCTGGCGTTGGGGTTAGAGTTAGGTTTGGGTAGGGATGTCATTATGTAAATCCAACCCTAAACCGACACGAAAATGGCAAGAAAATAGGAAAGAGAACGCCACCGACGCAACAGCATTGAAGTCCCCAGCTCGTCAAAAAACGACGCGAAAGGTATACCCTCCCCGTCACATATTGACGAATGGTCAAGTGTCGTCAAATATTGACGACATGGGGTGAGGATGGGTTGTTAAAGGAGACATATCGTGAAATTAAGTAATGTTTAAGTGCTATAATTGGGTCCCCATCAACCTAAAAAATATGAAATATGAAAAAGATCAACCCAGTAACTTAGTTTTGGTAAAATATTCTCTGCAAACATGTGAACAAATAGATCATTGAAATTTGGCTCCCCTTGTGATGTCAGAAGGGGTTCATATTATACAGCGTGGTCTCACTGTTAATACGTAGTATTTACACGTAACTTTAAAAAACAAAAAACATATTTTTTGTACGTTTAAATAGATGCTAAAACGTACAATGTAGACGTATTTACAACATTTAAACGTAACATTATAAAGTTTTGACAGCTAAAAAATTTAAAACATTTACATATCAAAATCCTACTTATTGTCCCTTTAAAGATATGCAAAAGATACAAACCCCAAGGTAAACGATGACGCAAGTTAACATATCCAATGTAAATCTCTTCTCTTGGACTAAAACAAACACAGAGATTGTAGGCAACAGTTTACTTCCTGGGCCTGTTGACGTGGACAAGACCGAGGACATTATCGTAATTTTTCCCGCTTCTAACTCAAGCCTGTAAGTTAGCTCCTGTTAGCATTGCATTGTGACCAAATCTTTCAAACATGGTAAGGAATGTTTTAGTGCTCTCTAGCGCCTCGCTTTTCCAAATACGTGTTGCAACGGTAGCTGTTATGTAATCACTGATCTCCTTGTCCGTTTCAGCTGGTTCACATGTTCTGAACGAAAACACATTGCGGTAGGCTAGTGCTTTTTGTCCCTCTCTGCTATTATAGTTTTTCAATATGGCAAAATGACATGAAAGCCTTCTTGCAGTTACCCGTTCAATGTAAGTAGATAGAATAAATTTTAAGCTTACAAAGAAAAGTCAGTTCATCGGCAGAGGTAATTTGACACCAATGAGGAAATATTTATGAATAAAGACATTGATTTTGACTAATAAAATACTTAAAAAACTACATATTGTCCCTTTAACATGTACTAACACACACACTCACACACCAATGGAACTGTAAAATCATGAATCGGACGATAGTTGCTCTTTAATAAGTCAAGAGCCTCTTGATGTGTTTTTATCTTGTGATTGTAAACTTTGTCATCGCATAGGACAAATGTGATGTATTTGAGAGTAACAGGACATCAGATATTTTTTAAACACAGTGTGAGATATTACATTTATGCATTCCAATGCAAATTAAAGATCCACTGTTTAGATTTGTATCGACATCTAGTGGTGAGATTGTGAATTGCAACCAACGGCTCAGTCCACAGCTCACCCCTCCTTTTCGAAACGCACAGAGAAGCTACATTAGCCGCCCCAGGATAAACACATCATTGTCTGAGACAAAATAGTGATGAAACGTTTAGGGCTACTGTAGAAACATGACGGCGCAAAATGGCGACTACCATTTAAGGGGACCCACAGATGTAGATGTTTTTTCTGATAAAAACGTAACATTTCGCTTTGCTGATATAAAATTGCTTGTTAAAAGAGATAATCAAGGACTATTTATTAAGACAAAAATGTGAGATTTCAGCAAAAGCATCCTTTGCAGGAAAACAAGGAGGTAATAAGGAGATGTGTCACTTTACTTTCATTCAGTCTTCGTCTCCGAGATGATTTCAGTTCTTGTAAGAAATTAAAATGCTCCTTGCAATAACGTTTATAGTTTTGAGTTGCGATTCCCCTTACAGCGTTTTCCTCTAAACAGCTCCATCAGAATCCATTACTACAAACATCAATGTTTTCCCCCTGTGACAATGCTGCAAGACTGAGTCATTAGTGTGGCATATTTAGAGAGTCTGTCTGGTAACTCCGATCTGTACCTGAGACACGAGAGGACGGCTATTACACGAAACGACTCTTGAGAGATGCCTCTTTCGCCAGAAGGCAGATGTAGATAGACCTCTGTACTGTAGATGACTCTCGTGGAGGAGAAAATCGGGTACCACTTGGGTTCGAGGACAATTAGCATAAACAAGAATGAGCTAATGTGAGTGAATTAAAATGCAAATTAGTGTCGAAGAAAAGTATGATTTTCCTCTTACCCCGAGCCTAGCTTTATGGGATAATCACTTTAAAGCCACTAATCTGCGTTTTCTATAGTACGGATTGATTTAGCGTTAGCTTGTATAAATAAAGTTTGACTAAACTGTGAGAGGAACATCACTTTTAGTTTAAGAAGATAAGCAGCTTTGTATTGCTCTGGTAAAACCATAGTAAAACCAGTGGTAATCAATATGCCCAAAAAACATGCTCCAAGGTTTGACATTGGCAACATTATCGATAACGTTGTGAGATAACTGAGTCTTGCAAAACCTTTTGGCCTGAAGTTTTGTCTTTTGCATTAATGTACTTTGGTGAGAGTTACTGGCAGCTCCCTCCGTTTGTTAAATGATGTCTGGTGTTAACTGATATAAATTTGGGCCGCTTCACTACCTCTCGGCTGCTTGTTTTTGTTTTGATGGGATGGCCATGCTGTGTATAATACGTTTAATTTAGGAAAGTAAAGATAGGGTTGTCACCGGTTTTAAAATTCATTGTGGGTTTATGGAGTTGAATGTGAGACTCCCGGGCTGAAGTTTTATTTCAGTTTTCAATCTTTTTTAACGTATTTAGTAGCTTATTTATTCACCGGACTCTTTGTTATTCATGTTGACATTAACGTTGACACTGCATGATTTTATCATCATCAGTATAATGTTTAGGCTTTATACAGAACTTCAAATTCAAGGACTTTCCAGGTCCAATACCCAAGGACTAAATGATGGGGACACATTTCATGTGAGAGTAAGGTTACATCGTGTTTCCTTTTAAGATACATTGTTACAGTTCCCTTTCGAGGGAACTCGTGCTGCGTCACTGCGGTGACACTTTGGGGACGCACGCCTCCAGTGGTAAGTGCGTTTGAATGTGCATATCAAATTCAAACAATGTTAAGGCTTAACGACAAAGACAGGGTGACGCGGGAGCCAGGAAGTATATCGCTATCTGAAATATTGCCAAAGACGGCGTTACAGGGACGCGGGAAGTATGGCAAGGGAGACTCAGCGTCTCGTTCCTTTCTCAGGGAACAACAGTTACATACGTAACCCGAGACGTTTTCATGTGTCAAACACAACTATGCAAAAAAAGGATTTTGGTATGAATCAACATTTGCATAGATATAATCATTTAAAGTGAACAGTTTAGCATGTGTGCTTAAAAAGTCCAGAATATTTTTGATATTATCCTACACTACATAGCGAATAATATGGATTTTTTTTCCAGAAAACTTCTTGCATAAAATAGATTCAAGCACTTTCAATGACCTGTATCTATGTATGTATATTTTCAAAAACTTCCCAGGGTCTTGCATTTTCCCTCCCAGATTCACAAACATTCAAGGATTTTAAGGACATTTTAAGGATATAAACCATCACTAAATTGACATTATTGTTTTATGTCCTCTGTTTCATACAGCAATCTGTTAATCTTAATGTGAGGAGACTTTCATCTTCGTATTTTCATCCTTTTGGACAACTAAACTGCTTTATTTAATGATGGTTTTATTAAACCGCTCTTATGGGTCAGTGATATTTGCTTTTATGAGTGCACAAGACACTGATCCACAGCGAGCTTGTGTAAACTGCAGAAATAAGGTCAATGCTCAGTGTTTTGTCTGGGAATTGGGCTTCTGTCCAGAGCTCTTTCACCTCCAGCCAAATGAACAAAGGTCAGATTAGTGAGTTATACAGACAATCAGGTAGCAGAGCTCCAGTGGATTATGGGCATCATTTGACATTTCTGACATTGTATGCTGCACTCCAAACCGATGCGAAAGCTTTCAAATTCTATTACTATTAACTAGGGTTAGGCCAAATTAAAAATGGTTTTAATATTACACTTGGCTGAACACGATTTAATCATGGACAGTGGTTCCACGTGACTTCTCAACATGAAATTAACAAATCAGCTGTAGTACAGTGGTCTCCAACACGGTGCCCGTGGGCACCAGGTTGCCCGCACTAAGTCTGTGAGTTGCCCGCCAAAGCACATTCTACTAATAGCCATAATTTTAATATGTATACATTTTCTATATTAACTTGGCTTCTTTTATGTAAGTTAACATTTTAAACAATGATAAAACATATCAACAAGTAAAATAAAATCAACAAGTGAAACAAAACAGTTTGAGTAGATTACTTTATGTAGCCATCCCATTGTGGTAGCCCTTCTCACAAAAAGTAGCCCTTCTACTCAATTACTCAATTACTTCATGTCAACACTGAAAAAACGAACTTTTTGGTGTAGTAATATTTATTAACTCTCATAATTTCTACATAATAATAATAATAACATTTATTGAGAACTAGATTTTCCTAAGTAAAATGATGATAAATACACAACTAATTCATGTAAAAAATGAACTGTGTGGGAATAGTAAGTCTTATTAGATATTTTCTTGTATTATTTAACTGTTTTATAGTCACTGCACATAGTCCTAAAATAATTAAGTAAATTTTAATCAAAAACTTTAGCAGATTCAAGTAGTTCATTTTACTTAAAAATATTAAATCCATTAAACTAAAAAAATCTAAGTAAAATTTACTTACATTTATTTGCACATGTTGTAAGGAATACCCACAATTCTTTGCGCCTGAATATTTTTATTTTTTAAGCTTTATCACAGAATAAGAACTGATAAGAACTTTAACTACTTAAATATTTGTTAGCAAAATGTCATAAAGGTTTAAGCTCTTATATTATTGATGTTGTTTTGTTGTAAATAATAATTTTGTGAAGTCACCGTTCAGGTGATCAGTGACCCTGTTCAGAACATTGTATTGTAATTCTCTCCACAGTGCTGATAATGCATGTCAGAAACACAGTTTGTGTGCGTTTCTGTTCCGAATCAAGTTTATTCAATGACTGACTTGTTGTCAGTCATGAATTTTGTGTTATAATGCCATTTATAACACTAAAAATAACTAGGTCCATAGGAATATGTTTAAAAAAATAACAAACAGAAAATACGATTTATTTAATATTAAATAAATTGGACAGCAATGCTTTAATTTTCAAAAAAAAAAACTAATAGCCTTTACCTAAACGATTAAAATAAATCTAACTTCTAAATAAAATAATTAAGTAACTTTCAATTAATTATTTAACATATGTTTTATCATGCAATTGTAAGTACATTTTATTTGATTTTAGTAGGTAAGTTTTACTTATAAAAAAAGCAGTAAATTTTACTTAAAAAAAATTGTGCAAATTGTTACGAGGATTTTTTAAAGTTAATTTTACAAGTTGTTTTTTTTCAGTGAATACAACATGACTGAATCACATTTAGTCACCATGAAAAAAACAAATACTTCATGTAGACACAACATGACTGAATAATGTAAACCCAACTCTATTTTAAAATAAAAATCAATTTATTTAATTACTCGCTGATTAACCTTTATCTAACTTTTTAAAGAATGCACACCGACATCAAGGTCGGAATCAAAAGCTGATAATTGCATTAACCAACAAACTCTTTTAAAAACCAACACAACATAACTAAACACTAATATGTCTCCTCCCCATTTAATCTTGATTAAAAATGCATAAAATAGCACTTAATTTTTACATTTACTCTCATTATTCAGCATGCAAAGCATAGTGGGAACTGGAAGTCTCCTGCCTAAATTTGAAAAAAAAATCACTTTGAATTAATATGTTTAAAACAGCTAAACTGGATGAGGAAAAAAAATATTATTTTGAATGTTTGAGCTACTTGACTAAATCAGGTTCTTTCAAAATAAAAACATCAAGTTCAATTCAATTCAAAATTCAATTCAGTTTAAAATTATGCAGCTGTGTTTACAGCAGAAACTGAATCAATTTAGTTAAATCAAAATTAATTGTTTAAATAAAGTGAACAGCACCAAAAAATATTTTTTTGAGTGTATTTATATGTCTATGTGTGGTTTTTAAGACAAATCATTAGCAAAAAGTGGTGGCTGGAACACAATTTTGTTGGGGGGGGCACAACAAAATCATTACGTGGGATTAAAGTTTCAGTGAACAGTACCACAGTACAAATGCAGTATTTCTACATTTTACTAATTCAATATACTTAATACTACTGAATATAACAAAACATTACAATTTACTAGAGTTATCTTGATATTAAAGGATGAGTTTTAAGCGGTAAAATGATCGAATACATTGGAACTGTAATAGTTAGCATTGTTTTCATTCATTGAATTGGTCACAACATACAAAAATGTTAACTTACAAATTTGCATTTTATTTGCTTTCTTTAACTTAATTTAATTTTAAAGACATTCAATCACAAGTAACATCAGAATGATGCACAAACCTATTAAAGGAGAAGTTTACCAAAAATGAAATGTGCCTCATGTCTCTCAATGTCATTAAATCATTTTTAATTAGTAATGCCATCATTTTAATTTAGTATGCAAATTTAAGTTAAAAAAAATCATATATATGCACCATAAAAGTAATATTAGGCTCAAGTGGGTTTACATACTGTTTTAAACCAAACAAATGAATATCTGCTCTAAATTTAAGTGTATATGCATATTGATAACTTCTGGAACTTCTGTTACTTGGTGTAAAACATTTTGTCGCAAAACACAGAGACTCTAAAAAACAATGAAACTAATAAATGTTTAATAGCAATGAAATATTTATTTGACATTTTCTCATGGCTTACTTTGTTGCAAAACTTAGAGCACATTTGCATTGGCAC
Organism: Misgurnus anguillicaudatus; assembly: GCF_027580225.2. Lineage (NCBI taxonomy): Eukaryota > Metazoa > Chordata > Actinopteri > Cypriniformes > Cobitidae > Misgurnus > Misgurnus anguillicaudatus. The sequence continues at coordinate 46,247,498 of NC_073339.2, forward strand.
TACTAAATTTACCAGGAGCAAAAATAAAATGAGATCGTAATTTCAGGCAATACACAAATCAGTCGACACATAAAAGATAGACATGCCGTGTCTGTTATACAGATCAAATTTGTATGGGTGAGAAGTAAACATGTTCTTATCAATTCAAATATGACATCCAGCTAAACACCCAGGATCCCGAATTTTGATAAACAAACTATGCCTCACCGTATCACCCACTGTGCAATCCTTCGCATAAGCTTTTCATGATATGACTGACAGTTCAAAGCATCTATATTCACTTTGAGACGGGGACTGATATTATTTCACAGAGGAGTGTCAATCTTTCTGTGGGGTTGCTGCGTGTTTCTTATGTGACCCAATGTGTGATAGGGAAGCCATGGTGACACTATCTGGCTCCATATGTGATGAAGGGTTCGAGACGGGAATGTGTCATTTCTATACCGTGACACGAGAAAGACTGACAGATGCAACATGGGCCACTTTCTATATTTGGGGTCTCTCTCTCTCTCTCTCTCTCTCTGTCTAGATGTGTATGGGTTCAGTCACAGGCTGAAAATAATCGTTCTGCTCTAAATTGAATGACCCAGATTGATCTGATAAGAGACCTAAAGCACGATACTCCAAAATACTGACATTTATCTTCTTATGATATTTGGTGGAATTTATTAGATATTTCTTCAGAAGTCATTTTAACTAAATCTGTGGTTGCAATACAAACAAATGCGGTCACTAATTGGGGTTATTGTCAGGGTGTTGATAGTATATTTAGTTAGTATGTATTTAGCTACCATTTGTTATGGGGTTGCTAGGGTCTTTTTGGGTGGTTGCCATGGTGTTAATGCCTTCGGAGGCAGCATTCCAAGGTAGGAAGGCATCAAGGCACGTCTGAATCCAATTTTATGTATTTCCAAGGAATTTCTCCTGAAATACCTTCAACGGGTCAATTTTTGAAGGCATCATAGACGTATCCCTCTGTGCCTTTAATGTCCCACAATTCTTTGTGTGTGTGCACGGGTAATGTGATTGGTCGAGACTGATCGAGTTAAATAAAATATTTGGTGAAATATACTTTTAAATTTGTTTAAAAAATATATATTTTTCACCAATATATTTTTTGGCCATGTTTTGTATATTTTGAAATGTATTTTGAAAATGCATATACTTTAAAGCATTTAAAATATATATTTAGTCCTCAATGTATTTCAAACCAAGGAAATATATTCACATCACATTGGAAGAAAAACTTTATGTTACAAAACTTTTTAAAAATAACAGATTTGAATAGGTTTAAATTAAAAATATTTATAGGAATATATATATAATACACAATATATAATGAATCTATTTTCAATTTTAAAAATATATTTTATAAAATAACTTGTATTATAGCATATATTTAAAGTATTTTTGTCCAAGAATACATTTCTTGCTATATGGATTGTAAAATTAGAAACATATTTGCTTGCCCTTGAAATATATTTTGAAATATATGTTGATATATAAAGGTTAAAACTAAGTCTTCAAATTTAAAATTATATTTAGGCTTTTCTTTCTACAAAATGTATTTAGTATATATTCAAAACATATTTTTGGACAGAGATATTATTTTTTTTTTGCCGTATGGGGTTAAATAAATGTGTCTGGAGCACAGTTTTTATGTAAATAAACTTTTTTCAACTTTTAATTGCATTTCTAGCGAGAAATAAGTATAGTCATTTTTAAATATCCGTTTAGTTATCCCAAAATGCACTTTGTTTATATTTCAAACAGAATCACAACCCATATGGCAAAAAATATAATTTTCCTGGCCAAAATATAAAAGTATAAAAGTATAAAATATAAAATTCTAAGTATATTTTTGCAGTTTTTCATGTTAGGTTTGTAACAAAGCTTTATTTTTTTATTTATATTTAAAAATGAATAAAAAATTTTCAAAAATATATTGGTGAAATATATTTTTAACATACTGTATTTCCAAATTTAAAGCCATTTTTTGTATTTTTTTATTATATTTAACAATATATTTTTTGCCATATAGTAAGTTTGTATACAGAATATTTATGGTAAGTGTACTAAATAGTTACTGTAGCATGTTCAGCCTGATCTCACGAGAATTTGTACATATTTTACGGCTGATTTGTATGAATTCATGCGAAGTAAATTTTGCAAAAAATGTATGATTATCATAAAAAAACTATAACAAAACCTAACCCCAACATCACAGGGGATAGCATTGACATGTTACGATGTTGCAGAGATATTATGGGCGGTTGCTATGGTGGGCAAAATTGTTTTAAATGGTTGATGCTAGTTGGTTGTTAAGGTGTTACTAGGCAGTTGCTAGGGTGGGTGCAAGCATCTTATAGGTGGTTGCTTTGGTAATTTGTGTTGTATGTGTGTTTAAAAGTACCAGGATCAAGTCCCTAGTTGCATGAAAGGTCCTATAAAATAAATTATAAGTCAGAATAGCTTTCCATCGTTGACAGACAATGTAAGAAGATTTATGCACCAAATTTGAATAATTACACACAGAGGTTTGTTTAGATACCCTAGAACAATAATAATATCGATGCTTACCTCGATAAGCACGAACACAACGGATGCAATATTAAAAATGTCCAGCGCATGTGAAAGCTTTGCACATGCAGGTGTGCAGCACAGGTGGTAATTGTTCAAATAATCACTGTTGATCTGTGTGTAGTAGGTAGATTGTGTTGAGTGTTTCCCTGGCCAGATCTCTGTGTGAGCTTATGGACCCAGTGAGGGTTATATTAAGACTCCCGCAGAGAAGCCAAAATCGTTAGAAAGATTGGCAGATGGTGCGAACAGCCTTTCCAAACATACCCTTTTCGCAAGCCCTTCTGCAAACCAAATCAACACTTTCATCGATTTACTCTGGTCAATTACAAGCAATTAGCTAGACTCCACTGCTGTCTTTCATATCCACTTAGCTGGCAAAATTGAAACAGGGGTTAATCCCGCTTTCCTGTTAGCGAATATGGGAATCAAACCTTCAAAGCAGCGACCTGTCAGACATTCCGCCTGAAATGCGCATCATAACACATTGGAAGGCTTTCAAATATATGTCAAGCATTTGTCAAGGAACGGGCACAGCTTGGATCCACAATTTGCTGTGTCGTACTGATGTGACAGTTATCCTTTCTTCTGTTTAATGATCTTGACAGAGAGCCGAGGCGTTGCGCCCCGCGCCCCAGGGCAGAGCGTTGCATTTCCAGACACCGATCGGATAATGCAATCATGAAATTGTCCAATCCTAATCGATCGAAGACTGCACACCTGACATATCTCTGTTATCTGGGGGCAAATGTGTGCCAATTCTTTTTTTTATTCCTAAAATAGGACAACAAACAAAGAGAGAGTGTTAGAGGAAGGCAAAAAATATGTCAGTTGTGTCAAGGATATATTGTGCAATAAAAATTATGACAACCCTACTGAAAAATCCATAAGCTGGTGAGCTGGTCTCCCAGTTTGGTTTTAGCTGGTATTGCTGGTTTAGCAAGCTGGTCCAGCTGTGTTTTGGTCACTTTTTAAGTTTGTCTAGCTGGACTTAGCTGGTCAGGCTGAAAGACCAGCTGACCCACCAGCTTGACCAGCTTTGCCAGGCTGGGAGGACCAGCTTAAACCAGCTACTGCCACTTAAAGGACAAGTTTGGTATTTTACACTTAAAGCCCTGTTTTCAGATTGTTTATGATGAAATAGAACGGTTTTGACTGTAATTTCGACATATGCGGCTGCCCCGAGAATTTTTGGGTGTTTGTGTTTCAGCTCCTACCTTTACAATGGGTTTAATGGTGCACTGGAACAATCCTTCCTAAAATGCATTAAACTTTCGTTTACAATGACGTGAAACTCACCGAGTGGTCAGGGGTGTTCACTGGTATGCTCACACAAAAATCGCTGCAAAATATGCATTCTAACAGGTTTTATCGTAGTTTTTGCCAACTCCATTGACTTGTATTAGTTGTGCTGTGAGGTATACGGTATTCCTCCGCGCCGGGAACTTTCTTTGTATTCTTGCAATTGGCAAAGGCGGATTAGCGCCACCACCTGGGCTGGAGTGTCTATTATTCAAACTCTAAGCGGAAGAATGTACGGGTGTGAGGCGTTTGGAAAAATAGGTCCACAAGTTTACAACGAATGCTAAAACACCTGTTGGAAAGCATCTTTTAACGCGATTTCCGTGTGAGCACACCACTGAACACCCCCGACCACTCGATAAGTTTCACATCTTTGTAAATGAAAGTTTAATGCATTTTAGAAAGGATTGTTCCAGTGCACCACCAAACCCACTGCAGAGGTAGGAACCGAAACACAAACACCCAAAAAGTCTCGGGGCAGCCGCAAATGTCGAAACCCCAGTCAAAACCGCTCTACTTCATCACAAACAATCCGAAAACAGGGCTCCAAGTGCAAAATACCGAACTTGTCCTTTAAACCAACTAACACCAGCTACCAGCTTATGCTGATCTTAGCTGGATTTCTTAGTAGGGAATGCACACAGGTAGGGTCTAACAACACATTGTTTTTTTTCTGTTTTGTTCTATTTTTACTATTTTAAAGCAAATTTTAGTAACCTTTTCACATCAAGCTTTAGTCCTCCAAGACATGGTTTGCGTCGACCATAACTTGTTTTGTGCGGTGAATGTTTGACTGACCAATTAAAACCAAAATTGTCCATTTTCAACTCAATTTTAGGATATTGTTTAGATTAAGTTATAATCTTAATGAATTTCAGCATGTGAGTTTTATTTAGTTTGGTATTGCAAACAATTGTGTTAATGTGTTGGGTTGTCCAAGGTAAAATCTGAAACCCAAAACCAGTGATGAACCATTGATTTGTACTTTCTTAATCCCGGAATACACTGCAGGTTTTTTGCCATCATTTCCTTAACACACTGTGCGACATGGATCGTTTAAACTCGGGTACGACAGGCATGTAGGCTGTATGATGACATGTTAGCGCAACGTCACCAGCATGCGCTAGTGGTAAACAAATACCAGCGTGCAGGTCGTAGCAGCAAACAAACTGTGTGGTGATCATGACGAATTTCTGACACTGTCAGAAAACTATCGTAAGCTATCTTTGGACGCAAGACCGGAAAAACGACCGTCTTTGAACCTATCTCATTGTACAACATAGGACCACCGATGAAGAGCCACGATCACAGATATCGTGATGATTGTTTCACGATGGCAAACTTTAGTCTGGGACAGCCAATAATGGTGCAGTGTATCCCGGGCTTTAGAGTGCAGAAATATTTAAAGTCTTTAAGGGGTCATATGATGCGATTTCATGTCTTCCTTTGCCTTTGTAGTGTTAAAAGCTGTTTGTGCACGTAGAAGATATGTAAAGTCATAAACCTAAAAGTATTAAACCTAAAGGGATTTTCTTTCTAAAAGTGAAGGTTCATCCATGCCTTCCTAAAACGCCTCGTTCAAACATGCCCCCACATATCTACATCACTATGTAGGAAGATTTGCATAACATCGCCCAAATGTAGACCTATGCACCAAGAAAGAAGGCTTAACTTTTATACTAGGCATAACTAGTACTGTATTGTTGCCATCTCCATGATGTGGAGACGCTTTGCTTTGGCAGCTGATATTTCAAATATGGTAAGGGGCGTAACATTTTTGCCACATGCTCGAGGTTTCCAGCCAATCACAATGTACTGGATATTGACGTGTTTCAAAAAGGCGGGGCATAGAGGAACAACAAAAATGTATGGTATGTAGAAAATAACAACCCAATCTCACGGAAATTCGTGTTAGTCACAAAATATTTGAATAATGTTTTCGTGTTATTGACACAATTTTCCGCTGTTTTTCTTGGAGCACAAATGTCTTTTTTTGTGTCACTCAGCACGAATTTCTATAAATAGTTTTTCATGTTGTGGCACGACTTTCTTTATTGTGTCATTTTATATTTATAATTTTCCTTTTTTTTTACCATTGTCACTTGGGGTTGGTGTTAGAATCACTTTCTGTGACATCCTAACCCCAACTCCAAGCGAGAATAGTTTTAAAAGCGGAAGAAAAACATGTAGAAACCAATGCATAAAACGACATCCTAACGCAAACCCCGAATCTAACCCCAACCCAAGCAACAATGATTTAAAAATAGGAAAAACAATGAGAAAAAAATAAAATTACATGATAAAGAAAGTCATGCCACAGACACGAATAACTATTTATAGAAGTTCATGCCGAGTGACACGAAAAAGACATTAAATAAATTAATCAAATATTTTGTGACTATAACACGACTTGCTGTGTAGAAAATAATGTTTTTAAACCTTAAACCATATCGCATTACACAAAATAATGTTCTTTTTGGCAACATCATATGACCCCTTTAAAGTGTCCTCTTTTCTTTGGTCTTCTTCATTTTTGCAGTCTAGCAAGCTCATAAGACGTCCCATTGACATATATTTCTTGTTGGGCACCATTTTGACCATAAAAAGACTGAAACTGAACTGAAAACAAGAGTTACATACCATTGATTAGAGATTTACAGGTTGTGGTTTTGGCCAGGTCACACTAAGATGTACATCTAGTACTAGTAGACTGCTTGTTGTAATGTACCGCTTCTGCCCCGTGACCTTGAGCAACAAAACAAGCACACGGCGGCTTTCTTCTGCATTGCTGTGACTTTGCATTTCTCTTTTCATTATACTTTTAACCCACATTAGATATTTTAAATAAAAGAGGTAAGCACATTCAAACTTAGACCTGACTAAGCACGATTAAACCGTGTCTGGTGACTTACTAGACAATTCGCTTGTAACTTTATATTCAAATTTGCAAGGTGGTACCTGTATTTAATTTACATTGCAATGATTTGTACAGACCAACATGCAGAGAATAGTACATTACAAGGCACACAAATTGTTAGTGAATGTACTGCGGGACATAACTTACTAAATAAAACCGTCTTAGCTCGACAAGCGGCAGGCTCTTCCATTGTGTCTGCATTACTGCAAACACGATTTCTGTCTGTTTTTACAAACTCAACGTACGTTTCATTCATAAACAAACAGTTAATGGAGACGGCACACGCTGCCGGGAAGAACTTGGCACGGACAACAGCCAAAGCTGTTTGCATCAGCACGTAATCGGCCCTCGCTGCTATAAGAGAAGCAACAGTAATTGTTCGCTTAGTGGACAGCTTTTAGTCTCTCTCTTTTCTCAGTGGAGTCTGCTCACACAAGATAAGTGGAGGGGTAGTAATTGTAAAAAGTCCTCATCATTCCAAGTCTTTAATAATGGCCTCGTGAAAGCCTTTGCTCATTAAGCAACCTTTGTTTTCTCTCCCTCTCTCTCTTTATGGCAGTGGGCATGCTTGTTTTAAAAGTACTGACAGCACCAAATGTCTTTCCATAAACAAAAAGCAGATTTAGCTTTTGTCTTAAGTTTAAAATGAGAATTTAAAAGTGGCATGTGCAAACATATTGATTAGAGTCTGTTTATAATGCCATAGTCTATCATTATTTTGGTTCATCATAAAAATCCCAAAGTCATTTGATTATTTGTTGTGACTTTTCAATCAAGTTTCTGTATTCTGTAAAATCGCTGCCGAATTGCTCACGTATTTGTTTCTTGCGCTGCATGTCCTTAAAATTGCAAAAAGCCATCTGTTAAAGCATGAAAATAATGAAAACATGTGAAAAGAAAAGATTTTATCTATTTTGTGTTCAGTCTGCTGGGTTATAAATGAATTGTGTGGTTTTTTTTGGACTGCTGGGCAAAAATGTGCCACCACATGCCTGCCAGCATTTTTTATGGTTTTCACAAAAGTTTCACAAAATGTCTTTCAGGAAAATGTTCTTCTAAAAATATATAAACATACAAATGTATCAAATGAAAGAACAGACCCTCTGCTTTCAAACAAACAACAAACAAATATTTTTTTTTCATCCTATCTATATTTTTCTGCTTATAAACTCTTAAATGATTAGTCCATTTACTTGAAAAAAATCCAAATAATTTACTTACCACATCATCCAAAATGTTGATGTCTTTCTTTGTTCAGTCGAGAAGAAAATATGTTTTTTTTTAGGAAAACATTCCAGGATTTTTCAAATTTTAATAGACTTTAATGGACCCCAACAATTGAAATTTTTGATTTATTTTAAAATTGCAGTTTAAAACGTGATGACGTATTACGTGAGGTCGCAATTGCGCGTCACACAACCGGAGGAAGATGAGAGTTGTGGTTTAAAAGTGCACATTTTTGACAATCGTTTTGCTAGATAAGACCCTTATGCCCCGTTTGGGATCGTTTAGATTCCTTTGAAACTGCAATTTTAAACTGCATTAAAACTAATAAGTGTTGGGGTCCATTAAAGTCCATTAAAATGAGAAAAATCCTGGAATGTCTTCCTTAAAAAACTGAATTTCTTCTCGACTGAACAAAGCAAGACATCAACATTTTGGACGACATGGTGGTGAGTAAAATATCTGTTTTTTTTTTAGAATATGGACTAATCCTTTAAATATGGGTATTTTTCTTTAAAATATATAATGATTTTAGCAAAAAGCTAAAATAATTGCATTTTTGTGAAGGATTTTTGTTAAAGATGAGATCCAGAATGATCATCAAAAAATACAGAATTTAAAATTAGTAAATAACGTTTTGGCTTCAGTTTTTCATAAATTGGGTGCGTCATCTAGTGGATAATCGCGGTATTGCAGACTATCATTAAAATTCATCAGGAACACTTTTTTTATGCAAATGTTTTCTCTTAATTCTTTCAATTGACGATATGTCAATCATGTGAACCGAGGCTATTTGTTGTCTTGATTGTGAATAAGAGAATAAAAAATGCTGTAGTAGTTTTTACAATGCACAGCTAGGACGTGTTAAAATCATGAGAGAACAACTATAAAGACCCTCCGGTGAAGGACAGAAAAACAATCATATGAAAACTAAAGAAACTGATTTGTTTGGAATTTGAAGTTGTCACAATCAAAGAGGCTTTGTATACTAACACATGGAAAGCACGAGACTATACTTCAAACAAACAGACTGAAAAACAATACATCTATTTTTTGCTTTGTTTTATCAGACGTAATTCCCCCTTCCTCTTGTGATCATCCTCTCGACCATTGTCTTCACACAGCTCTTCAAACCGTACTGGAGACGCTTCCTTCAGCCAAGATGCACTTGCTTGGATTCAAGCATCAATCCGTAGCAAACTAGATTAAAGCTATAACTCATCATTCTTCCTGGCAGGCATATGAACTAAAAAGACCGACCCTCCTGAAGCACTGCCATCATTTCTCAATCCCAGAGAACAGAATGACCCCTTCTCATTTTTCCTCATCTCTGTTTCTTTTTTGAGCCACACAGTCTCAAAGAAACGCTTCCAAAGCCAAGATTCTCTCTCCAGCTGATGTTCCAGTGGTCATTTCCAAGTGTCCATGGCCTTTCCATGATAAAAACACTTGCTTTTAATGATATGATTTAAGATGAAAAAGTTATTAGTCGGTAATTGAAATGCCTTATTTTCACAAATGTCTTTTTGTCATTTAGCTGTCTTTAGCTGCAAAGCCCTTTAGCTGTGCGTTCACACCGGCGAGAGCATGCATCAAAGTGGCCGGAAGTCATTCATTTTCACTGAAAGCCGAGCTCCATCGAGCAGCGATGCGTCATAGACGGTGTGAGCATTGAAGAGAGTTGAAATCAGCTAAACTTTATGGTAATGAACTATGACGCGGTTCGCCAGCAAACCAATCGGAAGGCGAAAACGTTCGGGGGCAACTAATCTGAAGGCGGAGTCCAGAGAATGCATTCGCGCGTCAGAGCATCCACTGCACTTTTTCTATAGCGTCGTTGGCAGGGCAGCCAGATGCTATCGCTGGCAGCGGTGTGAACGTACAGTAAGTGCATACCAGCTTTTTTGGCAAAAACTTACAAATGTAAAAAAAATCCACTTCTTTGGATGAGACATAGTAAACAATTGCAAAATCACTAAAGATGCAACTAGAAACTAGCCTGGGTTTCCCCATGCTGCCTTGCGTGCAAATTTATTCACGCTCCAAGTCTTGTATGGAAACTATGGCCCTTTTTTGCCCCTTAAATAGGGAACCAATCACAGAACGGGGAGGGGGCAGCAAGACGATTACGATGTCTATGCGACACACCAAAGCAGTTTTGTTTAACCAACGGGGGAGCAGACGCAAAGTTACTTTTCAATGCAGCCTTAGATAGTGTTCTAAGAAGTTTTAACTGCAAGTTTATTTAAAAAATAGCAACTTTTGGCATTAAACAATTTCATATCCAAGAAAGATGTTTGTACATGGCAAGACATGGTAACCACAGAGTTTTATAGAAACAACCTGCTAGGCATTGTCGTCGACGAAGTAAAATTAACTTATAAAAGGTAAGTGGTATTTATTAATATCATATTGTCTTTATGCCTGTACTGTGGTTGCCACTAAATTGTGTTGCTTTTCAATACAATATACAGCTACAGGTTTAGTTGCATAGCTTTCAGCTGTGTGCACACAAACCAAAAAAATTGTTTACGTTTTAAATGATGTCGCTCTACATACGTCATCAGGTATAATTGAAATGATTGGCTATGAGCTACATACACGCATTTGATAGACATTCGTAGCGCCCAATAAACGTCTCTGGGCATTCGTAAACCACACCTCAAATACGAGTAAATGAGCATTATGGTTCCCAGACCACATCTCATTCTCTATGAGACTGGTCTGGTGTTAGCCAGGCTAACTAGAAACATTGCAAATGATGAAAGTCAGAATGTAAAAATTAAGAAACTGAACCACACATTAGGGGGCGCTGTGATCCATGGGCTTACCACAATCGGGTTGAATTCAAGTACTCACAGGGGACACAAGTTGTAAGGTGATTCATGGTTGTTTTGCACATCGCTGCTCATCTAATCCACCTTTTGTCCACTTACAGGACAAGTGCACAAAGTCGACGTGGTGTTTAGCGGATTCTGACAACATTGCAGCTTTTCCATCTGTGCTCCTCATCTCATCTTTTAAAAATGTATTTAACATTAAAGTAACATCCTACTACAATGACTTTCTCCATAGACTTTCATTATATTGTGTTATTACATCCCTCCAAACATTGTGTTAAATACAGTAATAACACAATATAATGAAAGTCTATGGAGAAAGTCATTGTAGTAGGATGTTACTTTAATGTTAAAAACATTTTTAAAAGATGAGATGAGGAGCACAGATGGAAAAGCTGCAATGTTGTCAGAATCCACTAAACACCACGTCGACTTTGTACACTTGATGAGCAGCGACGTGCAAAACAACCATGAATCACCTTACAACTTGTGTCCCGTGTGAGTACTGTACTTGAATACAACCCCATTGTGGTAAGCCCATGGATCACAGCGCCGCCTAAAGTGTGGTTCAGTTCCTTTTTACATTCTGACTTTCATCATTAGCAATGTTTCTAGTTAGCCTGGCTAACACCAGACCACTCTCATGGAGAATGAGATGTGGTCTGGGAACCCTATACTAATTTTCTCGTATTTGAGGCGTGTCTAACCTAGAGACCAGCACTTCATTTGCATGCATGAATTTGGCAGATGCTTTAACCGAAAGTGACTTACAGTGCTTTTAAGCTATACAAGTTTGATCAGTATGGGAATCAAACCCATAACCTTTGCGCTGCTAACACAGTGCTCTATTTACTGAGCTACGGGAACACTGCGATGTAATGTTGAGGTTAGGGTGCAGAATTTCTGCTATTCTTCATCTGTATGTTTCTCTGTTTCTCCACCACAGGCGTTGTAGCCGTTGCTCTTTCTTTGCCTGCTGAAAGGCACGAGGCAGGTGCTCAACCTCAATGTGACAGTGAGCGGAGAAGATGGAAACAGGCTAAGAGCTGTCTTTTTAAAACGCTGGACATTTTCTGAGGTGAAAAGCAGAAAAAGGAGGAGTGGAAAAAACTGTCAAAATGGATTTCGTGGGCTGTTGCCTGCAGGGAAACGTCTCTGACAGAAAATCATATGCTGCTTCTGGGATTTGCTTCAGATGGGGAGGATCTATTTTTTAGGTGGACTTTCTGGTACACAATGCATTAAGTTTATATTGCCTCCTCCAGGAAGTTTCTGCTTATGAGTTTAGTAGTTAAATCAGGTGCTCAGTTTTAAATTGATTTCCTTTGTTTTGACGTTTCATACTCGCGTTAACATTAAGATGTATTTTATCTCAATTGCAGTTTTATGTTTTCTGCAGTTTGAGGCTTTCTATAGGAAGTGCAATATAATAATGTCAGTGATATCTCAGTGTTGTCAGAGCTCTTGTTAAAAAGTAATATTAAAAAATTACATCATGCTTCACAGGGCCTCATGCAACCCGGCCTCATACCCCTGTCTCATCTGCTTTAAAAGATGCTTAGTTATTCCAACATCACAGACCGAATTTTATTTTTATATCAAAGCTTTCGGTTTTTCTGTATTGTCCAAAACCACTAAACTGTCTGGAAAATGTTTCAAAAACATCACGGATGACTTCTTGTGAGCCACCAGTTGGAAATCCACCCGGCAAGGTTAGCGTTGTCTCATCATTCGTGTCAAAGCTCAGTCAGGGATCTGAGAGAACGATCACATCTCTTCAAAAATAGTTTCATCTTTCACATTTTCTGCACACCGGCACAAAGATGTAATGGGAGCACAGTTGTGGTAAAGGTTTAGCACAAGTTTGATTAGGGTGGATATTTGTGGGTGTGTGTGTGCATTGAGTTGAGGGGATGTTTTGGTGGAATAGAGCCATAATGAGGGCTCATAATGAGGATATTTGGTAAGGAATGGCTGTATAAAAGACGCCTGTTACATCATCATGCCTGCCTTTGGACGGCTGTCTTCTCTTTAAAGTTAAAAATGCAGGGGTGTTGTTGCCTGGCTTGTCCTGAAATCATCTATGTGTGCTTAGAAATCAGAAATGGCAACTGTAATTACATGTGAGGACATATGATGTTTGTGAGCATGTGAAAGCTAAAAAAACGAAGTTTTGAAAAGCATCAGAGAATGTTTTTGTTGTTAGTGGGTAAAAGTCATCTCTCATCTGTTCTCTTTTAGGCTGGTGGTTTATATTTTTTGTCGATTGTCTCTTTAATGGTTATTCAACACATTACTTCAAATGCCAGCAGTTTTTGTTGCAGGATAGTATATATGATTGTAATGTAAAACTGTATTTACCTAGGCATAGATGAATAACCCTTACGAAAATTAACGATGGTTTTACTACAGTTAAAACCAAAAAACCATGGTTACTGTAGTAAAACCATGGTAACCACAAAATAAACATGGTTTTGGCAACCATGGTTTTCAAAAACCATAGTTAAACCATGGTTAGTGTAGTAAACCCATGGTTTTGCTCATAGTAATCAATTCACCAAAAAAAACATGGTTACTACACTTTTACCACAATAAAACCATGGTTAATTTTCGTAAGGAAATAAGAGTCCTGTACATGGTAAAGGCATATAGTGGGTCTCAAACACAATTGTTTCCTCCTTCTTATAAACCTTGTGCATGCAAAAGACCACTGGAAAACAGACCAATCTCAAAATAAAACCAACTGTGACGTTACAGTCGAGATGTACGCCCCAACATTAAATTAAGTACAATGTTGTTACAATGCTAAAAACATAGTTGTGACTGCTGGGTTAGCGCTGTATGCTAGTTAATGCTATATGCTATCGTTTGGCATGAAGTTCTGCTATTGACGTTACAGTTACATTTTGCAGTTCCATACAGAAAAAAACAGCCCAGTCACACGAAATTATGTACCTGTAGTCATGTAATTTTTGAATTCTTTTTCGTGGTACTGTCACAAATTTTTGAGTTGTTTCTTGATCGTATCCCGAATTTCTATTTATGTGTCATTGTCACGTATTGGTTACTTAACTGTTTTGTCCTAATTTCTTACCATTTTCACTTCGGTTTAGGGTTAGATTTACATAAAATGACATCCTTACCCAACTCTGACCCTAATGCCAGGCGACAATGGTTTAAAATGTAGAAAATATAAAAAAAATCTGAAAAAATAGTATAAACCAATACTTAAAATGCAGGCACGTGCACACATAGACATCAAAGGGGGCTTGAGCACCTGCCCTTTTTATTCCTGGAGAGAAAGTGCCCTTTTTTTCTCGGGTGCTTTTTTTTTTAAATAATATGATCTTTATTCATATAACAACTGATGTCTGTCTGTTTCTTGTGTTTTTAACTTATTACTTATTAAATTTAATATGAATTCATTCAGGAAACATTTAAATGAGATTTAATCTCATAAAAAGAAAAATAGCGCTTTTTGTGGTACACAAACGGTTAACTGATGAGTCCCGCCTCCAAAACTCACATCGCTAATATAATTGGCTTTATCTTTCTTAAGTCCCGTCTCTCTAACCTACTTCGCTTTATGATTGGTTGGTCTTTACTCGTGTATTGTAGGCTGCATTCGTGCTTGTAAGAAGCGCCAAAGCTCAGCCTGAACGAGACACGATGTTCTTGATTATGCAGGTAGGTTACCGGTAAGTGACTGAGGAAGAAAATATTCTTATATTAACAGTTTTATGCACAAAAATGGGACAAGTTGTTACACATAACGATTCAGGGACATTGTTTTCCACGGCAATCCCATATTAACCTGAAGAGTTGCAAACTTGTAACCGTATAGTGTATGTAGTTTAAACAGACTGCTCATAAAATAATAAAGCACAGACAATGGAATTATTGTTAACTACAGTAGTAAGCTTTTTTTAGTTTAATTTTACTTGCCCAGTCAGAATTTTCACTGACGTCACAAAAAAGTAAAATATAAAATACAAATAAAATAAGCCTAATCTATATTTGTTGTTTCTGACATGTGTAACCCTAATAAATATGAAACCTAAGATTAAAGGTGCCATAGGAGGTGTTGCCATAATATGTTAAATTGTTCTTTGATAATTCCATAGAAGGTATGTGGCTTTATTAAGTGCAAAAATTATCCAGAAACGTTTTTAAATGTCCATTTACAACCCTAGAATTTGTCATTTGAATGAAATGGTCTATTTTTGCCCTATTTGAAAGATTCATGAATAATAATGTTGAGCTCTGCTCTGATTGGCTCTGCTCTGAGGCTCATGCCAGAAGCTCACATTAGTAAACAGACCTTATATGTTAAGCCCTTATCAGACGAAAATACAGATTTTGAGTAACAACTAATTGTTAACTAATAGAACTTCAGCTAAACGTTAGCATATAGCATTTATTGGCATGTAGCGCTAACTCAGAAGTCACAACTTTGTTTTTAGCATTTAAACAAATTTGTAAATTAATGTATAATTTAATGTTGTGGCGTACACCTCGACTTACATCAAGAGTCTGTCCCCCTGAAACTTAGAAATCTAAATTGGTGAATTTAGAAGAAATCTACAGATGCAAACAGATGGAGGATACACTCTAAAAAATTTAGTAAATCTGGTACATTAATAAATAAAACTGAGTAGAAATAAGTTAACATGAAACATTAAAGATTATTTTTAGGTTGCTGTATTTTGTCAATCATTTTTGCAGTGATTTTTTTCAGTAAAGTTAACAAAATAGCAGCAACAGCCCTCTTCAGTTTAGAGTGCATATTTGTGTTGATTTTAAAGTGTTATTCTGATAACACCAAAATAATTAAAATGATGTAGTGCCTTGTGCAAAAAAAAAAAAAAATTATGAGTAAAACAAGCCCCTCTGCTTGAGTTATTTAGGTTATTCTAAATATATACTTGAAACAAGTAGCATAGAAAATGTTTTCAAAACATGCACATTGTCGTGTAATGGTTTCCTTTGCTGCTCTATAAACCTAGACTACTAAGGAGACCATGGTTTCTGTGTGAACTGATTATTTTGTAGACATCTTTTGAAAATGAAACAATTGCGTGAGTTTGAGGAAGATAAAATGAATTAACTTTTTAAATAAAGAAAAAAATACATAATTATGAGAAGTGCCCTTTTTCACTTGAGCCCCTGCCCCTCAAAATGTCTGTGCACGTCCCTGTTAAAGTGACATCCTAATGCAAACACCAAATCTGACCCTAAACCGAAGTGACAATGGTTTAAAATAGGAAAAAGCAGTTAAGTAACCAATACGTGACAATACGTGATTTTGATTATTCCTCAAAATCTGTATCTTCATCTGATACAGACTCAAACATAAGGGGCCCTATTTTACCGATCTGAAACGCAAGTGCGAAGCGCAAAGGGTAAGTGACTGTGGGCAGTTCTTGGGCGTTGTTGCTATTTTCCCGACGGGAGAAATAACTCTTGCGCCAGGCGCAAATCAATAAGGTGTTGGTCTGAAGTAGGTTTATTATTCATAGGTGTGGTTTGGGCGTAACGTCAAATAAGCCAGTCAGAACGCTATCCAACATTCCCTTTAAACACAAGTTCGCAAGTTCCATGGCGGGTTGCTATTATTATATGAGGGATTTACCAGGGGCACGCCAGGAGCGGTTCACAGCCGAGGAGACCCACGTTCTTGTAAGAGCAGTCAAAGACAGAGAAGTTGTTTTGTATGAGGATAGGAGAAACCCGCCCGAATCAGCGTTGGTTAAACAGGCGTGGGAGGAAATAGCCACAATTGTCTCATCAGCTGGCATCCCCATCGTTGCGCCAAGCGCTACAATGATGTCAGGAGACGGGGGAATCCCAAGCTTGCCAGCATAAATCGGGCACGCCTTGTAACGGGAGGTGAATCTGCCTCTACACATGACCTGACGCCAGCAGAGGACATCGCTACGTCCACCCTCACCGCTGAAAGGGTTTGGGGTCTTTGAAATCAGACCCAAGAAACGCAAGCAAGGTCCAACCCCAAAGTACACTTACAAATCACGTTCATATACATTAAGGTTTCTTATGAAAACAATTTAATTATCATTTAGATAAAATAAACGTAATACAGCCACAACAAACTTATGAAAATATTTTAATTGTTATTTGCATTGTAATTTTTTAACGCAGCCACACAATAAATAAAAACTATCACCACAATGCTCACCACTATGATTTCCCTTATCTCATGTATTAATATTTTTTATTGTAACAATTTATGATTTGCAAAAATAACTGTTGCATCTGTGTAGATTAGATAAGCAAAGTGTGTGCGCGTTGTGCACGCTATAGATTATGGTCAAGCATGTGCCCTTAAAATAGCATAATGAACCACGCGCAACGCGCCACTGACTTTAGATTAGTTTTTTTTGGTCAGTGGCGCAATTGTTTTTTGAAGCTGTAAAATAGCACCAGGGATGGTTTGCGCCGGAACCGCCCAGGGAGCGCAAGTTCATTCCCTAGTTTGCCGACGTGTGTCTGTGGAGGGAAAAACCCGCTGTGCGTCGGTGCAAAATACGAATGATACATGCGTCACTGACAAAGTCAATTGCGCTGGGTGTAAGATAGGGCCCAAGGTCTGTTTATATAAACACAGAGCTACTGAAGGAGAAACAGCCAATCAGAGCAGAGCTTAACATTATTATTCATGACCCTTACAATAAAGGCAAATCCTAGGGTTGTTAATGGGCATGTAAAATAATTTTTGCACTTAATAAAGCCACATACCTTCTATGTAGATATCAGAGAACAATTTAACAGATTATTTCAATGCATTTTTTTGGCACCTTTAAGGATTAGTTTGGTCACCAAATAACCCACCTTAATTTTTTTCTGTTCATCCTAAAAGTAAAATTTTGCACCTCTTTATTTTTAGTATAGGGCTTAAAGGAAAAAACATACTACGCTCTAAAAGAGTTTCAAAAGTTTAATATTTACCTAGTTCAAACTGTCAGCCTTTTGACTATCACAGTTTGCATTTTCAAAAACCTAAAAAGGGTTTTAACATTGTATCTTTTCATCATCTCCAGTATTTTTATTTGTTATTGACCCATTTTCTATAACAAGACTTTCTCTTTCTCCATCTCTTATAATGTGGGACAGGACAGTAAATGTGCTAAAAGTGTCTGCTCACATTTGTAAAGCTTCAACCCTGTGAACGGCAACTAAATTGTTTCAGCAGCTGAGACATTGATGGCAGCAGACTGAATGATTGACTGAAGGAAGATCTGATGGGTGTAAATGTGTCCTGAAGGGCAGCTGATGGTTCACTTATACACCTGCACCGCATCCATTCACAGTCGAGTCAGCGTTTCAATTCGACTTATATAACACTCGGATCTGGATCTAAATTTTATGCATTCCACACTCTTATCAAAAGCAACTTGCAGGCATTCAAGCTAGACATCATGGATGGAAGACGTGAACTCCATGCTTTACGGTAACCAATCACGAAATGGCTGATCATTTGCATAAACTTTTTAAAGGCTTTTTCAACCAGGTCCATCATTGTCACTCGAGCTACCAGAAATCGGCAGCTATTGGATCGTGTTGTTTTGTCAATGTGTGTCTCTTCAAACTGACATCATCAGATAAAGGTCACCGCAAGAGGGCAGAACATTTTCATTTTTTTTAATGACCCACACGTGTAAATTGTTTATAATGAGCACTAAAAATTTCAAGGGGACTTTAAGTGGCACAATCTTCCGTATTGTGGCACAATCCTTGTATCGATCGCCTCTTGTCAGATACACCATGTCATCTTGTCTGTCAATGGGTTTTCTGACTTTAAAGAATAATTGTTATCATTGTTACCCAGCAAGCAAAAACTGAGATTTTGAAATGACAGCTAACTATAGACCCAATATAGTCTGGCTATGAGTAACCTACTTATACCCTAAATAACCTTGAATTTGGTTACATGCCTTTTTGCCAAATTAACTTGATAATGTATGATATTCCAACATCTAAGCAAAGTCAACAGGTGTTCAAGGTGTTATATATGTATCGTCTATTCTTGGGTTATTATAGACGTCTATTAGACTTTCACTGACAGCCCAAAATTAGCATTGTTTTAGCCAAAATTGCTTGCTGGGTTTTGAATTAAACATGAATTTAAAGATCTGTTTCTAAATATCTGTCTGTCCATTTTATTTATCAATCCATCCACTTATCTGCCTTTTCTTAATCTGTATGTTTAGATAGTTGTTTGTATGCATATGTTGCATGCTTGTTCGTCTTTTGTCCCCTTTCTATTATTCCTTTCCTTTTGGAAAATATCTGTAGAAAGCGTTCATCTTTCAGTACCTTTTTTTAGCCTGCATTGCTGTTTTGTCTCGTTCTGATATTGCGTTTGTTCATTTTTTTTTTTTTGGCATCCGAACACACTGTTCTCATAACAAACTGCTCGCAGATGAGGTTAAATGAGGATCAAAATCTTAATTTTATTCACATTTTCTCCAAAAGACTGTTTCTGTCAACCCATGCACTTAAATTGCAATATGATAGTTATTTTCAAAACATTGTAAGAAAAGAATGAACAGATTCAGAAAACAGGATTTAAGTGTAAAAGTCAGATTAAATTAAATTAATTTTTTCAGTCTAATCAAACAAGATCTCTCTCTTTATTTGTGTTTCTATTACTGTATTAGCCTTTTCAGGTTGTTCCTTTGCTCCCTGAATTGCTAATACTTGTGGCTGAGTTGGATATGTCTTGACGCGTGCAGTTAAGTAGATGAGTGATAGAGGTTGATCCAATTTGTACAATGAGCATTTATTGATGTTGATAGAATGTTATAATGTTACAGAAAACTTGAAGTAAAATAAGAAAAACAATTAAACTAAAGCAGTCTCTTATATGGCACACCACCACACGGTCAAAAGACTGTTTGCCCTTTCAGCCACCCCCAGTTGCTGTGACTTCCTGTTCTTAAGGCCTTTCCCTTTGGGCTTCACCTTCAACCTCCCAACAGTCCTCTAGGTGGAGTAGACAGTCCAATGGCCACATAATAGTCACTTACTATTACTGACAAGAAAGAAATATAAAATTAACACAAAGCTCGATTTGGCTCCTACATTCCGGCCCCTAATTGTTTCTGTAGAGGCAAAACAATTATATATATATTTTTAAATTAATAAAGGAGCCATATATACTTGCAGCTTAACTTCTCCAAAACATATATTCCATTTATTTAAATCTTATAGTAAAATTCAAAATGAAACTCAAAATTTAAAGAGTCAACTTATCTTCAATGTTCTTGAATATTCAGGACTTCTTTAGAGAACCTTCGTCACCCTCTAACAGCAAGCAGATTTTGGACACTGGCCTTTCCAATACACTTGTCTTTGTTTTCAGCTTCACAACTCGGACATGACCTCTGGCATCAGGTTTGGCCTCAACAATTCTTCCCAGTAGCCACGAACTGCGAGGAGCGGTATTGTCTGCGATCAAGACAATGTCCCCTGGGATGAAGTTTCTTCTTGCTCTTGACCATTTTTGTCGTTCTTGTAGGAGAGGGAGATATTCCAGAAGCCACCTCTTCCAGAACAGCTCAGCTATATACTGGACCTGTCTCCAGCGTCTTCTGTGGTATATATCCGACCTTGAAAAGACTCCAGGGGGCAGAATTGGTTTAGTTCTCAGCAACAGAATATGATTCGGTGTGAGGGCCTCAAGATCTTGTGAGTCACCAGACACTTTTGTAATGGGACGGCTGTTAAGAATGGCCTCAACTTCACAGAAAACAGTGTGTAGTCCTTCATCGTCTAATGTTTGTTGTTTTAAGACTGAATATAAGACATGCCTTACCATTCTGATGAGGCGTTCCCAGAACCCACCATGGTGAGAGGCTGTAGGGGGGTTAAAGCTCCACTGAATTCCATCCTTCATCAGAGTTTGGTGGATCTTTCTCTGATCTAAAGTTCTGAGTGCTTCTCGTAGTTCTCTTTCTGCACCTACAAGGTTAGTGCCATTATCTGACCT
Source organism: Misgurnus anguillicaudatus (assembly GCF_027580225.2). Taxonomy (NCBI): domain Eukaryota; kingdom Metazoa; phylum Chordata; class Actinopteri; order Cypriniformes; family Cobitidae; genus Misgurnus; species Misgurnus anguillicaudatus. The sequence continues at coordinate 46,268,370 of NC_073339.2, forward strand.
TAGGTGTTGTGGCTGTCCTCTTCGACACAGAAACCTTCTGATAGCATTGATGCATGAGTCTGTACTTAAAGAACAGGCTACCTCTAGATGCACTGCTCGGCTGGTCATGCAGGTAAAAATGACACCATATCTCTTCATTGTGCTCCTTCCCCTTTTTACTTCAAAAGGACCGAAGTAGTCAAGGCCAACATTGGAGAATGGTGGTAAGTCTGTAACTAGTCTTTCACTTGGCAGGTCAGCCATCTTTTGTTCGCCGGCTTTACCTCTGTGCTTTCTGCAAGTCACACAGTGAGAGAGAACCTTTCTTGCAGCAGAGTTACCTTTTGTTATCCAGTATGTTTTTCGTACCTGAGATAGCATGTGGTTCCTTCCTCCGTGTCCAGTTTGAACATGGAAGTGACGTAGGATCAGAGTGGAGACGTGGTGGTTTTTGGCCAAAATGGCAGGGTGTTTTCTTTCCTCAGGCATTGCTGTTCTTCTGAGGCGACCACCCACTCTAAGGATTCCATTGTCCAGCACTGGATCCAATCTGTATATGCTACTGTTCTTTTTCACATTGGAAGCGCCCTCTTGCAACATGTTGATCTCTTCAGGGAAACTTTGTCTCTGTACATAGGAGAGAATAAACTTTCTGCCATTATCAGATCATCAACTGTTATTGCTTCCTTTATGTCATCTTTGACATGCTCTTTTGTCCTTCTGGTTACCCTTTGAGTTTTCTTACAATCTTTCTTTGAGTCGTTTCTTTTTTGCACAAGGCATTTTAATGCTTCTTTAACTTTGAGGATCCATGCAACAGCTACTCTCAACTTCAGCCAGTCTGAAAAATGTTTGAGCAACTTGTCTGTGGGCTTTTCCTCACATGTCTGCATGATTGCATTCACTGTTGCAGATTTGCTCACCTCTGGATCATCTTCACAAAGTTCAACATTGTTCACAGATTCATTTGGCCAGTCCTCTTCTGATGACCAAAGGAACTCTGGTCCAGAGATCCATCTTGGGTTCCTAATGAACCTTTCTGCACTCACACCTCTAGAGCAGTCATCAGCAGGGTTTCTCTTTGTGTCAATATATCTCCATTGAAAGACTTGTGTAGCCTCCCTAATTCTAGAGGTCCTATTTGCCACATAAGTATGAAAACGTGTGTGGTCATTTGAGATGTACTTTAAAACAGCTGTGCTGTCAGTCCAAAACACTGACCTATCTGTAACTGGCAGCAATTCTTCTTTCAACATTTTATCCACTTTGACTGACAAAGCTGCAGCTGCTAACTCCAGCCTTGGGATGGTCTGCCGTTTTAAAGGAGCTACTCTTGCCTTGCCAATCAAGAATGCTACACAGACCTTTCCTTCCGCATTTGTCATTCTGAGATAGCTGACTGTTCCATAGCCTAGCTCGCTAGCATCAGAGAAGTTGTGAATCTGGTTATGCACTGACTCACCAAAATCACTTGGCTTAAAACAACGTGGAACATTAAAGTCTGTGAGTTGTGAAAGACTGCTGATCCACTTGGTCCACTGGTCAGAAAGTGTGCTGGGAATGGTCATGTCCCATCCAAGGTCTTGTCGGCACAATGTTTGCAATAACAGTTTAGCTGGCAAAGTAAGTGGAGATAAAAAGCCTAATGGATCATATATAGAGCTTACCATTGATAGAATGCCCCTTCTGGTAAGTGCACGCTCACTGATGGTGATGTTGAACTTGAAGGAGTCACTTTGGACACACCATTGAAGTCCCAAGGCTCGCTCCATGGGCAATTGATCTTTGCTCAAATCCAAGTCCTTTACCTCTTTAGCTAGGTCTTCTTGTGGAACAGCCCCAAGCACAGCTCTACTGTTGCTTATCCACTTTGACAAATAGAAGCCTCCTCTTTGACAGACCTCCGTTATGTTTGATATTAGTTCCATTGCTTTTTGTTCTGTGGGCATTGACTTCAAACAATCGTCTACATAAAAGTGCTCCATGATTGTGTTTATTACATCACGAGTGAAGTTGCTTGTATTGTCCTGTGCAGTCTTTCTGAGAGCAAAGTTGGCTATGCTTGGTGAAGAGACTGCACCAAACAAATGAACAGTCATGCGATATTCTACTGGAGCATCATCCACATTTCCTTGAGGCCACCATAAGAAGCGCAGGAAGTCTGTGTCACTTTCAGTCACCTTGACCTGGTGGAACATGGCCTGTATGTCTGCCATCAGCGCTACTGGTTCTTCTCGGAAACGTGTCAGTACTTCAATCAGGGTGTTTGTCAAATTTGGGCCTTGGAGTAATTCAGAGTTAAGGGATGTCCCCTGAAAAGTTGCACCACAATCAAACACTACTCTAATGGTCTTCTTTTTTGGGTGATATACCCCATGATGAGGGATATACCAAACCCTTCCATCAGTCCTGTTCAGTTGTGCAGAGGGAACCTTTTCAGCATAGCCCTTGCAAATTACATCACTGAGGAACTCTGTATACTCCTTTTGATAGTTCGGGTCTCTTTTGAACTTCTTTTTCAGATTCAACAGGCGCTGTTCTGCAACAATGCGGTTGTTGGGCATTGTGATTTTATCTGCTTTAAAAGGTAGGTTAATGCAGTAGTGACCCGCTTTCATTTTAACAGATTCATTGACAATGTTCAGGAATTTCTTGTCATTCACTGACATTTCACTTTTTTCTTCATAGGCTTTCTCACTGAAGTCTGTGTTGTACTGACTCACCAACAATTCTTGCAGGTTGACCAAGGAGATCCTGTTTGCAGTCACTGTGGACACTTCCACATCTTTGCTGCTACCTCCCAATGGACCATTGATTACCCAACCTAGCAACGTTCTTACAACATAAGGTCCATCTTCTTGTGAGTTTATTACCTGCCAAGGTTCCATAACATTTGCTGCATTCATTCCTATGAGCAAGTCAATGTCACAGTCTATGTGAGGTAACTGTACTTCACTAAGGTAAGGCCATTGTTTTAAATCTTCTTGTTTTGGGATGTTCTCTTTTGTTACAGGCATAAATTTCTGTGTGTAGACATCAGGTAAAGCAATGAATGTCTTGCCATTAAGTTCACTGACTTCTAAGCCTGATACTAACACACTTTTTATGGGTTTCTCCTGTGCCATTGTTCTCAGCAGTACGGTCGTTTGTTTCCCCTCTAGACACAACTTCTGCGCCAGCCTCTCTGTGCAGAATGTTGCCGAACTGCCAGGATCAAGAAGAGCATAAGTTTGACTAATTTTGTTACCTTTAACAGACTTAACTTGCACAGGAAGGATTGACAGTGCACATTTACTGTTTCCGGCCCCTGTATGGCCACAAGCATTTGATGACACTTTGCTGATACATTTCTGTGACTGCTCTGCTGACTTTGAGGCATGACCTTTAGTCTCAAAGTTGATGTGAAGCACATTGGGATGTGTTTGTTTGCAGATGTTACATGTAAGACGGTCTTTGCAGTCCTTGCTCATGTGCCCTTTACACAAACAACCAAAGCAGAGTCCTTTTTCCTTTAAAAGGTTTAACTTATCCCTATGTGTTTTCTTCTTGAAGTGGGAACAGTTCTCTAAACAATGAGCACCATTACAGCAGAGGCATGGAGTTTTTACATCACTGTTCATGCTTGGAGCAGCTGGAGTGCTCAGTGTTGTTACATTAGTTGCATAGGTAGACTTGGGTCTAAAAAGGGTCTTACTTACATTGGGCCTTTTATTCCTGCTTGCAACAGTTTCTTGTATATCTCCAAATATTGGGTTAGAACATATCTTGGCCTGTTTCTCAATGAACTGTACAAGGTCTGTAAATGTAATCCTACTGTTGTCTTCAAGTTTCTCTTGAGCCTTGCTCCGCCATCTATCCCGCAGCTTGTAGGGTAATTTCATAACAATGGCTTTCAAGGTAGAGGCTACGTTCAATTCCTCCATGTAGTTCATCTTTGCCATGGCATTACAACATCCTTTGAGGTACAAGAAATACTCATTTAAGGCTTACGGATCTTCAGGTTTTATATTTGGCCATTTGAGAACCTTTTCAATATAGGCGGTGGAAATTTTGTACTCATTGCCAAAATGTTCAAGCAACAAGCGCTTTGCCCTGAGATAACCCTGATCTCCATCCATATGCTGGCAACTTCTTACTAGGTCTCTAGCTTGCCCTCTAGTAAATTGCTCAAGGTAAAACAACCTATCTTGTCCACTGTCTGTTTTCATCTCTATGTTGTGTTCAAAAGACGTCATAAATGATCTAAACTGTAAAATGTCCCCATCAAATATGATAACACCTTTAGGTGGCAATAATGACAATTGCTGTTGTTTGAGAAGCATAGATGTAATTTCATTTTGTCTGTTTAAGACAGCAACGAGACTATTGGAAACTACACTGTCCTCTAATGGTCTGCGCTGCACAAGTTCCTGTTCTGATAACACAGAATCTGCTCTGTCTGCATGTGATTGAACAAAAACATCTTCCGCCAGCTGTTTATATTCTGTACTGAGTTCCACTCTGTCAGATTGATCATGGGATTTCACAACTACCCTACCACCCTCTCTAACTATACCTTCTTCATGCAGAGATTGTGATAGTCCATACAATGGCAGCTGTTGATGCTGTGCCCTGTCCTTTGGGCGCACACTCCTATGTTCATACACATTGGTTGCTGGAACCTCTGTTTGCAAAGTTTCCATGTTGGCGAGTTCCAAGTTCCTCTCCTGAAAGTATGAGTTCATGCCATCGACTGGGGTGGAATAAACTTGTTCTTCCGCGCCATCCAACACTGCAAGCTTTGCATTTGCAGCAGACAACTCAGCTGCGAAGTTCAGAGTCTCCTTTTGCCTTCTTATTTCCTCTCTTTCCTTAGCTAAGCGCTCTTCTTTTTCTTCCAAAGCATGCCTTTCTTTTAAAGCAGCAGCCTTAGCTAAAAGCGCTGCCTTTTCAGCGTGTGCCACCAAACGAGCTGATGCTGAGCTTGCATATGAACTCCTATGTGAACTTACTAAAGATATACTGTCTTTAGGACTAATTTCATCTCCCCTTTCTGGCAGTGGTTGACCAGGACAGGAGTGGATCCACTCGTCAGCCTTAATCTTAAATTCATTGATGTTTATCAACTTCGGCTCATACCATTGTTCTGTGTCTTCAACACACTCTTCTTTTGACAATAGTTGTTGGTAACTTTTGTGCAGGTCATTTAATTCTTCTAACATTTCATTGTATTTCTGAACATTCTCCTTTACTTTCTCCAGATTAACTGGATCAGACATAAGCTCATTTGTTTTGTTCATTTTACGAGTCAATGCAGCACACTTATTCCTTCTAGCATTTCTTGCTTCTTTCTTCTTCTTTTCTAACTTTTCTAACAATTCTTCCTGCTTTTCTTCCTCAACAGGTGCAACATCAGAGTTAATGACATCCATATTGATTGAGGCTCTTTGTTCCATGTGACAAACTCAAAAGTCCCTTTTCTTCCAAAAATATAACTCAATATTCATCAAATTGAATTCTTATAAATACACAGAGCAAAGTTGCTTAAAAAGTTCTTTGTTTCACATACCGATTCTTTAGGATTCGCTTGGATTGGCTTCGGCCTTCAAACAATCCAAGATGGCACATGCACTTCCTAGACTTCCATATCTGGTTTTCAGATCCAATATTCCTTTGATCCAAGTATATCCATCCAGAGCAGTCTTTTGACTAAATTGTATTAGCCTTTTCTGGTCGTTCCTTTGCTCCCTGAATTGCTAATACTTGTGGCTGAGTTGGATATGTCTTGACGCGTGCAGTTAAGTAGATGAGTGATAGAGGTTGATCCAATTTGTACAATGAGCATTTATTGATGTTGATAGAATGTTATAATGTTACAGAAAACTTGAAGTAAAATAAGAAAAACAATTAAACTAAAGCAGTCTCTTATATGGCACACCACCACACGGTCAAAAGACTGTTTGCCCTTTCAGCCACGCCCAGTTCTTCTTCTTCTTCTTCTACTCAAGTTTAATGGCAGTTGGCAAACCAAACTTAAATGGTGCATTCCCGCCACCTACTGGATTGGAGTGTGGATAACGTTATGGTAGTAGTGACCTAAATCCTGTTAATTAAAAAAGTATCTTTTAAGTAATTAAATATTCCTTCATATACTTTAACCTGCTTTGGGCAATCACCTAATAATGCTTGCATAGACACAACGTTCATTTCCAACTCACTTAATGCTTGAAATAACTTAAATCTTTCTCTATCATAAACCTCACATTTTAATAATACATGTTCAACTGTTTCCATATTTTCCGAGCCACATTTTTCACAATACCCAGTCTGGTGTTTCCCAATTCTGAACATACTTTGATTTAATAAACAATGGCCAATGCGCATTCTTGAAATTAAAACATCCTTCTTCCTGTTTCCAATGCTTCTTCTTTCCAAACCTACTGTTCTTTGAATGTTGTATAAATGTCTACCCTTATTTCCACTGTCCCACTCCTTCTGCCATTTATTCCTAATTTCCTTACCAATTATACTTTTTATCTCAGTCTTACTTAATGCAATTTTAATATCAACTTCTGAAAATTGTATGGCCTGTTTAGCTAAACTATCCACTTCTTCATTTCCCGTCACCCCCATATGAGCTGGTATCCAAAGGAAAGAAATACTGATTCCCAATTGTCTGATTCTGAAAAGACTTTGTAGTATTTCATAAATTAAATCCTGTCTAGCTGTAGAAATACCACTTGCTATACTTTCAATTGCAGATAAAGAGTCTGAGCATATAACAGATCTGATTGGTTGAACTTCTTCAACCCACTGCAATGCTAATATAATTGCTATTAATTCTGCTGTAAATACTGAGATGTGATCTGATGTTCTTTTCAAAATGTTGACTTTAAATGGAGGTATAAATACTGCTGCAGATGTTGTACCAGAATCTGGATCTTTTGATCCATCAGTATATATCTGGATGGCACTATAATATACATGATCTATGTAATCTTGTACTGTTATGCTATCCAGGATTTTCTCCTCATTATGTTTGTCTTTGTGTAACTGCATATCAATAGAGGGCATGGGAAAAAACCAAGGAGGAATTGCTGGCAGCACCACACTAGAAGCAATATTAAAAACACTAATCCCTATGTCTCTAGCCTCCTCATTGATAAACCATCCAAAACTTGTTAGTTTTTTCTGGCTATATTCCCAACATTCCCTTAAAACATTCTTAACTGGATGGTTCTCCAACTGACCTTTTATGTTTGCCCAATATCTCATTCTCAATTTTATCCTTCTCATTCCTAGTGGCATAAACCCCATCTCAACATTAAGTGGACACTGGTGATGATCTAATTGCTCCACAACATATCCTTAATGCTTGATTCTGATTTGCCTCAATCTTATCCAGTTGAGTTTTTGACGCAGAACTATAGACCATGCTACCATAATCTATAGCTGCTCCAATAAGTGCCACATAAATACTTTTGAGCGATTTCCGATATGCTCCCCATTCAGCTCCAGCTAAACATCTCATTATATTTATCACCTTTTTACATTTATCAATTATTCTCTGTATATGTACACTAAAATTCAATTTTGAGTCCATCCATACTCCTAAAAACACAACAACTGACTTCTGCTACAACATTTAATTATACATTTTAATATTTATAGTAGGGTTAGTTTTCTTTTTTGAAAAACAAATGACTTGTGTTTTTGCCATAGAAAGCCTAAAGCCCCATTTGTTTGCCCAGTTTTCTATCAGATTAACAGCATTTTGAACCTTTTCTTGTACAAACTTAACATTCCTACCTCTTTTCCATATTGTACCATCATCTGCATATAAGGATTTTCCTATCCCAGGTTCTATCTGAGAAAAAAATTCATTTATCATCAAATTAAACAAAATAGGACTACTGACACTCCCTTGGGGAGTTCCATTTTCAATTTGATAAGTATTAGAATATGCACTTCCCACTCTGACTTGAATAGTTCTATTTAACAGAAAGTTCATAATCCAGTTATACATTTTAACATTTATTCCCATCATATCCAACTTAATTAAAAGTCCCTTCTTCCACATCATATCATATGCCTTTTCAACATCCAGAAATACACCTACCACAACTTCTTTATTAATCTGAGCCTTTCTTATGTCAGCTTCCAAACACAGCACAGAATCCATTGTGTTTCTCCCTTTTCTGAACCCACTTTGATAAGGGGAGAAAATATCCCTCCTCTCAATAACATAAACCAGCCTGCTCATTACAATACGTTCCATAATTTTGCATAAATTTGAAGTTAGAGCTATAGGCCTATAATTACTGGGTTGCGTATGATCTTTTCCTGGTTTTGCTACTGGGATAATTACTCCATGTTTCCATTCCATTGGAAGCTTTCCTGAATTCCATACCTTATTATACATATTTAAAATGACAAATAATGAGGGATCCGATAATTGCTTAATCATTTCATAACATATCTCATCCCTACCCGGAGACGTTTGTTTGGTGCCAGCAATTGCTCTTTTTAACTCAAACAAAGTTAACTCATAATCCAATGGATCTCCAGTTGATTCCTTAACTTCCAATATATGTGGGTTTTTCCTCACACTCTGTTCCCTTATCCTCAACATGTCATTTGATAAATTTTCATTACTATGTACTTTCACAAATGTTTGTGCTAGTATCTCTGCCTTCCTACTATCAGCCACAACTACTTCCTTATTATGCATTATCGTTGGAATACAATTTTTTCTTTGTTTTCCTCCCATCTTTCTGATCATATTCCAAACCTCATTAATTTCAATATTTCCCCCAATATTATTGCAGAACTCTCTCCAATAATTTCTCTTTGCTGTCCTGATAACCCTCCTTACACCTGCCTGAGCTTTTTTTATAAACAATAAAATCATCATAGCTAAAAGATCTTCTTACTATTTTAAGTGATTTGTTTCTTACTTTTATTGCCACACTACATTCCTCATTCCACCATGGAACAATTTTCCTCCTACTACAAGCCTTCTTTCTGCCAAACACTTCTTCTGCTGTGCTCCTAAAAACCTCACTGATTTTTGTATTTAAAACATCAATATCTTCCAAGACATCCACATTAATATCAGCCATTTTATTTTGGCATATCTCACTATACAACTCCCAATTCTCAGATTTAAAATTCCATCTAGGGATTCTTTCCATGACTGTTTTTATTAAGTCTACTCCAACTGTACTACACACAGGAAAATGATCACTACCAATAGAACTTTCATTCAATACCTTCCAATCACATCTTCGAGCTAAATTTTCTGATACTAATGTCAAATCTAACACAGAATATTTGCATTGAGATAAATTTACTCTTGTGTAGCTTCCATCATTAATGCATACAAGCTCTCCCCAATCAAGCATATCTTCTATAATCAATCCATTATTATCAGTACTAGAACTCCCCCATAGAGTACTGTGTGCATTAAAATCACCACACCACACCATTTTAAAATTCCCAACTCCTCCAATATTAACCATCATATCCTTAGCTTATCACATGGATTATAAAAATGTATTAACCTAATACTCTGATTTCCTTCCCATACCTCCACTACCACAGCCTCATACTCATTATTTTCTTCCACTTTCCTTAACCCTATACCTTGTTTAATAAAAGTTGCTACTCCACCACCACTTCCTTTGTTCCTGTCTTTTCTAATTGACTCATATCCATTAATCAAAAAATTTAACTGAGGTTTAAGCCACGTTTCTTGAACACATATAATATCTGGGGACACTTCACAATTTGCTATAAAATGCTTAAATTCTTGCCCATTCGCAATTAAACTTCTTGCATTCCACTGCAAGATTACAAAAGCCATTATGAGCCCCCACATGATGTCTGACTGTTTGTTGCTTGGATCAAGAGTCTCTCATTAATCATCTCAACTGATATGTTTTTTAATTCCAAATATTTTTCTGCAGCTCTAATGATTATCTTAATCCTTTCGGATCTACTTTCAGTCTGTGCTGAACAATTCACCACTTCTGCCACAAAAGATATGAATGACACTTTATCTTCAATCAATTCAATTATTTTACTTGGTGTTGGCACTTTACTTGGTTGTGGTTGCATCCTCACAGGGGTCTCCTCAGCTATACTTACTTTGGGGGTTTGCTTTACTTTTTTAACTGCTTCAGCAAAGGATATTCCTTCTTCCCTTCTCACACTTTGAACCTTAATTGCATCTTTCCTTGCCACACACCCTCCATAAGCTGCACTGTGTTCTCCCCCACAATTACAACATTTTGGGGTTTTATCTTGTCCACATTTACCATACTCATGATCGCCTCCACATCTTGCACATCTTTGTTTGCCTCTACATACAGCAGCCACATGCCCGTATCTTTGGCATTTGAAACACCTTACTGGAGGAGGAATGTACACTCTAACTCCATAGCTGACAAATCCCAAATATACTCTTTCTGGTAATTTAAACTCATCAAAGACTAACATAAATGAAAGACTGTCCATTTTCTCATTGTTTCTGAAACATTTCAAGCGTCTTACTTCCTTAACTGTTGCTCCCTTTACATTTCTTTTAATCATCTCATCTGAAACATCCAAAGGGATTCCAGTTATTACACCTCTCATCCAATTTCTTTCTTCAGGAATTGAGCATTCTACTTTATGACCAATCATTGATTTAAGTCCCAAAGTTGCTTTTTGTTGCCTGTTATCTTTACAAAACAACAACAATCTTCCATCCTTTAAAGTTTTTATATTCTCTACAATCCCTACACTTTCTTTAATTGCTTTTGTTAGTTTCAAAGGGTTGATGTTACTCACAGAGTCGGTAGCAAACTTTATCATAACTTTATACCCCTTCTTCTTCCTTTGTGCCAGTTGACTCCCCTTGTCGCTTTCCGAGTCAGACATTAAATCACGACTTTTCTTGCTTTTCTTTGTTTTGACTACATTCCACCCTAAACTTGAATTTCCCCCACTATCTTCCTCAAACCTATCCTCCTCCATTTCCGGATCACTACCGGAATCTACGTCAGTTCCTACCATCCGTACACCAGTCACAATCCAGCCGTTTGCCAACCGCTCTTCGATCTCCTCCCCCTCCGGAGTCGGACTCACCTTGGATCTGCTCCCAGGAGAACCCAGCCACGCCCAGTTGCTGTGACTTCCTGTTCTTAAGGCCTTTCCCTTTGGGCTTCACCTTCAACCTCCCAACAGTCCTCTAGGTGGAGTAGACAGTCCAATGGCCACATAATAGTCACTTACTATTACTGACAAGAAAGAAATATAAAATTAACACAAAGCTCGATTTGGCTCCTACAATTACCATTTAAATTGCACAAATTGACATTGCAAATTGAAAATACGGCCAAGGGAAACATGTAAATTTTGCAAAAACTCCCATATCGAAAAAATGTGTATTTTACAGTTTATTCGCATTTTCAGGTCAACTGATGCAAGAAAGTCACATGATCATTATTTGAAGATGACGCAGTATTTACTAAAACCTATCAGAAACACCTACAATGTTGCCACTCCAAAGTATAAGGGGCTAATTTTTGGATAAAACTCGTACGTTTCTTTATGTTAAAAAATGCCTAGTGCGGTGGATGTTATATTAGTAAACCTACCAACATCAGTCGATGTGATGTTTAGACTGACTTATCGCGAGAGGAAAACAAATTTTAGTCGCATATCATCGGTTTATGGAAACCCCATAATTTCGCGATAATCTTTTGTCAACATTTAGAAAATAATGCTAAGTTTTGTGCAAATCTCTAAGAGAAACGCATCTCTCTCTTTCTCTCTCTCTCTCTTTTTTCTCTCTCTATCTCTCTCGCTCAGTGTGTGTATACTCAAGTGGGCTGAATTTGCATTTACAAATTGTGGCCGATGTTTCCATCCTTCACTCTTGTCGCCCTCCCACTTGAACACTAGAATCTGCATTCATGCTGACTAAATTAACCCGCGTGTGAAAACGCTACAGGAACAGGAGTTATTTCTTTAAAGGAATAATTCAACCAAATTATAGAAACTTATAATTTCACTTTATATTTACCCTCAAGAAGCAGAATGTTGAAAATGTGCTCATGGTTGTGCAGTGGAAGAGAAAATGGGATTTGTAGCATTTTTTACAGACAAAACAGACCCAGGTGATTTTTTTTCATTTACCTTTTGACCACTTTTGGATTTGACTACTTTTTTCTGTAGTGTAATACGTTGAATGCAATTTGCTTCTTGTGTAAATTAATCTTGTTATGGATATTAAACAGTTTTAAAGATCCAGTTTTTGAAACTTTGATTGTGTTTTGTGTTCATGTTTTACATGTAAAAAACGCTGTATTTTTCACACAATTTACTTAAATTGCTGATGTCTTTCTTGTTCTATAAAGACCCTTCTTCAGAAATACGTAACGGGTTTTGATTGTGTATTTTGTTTAGTGTGTTGTGCAGAGCCGGCGCCAGACCATAACTAACAGGGGGGCACTCGACTTCCAACGGGGGGCACGCAATAGCAACAATAACTTGCAAAAACAAGACATTAAAACAACAAATACAGCAAGCACACACTCATACAACCAGTACAGACTGTCAGCTCATTTCTCGTATAAAGTGCAAAAGACCACAAACTATGCGCAAAACTATTGAACTTCGACCGCGGCGTGAGCGCAAGCTGAGCTCCGCTGCGCTCGCGCTTGGCTTGACGCAACAACAAACCGCCCTCGCGCAGCGCAAGCCATTGAAATGAATGGGTTTCATAGCGCAGCGCACACCGCGTCCTAGCTTTACCGCTTTACCATAATCACGTCGTAATGCTGTTAACGGTCTATAGGCACACTTCACATTTAAGCTTACGTAATTTAAAACAACGCTAACTTACCTTTAAAATAGCTGAAGACGGCGTGTAAGAACATTAAACTTCATTAAAACAGTGTCCTGTAGATTTGTAAATTCCACCTCGACCTCTAATCTCTGAGTTTGAGGCAGTCTGTGTTTGCATGAAGCAGGCGGTGCTGGTTCGTTCTAAATGTTCTAATATCCATATTTTACACGATCCATAAAATGCCACGAAAAAACACGTTGCTAGTATCAAGTCACAAACATGCTAAAGACGTAAGACGGGTGAGACGCGGCAATACATCCAATCAGAGAAACTGGTCTATTTTAATGAAAGAAAACATATATCAACTATATTTTCCTCATTTGATTACATTACAAGTCATGAAACATTCAATGTTTAATTTATTTTAATTATTCTTGATATATATTAAAGTAATAAAAAACTTTGTAGGGGGGCACAACAACCTGTTCGGGGGGGCACTGCCCGCGAATGCCCCCCCTTGACGCCGGCCCTGGTGTTGTGATTCGACAGCAGCTTAGCAGAGCCGTTTAAGTTGGCGACTGACATATTCCTGTGGGCGGAGTTTAGTCAAACACACTTATTTTTATGTCATTAAAGCAGGAAGTAGAGCACTGTAGTCCAAACCAGATGTTCACTGTTGGCTTTGAAAGGGAAATTATGTTAAACAAAATATATTGCCTGGCAGTGAACTTTGAGCTTTATCATTTTCCAGGTATTATTTATGCTCTAACAGCAACATTACACATTAACTGAAGATTAAAAATGAGATCAGGAAGAATGTGACCTTTAACTTAAAGTCTGTGTAAAGTCATTCCAGACAATTGTTTTTAAACACATACATTATAATTGTTATAAATGTATTGCTAAACACACTACCAAGATTGTGAACTATGTAGTACTGAATTGTGAAGTTACACCATTAAACAGTTTTTCCACATTTCTGTGTTCAGGATTATATGGGCGGGGTTAAAACGGTGACTCGATGACACACTAGAGCCACCGAACATGGTCCCGCCCTTAACACAATTGCGAGCATCCATTCAGGTTGTCGGGCTAGTTGAAAGTTGAGATAAACGGCCAAGAGTGGGCGTGGTTTCAGTGTCAAGGGCGGACACGCCCCCAGCATCTGAGAGCAGAGAATCTTGCCTGTGTTTCTAAGATTTTGAAAACTTATTTTATTCACTTGGCATTTTTTTTATGAATCAAATTTGGCTTTTTTGTAATGTGACAAACTGAGAACAAATTTATTATTGAACTTTACATTTATTATTGATGGGTGATTCTCGCGAAATTTGACTTATGAGGTGTCATGAAACATTTTGATAAAAAAAGTAAATGCTATCAAAATAAGAAGCATACAGTTACAAACATCTCTTCATGTACTATTTTGCACATGACTTCAAATGACATCATACAAACCAATTTTGTTGTTTTTCCACATTTAAGGGGAAGATTTTCATTACCGCAACGTGTCCATGACTGGATTTGGGTTCTTTTACATGAAAATATTTATAATTAAAAAATCTAAAAAAATAAAAAGCTTCAGTGCATGTTATACTATAAACATTTACAGTAAAGAAACATGTGGTGATCATTTGTAAATGTAGAGACAATAATAAGGAATATAAATGTGTCCAAGACCAATTTTCTCATCCTCCACAACAATTTTCAATCATTGTTTAAGCCCTCAATGAACTTAATTGACTGTGACACTCAAGATTGCTACCAGGTAAGCAGTTCTTATTTTTTCTCTCCAGATAAAAGTTGAAATTTTGTTTGCCATAGTACCTAGACATCTTTTTAGTTCTTATTTCCAAAACATGAGTTTGTAAATGCATATGTAATATCATGTTACGGTAATGATACTTTTTTATAATGATAATCTAAAAAATGTAAATAATTTTATAGGAAATATTTTTTAAATCCTCTAAAAATAATGGTGATAGTAAGTTCAGACCTTAATCTTATATGTGCAAAAAATGGCTTCAAGGGCTTTTAACAATTCTGATGCTGGACACCTTCTAAATCTGGATTTCGTAAGAATCACCCATTTGGCAGACACTTTTATCCAAAATGACTTGGTTCATTCAATCTATACATTTCTTTTATCAGTATGTTTGTTCCCTGGGATTGAACTCGTGATCTTTGCGTGCTACTCTATCACAATTCTCTACCAATTGAGCTACGTTAACACCTGTTTACAAGGTCATTTAAATAGCCACCCGCTGAATATCTCCATTACCCGTATTTGGTCTCTCTCTCTCTCTCTCTCTCTCTCTCTCTCTCTCTCAAAAAGCATTTGAACTCCTCAGTAGCTCTAATCACTGCAGGCGCACATACAGACATGAAATGTGAGCGCAGTGAATGCGGCGTTCAGCGGGAGCCATGCTGATGCCCCAAAGTGCACAGTAATGGTAACTGCCTTTACTTCAAAAGAGTCTGGGGGCTGTTCTCTTATGCACCCTCACATTTCACAGCAAAAGGACTTTTTCTATGAATCTAAATTGCTTCTATTTTACCTTGAGGTGGAGTTGAATGCAGTAGGAGATTTCACAGTATGAAGTACTTTAACTCAGAAGTTAGTCGTAGGGGTTTTGGCTTCAGGCGCTGTGGCCGTAAAGACAATACGTGTATTCCCATCAGACAGTTTAAGTGGCTTTGACGAAAATGTACCGAGTTTAAGAAACATCTTTTAAAAGACATCAAAACTAAACAGTTAACGGAGGAGTGTTTAACACCTTTATCTTACGTTTGCAATATATGATGTTACTTTTTCTGCTCAAACTCTTTGTAACTTGATTAAATCGTTGTTAATGAAATCACTGCATGATTAAATGGTTCAGTCAGCATCTGTTGGCAGATTAAAAACAAGTCATTAGTCTGTTTGAGGACACAGAAAACACTGGACCAAGGGGAACCAAGTCTGATCCAGGGACCAGAATATCATAGACACTTGCAAATAAGTTGTATAATCATGGAAAAGTAAGTAACCACCTAACAACCGTGCAGGAACAGCCTGGCAACCTCGCATCATGGCACGTCAGCAATATGACAGCAAGTTTTTCACAAAGTACCACTTAGATGTTTTTTCTAAAGTTTGCATCCATCAGAAAACAGCGACATAAAATAGACACTGAGAGTGATGGATCTCAGTGAGAACTGTGAAGACCTTAGCAATATGTTTAAAATGCTGTTATTGTTCGTTTTTACATTTACTTTTTTGCATTTGGAAGACACTTTTATCCAGAGCGACTTACAGTGCATTACAATGTATGTATATTTTTATCAGCATGTGTTTGTTTTGTCTTTAGCCCATTTATTCAGTTTGACACCTAAGCCCGTGTGAAAAGCCGTCTGAACTGTTATGTGGCGTTCACACCAGCCACGGTAGAGGCGGTAAAAATGCGCTATTCGCACGAAGTTAAACGCTTGAACATTTTAAGTTTACTCGCTTAATTAACGCATGAAATTCTAGTCATTTGAGACATTCGCGCGAAAATTCACATCATGGGAGGGGCTTCTGCTACTCCGCGCGCTCCCTGTAATCACGTCACTACTGAAGCAAGCTCCTTGTTGGTTGCCGCGCTCGAATATCTGCCAAAGTTCAGCTTTTTCAACTCACGCGTTTCCTGCGGCAACGCTCAATTCGCGCGTACCGCACCGCAGGATGCCTATTTGCGTCTTTGCATTGACTTAACATGGAAATCAATCGCGATTTCCACCTCTTCTGCATCTGGTGTGATTGCCACATTAGACCACATCACTGATAAAAAGTAAGTGATACAAAAATAACACAATAATTGTATATTTTATTGCTGGGCAAAGATTAATCGCGATAAAAATATAAAATAAAAAATAAAAAAGTGATTTTTTGCATAAGATATGAGTGTGTGCTGTGTGTTATTATATATATATATATATATATATATATATATATATATATATATATATATATATATATATATATATATATAAATACACACACATTCATGTATGTATTTAAGAAACATTTACATGTGTATGTATATTTATTTATATTTTTATATATTCTATATTATATATAAACAAAAAAATAAACAAAAATGTTCTGAAATGTATATATGTATGTGTGTGTGTTTAAATATACATAATAATTACACGCAGCACAGACACATACTTAATGCACAAACGCACTTTTATTTTGTATGCGATTAATCGCGATTAATCTTTGCCCAGCACTAGTAAATTTACCATGTTACAAAATTATACATACACACAATATACTATATTTTATATTTATAGATTTTTAATCACTGGTGTCAACAAACCACTTGTAGCCCTTTCACAGAGAGATTATGGAAAATACACAGAAAATGCATACAGGAATTATTTGGGATCGTTTGATTTTTGGTTAATTCACACTGCCAATGATTTTCCAGAATTTGTGAGTGCATTTACACACATACCGTAAAGATCCCGTAAAGACACGTGACATATTTTTCCACAGCGTCTGAAGTTTGCTAATTATCCATGATTTCGAGAGAGAGAGAGAATGATCTCGGCTTCAGCGCGGATAATAATGAGCTCCCTGATCTCTGCTTCAGTCCAGTTTGCAGACATTTCTCGTCTGGAAATTTTCTGGGACCAAAGTCCTGTGTGAATGGAGTTTTGGAAAATTGATTGTTGAACTGGAAAATTCTGAAATAGCCTCATTTGCCTATATTTCTGCATAACCTTAAATGCATTGCTCATATTGCTACATAACTTTCGGTTGGAGTATCCACTAGAGGCACTGGTGTTGCTTTTTTTTCATTTTGATGTGGGTTCATTCAAAGTTACAAAGCAGACAATACTGAACATTATTGGCATATATTGTTCAGTTCATGCTTGTGTGAATGTGGTTGATAAACGTCTGAAAGCATTTGATGAGTTTTATCAAAATGAAACCGAAAGGGCAGCATAAATCGCTTAGGCATGCTGCGCCTTTGGACGCATATGACTATAAAAAAGTACCAAATCACAAATTTACTTAACAAGGATGAGCAGGTTTTAATTTGTGTACACATCTGCTTGGTAATTTTAAATAAATCTGCAAATAAAATAAAGACAACAATTGAGATGTTTTTTTTCCCTACGCTAACACTTTACTCTTTAAAACTCCTTCAACTTTTCTCTACTTTTATGGCTTTGGCAGTTTCCTTGAGATTTGTGTTGTTCATCCATTGTGCTTTAAAGTTTAAAGACTGTCATTTTGTCATAGTAATTATCAGGACAAACAATTACAGCATCACGCTGACAAAACAGCGACGCCAATCAAGAGGTACGTGGGCTAAAGGCCTATTTTTGTGTTTTCCTCCGTTCTGTCTTCATTTATTTTAACACCACCCCATAATCACGAATGCTTCCGCTCAGTACTGGCATTTCAAAAACAAGAAGTGGCGATGGATTAAAAATGGGGATGAAAACTCATCAGCGAGCAACTAGGGTCGATCAAATGCGCCAATCAAACGATGAGGGTAAATGCAAGAGTTTGACGTGTGTGTGCGTTTAACAGTCATTTTGATGATAAACATCATTCATTAAAAATCTGCTTTATAAACTGTGACCACATACAGAGAGATTGGAGTTGTATGCATGCATGTCTGAGTGCAATTGATTGGGACTTAGTATTCAGTCTTTACTACATTTATTTTACATTTCATTCTGCTGGAGTTGACAGTTTGTTAGGGTTAGGGGTTGTTAGTGCCTGACAACAAGCTAAGATGTTCTGGTGGTTTCTTGCATGTTGCCAATGTCTTCTTGGTGGTTGCTAAGGTGTTTGGCAGTTCTTACGGTGCTCAGAGTGTTTGCGGTGGGTTTTTGTGATAGCAAGTCTCTGTTATATTTAGGCCTTTAGATAAGGCACACAGATCATTTTAATGTTATTTATCAGCTAACATGCAGAAATCATGAAGAGTTAAACAAAGCAAACCTCTTCTCAATGAGCAACATGGTTTGAGGCAAACGTTGGTGTTAAACAGCACCAAATACTTTATTCACTGATTTTTACAATACTGGATGTTTGGCACTTTGACTATAAACGTTTTTATGATATCTAATGTCTAGATATCTAAATATACTTGCATATAAGGTGTTTTCTAAAGGAAAAAATACATATTTTCAAATATAATTTTATGAAAAATTGCCTGCCAGCATTTTTTGTGATATTCACAAAAGTTTCACAAAATGCCTAAAATGTTCTTCTTTAAATATATAAACATACAAATATATCAAATGAAAGAACAGACCCTGTGCTTTAAAACAAACAATTAACAAACAAAACGTGGAAAAAAATGTTTCATTCTATCTATATTTTTTCTCTGCTTATAAACTCTTAAATATGGGTATTTGTCTTTAAAAATACACTTTTTTAGCAAAAAACTGAAATAATTGGATTTTTGTGAAGGAATTTTGTTAGAGATCAAATTCAGAATGATTATCAAAACATACACAGAGTTTTAAATTAATAAATAACGTTTTGACATTTTTCATAAATTGGGTAAGTGGATAATCATGGTAATGCAGATTAACATAAAAAATCATCAGGAACACGTTGTTTTAATGCAAATGTTTTCTCTTAATTGATGAGATAACTTCTTATTGGTAGGGAAAGAGTTAATATATTTCAAAAATATATATTTGCTGAAATATATTTTGAATTATCTTTACAAAAATTTATTTTTCACCAATATATCTTTAATGTATTTATTCATGAAACACTTCATTACAAACATGTTATCATAACAGGTTTAAAAAGGTTACAATTTAATATATTTCCAACTGCAAAAAAATATATACTTTATAACATTTTATATTTTACACATCATTTCTAAACTTTTATATTTTGGCCATGAAAAATATATATTTTTTTTGCCATATGGGTTGTAAAATTACAAATGTGTTGCCCACTTGCCCCTAAAATACATTTTGATTTAAAACGAAATATATTTTCTAATGTCAAAAATAATTAAGCTATCCTCGTACAAAATGTATTTTGCATATACCTAATTCACATTTTTGGCCTCTGTATGTTTAACAATTTTTGAAAAACAATAATTTCCAGCTGAATAAACAATTAAAATCTGTTGGATGGTTTTAGCTGGTCTTCCATCCTGTTTTTAGCAAGATAAAGCTGGTTTACACTGGAAAAAATGATTCATTGAATTTAATCAATTTTTTAAGGTAAGTGGTTGCAATCAATTTATTTAAGCTACATGAAACAAAAAAGATTAGTAACGTAAAATAAAATATAAAACTTCTGTTTAAATGTAGCTTAAATAAATTGATTGCAACCACTTACCTTAAAAAAATTGATTAAATTCAATGAATCATTTTTTTTCAGTGTAGCAGGCTGGTTTTAGATGGTTTTGGGCCACGCTCCTATTGAAGAAGACCAGCTGACACACAAGCTAAAACCAACTTGGCCAGGCTGGAAGACCAGCTTAAACCAGCTAGTTCTATCTGAAACCAGATTGGAAGACCAGACTGGCTTTGCTAGGCTGAAAGACTGACTTAAACCAGCTAGTTCCATTTAAAACCAGTTAAGATTAGCAACCACTTAGACTGGTTGTAGTTGCACTTTCTAAAAATGAACTTTAGTAACAATTTATTTTTAAAGCTACGACTTGGACTTGTACTGTGTCTTTAATATGAACTGTAACTTGGACTATAATTGTATTCATAATTTTAACCTTAAAAACTTCTGTAAAGTGTGATATATTTGGTTAACATGAAGTAAGCTTTGGTCCATTCCTTACATGACGATGCTGTGAAAATGAACTAACACGAACTAGCAATTTTGTGTTTTTTGTTTGTTGTTTTCTTTGGGAACTTGGCAGTCATCTTCATTGTGTTTTAAGAAAAAGTTAACGCTAAGTGAATATTTTCTGCCTGCTGAGAGTAAACAATGGCTAAGTTACTCATTCAGGTGTTAAATACACAACACATCCTACCTGATCTCATGTGGATATTTTCCCATAAGAATAAACAGTGTTATGAGGCATTCACAATAACTTTTGGCAACAACTGCTATCATATTCACTTTGTTTCTAATCATTTTAAGTGTCAATAAAGCATCTGCCAAAAGTTTTAAAACAGACAAACAGATCCCCTCCTTGCGTTTCTTTATGGGTTACCTGAAAGTCTCTTTACAAAACATTGACTCACTCGAGAGTAGGAAGATCAAATGACGACTTTGCTTCAACTAGATGTTGTAGGTTACATTGTGCAAAATCGATAAATTTTGAAAGTTTTCAGAGTTTCATTAAAAAGAAAATCAGAAGTGCCTGCAAAAATTTGTTTTGTACAGGCAAGCTTCATTTTCAGCCAAGAAAAGTTCAAAGCAAGCACAACAGACCATTTACCATAGTAATTATTAAAGTTAATCTTAAGTTTACCACGTTGGATCAAGCTTACAAGTTTAAAAGAAGTAATGACTTTTACCCAAAGCCTTCATTGGATTCCAGTCACATAAACTCTCAGAGGAATATCTTAGGAACATTACCTTCTATAGATGCTGAGAGCAAACTGGGAATCGGTTTTTACCTTTAACACACTCCCGGCTTATTATGTCTGTTGATGAAAGGTAAACTAAAAAGCCGAGCCTGAAGCGTAATGAGAGCCATAATAAACTCGGCCCACTCGCTTCGGTTAATTCTCACGTTGCTCATTTTCTACACTTGTTTACCTCCAAACAGCCTTTATCTGTTCGCCTCTCTCCTGCCGGATTAGTCCTCATCTTTTGTGTCTTATCTCAGGTGCGATGCTATCAGGCTCTGATGGGGGGGGGGGTTGTTGGTATCTCGACGGCTGGCTTGATTTCAGTGGCGAATGGGCAGTGTTTTCCCTTCCATTAGGAGCGAGTGCTGATACTAAACAATAGCGTCAGAGCCCATTGCTCGCCGTATCGGGTTCACTCTCAAGTACTGCGGTTACACAAAGTACATACATTTCACAGCCAACATTTCATTGTTCAATGGAATATGAAGGGTTGCTATGTGGTTGCTAGGGTGTTCGTAGCATTTTTAGGAAGACTTTTTTGTGGTTCACTTCCGCAATTTAGTTTGATTGCATTCATATCAGCAGCGAACCATACCGCAGTCTACACGAATCGTACCCCAGAGCAGTGCCGGTCCTAGATGCTGGTGGGCCCTAAGCAAAGCTTTGTGAGGGGCCCTCTGTCAGTGCATTCAGACCCTGATAGCATAGCACACAAACATCTCGGAGACGTCTATTTGATGTCTGCGTTTACATCTGCAAGATGTCTTATTTAAATTGTTTTCTCATCTGCAATACGTCTGTGAGACGTCTCCTAAAAGATGTCATATAGACATATTGAAGATGTTTGCAAGACTTTTTTGATTTAGAATGTATGTAAAGCAGCTCTTTTCCTTTATAAGATGTTTTACACACCAGATGTATTCCAGATCTCCAGATCTTTACCAGACATCTTACAGACGTACCTGTGCTATCTGGGTAAAACCCAGTCAATGTTGCTGTTAGTTAGTTATTAACTAACCACATAGTGTATTATCTTATAGCTGTATATTATTCCCCTATGCACATTACTTTGAAACTCTGACTGATAAACTTGCTGATTATAATATGAAACATGTATTTGCTGATAAGTTGTTTTGATTTAAAATGTGTTGTGAGAAGCACTAAAAAATTAACCTGATCTAAATGAATGTAATGAATCAAATTAAATTACATATAAATACATACTGTTAATACACAGGGGTTAAATTGGGATTTGTTATGTGGGGGGGGGGCTCTGTGGGGAGGGGTACTTCGAGGGGTAACATGTTTAATAATGATGACAGCAAAGCCACTGGTGTGTTTCAATGACATTCTGGACGTCTGATAGGATTTGATAAGTTTCAGCTTTAAAAGAGCATTTCACCCGTAGAAACATTAATCTTTATTGAACGTTTTATATTTGTAGTCGAAATGTAACATACATTTACAATTTGGTGCCTATTTTACAGAGAAAAGGGGTGTTTGTAGTCTCATTCCCTCAACAAAGACATTGCACTTCCTTCTTTCAATGACGCAAAATGATGATTTTTACATCATTGAAAGAAGGAAGTGCAACACTGAAATCTGTATTTCTCCTGTCTCAGCGGCAACTGAGGAAATGATGCACGACCATTCAAAAACATGACTGGAGTTCTAACTATACAAAGCTTAATGCAAATTGAAGTGTCCCTTTAAAGCTGTCACAGAGGTTGACACCAAATATTTTAAAAATAGTGTCTGATTTTAAATATTGCAAATCTATGAGTTTGACACCCCATTTGTTGCACATGTCATTATGCACAACTGATCAAACTTTAAAGGAAGTTAAAAGAATCAATCTCCTTGAATAATTCTAGGCATAAGATGCCCAAAAAGACTCAATTAACAAGATAAGGTACAACACACAGTACTGTATCAGCAACATGTCTTATAAATTAGCCATAGAGATTCCCTATGTTGGTCAGCAGCTACAAATTGTATGTATGTATGTAGCCTACAATCATATAGTTAGGTTTGATTTGTGTAATCAAAATACATTATTTTATTATCTATACAATGAGTTATATCCAGTGTTATCCAGTTAACATACTGTAATTAAACGAGTGACATATAGTTTAATCCTTTACAAATTTCAAGTCTTCTATTAAGTTTTCTCGACGTGGGCACCATTCTTACCTCTCTCTCTCTCTCTCTCTCTCTCTCTCTCTCTCTCTCTCTCTCTCTCTCTCTCTCTCTCTCTCTCTCTCTCTCATTGTGACCCCAAATTATCCTGCGCGAGAGCGCGTTCTTGAAGTTCAAAGGAAAAAGTGCGTGTTTTCGCGGCAATTGCGTCACCCAATTCGCGTCATTTGAATCGCCCCATGCTAGGAGGCGTGTCTTTACATTGACTTAATCTGCTTGCGCAAATCCTTTATCTTTTTCCCTTGCTTCACGTTTTTTCCCCTTTATTCTGCTCCAGACGGATAGCTTTGTCTTTGTTTTAAATCAATGGTGGGCATATAATATGCGCATCGTTACCAAATCACTCTTCTGCTTCATGCGTGCGGCCGTTTCTAGATTTGAAGGCTGCAACCTCCGGATCATGTTGCATATGCGCGCTGCATACGTCATCAAGCCTGATTTATTTAAGTTAAATAAGCATTTCATTTGCAAGTCATAAGCATAATATAACAATTAACCATTAACTAAGAATAATAGTCAACATTATAATTGTTAATCTTCTAAAATACGTTTTTATGACGCATATGCAGCCTACAAATGCGACCTCTGAAGGCTGCAGCCTTCGGATTGAGAAACTGCCTGCATGTTGTCCGAGTACATATCAGTGATTTAAGAAATCATTAAGTATTTTTAAAAACCCGCACAAATTCGGAAGTTTGCAAATTATTTAAATTATAGCGTCTTGTTTTCATTAAACATAATAATAATTTTTCTTTGATATAATGGTTTTAAATAATTCTGAGATCAAGGGGGCCCTCTAGTGGTGCGGGGCCCTATGCAAATTGCGTACTTTGCGTATAGGAAAGACCGGCACTGCCCCAGAGCACCATTTTTAGGGTGCGCCATCGAGTTCGGAAAACAGTGTTAAGATCATCCAAATAAACCGAACTCTGGCGTGAATCAGACCCAGAGACACAACTACAATGGCAGAGAAGTGCAAAACAAAACAACAAATCCAAAATCAAGACAACTTAATTAAGTGACAAAATAACAAGTCAGACTCAATTTGTCGTTGAGTTTTTGACCTGAATTTTTGTTTTTAGATTTGCCTTTGTGTTTTAATTTGTTGTTTTAATTTTAGATTTGTTGTTTTGTTTTGCACTTTTGTTCCACCATACACAACTGACGTTTCCTGCAAAATCCAACTTTGACTCAAATTATAAATCATTATTTTTATCTTACAGTTTTAAATCGTGGTAAGGAGACCATTTTAAATGCTAATCATTTATGCAATTATTAGAAAAAAACATGTTTTGTTTCTTTTTAAGAAAGAAAGTTACTTTCAGATCCCCAATATTGCTTTTCTTCTTTTTCTAACCTTTTCTAATGTCCAAAGGGGCGGTTTCTCCAGACAGGGCTTAAGAACAGTCCCAGACTAATTTAAATGTTAAAGTTGTCTTAATATAAAACAACTTGCTCTGACATATCTTAAAATATATAGTGTTGTGTCTCAAGATGCATTATTGGTTTTGCATAATTTATTTGTGTGTTTTTTGTGTAATTATTATGTATATATAAATACACACAAACATTCATAAATTTAAGAAAAAATTTGTTTTTGTATAATTTTTAATATATATAACAGTGGTTCTCAAACTGGGGGCCGGGGCCCCCAGGGGGGCCGCGAGATGGTGCCAGGGGGGCCCCAGTTTTATGACATTTTATAAAATAAATACATCTATCATGAATTCTGTGCAATTAAACCTAAAAAAAATATAAGGCTACCAACAGCACTACTTTGTATAATTCAATATGTTTTGTTGAATTAAAAGTTGAGTTTTAGAACAGTTTTTTGTCATAAATTTTCTTTGGGGGGGCCGTGAAGGAATTTTTTCGTACACAGGGGGGGCCACACACTGAAAAAGTTTGAGAACCACTGATATATAATATATATATATATATATATATATACACTGCTAGCTGCCAGTAACTTACTGTAGATTTTACATGTATGTTATTTACTGGCAACAGTTTGTTTAAAGTTAAATGAACGTGAAACATTTTCAGTCATTATCTTCTACAGTAAGTTACTGGCAACCAGCTGCAAAATTACAGCAAATTGTTTACAGTATATGCACACACATATACTGTATTTTGCAAAAACAAACTTTTATTTTGTATGAGATTAATCGCAATTCATCTTTTGACATCCCTTTTATTTATAAATTATGCTAACATGTCCTAATTTAACTAAGGCCTGGCATAAGCTAATTCAACTCAGTCTCACGGAGTTGCATAAAAATAGCACGAAGTGTAAAAATCGTGCAATACATACGCCAAATTCTACTTTGGCGTGCTTTTTGATACGCCAGTCCATTCACTTAAACGGTGCATCTTTTTTTGTCGTTTTATTTATTGGTTTCTCAATTTTTTTGCAATTTTTTTTACCATTTTCGCTTGGGTTTAGGGTTAGAACAACTTTTTGTTATATAAAAATGACATCCTAACCCAAACCCCAACTATAACCCCAACTCCAAGCGACCATGGCTTAAATATGGACAAAAACATGGAGAAACCTGTATTTTAAAGCAAATCTAAAATTTTACCCTAAACCCAAGCGAAAATGGTTTAAAAAACAGAAAAAAAATGAGAAACCATTAAATAAAACGACAAAAAAGAGAACTGTTTAAGTGAATGGGAAGGACTGGCGTATCATATGCACGCCAAAGTGGAATTTGGCGTATGTATTGCTCGATTTTTACACTGTATTGCACTATTTATACGCATCTACATGAGACTGGGTAGGCTAATCCCTGTCTGGGAAACCATTCCAAAGTGTTTATTTGCTTCCATGGATTTCCACAAACAGTATTTGTTGGTATATTTGAGGGACAGTAAAAGATGACCAGCCTGATCTCATGAGAATTCAAACATATTTTACAATTTGACTAAATCATAGAAATTTGTACAAAGTTATTCATGCAAAAATTTACGATTGTTATAAAAAACAATAACCCCAACATAACATGGGGAAAAAGCAAATTGTACAAAAAATGTAGGAATGTGGTCGTATGTCTTACTATAAATAAGCCCCTCGTAAAATACGTATAAATTGCCAAGAGATAGCATTGAGATGACCCAACCTACATGAAAACTTTAGGGAGATAGTGAAGATCAAAAATATTCAGCCGGCATGGTCTCAAGAGTTTCATCTAGGCAGACAAAAATATTGAACAATGTCGGACGGCGTGTGATTCAATACTGCTGTAAGATCAGCAATGATACATTATCTGTAGCGATTTTTGGAGGCTGCTGAAAAATGAGCGAAGATCAATGGAGTAAGAAATGAGTGTAAACTCTATAATGAATCCTGGAGCACAGACCTCATGATAGCACAACAAATTGTCAGTAGACAGCATGAGATGAACATTTCACCCAAAACAACACAACGATGTGCAACTGTTTCTACCTCACGTTTTGCATTAACCAACTGGTGTCAGTGGCTAAATGAAGTCAGTTTAAACAAGTGTCACATTAACTATGAACTATAGTCTGTTTTAAAAAGTCTTCATTTTATTTATTTGGGTGAAATGTCTTTGCAATTTTGTTACATTGATGCATACATTTCTATGCATGCATTTAACATCCATACTCTGGCTTGAGAGCTACTGTATGAAAACTATAATAAATTACTGGGATCAGTAGGATGAAGAGAATAAATCGGAAAGTGATGGACTAGAAGCATATAAATATCTGCTATATTTCTTGTGTGTATAAGTTGATATCCATCAAAATAGAGAGTGGCCCTCATTATGCTGCTCTCTGTTAAAGTGATAGATGTATAGTATAAATATCATCAACCTAAAAGCCCTGCAATTTCAAGTCTGTTTGAAATAGAGGGTCTACAACCCTCAAAAGATGCATCAATCCAGCCAATCAGATTGAAACGTCTGAATTTCATCCAGACCTTTTCATGTATGTGCAACATGCATTAGGATGGTCAGGTCCTTGTTTGTTTGCCAGGTCCTCATTGCTTCATATTTTATTATATAAAAGAAAAGTGCAAACATAAAGTTTATATGATGGTTTATAAATCAGGCTTTATATGCTTT
Organism: Misgurnus anguillicaudatus; assembly: GCF_027580225.2. Taxonomy (NCBI): domain Eukaryota; kingdom Metazoa; phylum Chordata; class Actinopteri; order Cypriniformes; family Cobitidae; genus Misgurnus; species Misgurnus anguillicaudatus. The sequence continues at coordinate 46,296,009 of NC_073339.2, forward strand.
TATCAGAATTTATTCACAGTTGTGAATGGAGAACATGGAGATGCTTTTAGCTCAAGACCACAAACCAATCAATGGCTTTTCTATCTTAACATTGATTAAAGTATCTTCTGCATTCTGTAGAGTGCTTTAATATTATTTTCAACATTATTTTCTAGGTACAGTATATGATAATTCACTGTAAATAATGAAGAAATGAATGAATCACATCAATGGCTGTAATAACTTTTTTGCAATGAGAAAAAAACTGTTTGCGAGAGCGCAGTAATTTGCTTTTGGTTTCCAACTGATGCATATTTCACGAAAACGGTCACAGTCAACAGCAATCTGTTATACACACTTGTCGCTGTCGAATTGGATTGGTTTCAAATCAACTTAAAACAATATGAGGACTTCTAACAAAGATGTTTGCTCTGATGTTGTGTTTGGCCATTCAAAAGGCGTTTTAAAGACAAATGGGCTTTTTGGATCCATCTCTTGTTCTTTCGTTCGTTTCCTAACACAGAAAGCTTTGAACTGCTTGGTCCTTGAGTTTGAGCCCCAAAGTGTTGAGCACAATTTCGAAAAACTGACATTTGCTGTCTTCATCGTGTAAAAATGCATTAATATCCAAAAGATTTCCTTAACTCATTCACCGCCAGCCTTTTTGAGAAAAGTTGCCCACCTGCATTTTTGTGATTTTAGAAAAAGTTTCACAAAATTCATTGCAGGAAAAATTATCTTCTATAAATATATAAACATACAAATTATATCAAATTAAAGAACACACCCTCTGCTTTCAAACAAACAATAAACAAACAAACAAAATGGGGAAAAAACTTTCATTATATATTTACTTTTTCCACTTAATTTAACCACTGAAATTTGGATATTTCTCTTTAAAAATACAACATTTTGAGCAAAAAGCTTAAAAAATTGCTTTTTTGTAAAGGAATTTATGTTAGAGATCAGACTCAGAATGACTATCAAACATAAAGGCAGTTAAAATAAATCATTAAATCTTTTTAACTTCCGTTTTTGATAAATTCGGTTTGGCATCTAGTGGATAAAAGCGGTATTACACTTTCATTTGAAATTTGTCCAGAAAGGCGTATTTATTAGTTAAATATTAACTCATAATTGATGAGATAACTCGTCAATGGCGGTGAATGAGTTAATTAGAAAAAACATGCATAATCCAACAACACTATAATTATACTCCAAGGTTTTTACTTTGAAATATTTCATGAATAAAATCAATAATGATACTCTGCACTTGGGTGAGAGCTGCTATCTAAAAATGTTTATGTTTACATTATGAATTATGGATCATTTTTTGCTTTCAACGTTGAGAACTATTTTAACAGATCTTCTAGATTTTGTGTATTCGGCAGACGCTTTTATCCAAAGCAACTTACAGTGCATTCAAGGTATACATTATATTAATAGCCTATGTGTGTGGGAATTGAACCCATGGCTTTTTGCACTGTTAACGCAATGCGCTACAATTTGAGCTACAGGAACATGAAACCACGACACCCTTAATGTGATGACAACATTTTTGCAGGCAGCTATTGGTCGTTGTTCATCATTTTGGAAAGCACTTTGTTCAACTGCTGATGTTTTAAAGGGATAGTTCATAAAAAAGAATCAAAGAAATTGGGTCATCGTTTACTCGCCCTCATGTTGTTCTAAATTTATGAGTTTCTTATTTAAATAAATGATGGCAACCACACAGTTGATGGTACCCATTGACTTCCATAGTAGGGTAAACAAATACTGTGGAAATCAATGAATGCCATCAACAGTGTTGTAGTTGAGTCCAACCAAAGTCAAGATCAAGACTAGAGATCGAGTACAAGTCAAGACCAAGTCTACATCCAGCTTTATCTTGATTCAATAGGGTTGCAAAGGGGCGGAAAATTTCTGGTAAATTTCCGGAAACTTTCCATACGAACTTCTTCTGGGGAACTTTGGAAATATTCCAAATTGGAAACTTTATGGTAATTTATGGGAATTGTTTGGAAATGTATATAAACTATATCAAATACAAACATAAATAAACATTTAAAATGACTGATTTAATTGAAAGTATAATACGATTATTTTAAAACTATTGTTCCCTGTTATATAGGCAACTCTGCAATTTTTTTAAATTCCCAGTTTATTCACATTAATTTGTGTTAATTCTCATATTTTCCCATGGAAAGTTTCCAACCTTGAAAATTACTAGAATTTTGCAATTCTATACTCGACACTTGATCTCAACTATAACATGGCGGTCAACAAATAATTTATCAAAAATATCTTCTTTTGTGTTTAACATAAGAAAGAAATTCATTTAGGTTTTGAACAACATGAGAGCGAGTAAATTATGATAGAATTTGCACAGTACCTTTAATTGTTTAATAGAAATAAAAATGTATTTATTACACTAAAACTTATGTTTATAATTAATTTCACAAATTTGATAAAAAAATTCTGCTTTTCTCTCACTCATAATGAATAATAGTCATACATGCATTTCCAAGTTTACTATGCTACCATCACATTGACCGTATCATTACCTACTTTTACCATCGGGGCATGTTAACACGACGGCGCATAATTGTATTTCCTGATCTTATCCACTGGCCCTTTCATTTCCTGTTAGAGTCTTTCATTTCGTCTAGCTGGGAACTCGCGTACGGCTCCCGGCTAAATATAGTTTAGCTACCGAATCTGGTCTGTTTGGTTCTTTATATATGTTTTAGTTCGTCCTTTCCTTTTCTCATCCAGTGTTTGGTTAATATCTTAGGTAGAAGCCGCTCAGAGGAAATACAGGAGCTGGCAGAGAATTCATTGAATTTGTTGTACAATTGATCTCTCGAAGAAATGAAGGAAGAAGGAGGGGAGCAAAAGGGAGGGGAGCGAGTGGGGGTTAATACGGAGGGCTGGCTCTGTGTCAAGGGATCCTGATTGGAAATATTGGCTCAAAAGTCTCAATCCAAGACGATTACACGGAGCCTAGCAACCCCCTACATTCAGACCTCCCATTGCATGTCAAACCATAAACCTCTCTATCAGGAAAGATTTGGAATAGGATATAAATAGCAGGGGAAGGCTCAGAATTTCTCATTTGCTGGTTTAAAATTATGAGCTCTTAAATATAAAGGTGGTTGAAAGATTTTTCACAACGACGCCATGGTGGAACCATTTTTGGTTCCTTGAAGAATCATTGTTTAACTTTGCAAATTTGAAGAACCCCTTTCATCCCCTTTTCAACCCTTTTTCAACCCTTATTAGATGTATGAGGTTTAATATGCACTGTAAAAAGAATCCTGTGAAAAATACAGTAACTTGCTGGCAGCAATTAGCTAGTAAGTTGCTGTATTTCATTTCACAGTATTCTTACTGTAAATGTAATTGCAGTAAAAATTAAAATTACTGTAAACTCTTTTAAAGTAATAATCACAGTACTGTATTTCATAACTACTACTGTAATAGGGATTACTGCATTTATTTTGTGTACTGTAAAATGAAGACACTGTTTGTCACAAAAATGCCATTTATTTTATCACTTTAAATTACAAAAATTCATAAATTAAAAATAGCATAGCATACATTTTTTGTGTTACATTTTTTCTGTGAACATCTCAAAACTTTTCTGAACATATACATTTTTTTAAATATGTTAACATTTTTCTGTGAATGTTTCATTTAATTTCAACACTTTTCTGAACATACAAAAACACTTTTTTTCTGAACACACAAAACAATCAATATTTATTAAAAAGTTTCTGGTAAATTACAAATGCATAAAAGTTAAATGATTTACATTTACAGCAGGATTTCAAACCTGAATATTGTTTTTCTCCAAGACCTTTTTTTCAGAAATATTATTCTTTTAAATCTGGAAATGAACTAGTTGACTTCCTGGCCTGGACTCTACCCTGTAATGAAAGAAATTGACTATTAATGTAAAAGCAAGACAGACGGGTTGATGACATATACATAAAAGTTTACTTCGCAGTGATTTACTTTTAAATAAACAATTTTAATTTTTTTATATGCTCTGTTGGTGGTTTGTGGAGTTTACAGTTTACAGTTAGTGATACAACTAGGGGTGGGCGATATGACCAAAATCTTCTATCACGATAGGATTAATTTTATATCATGATAACGATATGTATCACGGTAGAGTTTTTATTATGTTTTAATAAGGTTTAAATCTTTAATACCATAGAAATGTTCATAATTCTCACAAACAAAACTCAAGCTCTCTGAAGATAAACAGTCAATGATATAAGAATGATAATAAATAATTATGTATATATGTATAGGCCTATATATATTTTTATTTAAGGTAGAAAAGTGATTTAATCAGGAGCAGTGAGAGATTTTCATGATTAACATGAGTGACAGACAGGAGCAAAATTAGGTAACTTCCCTTAAGAGCAAAGTCCTGACCCAATGTTACACATGCGCTTTCTCTTTTAGCTGTTTACTTTCTCTTAAGACCTAACTGGTCGTGTTTATGAGGATGCTTGCAAAGACGGAAATTTTGACGCATATGTGTATTAAAGTGGGAAAAATGCTCACAAGCTTAATGAGCAGCGGTCGCGCGACTTGCGCGCTCCTCACAGACAGAAAGAGCTGCGGTTGCGTGACTTGTCCGCTCCTGACACACAGAAAAAACGCATGCATACAGATCTGTTGTCTGTGTTTTAATGGCTTAAAATAACTTGTTTTAAAACTGCAGTGCTTAAATACGTGTACAAACGTTACGTTTTCGCAACCACGCGCACAGGAGCGTAACGTGGGCATGTAACCTCGATAGAAACGATAGTCCAAAATCTCTACCGGTTGACAAATTTCTACCGGTTAATTATGTCTACCGGTTTATCGCCCACCCCTAGATACAACAGTGAAATTTATGGTAAATATTTGTTAATTTGTGAATGGAAAAGTATTGTTTCACTCGACGCGCCAAACACATATTTTGAAATGACGAACCACACACATGATGGGCTACATACATGTTGTGACAAACACCCTCGAAAAAAGAAGTCACCGGCTGCCACTGTATTAGACTAGCTGTGCTGCTTTTCTACCTTTTGCATGGCGAGTTAAATTAAACGTTTGATATTTAACAATAGCACAACAGTTCATTTAAAAAAAAAACACTTTAAGAAGTATTTTACTAATCGGGTAGTTGGTTAAAGAATGAGTACTCAAATATTTGTTCCCATTCTTAGTCAAAACTATATAAAAAAACAGTGCTTACCTCTGGATAAATCCCAATGTAGTGGCTGCCTCATACATAGTATGACGCAAAAAGGCTAGAGCAGAAGTGAAATCACAACCGTCACTCAATTGGAGGAGAACTCTGCCCTCGATGGAAAGCATCCATTTTTTGCCCTCAGATTGGACTCTCCTAAAAAATATTAAATAAAAGTTGACATTGCACAGTATTCAATCTGATATGGTTTACTATTTTACATAAGCAAAATTAATTGAAAACACTAGCCCTACATAACTACCTCTTTCTTTCCTATTAGATCAATAACCACTAGAGAATTTTGGAATATACGTGCAAGATGACATAAAACTTTGTTCACACAGTGACTTGATACAAATACGCTTTATAGATGAAGTAACCCCTAAAATTGGCATCTATTACAGGGAACTACACTAACCTTTTCCACTGGTGGCACTTGCGCTACCAACTTTTTCAGTTACTGGCGCAAAATATGATTTGGTCGCACATATTTTTTTCAAGTTATATTAAGGCGCTCTGGTTAATAATGAACAATAATGAAACTGTATTGCATACAGATATGCTTTTTATTTTACTTGCCAGTTGCCATCTTTTAAACCACATGCCGCCTTGTTTTGCAGTCAGTGTTTCCCACAGATCTGAAATTTACTTGGTGGTGGTAACCGGTAAAAAGGGCAATCATTACCCACTGACAAATAATGGTCTACTATACATATGACGAAGAACTAATAATGTGTGACACAACACAATACTTTGATTTATTGAAAATTAATATTAATTTCACATTATATTTCATTAATCTAAACACTCCAAACTTTCTTTGCCATTAACAAAGCTGACACTGTTTGTCAAAGCACCACGAAAACACTTACTGTTTTTGCACTGATATATGAAGCAATTAGACCCCTTTTATCAAACTCAATATAATACAATACTATGTATAATATATTAATAGACAGTGCAGGTCTATAGATTATAAATGTGACTGATGTTATGAATGATGTTATAATGGTAATAATTTCTATTAAATAGGCACTTTTACTGCTTCTGCTCTATCTTTCTATTTCTCTCTTGCCGATTTAAAAAGCTTAATCCACTTATTATTTCAATAATATTATTCCACTTATTTTATTTTCAAATCTACTTGATTATTAAAAACATGTGAGAAAGAAAACGCAGCGCGTGGTCGTAACAAGAACCATCGCCATTGAAACCGAAGGCACGCTAAACTGCACTCGAGCTTTAGCGCGGTAGCACTCATGGCCGTTTTCCGATCGACTCGGGTTATAAACTCAATATTAATCAGACTTGGGACCCAAAGTAATTAAACTAGGATCTAACCGGACCCGACAGACCATTTAAAATATAAACCCGGAACCATACGGGTCCCGCGTCCTCAGTGAAGAAAGACCTCTGCTCAAGTTCAGAAACATGGAATACACTGCGCTTGCGTCGCGTCGCACCTAATTCATTGAGAAACAGCTGAGCACGCAAACGCACACTGATGGGGAGAGACACGACGTGCTTTCACGCAAAATGAAGCCAACGTGTTGATGGCTCAGAGCACGTTATAAAACGTATTCTTAAAATCCACATTTATGTTTTAATAAATGCTCATAGTAAATCATAGCATATTGTCTAAAACATTAGGTAGCACATTTGCGACCCATTAAAAATTAGGGTCGCAACGGCAGTTCAAAAGGTCGCATATGCGACCATTTTGGTCGCAGTGTAGCTCCCTGTATTATGTTGAGTGCTGGGATCATACCGAGCATGATGAGCCTTGGAGTGCTTAGCATGGAAATCTGGGCCTCAGCATCTGCTAACTGTAGGTGGAAGTTTCCTGTAACACAAAATAAACAAACAAAAAAATAACTTTTAGAAATCACAAGTACAATATTCATAAGAGTAAAAGTGTGTCAATACTGTACAAAAATAACTTGCATCAACCAAGAGAAAAACAGCTTCTTCCTGTTGCATGGTTTCTGTGCACTTTAACATGTTTGATATATTAATTTATACAACAGTTCTTTCTGGTTCTCGAATCTGATTGGCTAAGAGCTATGCGATATTCTACTGATAACGGAACAGTAACCGCTTCACCTTTCGTATCATTCCGCCACCTAGTGAATGGAGGTCCTTTAAACAGCCTCATCTCTGAATGGAAAAACTGCACGCAAACACGGACAAACACAGACGCGCCGTCTCATTAGTTCACTAGCTCGTTAGGGTTGCTGCGGTGACAGAATTTTCCCACCGGTTAATCAGCACGTGACAAATCCGATGATACCGATATCACCGTGTGGGAGGGGCTTATAAATGCTCATGCAGACGTGAGCATTTTACTTTCTCTTTTGAATCACGCAACTGTTCAAATGCAGCGCTTGCATACGCCCGGCCCAATAAATATTATGACAAAAACGAGTAAGACCATTCAGTTGTAAGTGTTTGCTCTCTCTAACGAAACTAAATGATTTAATTACAAGAAAAATATCAAAACGTTGGTGAAAGACGGTGTCGCGGTGGGCAAGTGATCTAAAGGGTGAGAGGCTGAAGCACCAGTAATCACCGTTTGACAGACTATCGCGACAAGCCTATAGCTCGTAAATCAGTCTGTGAATCCCAATCGGAAGCGACTATTCCGTCAAAGATCAGCGACTTCCATGTAATGGGACCCTCAGTGTATGTAGATAAAAAGTCTCGTTCTAAGTTAATAAACACATAACGGTTCATTATGAAAGGTCTTTATACACCCCTGATCATATACTTTTGTATATTATTTTGCATTTCTGTCAAGAGATCCTTCTAAAAATTACACACTGCACCTTTAATGGAAGTTATGTCTTGTCACATCGTGTGGACTTGGAAAGAGGAATGTAAACTATTTTTTTCTGAAGCAATATCTCTTATCAAAACGCGAAAACACCGTGGGACTGCAGGTAAGCACCGCAGCTTTTAAATGTGGACATTGATCATTTATTTTATCGTGACGTGACTATTAAAACATGTTATGAGATATCGCCACTGATATATTTAAAAGCAGCATGCAAAAACATCTCTCTGACACTGATAAATAACCGTTTTATATAGTACTGACAAGAACAAAGTTTAATAATAATCGAGTGCTCGTATCGCGTTAAGAATAAATGGGAAAGCATAGTAACATTGTAAAATTATAGTTTTATTAACTTTCACCTCGCGCCAAAACAATAACAAACACAAAAGACACTAAATATGAATAAGAAAACGATTAATAGTTTCATTATGACACCAAATACTGCTGATTTGATCTCATTTTGACCATCAAAAACAAACAAGGCCAACATGAGAGCCAGGGAATATCTGTCAGAAATGTAGCCCAGAGAGGGCGGTGGTCAGCGGGGCGAGTGAACACTGATGTCCGCTCATGCTTTGGTTCTCATTCGTACCGAATCTCACTAAGCAAACGTTCAAACAGGCGCTATCTTTACTAATCGACTGCAGATTTAAATATAATACATATACATTCTCGACTGAACTAGTCCTAAAACTACACTTTGTGACCAAGAAACGGTAAAACAATCGTGAAATTATGAAAAATGTGTGTTATGCTTTCTTTTGAATCGGCCCGCTCTGTTTCCTCAGGCAGCAACGTAAGCGAGCAAGACAAAAAAACGTGAGGTTTAAACGAATATCGCGCCAATAAATACAAAAATACACACTTTTAAATTAATTTTGGTTCACAATGCTAACGCTATAATTAAATTAAAGACTGGATAAGTCTTACCTCATATCTCCTCAGCTGCGTTTTCTTTCAGCTCGAGAGACTGGTTTCAGGCTGCGCCCTGCGGAGGTCGCACTCGCATACGTCATCAACCCTGGTTTATTTAAGTTAACTGAGCATTAGATTCGCAAGTCATAAGCATATTAAACAATTTACTATTAACTAAGAATAACAGTCAACTTTATAATTGTTAATATTCTGAAACAAGCATTGAGAGACGGCCAATTACTATTATTATTAAATTATTATCCTTCTCTAAACTAATGACGTTATAAAATGTTGCCAAACTAGAAAATATATCGAAATCATGCAGAATTATATATTTGTGGTAATAAAATTACAAAATGCACACACAAGACGGTGAAGTGTGCTGCTCATTCTCTCTCAGTGCACTCTTAAAGTTGAACAAACAGACTTTACAAGAGTAAACTTTGGAATTAAATTAGCAAATTTACCTTTCTGAAGTAAAAATTCAGATGAAAGTGTGGAATCTCGTAGCTTTCCTTGGCTGAAGAAAAGAATCCTTTAGAAATTGCTGTATTGTGATTCACAGGAAAAATATTTTTACTGTAGAATTTACCCGCCGTTGAAAAAAGACCATTTGCAGATCTACAGCAACATGCTGTATACAAGTTCTACAGTAAGCATTTGCTCATTTTACAGTAATAATGCTGTGAAAACTACAGAAATTTGTTACAGTGTGGAACCATTCAGTCAAAAATGCTGCTTCTACTTTGCATATATTGCATACATTTTTGTGTGTGTCTATCTGTGTGCGTGTGTGTGTGTGTGTGTGTGTGTGTGTGTGTGTGTGTGTGTGTGTGTGTGTGTGTGTGTGTGTGTGTGTGTGTGTGTGTGTGTGTGCGTGTGTGTGAATGTGTGTACCTGGTAATTATCACGTTGTGGGCACCAATTGTCCCCACAAAGATAGGAATACCAGTGTTTTTGTGACCTTGTGGGGACATTTTGATGTCCCCATGAGGAAACAAGCTTATAAATCAAACAGAATGATGTTTCTTGAAAATGTGAAGTATCAGAAGGGTTTTTGTGATGGTTGGGGTTAGGAAATGGGGTAGGTAAGGGGAATAGAATATACAGTTTGTACAGTATAAAATGCATTACGCCTATGGAATGTCCCCACAAAACATGGAAACCAGAATGTGTGTGTGTGTGTGGTTCTTCAGATGATATAAGTTTCTTTTAACATCCTTTGACCGAAAGGTTCTTTGAGGAACCAAACAAAGGTTCTTCTGTGGCATCGCTGTGAGCAACCTTTTCTAGCACCTTATTTTTTAAAGAGTGTAGGTGTGTCCTATAAGATTTCCAATCTGCTCGACAGCTATCCCGCCATCCCACGACATTCAGAGGCGGTCAGAAATGAAGAATGTACTTTGTCACAGTTCAGTAATCACTAAGTGTGGCCGGGAAGGCCTGGATTTAAGAGCGGCCCGCTTTGTGCCGGTTCTCCTTTGGAAGGGATTTTGTCAGCGATAGCACGCAGTAAAGCAGTGGTGTGGTAAGAAATGACATCTGCTGTGTTATAAGCGTGTCACCTTGGGTTGGTCCTCTTCGGTGACATTTCCAGAGTGTCGACTGCGTAGCAGCGGTGAGTGAAGCGTATCAGCTGTCATTGAAATGATCTTTCAGCTGTGAGAGGATTTTCTTCAGCTGTACCGAGTAACTTGTCTGCGTTTTGGGCGCTATGGAAGTACAGCTTTTTTATATGAACGGGCAAAGACTTCAATCTAAATTTAGCTGAAACTACACTGCAAATGTACTAGAATTAATTCAGAGTTGCCTGTATTATAAAGACTAAGGCTCCTTTACTTCAACTTCCATTTTGAGCTTTAAGATTATGCTTATTTGTATATGACCCCTTCATTTATTTAAAATGTAAAAATGTTTTAAAAAAGAAATTGTGTTGGTTGTAAAAAGATCCGCAAGGAACAGATTTTGTTTCTTTTTTTTTTGACTCATGATTCTAATCCTGGCTTTGATTCCCTGCTGTGTTTCTGTTATTTCTCCCCGGTTTCCTGAACATTTTTATCGTTACGTTCTTTGAAGTATCCTCGAGACCTCAGGCACACGAGGGTCAAACCAAGCAGATCTCATTTCATTGACGGCACACCCGTACCCACGTCCAGATACGCCGCAGACGCCCCAGACAGACGTTATGATTACTCCTACTTTGATGCCATGGATCTCGAAAGTCCACTGGCAGACTTCATAATTATTTCATGGACAACCTTTCCCCGTGTTACTGTCTGTCAAAATGCCAAGCGCAGGTAGAATCGGATTGCGACCGGGATCTTTTGCGGTCAGACAGTCACACGACATCAGCATCTGCAGTCATCACCCTTTAGTACAATGAAGTCTTGTCTAAAATAAAAGGCCCTCGATATCTTCAGTGTCCAAAAGCTGGATCACACACACACATACACTAAACTTGAGTGGGGATTTAGCGACTGGCTCACTTTATCATTGTTCCTGAGAGAACAGAGGCCTGAAGTTATAGATATATCTACAGTTCTGCAGACTGAATACAAATCATACGTCTGGCTTTGAGGTAAAGGAGGTCACTTAAGAAGTAATGCAGATATGTTGCTGGGAGGAATAAATATATACATATATGACTTACATGATAAGTAAACAAGATTTTCATTGGGAATAACCAACCCTATAAACATCGCACACTTTTAAAAAAACAAAAATGGTGTAAAGAACCTTTTTGAAAGCATTATTGTGCATATTCAAACATTTTCCTATGTCTATTTATTGGTGCATTATATAATGAAATACACAAATGTTTGTCATTTATAATCATCAAATATAACTCACTATAGGTATGTTCAAGTTCATGCAGCGCTGCGCAGACCGATCGGCGAGGTTTGTCGCTTGCAGTCGAGGGAGACGGAGCCATCAAGTCGGACGCCTTCTGCTTGTCGTAGTGACATGTGCGCCGTGTTACCTGCTTTTATCGCAAATTAAGTAAATTAGATGGTGAATTTGTTAAAAACAAACCTTTAAATAAAAAGTTGCAACCAGAAACACTTCATAATGAAATTTTTAATCGCAAGCCCCTCCCCTACTGAATGCCTGAAAATAACGGGAAACATAAGCCTAGATTATTAAAATACCAATAAAGTTTGGTCTTTTGCTTTTTATAATTTTTTTGTTAAATGACACAATATAGCATATTCAGGTATATTAACAAGTTTTCCTGTTGTAAAAAACATACATTTATAATGTTTATTAGTGGATAAACATACGTGATTGTTGTCATCAGTGAGGCGACCAATCACGAAGAGCTGTGCCGTCATCAAAACTGAGCCAGCCCGCTACTCTCAAAATGCTCTCGCAGTACTTTAAAACCACATGCCTTCAGCGCCAGCTCAAGTCGGACAACATCGGTCTGCGCAGCCGATCGGTCTGCGCAGCCGATCGGTCTGCGCAGCGCTTCATGAAGTCGAACACACCTTTTACCTTCTTTGGCCCGCACTGTTGCAGGCTCCACGCACTTTAACTACCCAGAAGTCTTTGGGAAAGAGTTATCAGACGACGGATGGTACGACTTCACACTGATGGGCAACTTTTCTTCCTATTTCCGTTGTGACCCTCGAGTCTGTCCCAAAATATGACTCCGGTGTGCTCTCATGGACTTACGTCAAAGGTCCCTAAGGTCTGCACTACATGATGTCATCAAAGTGTGGACTCTGATGAAGTCCGGAATGTGCCATTTGGGACAGAGCCTTTAACGGAATTTCCTCTTCAGCTGATGTCATCAAGCACCTCCCCTACAATCACCTGGCATCATTCTTGTATGTATCAATACAGTACTTTTCACCATCTAATCGATTCCAATGTCTTAAATCAAGTTTCATGTTTTTCTTTCTTTTTTAAATGTCCTGTTTCACTCACAAGACCTTCACATTACAGAACTAAATGGTTTTGAGTGCATTTCATGTTTCAACACCAAAGCTTTGTTTCAAAATCTAGGAGGCTGCTCTGTTTTTTCTGTTAATGAGCTGTTTGTCAACACAGCATCCTAGAAAAATGACTCATATTAATACTCACTTTGAATTCTATTTGAGCATCTCAGATGCAAAACGCCACCTAAGTCTGAAATGAGATAATGATATTGATCAAATGCTCTCGGCACGTATTATACGTTCCTGGAATAGTTTTGCTTTAAATACACTTAATCCCGCCATTCAAAAATATATTGTGTTCTTTGCAGGATCCGCTAAATGCCACAATGATTTAGCAGCAAAGACTTCTAAGTGCACAGAAGATAAGACTGACATACGAACGATGAGGTGCAAGAGTTTTTAATAAGAGTTTTAATTTTTGTGCCTTTTACCTTTATTTAGAAAGGACAGCGAAGAGAGATTGGAGATTTTTTTAGAAGTTAAGATGTTTTGCATGTACTTAGGCCTAGTCCACATGGACACGGGTAGTTTTTCCTCCCAAAAATCCTGTCCACACATGCTCGGTTTAAAAGAAACCTCTGTCCTCATGAAAAAGCAAAAACACACTATTAAGCAATGTCAAGAGCATGCCACACCAGCAGGGGCGATATAACCCAAATCCTAAAGCCACCTTGGACAGAAGCCTAACAAAAGTGACGTCGCAAGGCAAAAATCCCAGTTTTACTGTCTGGCATGACAACACTGTAACCGGTGTTTCTAAAAATCCTTACCCTGGCAGGGGTTTTCAAAAGTGTTCATTTCAGTGCCCTGATACTGCATTTTCGTATGGAAAAACGGGCGAACGGTTATACGTTAAAAAAACGGTTATACGGTTATACTAAAAAAAGTCACGGTTATAAAAAAAATACCTGTGTCAATGTGGACTAGGCCTTAGAGAGTTTTGCAGCTAAAGATTTGTTAAATACCAATAAAAATGACTAAATTGAGATTTGTAAAAATAAAGCATTTCAATTACTGACTTATAACCTTTTCATTGCCGGTAAAGTGAAATGACGGAACGTAAACATAAGATGATAAATGGCTAATTTACATACAAAACATGTCAGATGCACTTAGAGGGTTTTGCATCTGAACTCGTGTTTTTTGTAACAAAGCTTAATTTGTTACGTGGACTCAAATCTTTTGAGAGAAAATGTAAACACCTCTCTATTTTTGTGGCTATTTTTATCCCCCAAAACAGTTCCCTGTTAAGAGGACAGTCCCCTTGGGAAACCTCTAGTTGTTTGCTTTGCCTGGGCTCACAATGGTGACAGGAAAACTCAGTGATGTGTCCCTTGAGAAGTTTCATTAAATGACCTTTGACTTCCAAGCTCAAAGCTTAAAGCACTACACTATCAGTTTCTCATATACGTCTCAACCTTGACTGAGCTAACATAGACTGCATTGGATTGAAACTACAGCTTTGGTCAAGAAAAAATCCTCTACTATCTATCTCTAACTATTCTGTTTATTTTGCCAACATTGCATTTGGCATGCACTTCTATCTAAAGTAAATTAAACTAATGCACAAACTAATGCAGGGTACTTTACATATTTAATTAGGGCTTTGCTTGTTTTAAAATGTGCTTTATAAATAAATATTAATTGATTGATTTATTGATATTACATTTTAAATTCCTTATAAGTTATAAGAAAAGCAATGCTTTGAAATCGTAAAATAAAACAGAATATGGTAAACAGTCTCTCAGATCATCTATGACTTTGTAAGCTGAGACCCCAGATCCCCGTCTTGGAAAAATATCCTTTTAATGTCATCTCATGACGAAGAAGAGACTACAAGATCAAACAGCCAGCTGTCCTTTAAACAATCTCTTTATGACTGATCTGAAACTAGACAGTTCACAATTAGCACCTTAGTGAAGCAGAAAAGCAGAACCAGTCTTAAACAGATTCATTGATCGCTTTCCTCTTTTCAAGAGTGATACAAAAATCATCTCGAGTAAGAAAACCCAACATCGACCCTAGAAACCACACACACGCTCGCACAGCTTTTTCACAGTCTGAGGGTGAAATTCTGTGGAAAGACGTCTTCACAGTAAAACATCTGTGACAGGCGCAAAGATGAAACGAGAGACTCGAAGCATCGAGTGTTTTTCACAGTCAAGCATGCACATTGTTCTGCATGACAGGCAGGGTCCTAAATGGAGACCCTTAATCTTAGACAAGCAGACGCAGTCACGTGCCTTTACCGCCCTCTGGTGGTCCCTAAGCATAACTGCAGCCACCTTCCTGTTTCCCACACTCACCTTGCCAGAACAGATAATTTTATCTCAGCGAGCAATCGTTTGTGGGGAAGACAGGGGATTTATTATTATATCAAATCAATATGTAATTCCAGCCTAAGGGTGGGTTTATTTTGGCTGGTGTGATGTAAGATGGCTTTCTTTTTTGGCAAGATAAATGAGCTGTCTTCCGGTCACTCCTTCAAACCAAGCCCGAGGACAAATCCCTAAAGAGAGAAAAGACACATCAACGGTGTCCTGATTAAAACTGAAGATCACAGCAAACAGCAGAATCTCTTAAGACAAAGTTTGGGTTCTGGGTCGTATTTAATGTAATGCAAATTACATTGCAGTTTTAAATGCTTAAGTATGGCTTCTAGTTATATATTTTCAAATATTTTAGTTTAACAGATGGTGTTTCCTAAAGCCTCACATAGACAGTTTGTTGTGCGCTTAATGTTAGATTTTATAGATGTTCGACATCCTGGCAAAATAACCACAAGAATGAATATTTTTCCCTTTTGAATATTTTCTAATATCTTTATTTGTAATCATATTGTTTTAATGCTAAGTGCTTAAATATTTGACTCTATGATGCTTTAAAGTATTTCTTTAATGCATTAATACTTCAGTTCATCATTAGTGTCACAGGTGTACAAGGAGGGAAAATCTTGTGTCCCATACAATTTACTAGAAAGTATTAACAAATATATTATACCCAGAGTCACTGTGTATCTCCTGAAGTAACCCACAGCATACAAATATGATTTATTATGCAGCATGCAATTTGTGCAAAACTAAATAAAAAGTTTTGTATTACCGCTAGCATTGGTGTATAAAAGAAAATCACTTTTGATTTAAGGCAGCAAATAACATGAACATGTAGACTTATTTGTCAATGAATTATCTTACATACAGTATCATCTTCCTATTGATTTACAGACAGGGTTATAGATTCATGTTTATACCAAACACATTATGCTTTATGCCAGTGATTCCTTAACTGGGGGGTGGTTTTATAAAGCGATAAGCCCCAAGAAGCAGTGGGTTACAGTGCATTTTATAACAGCTTAGGGGCGTTGTTAGGCACGACGTGAAGCCCCGTAGCTGTTATAAAATGCACTGTAACCACACTGCTTTGCGGGGCTTATTGCTTTTATAAAATGGTTACTTTATATGCATAGCAGTATTTTATAAAATAAAACACAAATAAGTTGTAATTATATTAGTACAAATATTACTCTTCCGCCAAACAAAGTAGTTCCTCAGAATCAAGTGTGGCTGAAACAGAGCGCCGTTCCCAACCAACACAGACGCAGCAAAGACACAATGAAAAACTGTGATGTTTATTTTCATAAATCAGCAGTCATCTAGTTTATGCATTAACATTTATATTGTGCAACTGTTGAAGTGATGATCAAATATGCTTGGAAGCATGCTTAACTCTTTCCCTGGCAGGATTTTTTTTTATGTTGGCACCCAGTTTTATTTAATGCCTTACAGAAAAATTTTCTTCTTTAAATAAACATAAAATATCAAAATAAAGTTACACTAAAGTTTTGTTTAATTCAAATTCTAAGATTTTTATGTCATGAATTTTTTTGAAGGGGATGCACCTTACACAAGGGGGGGTGAACACTAAAAAGTTTAAGAACCACTAGTGATGCACCGATGTATCGGCCACCGATATTTATCGGCCAATTTTTGATAAATTTGAAACCATCGGCATATCGGCAATAGCACGAGACAGGCCGATACCGATTGTTTATTAATTAACTGCATAAAGAAATCCATTATATGTAAAAAATTTGTTAATGTTGTTAATAAAATAAATGCTGAATAGCAAAAACCCCCTTTGAAGGTCGTCATGCTGTCTTATTATATTTGTTTTAATTTGTGCCTCTCTTATTATGTTGGTCAGTTGAATGTTAATTAGATCCAATCCATGTTCAGTAAAAATAATTTGATGCAGAAATAAACTAGCTAATAGACCAACTGTATAGTATTGTATACAAGTGTTTAATATCGATATCGGTATCGGCCAGAAGTTGTCTGTTTAAATCGGAATTGGTATCGGCCCAAAAAATCCTATCGGTGCATCCCTAAGAACCACTGCTTTATGCCAACATCATTTGTTCAAGATTTCAGTCCCGACTGCCAGTTGATTGAAAGTTCACGACATCACTGAACTTTTCATTAGCAGCAGGCACAAGAATTCCAACATGAACTATAACATCTTTCCAGATTTCCCAGAGGAGCTGTAGAGAGTCTGTGCAACTGAGATTACAACAGCAGTTACATAGCAACACCCTGGCAACTGTGAGTGGTTACTAGGGTGTTGCTATGTGACTGTTGCTTGTGTGTACTTTCGTTCTTTTTTTTTTTGCTTAATTTAAGTCATTTGTTTAATATGTCTTCATTATTTATTTATTTTTTTAAGATATTGTATGAGAGCTTGCAGGTATTATTATAACTTTGATACTTTATCTTTATGGTTGCTAGGTTGTTCTGGTTGATTGCTAGGACATTTCTCAAGGGCTCAGGACAAAATGATTATACCTGTTTTACTGCTTTTACTATTTGTATTGTTCTTTGTGATTTTTATATTGTGTTTTTAGGTAGACAATTTTGAGATCTGTCCAGCGACAACATATGAAAAACCGCCTATTGGCTAATTCTGGTGTATTTACAGTAATGTTAATTAATGTACTGTCCTTGTCAAATAAATAAAAAATAAATGAATAAATAATCCACTCCTAAGTCTCAATTATATTTAGCATTTACATTTATGCATTTGGCAGATACTTTTATCTGAGGCATTCGAAGGTATACGTGTAATCGGCGTTGGGTTTTCACTGGGAACGAACCTACAACCTTTGTGTGGCTAAAGCAGGGCTTTGAACCAGATTTTTTCCCAATTTGTTCGTTCCGAACAGAAACAGCATTTTAACGTTTCCGGTTTTTAGTTCAACACAGTTCAAATTGACGTTCTTGAACCGGTTAGAACAAAAAAATAAAGTTCCCGAACCAGTTAATAATGTTCCATGTCAGCTGTGGGACATACAAATAAGTAGGCTGATCATCAGGACATTAAACTTAAATTATAAGTCTACATCATTTTCTTTAAGTCTCTTGTCATCTTCTGACATGCCTACATTTGTTGAATGCACTTAAGCACGTGCACACACAAACAGATGGAGGACGGATGCCAAACGGCCCTTGGGGAAGAAGATGCAGCATAAACAGTCGCTCCACATAAAGTGAAAATTACGTTGTTTTTCAGTGCTTTATTCGACAAATGTATTTAAATGGACTACAAGCTTATACATCAAGAGTTCTGATCTTTGAAGGGCATAGGGATAATCAAGTTTAATTGGAGTTAGACCAGACACATTCAACCACATGTGCGTTGAAAATTGCTCACTTTAGCACCTTTTAGTAGTTAATAAATCACTTAAAGAGTAACTTAACCCTAAACCAACTTTTTTAGTTAATGATCTGTAAGAATGATGCTTTATTAGTGCTGTTCATTGATTTTAGTACATTTTTTGACATATATTTGGATATAAAGTGTTTCAATACTACAATATATGGTGTAAAAACGCCTGAGTGCTGCCCTCTTCAGGTTAAACGGTGGCTACTGCAGTTGAATTTTCCTATTGGATGTTGGGTCCAAAAAATGACTCGTGGCGTAAGCAGGTTCAAGCTCACCACGCCCTTGTAACGATCTCACCACACACTTGGTACGAGCTTGGTTCGTCCCCTCTATCTCCGTTGGGATCTGCCCACTTTTCTTGCATTTTTCAAATATTGCCAGTGGGTGGAGTCAGGCTCTGACCAGGTGTTTAGTTACGCTTTAAGTGTGAACATTTGCAAGCCTTTAATAAAAGACGTACAAATAATCAACTTTCAACCCCTTTTTAAATTTGCGTATAAATCCGCAAATCGCATGTGAGCCAAACCCTGGGTCGTTATCTGTACGGATCACGGATCAACTGCGATCTGTTACATCACTAATTAGTATTAAAAAAAAAACATCTTGAGATTCTTGGTAGCCTACAATATTTGCCTGTTATGATTGAGCATTAGAGACTTGGGCTTGCGTAGGCTACTTGCTGGTGGCAAGCTTCTCATTTCTCAGATGAGTCAATGACGACCGAAAGTGAGCTTCACCGAGTATCGCACAGAAATCTTGTCAAAGAACGCAAAAAATAACGGTATTAACCGTTTACCATAATTTTAAATAAACAATTCTGTTCCGGAACACTTTTTTTAAGTTTCTGGTTTCGTTTCTGTTCCTTGCAAAACATCGAAAGTTTCTGGTTTTCGTTTTTGTTCCGTGAACCGCTCCACCAACTGAGCTGCAGGAACACAGTATGTGGATATGTTTCACATCCCTCCTTCAATGTAACCCTTACAGAAAAGCCACATGAATTTCACATTTGATCCTGGACCACAAAACCATTCATAAGTAGCACAGGTATATTTGTAGCAATAGCCAACAAAATGTACATTTTTCTTTAATTCCAAAAATCATTATAATATTAAGTAAATATCATGTTTTATGGTGATATTTTGTATATTTTCTATTCGGCCACAGGCATACAAACTTTGTTGTGCACGCCCCCAATTTATGTACATTCTATGCTTTGCCCACCCTGTTTTATAAAGGCCCACCCACTTGAACATTTCTGGCCTCGCCACTGCCTCAGATTCCATATTTTCAAATAGCCCAGTTGTATCTCTGCTAAACGTTATCATAACAAACCATACATCAATGGAAAGCTTATTTATTCAAAACATTTACCCTTATAACTGGTTTTGTGATCCAGGGTCAGATTTGTACAAAAACTTTTCATGTGAATCCCAAACGCACACGTGAAAAAAAAATCACCGTATGCAGCTTATTTACATGTGATTCACCCAAAAACCTGTGATCATTTGTGTGTGGTTTTTTTTCACATGTGAAATGTATGTGCATGTTAAAAATATGACATTGATTTGTTTTGTTCTGTCATTCTCCGATAAATCTATAATTAGTTTCGGTGATGTCATACCTCGCATCCTCTGCTGAGCATTACTTCCATCCACTGGATGATAAATTCATATGCAACCACTGAGAAAACAGAAACCACCTTTCAAGACACAAAGTGACATGAGGCGGCATTGCTTTGGTTGCTTTAACCTCACACCCTACCCAGAATCCTCCTCCATTAACAACGCTGTCCTCAGATGCCCTTGTATGAACGGTTGCGAGGGTTCAGGTAACGCTTGGCTGCCGTCATCACCTGTTCATTTATTGCTTTATCATCTCGCAGCACCTGCAGCTTTCTGTAAATGACTGCCACGCACAAAAGCCTTACACATTTAAAGTGCAATGAATTATTAGGGCATAATTAGACACAAGGGCGAAGAATGGAGGTTCAGAGCTCATATTTTCTTTTTACAGTGATGCAATAACTACTTTATTTACTTATTGGTCCTTTCTCCCATTTGTATAGGTCTTATAACTGGACCAATAAACTACTCAACTCCTTGAATTTGATCTCAGCACTCAAGTAGGCACTTCACGATTACTTAAAGTTAAGTGCGAGAAAGTTAGTTAAAATGCAAAAACGGGAGAGAAGAAGAAGTGCCGCAGTCCCTCACTTAAAGTCGGAAAGTTTTTTGGTGTCCCTCCAGGGGCCCTAAATTGCGAGTGGAGTGAAATAGACTCGAGGTGCGGCAGACAGGAGCTGCTTCTCAATTACATTCACTCAGTGAACGGTAACAAAAAAGCTGTTTTTGATGCAGAGGAGATCCGGTAGCGCGTCTTCACTCACGCCGAGGTGTCGTTCGTCTTACGGCTGCTGGGGGAGTCTCTTCCCGTCTTTCTCTGGAGGTGTAGATGGCAGGAGACGGATGTGATTATTGTACTGAAAGACGAACAGATGAGCATGAATGGAAACGCCGGCAGAATTCCCAATGCTCTTTTAAAGTGAAGCCCAGCACAGGCAGCACTGTCTGACGTGTTAGTTTCACTGTCACTGCGTTTAATGCATGTTTGCTGTCGGATGCTCAATCACATCATGAAAAGAATCATCTTGACGGACATAGAAACAAATGATTGTCACTGAAAACATTAGTGCAATACGCTACCTCTCTAGAATCACACAAATGTAATAAATCCTCAAATTTAAGGTAGTGTGATAATTTAATGTGTGATAATTTTTAATTTATTGCAAATTATATTTTAGAGTGATTGTCACCTTTTTGCAAAACTAATTCTATAATGTTGGTGGGGCATTGCTATGCTGTTAAGGTGGTATAGATGGTTGCTATGTGGTTGTGTTTTTTTTTTTGTTGCATTGCTATACAGTTGCTAAGAGCTGTGTCTGAAACCGTTCCCTCATTCACTATTCCCTATATGGGGAATGACAGTGGAGTCCACTATATGGGGAAGAAGCAAATGAAAATGAGTGAGCGATTTCGGACACTGACGCAAATATCATGCGTCAGAGAGCTGTCGCAGAGATTCATCAAAAACACCTGTGTGGCTTTATTGATTGTGCTGTGAAATGGTAAAGTTTGCTTTCTTACTGTTTTTCACATTTGTCATGTTTATTGTATTAGTTGATAATAAAGAGAACAAAACAACTGCTTATAATATTTATTTACTGCTGTTTATTTATTGTTTAATAAAAATGTGTATTAGATTTTAAATAAAAGATAACGCAATTATTTTTCTTTTGTTTATTTTCAAAAAGTAGAAAATAACTGACAAGAAGAAAATGTTTGGTGTTTACTGTCAGTATCCTTCAGCTGATTCAAGTTACGCGTTCGTCTCCCGTTGCATCATGGGAAATATGAGTGGACGAGTGTACATCGAATGTACCCTCAAAATCAGAGTGCATTGTGGGTAAAAAGTAGTGAATGAATGTAGGGAATGAAGTTGTTCACTCAGGTTTCGGACACCCCTGCAAAATGGCCGACACCCGATATAGTGCACTATATAGTGGATAGGGAGCGGTTTCAGACACAGCTAAGGTGTTTTGGGTGGTTGTTATATGGTTGCTGTGCAGTTGCTACGGTGATCCAGGTGAATGAATGTTTTTTCTGCATTGCTATAAAGTTGCTAAGATGTTTCAGATGGTTGCTATGTGGTTGCTAAGATGTTTTAGTGTTTTTTCAGCATTACTAAAGATTTGCTAAGATGGTTCGCATGGTTGCTATGTGGTTGCTAGGATGTTTTGGTGTTCTTTCTGCATTGCTATAGAGTTGCTAAGATGTTTCACGTTGTTGCTAAGATGTTTAAGTGTTTCTATTCTACATTGCTGAAGAGTTGGTAAGATATTTTACAAGGTTGCTATGTGGTTGCTAAGGTGTTTTACATAATTGCTATGTGGTTGCTAAGATGTTTTAGTGTTTTTTTTCAGCATTACTAAAGAGTTGCTAAGATGTTTCACATGGTTGCTATGTGGTTGCTAAGATGCTTTGGTGTTTTTTCTGCATTGCTATAGAGTTCCTAAGATGTTTCACGTTGTTGCTATGTGGTTGCTAAGATGTATTAGTGTTTTTTCAGCATTACTAAAGATTTACTAAGATGTCTCACATGGTTGCTATGTGGTTGCTAGGATGTTTTGGTGTTCTTTCTGCATTGCTATAGAGTTCCTAAGATGTTTCACGTTGTTGCTATGTGGTTGCTAAGATGTATTAGTGTTTTTTCAGCATTACTAAAGATTTACTAAGATGTCTCACATGGTTGCTATGTGGTTGCTAGGATGTTTTGGTGTTCTTTCTGCATTGCTATAGAGTTGCTAAGATGTTTCATGTTTTTGCTAAGATGTTTAAGTGTTTCTATTCTACATTGCTGAAGAATTGGTAAGAAATTTTACAAGGTTGCTATGTGGTTGCTAAGGTGTTTTACATAATTGCTATGTGGTTGCTAAGATGTTTTAGTGTTTTTTTTCAGCATTACTAAAGAGTTGCTAAGATGTTTCACATGGTTGCTATGTGGTTGCTAAGATGCTTTGGTGTTTTTTCTGCATTGCTATAGAGTTCCTAAGATGTTTCACGTTGTTGCTATGTGGTTGCTAAGATGTATTAGTGTTTTTTCAGCATTACTAAAGATTTACTAAGATGTCTCACATGGTTGCTATGTGGTTGCTAGGATGTTTTGGTGTTCTTTCTGCATTGCTATAGAGTTGCTAAGATGTTTCATGTTTTTGCTAAGATGTTTAAGTGTTTCTATTCTACATTGCTGAAGAATTGGTAAGAAATTTTACAAGGTTGCTATGTGGTTGCTAAGGTGTTTTACATAATTGCTATGTGGTTGCTAAGATGTTTTAGTGTTTTTTTTTTCAGCATTACTAAAGAGTTGCTAAGATGTTTCACATGGTTGCTATGTGGTTGCTAAGATGCTTTGGTGTTTTTTCTGCATTGCTATAGAGTTCCTAAGATGTTTCACGTTGATGTTTCACATGGTTGCTATGTGGTTGCTAAGATGTTTTAGTGTTTTTTTCAGCGGTACTAAAGTGTTGCTAAGATGTTTCACATGGTTGCTATATGGATGCTAAGATGTTTTGGTGTTTTTTCTGCATTGCTATAGAGTTGCTAAGGTGTTTCATGTGGTTGCTAAGATGTTTTAGTGTTTCTTTTCTGCATTGCTAAAGAGTTGCTAAGATGTGTCACATGGTTGCTATGTGGTTGCTAAGATGTTTTAGTGTTTATTTTCTGCATTGCTTTAGAGTTATTAAAATGTTTTACATGGTTGCTATGGTGCTATCATATGGTTAATAAGATGCCTGTTTTAATTCATTGCTATGCTGTTGCTAAGATGTTTCACATGGTTGATATGTGGTTGCTAAGATGTTTTGGTGTTTTTTCTGCATTGCTATAGAGTTCCTAAGATGTTTCACATGGTTGCTATGTGGTTGCTAAGATGTTTTAGTGGTTTTTCAGCGGTACTTAAGTGTTGCTAAGATGTTTCACATGGTTGCTATGTGGTTGCTAAGATGTTTTGGTGTTTTTTCTGCATTGCTAAAGAGTTGCTAAGATGTGTCACATGGTTGCTATGTGGTTGCTAAGATGTTTTAGTGTTTTTCTCAGATGAGTCAATGACGACCGAAAGTGAGCTTCACCGAGTATCGCACAGAAATCTTGTCAAAGAACGCAAAAAATAACGGTATTAACCGTTTACCATAATTTTAAATAAACAATTCTGTTCCGGAACACTTTTTTTAAGTTTCTGGTTTCGTTTCTGTTCCTTGCAAAACATCGAAAGTTTCTGGTTTTCGTTTTTGTTCCGTGAACCGCTCCACCAACTGAGCTGCAGGAACACAGTATGTGGATATGTTTCACATCCCTCCTTCAATGTAACCCTTACAGAAAAGCCACATGAATTTCACATTTGATCCTGGACCACAAAACCATTCATAAGTAGCACAGGTATATTTGTAGCAATAGCCAACAAAATGTACATTTTTCTTTAATTCCAAAAATCATTATAATATTAAGTAAATATCATGTTTTATGGTGATATTTTGTATATTTTCTATTCGGCCACAGGCATACAAACTTTGTTGTGCACGCCCCCAATTTATGTACATTCTATGCTTTGCCCACCCTGTTTTATAAAGGCCCACCCACTTGAACATTTCTGGCCTCGCCACTGCCTCAGATTCCATATTTTCAAATAGCCCAGTTGTATCTCTGCTAAACGTTATCATAACAAACCATACATCAATGGAAAGCTTATTTATTCAAAACATTTACCCTTATAACTGGTTTTGTGATCCAGGGTCAGATTTGTACAAAAACTTTTCATGTGAATCCCAAACGCACACGTGAAAAAAAAATCACCGTATGCAGCTTATTTACATGTGATTCACCCAAAAACCTGTGATCATTTGTGTGTGGTTTTTTTTCACATGTGAAATGTATGTGCATGTTAAAAATATGACATTGATTTGTTTTGTTCTGTCATTCTCCGATAAATCTATAATTAGTTTCGGTGATGTCATACCTCGCATCCTCTGCTGAGCATTACTTCCATCCACTGGATGATAAATTCATATGCAACCACTGAGAAAACAGAAACCACCTTTCAAGACACAAAGTGACATGAGGCGGCATTGCTTTGGTTGCTTTAACCTCACACCCTACCCAGAATCCTCCTCCATTAACAACGCTGTCCTCAGATGCCCTTGTATGAACGGTTGCGAGGGTTCAGGTAACGCTTGGCTGCCGTCATCACCTGTTCATTTATTGCTTTATCATCTCGCAGCACCTGCAGCTTTCTGTAAATGACTGCCACGCACAAAAGCCTTACACATTTAAAGTGCAATGAATTATTAGGGCATAATTAGACACAAGGGCGAAGAATGGAGGTTCAGAGCTCATATTTTCTTTTTACAGTGATGCAATAACTACTTTATTTACTTATTGGTCCTTTCTCCCATTTGTATAGGTCTTATAACTGGACCAATAAACTACTCAACTCCTTGAATTTGATCTCAGCACTCAAGTAGGCACTTCACGATTACTTAAAGTTAAGTGCGAGAAAGTTAGTTAAAATGCAAAAACGGGAGAGAAGAAGAAGTGCCGCAGTCCCTCACTTAAAGTCGGAAAGTTTTTTGGTGTCCCTCCAGGGGCCCTAAATTGCGAGTGGAGTGAAATAGACTCGAGGTGCGGCAGACAGGAGCTGCTTCTCAATTACATTCACTCAGTGAACGGTAACAAAAAAGCTGTTTTTGATGCAGAGGAGATCCGGTAGCGCGTCTTCACTCACGCCGAGGTGTCGTTCGTCTTACGGCTGCTGGGGGAGTCTCTTCCCGTCTTTCTCTGGAGGTGTAGATGGCAGGAGACGGATGTGATTATTGTACTGAAAGACGAACAGATGAGCATGAATGGAAACGCCGGCAGAATTCCCAATGCTCTTTTAAAGTGAAGCCCAGCACAGGCAGCACTGTCTGACGTGTTAGTTTCACTGTCACTGCGTTTAATGCATGTTTGCTGTCGGATGCTCAATCACATCATGAAAAGAATCATCTTGACGGACATAGAAACAAATGATTGTCACTGAAAACATTAGTGCAATACGCTACCTCTCTAGAATCACACAAATGTAATAAATCCTCAAATTTAAGGTAGTGTGATAATTTAATGTGTGATAATTTTTAATTTATTGCAAATTATATTTTAGAGTGATTGTCACCTTTTTGCAAAACTAATTCTATAATGTTGGTGGGGCATTGCTATGCTGTTAAGGTGGTATAGATGGTTGCTATGTGGTTGTGTTTTTTTTTTTGTTGCATTGCTATACAGTTGCTAAGAGCTGTGTCTGAAACCGTTCCCTCATTCACTATTCCCTATATGGGGAATGACAGTGGAGTCCACTATATGGGGAAGAAGCAAATGAAAATGAGTGAGCGATTTCGGACACTGACGCAAATATCATGCGTCAGAGAGCTGTCGCAGAGATTCATCAAAAACACCTGTGTGGCTTTATTGATTGTGCTGTGAAATGGTAAAGTTTGCTTTCTTACTGTTTTTCACATTTGTCATGTTTATTGTATTAGTTGATAATAAAGAGAACAAAACAACTGCTTATAATATTTATTTACTGCTGTTTATTTATTGTTTAATAAAAATGTGTATTAGATTTTAAATAAAAGATAACGCAATTATTTTTCATTTGTTTATTTTCAAAAAGTAGAAAATAACTGACAACAAGAAAATGTTTGGTGTTTACTGTCAGTATCCTTCAGCTGATTCAAGTTACGCGTTCGTCTCCCGTTGCATCATGGGAAATATGAGTGGACGAGTGTACATCGAATGTACCCTCAAAATCAGAGTGCATTGTGGGTAAAAAGTAGTGAATGAATGTAGGGAATGAAGTTGTTCACTCAGGTTTCGGACACCCCTGCAAAATGGCCGACACCCAATATAGTGCACTATATAGTGGATAGGGAGCGGTTTCAGACACAGCTAAGGTGTTTTGGGTGGTTGTTATATGGTTGCTGTGCAGTTGCTACGGTGATCCAGGTGAATGAATGTTTTTTCTGCATTGCTATAAAGTTGCTAAGATGTTTCAGATGGTTGCTATGTGGTTGCTAAGATGTTTTAGTGTTTTTTCAGCATTACTAAAGATTTGCTAAGATGGTTCGCATGGTTGCTATGTGGTTGCTAGGATGTTTTGGTGTTCTTTCTGCATTGCTATAGAGTTGCTAAGATGTTTCACGTTGTTGCTAAGATGTTTAAGTGTTTCTATTCTACATTGCTGAAGAGTTGGTAAGATATTTTACAAGGTTGCTATGTGGTTGCTAAGGTGTTTTACATAATTGCTATGTGGTTGCTAAGATGTTTTAGTGTTTTTTTTCAGCATTACTAAAGAGTTGCTAAGATGTTTCACATGGTTGCTATGTGGTTGCTAAGATGCTTTGGTGTTTTTTCTGCATTGCTATAGAGTTCCTAAGATGTTTCACGTTGTTGCTATGTGGTTGCTAAGATGTATTAGTGTTTTTTCAGCATTACTAAAGATTTACTAAGATGTCTCACATGGTTGCTATGTGGTTGCTAGGATGTTTTGGTGTTCTTTCTGCATTGCTATAGAGTTCCTAAGATGTTTCACGTTGTTGCTATGTGGTTGCTAAGATGTATTAGTGTTTTTTCAGCATTACTAAAGATTTACTAAGATGTCTCACATGGTTGCTATGTGGTTGCTAGGATGTTTTGGTGTTCTTTCTGCATTGCTATAGAGTTGCTAAGATGTTTCATGTTTTTGCTAAGATGTTTAAGTGTTTCTATTCTACATTGCTGAAGAATTGGTAAGAAATTTTACAAGGTTGCTATGTGGTTGCTAAGGTGTTTTACATAATTGCTATGTGGTTGCTAAGATGTTTTAGTGTTTTTTTTCAGCATTACTAAAGAGTTGCTAAGATGTTTCACATGGTTGCTATGTGGTTGCTAAGATGCTTTGGTGTTTTTTCTGCATTGCTATAGAGTTCCTAAGATGTTTCACGTTGTTGCTATGTGGTTGCTAAGATGTATTAGTGTTTTTTCAGCATTACTAAAGATTTACTAAGATGTCTCACATGGTTGCTATGTGGTTGCTAGGATGTTTTGGTGTTCTTTCTGCATTGCTATAGAGTTGCTAAGATGTTTCATGTTTTTGCTAAGATGTTTAAGTGTTTCTATTCTACATTGCTGAAGAATTGGTAAGAAATTTTACAAGGTTGCTATGTGGTTGCTAAGGTGTTTTACATAATTGCTATGTGGTTGCTAAGATGTTTTAGTGTTTTTTTTTTCAGCATTACTAAAGAGTTGCTAAGATGTTTCACATGGTTGCTATGTGGTTGCTAAGATGCTTTGGTGTTTTTTCTGCATTGCTATAGAGTTCCTAAGATGTTTCACGTTGTTGCTATGTGGTTGCTAAGATGTTTTAGTGTTTTTTTTTCAGCAGTACTAAAGTATTGCTAAAATGTTTCACATGGTTGATATGTGGTTGCTAAGATGTTTTGGTGCTTTTTCTGCATTGCTATAGAGTTCCTAAGATGTTTCATGTGGTTGCTATGTGGTTGCTAAGATGTTTTAGTGTTTTTTCAGCGGTACTAAAGTGTTGCTAAGATGTTTCACATGGTTGCTATATGGATGCTAAGATGTTTTGGTGTTTTTTTCTGCATTGCTATAGAGTTGCTAAGGTGTTTCATGTGGTTGCTAAGATGTTTTAGTGTTTCTTTTCTGCATTGCTAAAGAGTTGCTAAAATGTTTCACATGGTTGATATGTGGTTGCTAAGATGTTTTGGTGCTTTTTCTGCATTGCTATATAGTTCCTAAGATGTTTCACGTGGTTGCTATGTGGTTGCTAAGATGTTTTAGTGTTTTTTCAGCAGTACTAAAGTGTTGCTAAGATGTTTCACATGGTTGATATGTGGTTGCTAAGATGTTTTGGTGTTTTTTCTGCATTGCTATAGAGTTCCTAAGATGTTTCACATGGTTGCTATGTGGTTGCTAAGATGTTTTAGTGTTTTTTTCAGCGGTACTAAAGTGTTGCTAAGATGTTTCACATGGTTGCTATATGGATGCTAAGATGTTTTGGTGTTTTTTCTGCATTGCTATAGAGTTGCTAAGGTGTTTCATGTGGTTGCTAAGATGTTTTAGTGTTTCTTTTCTGCATTGCTAAAGAGTTGCTAAGATGTGTCACATGGTTGCTATGTGGTTGCTAAGATGTTTTAGTGTTTATTTTCTGCATTGCTTTAGAGTTATTAAAATGTTTTACATGGTTGCTATGGTGCTATCATATGGTTAATAAGATGCCTGTTTTAATTCATTGCTATGCTGTTGCTAAGATGTTTCACATGGTTGATATGTGGTTGCTAAGATGTTTTGGTGTTTTTTCTGCATTGCTATAGAGTTCCTAAGATGTTTCACATGGTTGCTATGTGGTTGCTAAGATGTTTTAGTGGTTTTTCAGCGGTACTAAAGTGTTGCTAAGATGTTTCACATGGTTGCTATGTGGTTGCTAAGATGTTTTGGTGTTTTTTCTGCATTGCTAAAGAGTTGCTAAGATGTGTCACATGGTTGCTATGTGGTTGCTAAGATGTTTTAGTGTTTATTTTCTGCATTGCTTTAGAGTTATTAAAATGTTTTACATTGTTGCTATGGTGCTATCATATGGTTAATAAGATGCCTGTTTTAATTCATTGCTATGCAGTTGCTAAGGTGTTTTGGGTGGTTGCTGAGTGGTTGCTATGTACTTTGATTTGGGTGGTGGCTATGTACTTGCTAAGTATATTATGGTGCAGTTGCTATGGTGATCCATGTGGTTGCTATGGGGTTGTTAAGTAGTTTTGATGTTTTTTCTGCAGTGCTATTTGTAGCTAAGTTGATTCAGGTAGTTGCTAAGATGATTTGGTGTTTTTATGCATTGCTGCATAAAATGCATTCCTGAAATGTTCCAGATGGTTGCTATGGTGCTTGGTTAACAAGATGCCTGATTGTTTTAGTTTATTGCTATGCAGTTGCTAAGGTGTTTTGGGTGGTTGCTTAGTAGTTGTTATATACATTGTTTTGGGTGGTTGCTAAGTAGTTGCCAAGTACATTATGGTGCAGATGGTATAGTAATACAGGTGGTTGCTATGGCCTTGTTACATAGTTTGGATGTTTTTCTGCAGTGCTATTCAGTAGTTAAGATGATTCATCAGGTGGTTCCTATGTGGTTGGTAAGATAGTGTTTTTTTCAGCATTGCTATAGAGTTGCTAAGATGTTTGAGTGTTTTGTTTTTCTTAATTTCTATGCAATTCCTAAAATGTTCCAGGTGGTTGCTATGGTATTGTTGATATGTGGTTAGTAATATGCCTGACTGTTTAGTTCATTGGTATCCAGTTGCTAAGATGTTTGGGATGATTGATGTAGGGTTGTTATGTACACTGTTTTAGGTGGTTGCTATGTAGTTTCTGAGTCAATTGCTTTGCAATTGCTATGGTGATCCAGGAGGTTGCTATGGGGTAGTCAATTAGTTTTTTTATTTTATTTCTGCTGTGCTTTTCAGTAGCTAAGATGTTTCACGTGGTTGCTATGTGGATTCTATGATGTTTTAATATTTTTTCTGCATTTCTATAGAGTTGCTAAGGTGTTTCACATTGTTGCTATGTGGTTGCTAAGGTGTTGTAGTGTTTTCTGCATTGCTATAGAGTTGCTATGGTGTTTCACATGGTTGCTATGATGTTGTTGTATGGTTGATAAGATGCCTGAGTGTTTTAGTTCATTGCTATGCAGTTGCTAAGATGTTTAAGTGGTTGATGTATGGTTGCTATGTACAATGTTTTGGATGGTTGGTAAGTAGTTACCAAGTACATTGTGGTGCATTTACTATGGTGATCCAGATGGTTGCTTTAGGGTTGTTATGTTATTTCTGCAGTCCTATTCAGTAGCTAAGATGATTCGGTGGTTGACATGTGACACAGCAGTTGCTAAGATGTTGGTGGTTGCTAAGATGTTTAAGTGTTTTAGTGCATTGCTAAACAGTTTCGAATGTTACAGATGCTTGTTATGTGGTTGTTTTCTGATTCTTAAGATATTTGTGTTTATTGATATGCATTTACAAGTGTAATTTGTGAGGGTGCTATGTGGTTACTAAGTGGATCTTGCACTGCAGTTTCTGGGACGTCATGGACAATTGCCTGGATGTTACCCACTATCTTATTTTATCATCTGCCAACAAAAAATATAAAAAAGTCTGATCGTCTCTCAACAAGCATCATGATTTGAAGTCACATGCTGTGAGACTACTTACGCTCCACCACTTAATATTTTAGGTATGAATGCTTTGCCCTCAATACAGTATGAGCAATAGTGATGTGGTTCCTCCGCGGCCCTGTGCAATGACAATAAAGTTGAATCTAATGTAATTTAGCGATGCTGACCAACAATAGTAAGCCACAAGTCTTTTATTCTTATTGAATATACCATAATACATCATGGAAATTGTTTGTTAAGACCCCATCAGTTTATATGCACATGCACCTAAATAATATATAATGCCTTTCTGTAGTGCAAAACCTGCTATGTTTGGCAGATGGCCAATGTTTCTCTTCAAACGTCACTGACCTTCAGATTTACACCCGTTTAATATAAGCGTCTTGTGTTGACTGTTGTCCAGAAGAGATTGCGAGGGACATTGCAGACTCTTGCGTCATGCTCACAGTAGTAAGGCAGACCTTTGGTGAATAGCAGTGTGACTATTTCTCACAAACTATTGCAGAGAAATCCTGTTTTATAAAGTTGTATGCCTCAAAATCAAATCAAAAGGTTTTTTTAATTTGAAAAGGATTTGATTTTAGAATCAGTAATCTGCATCAGTCATTTGTCAGTATTTCATTTGAATGTAATGTATGACGTGTTATTATGATTCAGAGCTGAAATTGCATTTATCTGTCTATAGCATATTTCTGATTATTCCAGTTTAACACTCACATTCTCTTTAATTTGGACTGACATTGGCTCTGTTTTTCACTTTAAGTGGCTCCACTGTCTTACCCGATTATTCACGGGCCACCGACGTCAAGACTCGACTCAGCAAAGCCAGACGTGTTCAATAGAAATTCAAAGTGAGATTTCAAAAAGCATAAAATTTTAATAAAGATAAAATGATTTGATTAAAAACAGAACCGCTGTTTGACTTTCATTGTGCAGACATTGTTAAATCATTTATGATGAGATTCATTCAGATGATCATTGTTATTCCTTTGGTCAAACGTCTAAAACTTATAGGGGTGGAGTCTTCGACAGGGCTTATCCTTGTCCTAGACTAAAATGCATGTTTGATCTGCCTTCATTTAAAAACATCTTGCAGTGACATATCTTAACATGTATCAGTGGCATTGTTTTATCTTAAGATGCTCACCAGTTTAGTTTTGTGTAAGGTATTTTTGTGAAAACAACTTAAATGTCCTAATATAACTAAGGGCTAATTCTGGATTAATCTAAACCCTGTCTGGGAAACCGCCCTATAAAGTTGAAATTAGTGGGAGAGCTTATAAAGCTTTAGAAGACCTGAAATAAAGGCTTGAGTTTAGTTTGATATGGAAATTATGTAATTAAGTTTTCAGTATATAAAGTTTTGAATGTCTTATTAAGCAAGAAATACATTTTCTTCACTTATACTTTGTTGGTTTTAAGCCACAGACAATGTATGGCTTTTCTTTTTAGTTTCAGTCTTACAGAAGAGACAAATGCTGACCCACTTATTATATGATATTTTACACGTTTATGTTTATTTCATCTGCCTGGTCTAGTTGCATCTTTGCTATGTTGTGTGGCAGTTTTTGTCAAATTAAGAAAATTTTTATATGAACAGAAAAAAATATTTAGTTAAATTCAAGCAAAAGAGAACAACACTGTCTTGACATAAAATTAAAAGCATTGATTATATTTAATTTTATGGGCTTAAACTGAAACTTCATTACGACTGCCACTAGGGGGCGAACTCCGACAGTCGCATCAGAATGTAGTGTACAATGAAAGGCGGTTTAGCCTATTTTTAATATATTTAAAAAGAAAACATGAAGTGCAATTTTAGTAATGTTGTGAATACTTAATAACAATTTATGAAAGTTAAACAGTTATAAACACAAGAATATTAAGAGTTCTGCATTACAGTTAGTGCTATAAATTATTTACACTTGCATTTTTTGTGCAATGTTCATAGTTGAACTATTAACATTTGGCTCTTGCAATGTTAAACTGAAATTGTATTTAAAATATATATATATAAAAAAGAGTTTTCAGTAATTAAAAGGCAAAATACAGGATACAAGAAGTGTACTTTATAATTGAAAATGCATGTTTTTTATTATAACCAAACATTTACATGTATAAACAATTATGTAATTTAATATATATATAAAATAGGTGAGAGTAAAAAATTATTTAAAATGTTTTTTATTGATGTATTAAAATGAAATGCAAATGGTATTGGCTACAATCACATTTATTGTTACATAGTTTATTACATTTAATGCTGAGCTTTAGTTTACACTCGAAGCACAACTATGCATATAATATTTTCTCATAATACATTTATAATATTTAAAAAAGAGGTGAATACGTACATTGGCCACCACCTATGGCCACTATATATCAAATTAAACAACAGAACCTGTTCATTAAAATTATATCAATTTACATGATCACAAATAGTAAATCAGATGAGAAACAAAACCTTTTTTAAAACCTCTATTTATGCAAAGGTGTGGACAATCACCTGAGGCCATGTTACACTTCCAACTCTTCCTTATTCAATATATATTTTTAAATCCTCCACGTATTTACACAACTACACCTTATTTATTTACACATTGAACATTTGTTAATTCGCTTTCAAATTGGGCAAACACTTCTGGTGATGTATTTGAATCTCCACTGTGTGGCAGTGTTGCGCTGATTTAAGGATGATGTCTGGAGTTTACAAGAAGTCCATCTGTAGCGTTTATGAGTTTTGTCTTGTTAAAGACATTTTTGTTTATGGTGTTGTAGGCCTACAAATGAAAATAATCTTTTCAATTCTAGTCTTAATGATTTGGCTTATATAAAGAGGAAAATGTTTAACCAAAAGTTTGAACTAAAATGGACTAGTTCTGATATATCTTAACAAAAACAATATTCTGATATTTTGTATGCTATGTTTGTATTGCTGATAATAAAAAATATCAAATCCATATGAATAATTAATTATCACAACACACATCACGCCTGAGTAATTGTAATGGACCTGTTTAATTGTTTTTATGTAGCCAAAATTTTATATTATGTCATTAGACTTATTATGATAACCCAATGAAATATTTACTGGACTGTGAAGTCCTGGTCCATCTTGTCCTGCTGTGTGATATTCAAGACTACACCAGTCAGAATGTGTACATTTGTTGAAAAACATTTATTATATTTGTGCTTGTAGCTTGGTGATCGGTAAATATTGACTGTTTCTATTCCTTCATGTTACTAAATTCCCAAACGTGTAATGTGTAAGTCTTTTTTATTTCCCATTCAGATTCTTGTAACGTTTCTCTCACTTTTGGTAAGGAAAATGATGTTGTAGAAATCTAGTGTTCAGGAGATTGCAACCCAGAAGCAATGAATGTGTTTAGGGTCACACAAAAATACAATAAAAGCCACCATAATGAAACTTCATGGCATTAATCCACGCTTTATACCTAGAAATAATTTATAGTGTCAGTAATTTTATATTTTTTTATAGTCCAGCACCTCCAGTCTTCAGTGATATTTTTTACAGTCAACTCTCTCAAGTGACCTGCAGCACACTTCTGACCTGAAAGCCCCTACATATGATCAATATTTTTTCTGAAATGCACCATTGCATTTTCAAGGGGGTCATAATACATACAAGTCTCATAACATACAAAACAACAACGACAATTCATTCAAACCCAATCATGCATGTATAGGAAGTTGATGACGTTATAGCATGTTCACAAACCTGTTTGACTAAAGCCATAGCAGTCAAGAGCGCATAAAGTTTTTCCTCAAGACTGAAATGGCTAAAAGTGTTTGTAAAAGTTTTTGATGAATTTCATATTGGCATCAACTCACACAGAGTTTACACGATCATCTGATACAGAGATTGAAGCAGAACTCAATGCACTGCAGAGAGGATGAAAGACAAGGTGAAGGTGGAATATGCAGGATTTTCCAAAAATGTGTCACTATTGTGTAAAGTTACATGCTAACTAAATATTTTGTTACTTCATACAGTTTGGGTGGTGTTCTGTCTGAGAGGAGGGGCTGAATGTGAATGTTGTGTTTACAAACAATAACTGAAACTCCTGTATGCATGCTAAACATTTAAGCACTGTGGACAACATGTCATGATTTTAAAGGGAAACACTTAAAACATGCATTGTGTGAAAATGATCGTCTTGTTTTAAAAACTTGCATTGTTTTTGAATATTCATTTAGAGCAATTCAAAGGATTTGTTTCAAAGTTTTTGGTTCATTTTAAAACACATACAATACTGTGCAGAAGATGATTAAAAACTTTTTTTAATTATATATTTTGCTTTAGTGTGTCGGTAGGTAATATCAACATAGATTTACAAATGTTCTTTGCCATTTTTTGTAATAATCAATATTTTTTTTAAAACAAGTAGTCCTAAAACAAATGATTTAACGCATGCAACGATCTAATCTCAGCATCATGAAGTCAATCTGGTTTGATAATATGAAGAGACTGCACCACTTGACACAGCCTAAAAGGTTTTTTTAAAGTCAGTACTGATTATAATTTATTTATAAATGAAACAGAAACACTTCAGTTGTATTAGTAAATGCATTAACTGACATGAACAAACACAATATAGTTTTTCAACATCTACTACTTATTTTGATTGTCAATACAAATAATTATGTTAATTCATGGTGCATTAATAAAAGTTACAACACTTGGTTTTATAAATCTATCAGTAAATGCTGAATTTAACATGAACTAATATTAATAAAAGGATTTTTCATATAATGCATTAACTAATTGTTAACAAATACAAACTTACTGTAAAGTGTTACCATAATCCTCACTTAACAGCATTTTAGTTAAACACTCAACACTAATGTTTAAAAAATAATTTAGTAGAAAATTGGAGATGATTGCTTAATTATGAATTTCTTTAAAACGCCTTATTTGAATAAAACAAAAAGTTGGCAATAGATGTGCAGCATACATGAGAACTAATGGAAATACAAAATTGTGTAAGTTGTTAAAACTTATGTTTAATGTATTAACTGTCAAAAGGCCAACCACTGGATGTTTAGAGAAATGGAAATTGATCTGCAATTAAATTTTCTTTGGTTCAATTTATTTATCCACAATAAATAATATGCAGATTTGGTGATTACCTTACAAATCGTAAAAAGGGAAAGTCGGATCCACTTAAACAAATTACTTCAATTGGAAACCCCCCAAAAAGTTTGGTCAACTTCAATTTTACTTAAAATTTCAGTTGAAAATGTATTTATTTATTATTATTTTTAGGTGTTTCTAATTGTATTAATTTTTTTTACAGTGCATTAGGTAAAACAATAATTTGATAAATGATTTAGCGTACAGAAAATCACAACATGTTTCTAAAACATAAATTTTGTATGTTAGCAATAAAATACATTAATTTATATCTCTTAGTTGCAAATTGATTCTTCAATGTTTCATAAGTAGACATAAAACAGAAACTAAACAAAGAATACACATTATTGGGAACCAGCATCTCTACAATCAATGATAAGACTCATGCAT
Source organism: Misgurnus anguillicaudatus (assembly GCF_027580225.2). Lineage (NCBI taxonomy): Eukaryota > Metazoa > Chordata > Actinopteri > Cypriniformes > Cobitidae > Misgurnus > Misgurnus anguillicaudatus. The sequence continues at coordinate 46,333,001 of NC_073339.2, forward strand.
ATCTGGAAGAAATCATTTCGTTGTTTCCTGATTTTTAAAAGCTTTATCATACACGATTTGTCAATTTCTTAAACATAATACTTTTATCACCAAATAAATCTTAGTAACATGACTACCTGTAGTTTGGCTGCTGATGTACCTCATAATTTCAAATATTTTTCCTTGCTATTTAATTCATCCGGCTAACCGGAGAAAACCTGATCTGTTCGCTTTCACAGATGAATGGACTGTGGTAGGGAGAGGTGAAGTGCGGTCGATCTCGGGTCATCAACAGGCCTTGCTTTTTTCATGACAAACAAAAATTTTGCCAGGCCCCCTGAAGTGGGAGGAGTCTGTTGCCATTTTAAGAGAGGAAGAGATGGGGAGAGGAAAAGACAGACACAGATAGAGATATTGAGAGAGAGAGAAAGAGAGAGATTTGAGAGAACAGGATAGTCCCTCTTCCTGCTTGGTCCATTCTTTACTCTCCACAGGATTTCTGCACTTCCTTCCTCATCCTCCTCTCCTTTGCTCATACTGTATCTACAAGAAGATTGTTTTTCTTGTAGTTCCTTTAAATCCTCAATGTATTCCTTAATTTTTCCCTTTACTTTTTTCTTTTTTCGTTCAATCTTCAGAACTAACTGCTTTTGATTCAGGTCCTTATCACATACCCTTCCTCCAAAACGGAATTGCATCCTTTGTCCAGAGACACTGGTAAACAGGAGACCAGCCCTAAGCCAAATCTGACCCCCATGTCCACGAGGTGCCTGAAGTCTGCCCCCACTGAGGAAAAGAGCCCTCTTCTGAAAGTCCTGAATTGGAATGGGGGTTGGTAAGGTTACAAGCCAGCGATCAAGCACAAGACCTGTCCCGTAGCTCACTCCAACTCTCTTGTGTGAAGACTTTGTGAGGAACAAAGATAAATGCACGCACATTTTCTGGTTTATCAACAAGAATTTCACCTTGACTTTTGAAGTTAACATGAACAACATGTCACAGATGCAAACATGCAGTTACTCTGTTTTTAATATACATATTATAAATGTACAAAAATGTTGAAATGTTCACTTAATAGATACAAGTTTGATTTATGTACTGTTTCATTTGAGACTGCCACAGTTTAAGCATTTTATTTTACATCAGTTAAAACGTGTTAATATTTGAATGTGTATTAAGACATATCCATGATCTATCTGTCTGTCTGTCTGTCTATCTGTCTATCTATCTTAGAGCTGTAAATGTTGCTTATATTATATATACAAACTTTTTTAAAGCTTACATGCAAACTTCTTAAACTATTTCCCAACTCATTCAAATGTGTGCATTTTAATAATCATTTCATGCACTGATAAATCCATAAAAATACAATAATTAAAAAACAAAGCCAAATGAATACAAAATAAATGATATAATAAATTATACATCTTAAAATGTGATAATATTTTAATGTGTATTAATATATGACATATGCATGATTTTATGATGCAAAATTATAATTATTTAAATCTATCTATCTATCTTAGATTTTTTTAAAGCTTACATGCAAACTTAAGCAATTTTATAACTCATAAAAATGTGTGCATTTCAATAATTATTTAATGTACTGTTATGTATAACTTCATAAAACACTATAAATATACTAGTTTAAAAACAAAGCCAAATGAATACAAAATAAATTATATAATAAATTATACATCGGTTAAAACGTGTTAATATTTTAATGTGTATTAACATATGACATGATTTCATGATGCAAAATTATATTTATTTAAATCTATCTATCTATCTTAGATTTTTTTAAACCTTACATGCAAACTTCTTAAGCAATTTCATAACTCATAAAAATGTGTGCAATAATTATTTAATGTACTGTTATGTATAACTCTATAAAATACTATAAATATACTAGTTTAAAAACAAAGCCAAATTAATAATAAATAAAAATAAATTATATAATAAATTGTACATCAGTTAAAACGAGTTAATATTTTAATATGTATTAACATATGACATATGCATGATTTGGCACAATTGTATTTATTTAAATCTTTGTCTATCTATCTATCTATCTATCTATCTATCTATCTATCTATCTATCTATCTATCTATCTATCTATCTATCTATCTATCTATCTATCTATCTATCTATCTATCTATCTATCTATCTATCAAAATACGACAAATATAATAGTTTAAAAACAAAGCCAAATTTATACAAAATAAATTATATATATATTTATATTATATAATAAGCCAATAATAACCGAGTTGCAACTATATAGTATAAACTATATAACTATAACACACCTTACTTTTTCAGTCTATACTTGATTTTTTGTTGATATTTACGCATGGCTAATAGGGACATGCAGTATCCATGTTCGGGTGTCCTTTTCATGCACCGACGCTTTCTTTTCGATTGGTGGAGGTCTTGAGATCGGAAGTAGTTTATTTATGCTAATGAAGGAGTTGGGGGTTGTAGATATTTACGTTCAACGGGAGCCGCCCTTCATTCACCCACATGGTTAAAGGCAGGTCGTGTTCGCGCCACTTTTGCATTTCTACTACGTTAAACAAAGTCGCTTAAAGAGCCGCATCGCTTTCAAGCAGATGCGCGCTGCGCGTTTTGCGTTCACTTTTAAGTTCGCGCGGCAGTTGGGCAGATTTATCCAGCACGGCGGTAAACGGCAAGTGTGCGCAAGTGAGTGAAGATGGTGGATTTCGGCTGGTGAGTGCCTTACTGTGGGTTATTGACTAGGAACCTGTTGTTAATTTTCCATCGCCTCTAGATTCACAAACTCAATTGCGCTTTGGCGCTCAAACGCGTACGGGACGATTTCCGAGCGCGATTTCGCAACCCCGTTATTACGAACGACAAAGACGATGATAAAAACAATGTAGTAAGTGGCGCATGGTAGTCCTCTCCACCTCCATACTTGTGGAGAATGTGGGAGATTTGAAAAGCGTGCTTGCTTCTGCTTCGCTACAACGCAACCACCAACTCTTTTATTTTATCGCGCGTCTATGCTTTACGGTGCAAGTTATAGTAACGAGACGCGATCGCGTTGTGGAGGGCGAATTAAGTTGTTTATGTACTTGTGAGGTGTTTTATCCTTGTTGAGCGTATTGTGGCGTGCGAGTTAAAGTGCCTCCAGAACAAAGCAGTAGCACATGGGGGAAGCGTAGGCCGCGCGCTCACAAGCTAGGTTAGCCACGGCGCGCGGGACAAAAACATTTCCCATTTCGCGAACGCTTTCCCTTGTGTAAATAAGTTCGCCATGTAAAAAGTTATAAATGCATGGGTAAATGTGAATTTATCACGTGGTTGACTGATTGGCTTTAACAGTGCGATTTTAATGGGGGATATGGAGGCTAGCCTGCGTTAGCAATTGTAGTTTTAGTGTAGCCTAACTTAGTGTAAGGATCAGCTTGGTGTAAATACCACGAGCATTGTGTTTTATTTAAATTAAGCTCCTTCTTTGCGTAACTATTTTGAACTGTTTGTTTAAAGCGAAAGCACAGTCGGTTAGCTTAGCGTTAGCAACAATAGCTTCCCACAACATTAGCTTAACGTTATAGCAACAACGCGTAACTTTATTTTCCAGACTCCCTACGTTGTTGCTACCTGCTTAGCACACACAAGTAACTACTTATTGTCTAATAAAGTAGATTTTTAACGAAAATGATCCGGTTCTTGAACTCAACGGCGCCATGTTAGTGCAGATTGTCTGGGGGAGGGGTGATCTGGGAGCGCCTCGATGCGCATGCGCACACGCAAGCCGACAGCGCGGTCCGCAGGCTGCGCAATTCATTCACTAGCTCGCTCAACTCTCTAGTTCTCATAACTTGACGTTTGATAGCTTTATGGTCCTTTTTAGTTTACATTTCACTAAGTTGCTTCTGGGGGTTTGGTGAAATTATATTTCTCTCTTAAGAATCAAGATGGGGCAATAGTAGTACCGCAGTGCTCACCCGACATGTGCTTTTGCCACGAGGCCTTTTGGCGCTCTCGTGATGTTGAAAGTCAATGCAGTTTACTCGATTAAATTTTATCCTACCTAGTCAATGTACTAACATGACTCTCTCCTCTTCCCCCTCCAGAAATGTCAAGAAATATGGAGCATTGTGAAGTGTGGTCAACTTCAATGGCATGATGGCCAATTTTGGTTGATTCTGGTGTGGAAGTGGTTGGAGTCAGTGTATTATCAAAGTGCTTACAGTGCAGGTAGTATTATGGAATATCTACTGCAGTGGAGGCACTTCTAGCAATACTCTGGCCATTGCTTTGTTTCCCCCAACAACATCAGTTTTCGCAGAGAGGTCATCCCTAGCGGCTTTGTGCTAAGGTGCATCTAGTGCAGATAGTGAAATAGACTAGCACCTACTGCCCTAAGTGCTCCTTCTGGCACGAGGGACTGTTACTTGCATCCAGATGTAGAAACAACCACCCCGCAACACACAAAATCACTATTTGGTGCAGTTCTCTGCTAGTTTTGCATAGTTGCACTACAAGAAAACAGGAGTTGTGCAAATCTATGCAAAACTGATGGTGGCCTGCTGCTTCTCCACGTTTCTAAAACTTTGACTGAAATCGGTGGAAGTGTCCCGCACAGTTTATACTCTTGTTTTTATGTCTCACCTGTCAGTGTTGCCTTTTAAGTGTTGATAGTTCAAGCGGTGCCAAAGTGCTTATAGTGCAGGTAGTGTCTTTGTCATCTACTGCAGTGTGAGCACTTAAAGTACTTCTAGCTAAATGCATCCGGGATGGGAACGTTCTCGCCGATACTACCGTGGTCTCTACCTTTGCTGGTCCCCGGTCAGTTTTGCTGGTTTGCATTCAGCTTTACAAATTGTTTGCTGTGCAAATCCATGCAAAACTGACAGTGGCAGCTCGCATCCGAGAACCGTTTTGTGGATGTTTTGTCCCTTTCTGCACAGGTTGGGATCGGTAGCAATGCTGTGTTTTTTGGTAGGTATTGCACTTGTCCCGGCCTGTAGAGGATTGTGGAGATTGTACACCACTTATTATTTTTATCATTTGTTTTGTTCTTTTTTTGGTATTTTGATGTAAATCCTTGCGTTGCATGTATTTTGCCTAAATTTCATTAAATTAATGAAGAATAAAGTTTGTTTTCCTTTAAATTGTGCAAATTTGCAGTTTTTAACGTTTGAATTAAAGGGTTAGTTCACTCAAAAATTATTTGGGTTCAATGGGTACCATCAACTGTGTGCTTGCATCATTTATTCAAAAAAATGTTGTTCATCCGAAAAAAATAAATTCATGTTTGGATGGTGAGAGCGAGAAAATTAATTTATTTTTGAGTGAACTATCCTTTTAACCTAAAATTTGTTTGCACTTGTGCGGCGAAGTGCTTAGTTTTTCTTTCTAAATGCGACCTATACACAGACCGTGTTGTATGTTTTTGTGGCTGTAAATGGACTGCAAACTGGGTCCATGCAAATAAATAAATTGTCAGTGTTTTGGTAGTCAGCTGTTTAGTTGGTTTATGACAAATCCAATTATGAAATTGCATTGTAAGCAAAGCCGTTCGGCCACCCACTTTGCAAACACTTAATAATATGGGGTGGTCTTGACTATCAGTTGGCTCTCTTTTGTTAGGAGTTGACCATTAGTCATATATTTGAGATTATAGCTAAAACATTGACATAGACATAAAATCTGTTGAAGAGTAGAAAAATTTTTAAATTTAACATCCTTAAATTATATGTTTTTGCTTCCGATAAGCTCTGGTATTGTTTGCAAAGCAGTCTAATAGAAGTTTGTGAAATTAATTCTTAAAACTAGAAAGTGTGTTTGCAGATGGGTTAAGAAAATAATCTTGTTTCTCCTAGACTTAATTTTTTTATTCTATTCAAAAACAGCCATTTGTTTTAAGCTTAAACTTTTCCTGAAATCAAGACAAATTTTTTTTATAATTTAAATATATTTAGTTCACCCCAAAATAAAAATTGGCGTTCTTATCCTCATGATGTTATAAACCTGTAAGAATTTCTTTATTTCTGATAAACACAAATGTTTTGGTAATTGTAAGCACATAGCTGATTGTAACCATTGACTTCAATAGTAGGAAAACAAATATTATGAAAGTATTGTGATCAGATTATGTGATAAATGATGGTAAGTTGTTTTTCCTACTTTGGAAGTCAATGGGTACAATCAGCTGTGTGCTTATCATCATCTATCAAAATATCCTCTTTTGTGTTTATCAGAAAAAAATAAATTTATACAGGTTTAGGACAACACATTGAGGAGAAAATCATGACAGAATGGGGTGAACTATCCCTTTAATAATTTCACATTAACTAAAAAGTATCTAAGGATCATCCATACATTATACTGAGGACATAACGTATAACATTTCAAAATGAACAGGTTTGTTTCTTCATCAGTAAGGTATTGATGATGCTCATCCCAGTTCTCTTTATCAATTTCAATTTTAGAAATGTAAATACGTGGAATGGTCGGCTGTATATTTGTTTATTTAAACTGTACATTTAATTATTTGGCAAAAGTTTGGTGTAAATGTTTAAAGTGACGAACTATGAAGTGCTAGACTAGTTTGTCCAGCAGATGGCAGATACGCACTTGATGTCAATAAAGTGATTTGTTGGGATTGATGATGATAGTTTTATTACTATTTCCAATGTTTTATAGTTTAACTACTGGCTGTTAACAGCCGTCCGTTTTCCATCAGATTTATTTTCAAAAGTTAATAAAATGAACCATGTAAACAAACGAGCAAGTTACATCCTCACGTGCGTGATTTTTTTTAATGTAGATCAGAGGCGTATGGTACGACGTTTATCGTATCATTACGCGCGCGCCTCTCTCTCTCTCTCCTTCGCGTTCAGCACGTTGAGTCTATTCAGTCCACTAATGATTCCGCCCATTCTCCCTTGACAGCCAAACAGAGTCATTGCGCTCCTCAACAGTGTACATGTAACATGTACTATCATCAGAGTTTACTGTTAAATCTCCGGTGACATTAACAACGCGCCTCTGTTCTCGAGAATACATCTGAATCAGTACGCGTCTCGGGTTCCGTTTGGTTCGGTGTTGTGGAGATGGGGATACGCGGAGTTTTGATTTGCGCTTTAATAGCGTCTTTAACGTCGCTAAGTGACGGAAGTTTGGACTGCGACGAGGTGCGTAAAGTTTTTCAACTGAAGCAAATCGGACCCGTGAAATCGGTACCTGAAAAGCCGCGTACAGGTAAGATCAGAGCAGAGCTGTTTTATCATGGTAGTGCCTACAAAATGTTTTTCTGTCAGATGGTATATCAACGCTACTGTTAATTGTTGTTTAAAAGTTATATTACATCACAATGTTCATTAATCCAATAGAATCCTTATTTACGCGTAAGTGTTAACGCGTAAAGGAAATCTGAAATGTAAAGGCGACTAAATTGAAACGATAATCAATGATACTTGTATTCATAAAGATTCAGGACTTGCATTAACTTAATTTTAAAGTGTTTTAGCTAAGTTATTATTTACCAAAAGTATCACTTTACTGTAACAGATACTGAATTGAATAAGTTAGTACATGTAACGATTTTCACAGCTTACAATTTGTACATTGTGGCTTTCCTGACAGGCTACTGAACCCAAATAATGTAGTACCATACCCTTTGCAAATATAAAAGTATACTACAGTATTTACTACAGTCTATCAATTCATTACAATTGAACTACAAAATACTTTGGTATACATTAAATGTGATACTTTCTATAACATACTACATCCTGCAATTACTATAGTTAAAACTGAAGTATAGCCTACAATATTTTTCATGGGAAGTGCTTTCTGGGGAAAAACACATTTTAAAAAAAGAGTAATTCTGTAAAATTGTTTATGTTTGGATATTTTTACGCTTATGCCTACATTAAATTGTATAAGTATTAATATTCTTAACAGTAGCTATATATTATAAGCCGACACGACAGATTCACAATGCATGTGACGTCATCCTTAAAACTAAGATTCAAAATGAGTTCTGCTTTCTAAATTACTCTGTAAAACCAAGTATACAGTATAAGTGGTCAGATACTCATATTATATAACTTGACTTCAGTTAAGTTTAAAGCCACAGTTAGTGATGGGAACGTGTTTGCTTTAAACAGCTGTCCTGTGGAGTTCTCACGTTTGTTTGCTTTTTGACCTCCCGAGCCCATGAAATGGTCTCTGTCAGATTGTTTGGACAATTTTTTTGTGTTGCTCTTTTAAACTGATCTTATAAACTGGCTAGTAATAGTCTGTGTATAGAAGTATCATATCAAAGCAAAAGAGGAAACTCTAACCAGTTTGACAAACTTTGTTGTTTTAATGGATGTAAAGTGGCTTGGGAGGAGTCATTTGTACACTATTCACCACAGCGGTCATCAAATGGAGTACACTTCAAAGTATGACTTGAAAGAGGGATGTTTTTAGAGAGAATGGGTTTTACAAGAACTTAGTGAAGGGTTTGTGTAAATCATTTTTAAGACAGCGTGTCTGTATTCATTGCTCATCTTAAACTCCAGATGTATTCATTGCGTGAAGAAGATAGTATTAAACAGTTTTTTTTTGTGTTTTGTTTCTTATGCAATGAACAAATGCAGAACAGGTTGACTGGGTTTAGTGTGTTAAACTAAAGCATGCTGTGTCTTATAATGTGCCTGTATGGATAGCAACAGGTAGCAAAAGCTTAAAACTTTGCATGTGCCAAGTTCAATGCTGATGGTTCAAAGTCAAAAGTCATCAAATGTCAAGAGAGTTCAACAAATCTTTTAATGCACTTATATTTTGCTGCTTTCCCATCAGTGCACATTTTCTCCAATATTAAGCAATACATAACATCAAACATAGGTATGAAGGATCTAACAAGTAAAACATTTTACTGCTCTCTTTGTTTAATCTTGGATAGTAGTGGCCACGCAATCCATTTGGTGTCCAGCAATACCCAGTCCACTTATAGCACTACCACATGACCCCTCGGGTGTCAAGTCTTAAAATATCAAATAATAAACTGACCACCATAGTGGTGGGTCACACTGGCATTTAAATGATTCTTCAAAGGCTTTATTTCTGCAAGTTGGTATTACTCTAACATTTGTGAGCATGCCAGACAATTTTTTGTTAACTGTACATTTAAATCCTAGGCCGTGGTCAGAGAAGCTTGTAAATAAACTGATTGCCTTTTTTTAAGTGATGCTTTTCATTCCTTCAGACAGATTTCTGAGAGAAACAAGTTGCATTTAAAGAAAAGCAAATAGAGACTCGCATTGAAGACAGAATTTAGGTTTAGTTGTAATTCCTTCAGAATGCTTTCATGTAGGGAAGTGCCAGGAGCAGACACGTGAACTTGAAGTGTTTAAAACTTGGTTATTTTGATGTCACGTCAGCAAGCTTGGCTTTTCTCCACCAAGTTCCTTTCTGCAGTAATCTCTGACAGTTTCCAAATCTCTCAACCTGTCGAATCATGTGAAACTGGAGCAAAAAGCAAAGGGTGGGGGGGCTGTAAGTTCACAGTCGGCTTATTCTCTCAGGTGATTGCGCAGTGAAACCTCTGGAGATTGAATGCGAAAAATAAACACTTCCCGGGGCACTTTAATTTCGTCCTAGCGAGACAGAGTCTGAATTCCTTGTCTCGAGGCATCTTGTTTGCATCTCAGTAAGAAACTCAGCATCTCGGTGTGGTGATAGTGTCTTTATCAACACTAGTCAGCTTGACGTTCTCTGTTCCGGCACGTCCAATGATGTTTCCCTACAGCTCGGGTGATGTAAAGTTTTGCCGTATCTCGGTGGGATAAGAATTTCGATGGCTGGAGATATCTGTCCTTTTATCTTCAGCACACTGCTGGCCTGTTACAGCTTGCACAGAGTTGGAGATTCGTGACCACCTGGTGGGGATATGAGCTTCTAAATGGTCCATAACAGGAGAAGAGAATATAACATAAAGAATACACCAAATAAGGTGTACCTGTGCTCGTGCAAGAGGGTGATTCTCACGAAAACTTGGTTTTAAACATGTCAAGCATGAAAATGTAAAAATTTTTTAAATTTACTTTTTTTCCACCAGACATTGAAAAACAAAGTCTGGAGTAAATGGGAACATTAATTTAAAAACTTTTACTTATCATTTAACACTTTTTGTAACATAATTTAAAAAATTAGTCCTAAAAAATCTTATTACCGCAACAGTCAGAAAACATCAACACTGACATATTTTCAAAATGACATGACAAACCTGAAAGAACATACTTTGGAGATTCTGCACATGCATTTAAAATCAAAGTATTATGCTTCTATTAATTAAATTAACATTTAATAAGCATCTGTTGCGGTAATGATAATCAAAATGTTGTGTAAGCGTTCTGACAAGACAATATTTCAAATTAACTGTAAAAAAATGATCGTACCTGGTAGCCATCTTGAAGTAACTGGTCCATGTGCTTGGTCACTCAAAATCAAACTTAATTAAAATTCTGTATGTGTGCTTAAACTGTTCTCAAAAAGTGTTGCGGAGGATGAGAACAACAGGCATGGACACATAATTTTCCTAAATTTTCTTCATTATTATTATACATGAATATTCAGTAAATATTTTTTCTGTCATCTAAAGTAGTCTAGCAAAACATCCATTTATTTTTTTCTTAATATTTTTGTGTTATTTTGATTAAATTACAACATAACGCATGTTCAAACGCAGCCGGACACATTGCGGTAATGAGAATTTCTGCAGAAAATGAGATAAAATTTACAATTATAAATTCTTATGTTGAAATCACACATTGTGCAAGGTAGAACACAGTATTGTGTTAATTCTGATGCTTTTTAATGTTACTATATTACACATTTTAAAGCTAAAATCATTAGTGCCGTGGTGTTTCAATGGTATCGTGAGAATCACCCAAGACTTACCAGGGAGGTATCCTGGATTTTTTATGTGGTTGCTATGTTTGTTAGGTCAAATTTGTATGATGTCATAATCCTTACAAAGCAAGGGTTCTTCCTTAAACGCAAGGTTATAGTTTAGTTAAAGGTCATCTATTATGTTTGGAAATAAATATGTGCTGGCAGTGTGTGAACACAACAACCCTACAATAAAAGAAATCCACCCACTCCTTCTTTATTAATCCCTGTTAAACCAAAGCAGTCTCATTTAGGGCTGTAACGATTAATCGTGCAAATGCACATTTTCTCAATGAATTAATTTGAACTATATTACGGTGAAATCTTGGCACATCCCAAAGCCAGGGGGCGCTCTCGTGCGGAAACTCCCTTTGTGCCACAGAAGAACTAGCATTACAAACGCTATTCCAGTAAATGTCCATAAGGATATTTATATTTCTGGTCTTCAAATTGTTTCAGGTATTTTCATGATAATAAAGAATACTTTGAATGTTTTTGTTTAACAAGTGTTGCTTTTTTAAATACACGTTATAAACGACTCAGACTCATAATGATTTTAGATTGATAAGGACTTCGTACAGACAAAAACACCGTAGTACACACACAAGCTGTGCATGAAACACAGAATCGATTTAAAATCGATTCTAAATCGATTTCAGACAGGCATTTTTAATGGGACATGCCGCAAATACTCTTGTTAATGTGATGTCACACTGATAAAACCCCACCCACGGCCACTGACTGACTGCTTAATTTTACCCAAAAGCTTTTCTTAATTTGTTTGTTAGCACGTTGTAGTGCTAATACAACTAAATATACTTTTGTCTCAGACTGTATTCACAGATATCAGATCTATTTTTAACCAAAAGCGCTCACTGTCTGTTTGCATATAATTTGCATATAAAGGTACACACACGAAAACAGTGCTTTTTTGATGCGTTTTGGACACGCTATAACACATAATCTTTGGGGTATTTTGAGATGGACACATTCTGGGCACACCTGAGACTTATATTACATCTTGTAAAAATGTGTTATATAATATGTGCCCTTTAATGAACTTCTGTGGCACATTTACATTACATTTAGGCATTTCGCAGATGATTTTTACCAAAGCGACTTACAAAAGTGTCATGCTCACTTGGTAGCGCATTGCATTAGCAATGCAAATGTCATTGGTTTGATCCGAGGGAACAAACATGAAAAAAATATTAAATGCAATGTATGTCACTGTGGATGAAATAGTGTTCAACGTGAGAAAAACAGGTAGATGATATCAGAACTGCTGTAAAAAATTAGTTGCAGCTAAACTTACAAAGTTTTAACATTTCTTAGAGAAAGGACAATGATTATACATTCAACATGTTCCTGTGAAGTATCATGGGAATTTCACATTTTTAGATGCGTTTTAAATGTTGTGAAGGATGCGGCTGACCGAACATGATTTAAACAGTGAATAAATCTCAAAGTCTAATATAACTGAATTTAAATGCATAAATGTGAAATATCCATAATTGTTCTTTGATCTCCATTCCTATGTTAAATGATCACAATTTGTTCATTCAACCCAACAGGTTCAGACCTCCAAGTTTGTGTGTCCAAGAATCTCACATGCTGCACCAAGAAGATGGAGGAGCGCTACCAGGTGGCGGCACGCCAGGACATCCAGAACCTTCTCCAGATATCCAGCTCTACTCTGAAGTATCTGATCTCACGTAATGTGGCTGCTTTTCAGGGTGAGTTTATCGGTTGGTGTATAATGCTAAGAATTGTCTGACCTCAAGAAGTTTTTCTTCACTATTTGATTTCCAGACATGCTGCTTTTCATGTTTTGTTGGTCTACATGGTACAGTAAAGCATGGCAATGTACAGTTTAGCCTTACACGTTGCCCTGAGCTACTCCATTTGTTATTTTGTGTTTTGGTGGCTCTTTAAAAGCATAATTCTGTTGTCTACATTTCAGGTTGACTAGAGTTCATGTAAGGTTCTGGTTTTAATGATGAGCTGTACACAAGGATGCTTGTTTTGACAACTTCATAATGCTAGATCATAAGCTCCTACGCACACCTTTGTAGTGAAACTGTGTTCTGTGTTTAAATCAAATGACAGACTTGAATAACCTGTAATCTCCTATAAAAGCTGATGTGAGAAGAGAAGGGTTCTTCCCTAACAGAACGTCTCTATAGCCATGTTTCCATTACCATGATTTTATGCGCATTTTGAAATATCGCACCATGATGGAAACTCGTATTCGCTTGTCCTTTACCTGTTACTAGGGCAGTACTCTTTAAAAATGTCCTATATTCCATTTAGGTACAGAGATGTATGCATTTGCTACCAATATGTACATTTAAGGTACTTAGATGTATCTTTAGGGTAATAATATGTATCTTTGAGGTACTTATATGTATCTTTGAGATATTAATATGTATCTTTGAGATACTAATATGTATATTTAAGAAACTAATATGCATGTTTAAAATACTAATATGCATCTTTGAGATACTAATATGTATATTTGAGAAACTAATATGCATCTTTAAAATACTAATATGCATCTTTGAGATACTAATATGCATCTTTAAAATACTAATATGCATCTTTAAGATACTAATATGCATCTTTGAGATACTAATATGTATATTCGAGAAACTAATATGCATCTTTAAAATGCTAATATGCATCTTTGAGATACTAATATGCATGTTTAAAATACTAATATGCATCTTTGAGATACTAATATGAATCTTTAAAATACTAATATGCATCTTTGAGATACTAATATACATCTTTAAAATACTAATATGCATCTTTGTATTTGCTTTTTCTCTGGAGAGGTTTGATACTGGGTCTTATGATGATGGTTAGTGGGGTAGCTCATAATAAGTTCAGTCTCTGTCAGGCTAATTTAAAAGTAAATCAGTAGCCTGTGTGGCTTTGAAAGTGTTGTAAGTACTCATCTTGTTATGCTTAATAGTTTCTTATCTTCACTTGTTTCATATTATAGTAGGACCCTATGAAATCCGTATTTTTCCCCCCAAATTCCGCTTTATTTTTTATCAAATTAAATTTTTCCATTTTATTTTTCTGAATTCTGTTTTTTAATCTAAATTTTTTAGATTACATTTTGTTTATTTTTCTAAATTCTGTGAATTGATAAATTAAATTTAAGTAATCAGAATGGTTAAAATTATTATACAATTCAACAACAGTTTATTAATGGTTTGCATAAAAAAAAAACTTCTTAGGTTTCTCTTTGACCAGTTTTTCATATAGTTCAGAATAAATGTTTATAGTTGATAGTGCGTAATCACATGACCGTGTTGTTTTTCTGCAAACAGTGAAATTTTCAATGAATACAATGAATACCATAACAACAAACTGATATTCGCAAAATACGTTATAATGCTTTTAACTCATTCCCCGCCAGCATTTATTTTGATTTCACAAAAGTTTCACAAAATTCCTTCCAAGAAAATTTTCTTTTATAAATATAAACATACAAATATATCAAACAAAACAAACAGACAAAACGGGGGAAAAAAACTTTTCATCCTATCTTGATTTGTTCTCTTTTTATAATTATGGGTAGGTTTCTTCAAAAATAAAAAATTTTGAGCAAAAGTTGAGATAATTGCATTTTGTAAAGGAATTTTTGTGAGATCAGATCCAGAACGATTACCAAAACATTTGTAAAATTACCTTTTGCTTCAGTTTTTTATAAATTGGCTAAGATAATAGCGGAATAACAGATTACCATAAAAAATTCGCCAGGAAAGCGTCATTGGCAGGAAAATGTTTTCTTTTAATTGATAAGATAACTTCAATTATAGCGGGAAAAGAGTTAAAAAGACGGTTTATACAGAATTTGCCAAATTCCGTAAAATTCCGCACTATAGAGTAAATTCTGTTTTCATGTCTCGATTCCGTGATTCCGTCCATGTTTTCGCAGAAATCATATGGCCTTATTCATTAATTGCATTTATGACATTTTCTTAAAATATTTTATTGCTAAAAATGTCTCTGTTTAAACTTCATAAATCAAGTAATGTAAGTGTATTGGTTGAAAAGATATAGTAACTATGTATATACATTTATAGTCAGTTGAAACTTTGATGCATGCACAATGTTTTACTTAAAGCATTAATGATCACTATAGATCAGTCCAAGACTTTAGCTTTCCTTGTGTTTTACATCTTGAGTCCACCGACTGACATTACTTAAGCAGGTGCAGACAGGCTTCTGTTTATTGCCTACTGTAGAAGATAACATAAGAATGAGAGATCTCGCTCATGGTGAAAAACATATATAGAGGCATTCCCAATCTATGTATATCATTAAAGAAAATCTGAATAATTTCAAAATTTTTCTCAATGCAAGCACTCTTGTATCGCGTAATTTACCAGAACGGTATTCAGGTTGCAGTTACCATAGTACTTAAAAACATTTGCACACTTTGTGGGGTGTAGTGGGACGGCCCTGCTGGTGTTTAATCACAAGACTCATTTTATGAGAAGAGGTCTTTATTACAGAGCTCAAATCCAGCTCATCTAGTCATTATGATTCACCCACGGTCAAGGGTGTTGTTGAAGTGTCTAAACATTTAAAAAAATTACACAGAGGAATACGCTGATGTACCTTTACTGTAAAAGGTTTTGATGCACATCCATATCCACTTGTATGAGCATATTTGACACATACTGCATGCAACTATTATGGCAGTTTGTATGTAAAAACTTTGTGTAAAGCTAATGGGGCGGTATCTTTCCAAAAAGTACAGTTTGGCACCAAAAGAGTTGATATCAGTACATATTGGTACCAAATAGTGCATATTAGTGTCTCAAAGATGCATATTGGTACCCATATCTGTACCTAAATCTGGAATTGTTTGAAAGCGTGGGATAATTTTTTTTCTGAAAGTGCAATCCAGGATACAAAATAATAATGTGTAGATGTAGAAAAAAATGTACTGAGGTTTTATTGCAAACACATTTACATGTGGCTATTGATAATGGCCCACATTTTTTAAAATGATTTATTAGTTCAAGACCGAGCCGTGTTTGTTCCCCTTTTTGTGTCTGTTACACAATAGCTTAGCTTTCATTCTTGTATGTATTATGTTTGAGGCACATCACTAGTATAGAGACATTGAAAGACATCTTGTTTCACTTGCGTTCTCGTGGTGGTCGAGTGAAACGTATTACTGCCATTTTTATGAGCTTAGATCTGTCCCGAATGATACTGCGGTCTCTGTTTCTGAGGAGCATAATATATTGTGTCTTTAAAACAAGCACCTTTTTCTTATTAAGCGTCCTTTGGAGACAAATCTGTTAGATGTCCATCGGTGGCTTTTAAACCACGGCATACTGTGAGAAAAGTTTCAACTCAAAAGTGATGGTCTGGGTACTGTTTTAATTCTCGTTCCCCATTGTAAATCATGCGATGTGTCTACGGTGAGTGCCGGTTGTTTGCACAATTGTTAATGTTAAATCTATAAAAACTTGCATGTGTTGGATATCTCAGAACATTACTTTGCCAATATTTGCAAGCTAGTTGGTTGCCTATAAAATATTTAAGCTTTGTTTAATCTTAACTTTGGAAATATGCCGTACGCTAGTTAGTGTCTTGAATTACTGGTAGAAAGGTGCAGAGCCGTGGCGTCTTACAAGCACAGATTAATAGGTTTGGTTGCCATGGGATGACGGCAAAACTTCTCTGAGAGCGCAAGTTTACCGGCGTCTCTCTCAGCGGGCAGCGGGGTGTATTTGCACATTGTGAAGTTTACGAAAGGTCTCTTTCTGACCTCAGGTTAAAGACAAACATACTTTTGTGGCGCTACAGTCATGGCCTTTCACTCGACTGGATCTTGCATGTTAAAAAGGCCATTGGCTAGACGCCGTCCACCTGTTTTCTTTCACCCGTCCTGCTTTCCCTACATTTTTAAATGACATCAAAGTCAGCTCTGCTTCACTGGAGAGCAGATATCATAAAATGGCCAGCTGATGCCGAGACACGCAGAAAAAGCAATCTGTCCTGAAACGGAAGCTGGGATAAGAGGGCAAGATGTTTTCCTAGAGAAGTGCTTGCGAGACAGAGTGAAATTGCTTCGTTGAGTGAGCAAAATACCTGGAAGCCACGTGTTGAAAGAGTTTAGCGCAGACGTACTTCCTAAATTTAAGGTTGGGGGAAAATCGCAGGAATTCTTTGCAGAGGCCTCTGGCGTATTCAATCTCACTCAGAGGTGATTACGTTGACGTGCTAAAAATGTGAATCATCATGCATGTATGAGTTATGGAGTGACTGTAGTATTGCCAAAGTTACTTTAGTGCAAATGTATTGATGTATTAGCAGTTGTGTGATGCTGTGAATTGGAAAACAGCCTTTTTGTTTGTAAGCTATTGTACAAAAATCAATAATTAGATATTTTTTATAATTCAATAATTTCACATAGACAATAATGAGATTATATGGAAAGAAAATGGAGACCAAGTCTTTTGCTTTCTCTCACTAACACAATTATTCTTAATTTGTTTCAGTAACAAAATACTCAGGCTGTCCTGTCCATAATTGCATTGCTTGTATATCAACAGTAATCAGTTATTTATTATTAGTCATTTTTGTTCTTCTGAACAATTTTAGGAGAAACATTTTCAGTTATAAAGTCCAGAGAAACTGCATTGTCAGACAAAAATGGTCCTTTACCTGTTACTAGGGCAGTACCCTTTAAAAAGGTCCTATATATAATTTAGGTACAGAGATGTATGCATTTGCTACCAATATGTACATTTGAGGTACTTATATGTATCTTTGGGGTAATAATATGTACATTTGAGATACTAATATGTATCTTTGAGATACTAATATGCATCTTTAAAATACTAATATGCATCTTTAACATACTAATATGCATCTTTAAAATACTAATATGCATCTTTGAGATACTAATATGTATATTTGAGAAACTAATATGCATCTTTAAAATACTAATATGCATATTTCAGATACTAATATAAATCTTTGAGATATTAATATGCATCTTTAACATACT
This sequence comes from Misgurnus anguillicaudatus, assembly GCF_027580225.2. Lineage (NCBI taxonomy): Eukaryota > Metazoa > Chordata > Actinopteri > Cypriniformes > Cobitidae > Misgurnus > Misgurnus anguillicaudatus. The sequence continues at coordinate 46,350,946 of NC_073339.2, forward strand.
AATATGCATATTTCAGATACTAATATGTATCTTTGAGATACTAATATGCATCTTTAAAATACTAATATGCATCTTTGAGATACTAATATGCATCTTTAAAATACTAATATGCATCTTTGAGATACTAATGTGCATCTTTAAAATACTAATATGCATCTTTGAGATACTGTTATGATCTTTACTGAGTCACAACAACATAAGGGAGTCACCACACACCACTTCCAATTAATGAGAGAATTTATTAGTAGAATATAACATGTAGGACATAACATTAAGAATTAGTATAAATCAGTGTGTCAGTAGTTGTGTGCAAATGTATATCACTTATGACAGTCAACAATCCAACCATCCCATAGAAGATGGATCAAGAGGGTGGCGGTGATCTCCCATATCTCACATATCTCATGAGTTCTCCAAGCCAACAGGACTCCAATGTAGGCTACAGCACAAACGAAACCAGCCCAAGATCTGCACCAACTCAGCCCGCCTCGCTCTCATCTCTGTCTCAGTCTTTTATAAGGCCACATGATTACATTCAGGTGTACAACCACTCACTTCAGCCACACCCCTGCAACTCAGAGATAACGAGTTAATCACTGAAGTCGTCACACACCACCCTTTAAAAAAGATCTGATACAAATCGGATCAAAAAAAAACAAAACACCACAAACTTAGAAATCATAATTCAACACTCATTGTTATACCACCTCTGATCACAGTACAACCATGATTTTTCTACAATTCCTTCCATTCTCTTACACGGCCCCACCTTGCCAACAGCAATCCGGATCCTGAAAGCAAATTAAGGTGACAAGAGAACACAGGGAAAAAAAACAGAAGCAACTGTACAACCATTTCACTTAATTGATCAGGTCAGGAACACGGGACAACGCATCTGCCACTACGTTATCCGATCCTTTAATGTGTTTAACAATTAAATTGTAGGGCTGTAAAAACAGAATCCACCGCATTAAGCGCTGGCTCGGAGACTGTAAAGAATGCAGGAACGTTAAAGGATTATGATCCGAAAACACTTCTACGGGCATTCCTCCCCCCACATACACATCAAAAAACTGAAGTGCCCAAATTAACGATAAAGCCTCTTGCTCAATCACAGAGTAATTTTTCTGATAAGTGTTAAACTTACGAGAAAAGAAGCTCACAGGATAGTCCAAACCATTCTCCCCTGTCTGTAACAAGACAGCTCCAGCACCAACCTGGCTGGCATCCACCTGTAACTTAAATGGCATATCCAGCCTTGGAGCAGCTAAAACAGGAGCAGTGGTTAATAATAACTTAACATTCTCAAAAGCTCTCTGACAATTCTCACTCCAATCAAATTTCACTGAATTCTTAAGTAAATCAGTCAGGGGAGAAACCACAGTTGAAAAATTTGGACAGAACCCCCGGTAATAACCAACCATCCCCAAGAACCGCATGAGTTCTTTCTTGGTAGACGGAGAAGGAAACTGCTGAATGGCAAGAACTTTGGCCTGAACTGGTCGCACTTTACCTTGTCCAACCTCTTTCCCCAAATATCTTACAGTAGCCTTGGCAAATTCACACTTTGCCAAGTTAACTGTAAGACATGCCTCAGTCAACCGAGTCAAAAGAGCTCGCAAACGAACCAAATGTTGCTCCCAGGTCTCACTGAAAACAATAACATCGTCTAAATACACTGCACACCCTTCCAGCCCATATATCACTCGATTCATCAATCTTTGGAAGGTGGCAGGGGCATTTCTCAACCCAAAACTCATCACAGAGTACGAGTATAATCCAGACGATGTAATAAAGGAGGTTACTTCTCTAGCTCTAGGAGTCAACGGCACTTGCCAGTAACCCTTAAGAAGATCTAACTTGCTTACAAAATTAGCTGTACCCACCTGATCTACACAATCTTCCATTCGTGGAAGCGGAAAAACATCAGGCTTTGTGATGGCATTTAGCTTGCGATAGTCAGTGCAAAATCTATAAGTTGAATCTGCTTTCCTCACCAACAAGCAAGGTGAAGCCCAACTTGAGCACGACGGAACAGCTATTCCGTTCTCAAGCATATATTGAACTTCAGATTCCAATGCTTCTTTCTTACTCACTGGAACCCTATAAAAACGTTGATGAATAGGTTGCGCCTCTCCCACATCAACATCATGCTGTATCAGATGAGTTCGAGTGGGTATATCTGAAAACAAGCCAGAAAACTCCAATAACATCTGGGTTAGGTCTTTGTTTTGGCCCTCTGTCAAATGTGAAAACAACACATCTAAATTCTGAAGAGTCTCTGAATTTTTTAATCGAGGTAGCAACACACAATCTTTAGGAACAACTGTATCTTCCTTAACCATATCTTCTCTCTCAACAAAAGGTTGATAAGACTCAACAGAAGCAGTGACAACAGGAGTAACTGATTTAGTTGGCTGAACCTCAGAATTTTGAAAACGATAAGCCTTAAGCAAATTTACATGGAAACACTGCTTAGATTTGCGCCTACCGGGAGTTGCAACTTGATAATTTTCGTCAGACAGTTTCTGAAGAACAGTATATGGTCCAGTAAACTTAGCACAAAAAGGAGACCCAGAAGTTGGCAACAAAATTAACACCTGATCACCTGGTGTAAAGACACGACCTTCAGCATGCTTATCAAAATGATTCTTCATCTTCTCTTGCACAACAGCAAGATTCTTCTGTGCACTCAATCCAGCCAAAAACAAACGCCTACGAAAACCATTGACATACTCTACCAAATTTCGCGGAGGATCCTCCTCACCTAGTCCCTCACGCAAAACCGAAAGAGGTCCACGTACACGATGACCGAAAACCAAGTCATTTGGGCTAAATCCTAAGCTCTCTTGCTGTACTTCCCTGGCAGCCAGTAACAGCCAGGGTAGACCCTCCTTCCAGTCACAGCTTAGCTCCACACAGTAAGCACGCAAAAGTGACTTTAAAGTCTGATGGAATCTTTCTATCACACCCTGGCTTTGAGGATGATATACACTTGACTGATTGTGTTTCACTTTAAGCACCCTCAAAACCTCAGCAAACATACGAGATGTAAAATTTGTACCGTTATCACTTTGAATAATCTTCGGTATCCCAAAGATAGATATAAACTGAGTTAGGGCCTTGACAACCGCTTTGGTGGTAATACTCCGGAGAGCATAAGCTGCTGGATAGCGAGTTGCCTGACACATAACGGTCAACAAATATGCATTCCCTGATTTTGATGGAGGCAATGGTCCCACGCAATCAATTATTAAGTGCTCAAATGGTTTACTTGTAACAACAATAGGACTCAAAGGCACTGGTCTCAACAACTGATTAGGCTTCCCAGTCAACTGGCACGTGTGACATGTTCTAATGAAAGACGATATATCCTTTTTCAAACGGGGCCAATAAAACTGTCGTAAAATTCGATCATAGGTCTTCCTTACTCCTAAGTGTCCAGCCACTTCACCATGAGCTTGTTGTAACACTACATCTCTAAATTTTTTTGGCACCACCACTTGAATGATACACTCCTCCATTAAAGTCTCTTTACAGGGAACGTACTTCCTTACAAGCACCTCATCTTGGATAAAACATCCACTCACAGCACTTCTTACCTCCTGAGGCGAAATAACAGCATCAAACAACTTCTGCAACTCCAGGTCCTCCTGCTGCGCATCTACCAACTCCCTATGAGAAATTGGTGAAAGGGTAGATAAACCAGGCACCACATATTTTGACACTTCTTGTTTCTCCAATGCCATCTCACGACTCCTTGCACGAGTCACAACACAAGCCTTAAATACTTCAGGAAAATTTTGATTCAGAACATCGGAGTTCTCAGTAACTGGAATAGATACTACCTCAGGAGGAGGAATCACCTCTCGCCAGACTCTACCTCCAGCCAAATTGTTACCCAGGATGACAGCAACCCCATCCACTGGCAAAGATGGACGAACTCCCAAAGATACCTCTCCAGAAATCAGGTCGGAGGTCAAGTGTACTCTATATAGAGGAACAGAAAGAGTGTTTAATCCAATTCCCCTAATAAGAACACTCCTCCCTTCACCTGATACCTGGGAAAAGGGCAAAACAGATTCAGTAATAAAAGATTCTGATGAACCTGTATCTCTCAACATTTTAACTGGTATTTTAATCTCAGAGTTTGGCAATGACACACAACCGTCTGTAATAAACGGTACAAAGTTTTCCATGGCTAACAATTTGGAGTCACATACTTCCTCCCCCACCTCTATGGAAGTACTAGGATCAAGGTCATGGGTAGTTTCAGAAATGTCAGTCACTAACACGGGACTAATATGTGATTTCTTTTTTCCCAGCTTCCCCTTAGCAGCCAAAACAGGGCACTTATTTTCCCAATGGCCCAGACTAAAACAATAATTACACACCAAGTCTCTGTCAGATTTCATTCTACCACTGTTCTCTGACTTTGAAGGATACATTTGTTCAAATTTCTTTACTCCAACTCGGTTTTCATTAAAATTACCACTCTGGTGACCTGATCTATCCTCTCTATATACCTTTCTATGCGTTAATACATAATCATCTGCCAAAACTGCCGCTTCCATTGCATCCCTTGGCTTCTTTTCATTTATGTATGTAGCAATGTCATCAGGCACAATATTTTTAAATTGTTCCAAGATGACCAAATCACGCAGTTTTTCAAAATCATCAACAGCGGACGCAACACACCAATGATCAAAATAAGAAACCAGATCCCTTACTACCTCAGAGTGAGTTTGACGATCACCTTTTCTCCAGCTGCGAAATCGCTGGCGATAGGCTTCAGGAACTAGTTCATATGCCTTCAAAATAGCAACTTTTACCTTATCATAATCCTTTCTGTCCTCCATTGTGAGCGCTGCAAATGCTTCCTGTGCCTTGCCTGTGATTACGGTCTGAAGCATGACAACTCGGATAGACCTCGGCCAATTTCTTTCTTCGGACATAGTCTCAAACAGAGAAAAGAAGATATCAGGGTCATGGTCATTAAATTTGGGAAGCAGTCTCAGATTACTTGCCAAGTCAAACCCTTCAGATAAACCTAAACCTCTCTCCCCAACATCTGACATTCTCCCTTCTTTTCCTAATCTCAATCGTTCCACCTGCAGTTCATAATCTCGTGTAGATTTCTCAGCCTCCATTTTAACTTTTTCAAAATCAAGCTCATTTTGTCTGCGCACTTTCTCATTTCTCATTTTTTCAATCTCCAATTCATACTGTTTAGTTTCTTTTATCAACTCTCTATCGTGAAGCTGCTGCATTAGTAAAATCTCTTTTCTTTCCTCAAAAGATAACCCGGAAAAAATATCAGAAGAACCTTTCGCATCACTGCCTTTTGTTTCCTGTGGAGAAACCACCATAAGGCTATTTTTACATAACCAATTTTTCACAACAGATCGCAATTCCTTTTTCCGTGTTTTCTTATCGACCTCACTGATTTTAAAATGCTCTACAAGGTCCCATAATTGTTGTTTTACAAAAGAATTTAATTTCTCCTCTGAAGGAGCTTTAATAAACTCTTCTATAGACGCCATGCTGTTCTTACAAATTATTACACAAAAACCAAAAGCAAGTGCATTTATTTCCCTTTCAGAGCAAAACAGGTGAAACAATCATTCACTCTCCCCCTTCTAAACTGCCTACCAACCCACTAAACTAACATATACCTAGTCTTCATGCAGCTTTCAAGAGCAAAGCGACTTGAAACACCAAAATACCGATGGTTTACAAACTGAACAAATTGTCCAATCAGAAACCACGGCGGTGTACTTCACCCAAAAGCCTGCACAAAAACAAAAAAGGCAAAATAACAAAATCAACGCCAAGCGTTGCTAATTCCTAACGGGAGAAAATGAACAATACATCACCTGTAAAAAAAAGAAAAAAAAAATGCACTTACCTTTAATGACTATTTTCAAACTCACAAGATGGTTTAAACACAATATCTATGTGTCTCAAAAAAAGTACAATACCAGAAGCTCAAAACCTAAATCATACCAACTATTAATCAAATTTCATTTGATATAATTTCACTTAAAGACGAGCCCCCATTTTGTTATGATCTTTACTGAGTCACAACAACATAAGGGAGTCACCACACACCACTTCCAATTAATGAGAGAATTTATTAGTAGAATATAACATGTAGGACATAACATTAAGAATTAGTATAAATGACAATCAGTGTGTCAGTAGTTGTGTGCAAATGTATATCACTTATGACAGTCAACAATCCAACCATCCCATAGAAGATGGATCAAGAGGGTGGCGGTGATCTCCCATATCTCACATATCTCATGAGTTCCCCAAGCCAACAGGACTCCAATGTAGGCTACAGCACAAACGAAACCAGCCCAAGATCTGCACCAACTCAGCCCGCCTCGCTCTCATCTCTGTCATATGCTGCGTCCGAAACCGCCTACTACATACTATAGAGTACGCGAAAAGCAGTAGGCGAGGCGAGTAGTATGTCCGAATACATAGTATTCGAAAAACAGTATGCGAAAAGTACCCGGATGACCTACTACTTCCGTTTAGATTTTGCAGTGTGCATACGATGGACGCTTCACTATCCCATGATGCCCCGGACGATGAGTTATCCAACGAAGAAGAAGAGGCACGCTGCTGTTTTCGCGCTGAAATGACATGACGTGATGACGACGTATGTCACGTGATGTAGCAACATGGCGGATGTAGTACGTCCGAATCTCATTCATACTACCAGGATTCATACTATACAGTACCTACTGTTTTAATGCCAAGTAAGTAGGTACTTCATCTAATTCAGTACCTACTATACAGTATGCGGTTTCGGACGCAGCCTCGGTCTTTTATAAGGCCACATGATTACATTCAGGTGTACAACCACTCACTTCAGCCACACCCCTGCAACTCAGAGATAACGAGTTAATCACTGAAGTCGTCACATACTAATATGTATCTTTGAAATACTAATATGCATCTTTAACATACTAATATGCATATTTCAGATACTAATATGAATTTTTGAGATACTAATATGCATCTTTAAAATACTAATATGCATCTTTGAGATACTAATATGTATATTTGAGAAACTAATATGCATCTTTAAAATACTAATATGCATCTTTGAGATACTAATATGCATCTTTCAGATACTAATATGAATTTTTGAGTTACTAATATACATCTTTAAAATACTAATATGCATCTTTGAGATACTAATATGTATATTTGAGAAACTAATATGCATCTTTAAAATACTAATATGCATCTTTGAGATACTAATATGCATCTTTGACATACTAATATGCATATTTCAGATACTAATATGAATTTTTGAGATACTAATATGCATCTTTAAAATACTAATATGCATCTTTGAGATACTAATATGCATCTTTGAAATACGAATATGCATCTTTGAGAGACTAATATGTATGTTTTTAGGTACTAATACTAATATGTATATTTTAGGTACTGATACTGTATGTATCTTTGAGATACTGATATGTATCTTTGAGATACTAATACTGTTTGTATCTTTGATGTACTACTAAGTATCTTTAAGGTACTGATATGTTTCTTTGCGGTACCAGTGTGTATCATTGAGGTACTAATATGTATCTTTGAGGTACTAATATGTATCTTTGAGGTACTAATATGTATCTTTGAGGTACTGATATGCATCTTTAAGGTACTAATATGCATCTTTGAGGTTCTAATATGAATCTTTAAGACACTATTATGTATCTTTAAGTTGCTTTTTACACCTTGACACTTCATGCATTTTCTCTGATCAGAAGACCAGGTGTAAATGCCCTTTGAAACGTTTTCGAGGCGGATTTAAATCTGGTCGGTCAAACCACTTCAGGAGGTGGTCTGGGACGCATTTCAGATGAAATACATCTGGTTGAAACGTAAACACGTCACCCGGAAGTTAGCCGGCAAAGAGGCAAACAAACAAAGACGACACTATTATTGCTTTGTGGAGCGACAACATTGGGTTAAAAAGCTTTTAAGGAACCAATAAAAGAGTCCAATGAAAAACTTGAATGATATTAAGCAAAGAAATAAAGATTTAAAAGAGAGTTTTGTGAATGCTTCTCCATGTCATTGGCCTGACCTGAACGGTTTTAACAAATTAGATACCTATCCGATCAGAGAAAACACATGAAGTGACCAGGTGTAAAACGTCCATAAGGTACAAATATGTATCTTTGATATTCTAATATGTATCTTTGAGATACTGATATGTATCTTTGAGATACCGATATGTATCTTTGAGATACCGATATGTATATTTGAGATACTGATATGTATCTTTGGGATACTGATATGTATATTTGAGATACTGATATGTATCTTTGGGATACTTATATGTTTCTTTGGGATACTAATATGTATCTTTGAGATAATGATATGTATGTATTATTTGAGGTACCATTGTGTGTCTTTGAGGTACTACTATTTTTTTAGGTACAAATATAGGAACTATTTAGATACAAGGGTGTACTTTTTAAAAGGGTACCACCCCAGGGACAGCTAGGAACCATTTTTTCCTAACACTGTGTAAGTGTTGGATGTCAGGGCCTTTGCTATGTGATTTTTAAAGTGTTCTGAATGAATGTCGCCATGTCACTCTGCACTTGCTAGGTTGTTATTTCCTGGGCCAAGTAAGAAGAGCAAAACTCAGATCTATGCAATATTCTGGTCCATAGATATGGCTCAGGTTAATTCTATAATATAAAATAATTTGTCTGTCATGAGACCTCAGATCAATAAAAGTGTCTTAGTTATTTGTCTTTAAACTTTACGTTTCTATTTTGGGTCTAGTCTCTTTAGTGCTTTTGTTGGCAACATTATGTCTACACAATGTTTCTTTGGTGTTGTTTTGTCTCTGTTGACAGATTTATTTAGTTGAGCAGGGTAGTGAGGGTAATGTATCACACTGTCCATCTGTATCACATAAATATGCCTAATTGAAGGGCTTGCGTGTAACAAATGGCTACATTAGTCTTTGCTTTCAGCTCCTCCTGTCCTGTCCCTCCTCTCACCTCCCGGTTCATGTACAGTATGAGCTGTTCTCAACATGTTAGACAAACAGGTTTAGGGTTCATCCCCTACCAATTGTCCTTCAGTGTACCTCCATTGTCCTTTTGATTAGCATCGCAGTCTGAATATATTTGTATCTGGTTGTGATTTAGTAAAACAGAGAGGGAGTTTACTGAAATAAATCAAACTTTATTCATGTAATTGTTTTTAATAGGACTATGACACAATCGAATTCTCTCTTGATGCAACTTTCTCTAAGTCATCTGGCCATGCTTTGGATAATTGGATGCGTTTACATGCAAAGTCTTACGCCGATTATGCTTAATAAACTGATAACGTTTGGTGTCATGCACATGTTTTTCTTTTATCAGTGAAAGCCCATAAATTGCGTAAGCAAAACGCGATCGGCAGAGATAGTTTTTTGCTCATTACCACGACGTTGCATGTTAACACCTTAACCGGCTTTCTAGCAGTTTTGTTCATGTGCACATGCCTCCCCGTGGGAAAGATAAACGTCACACTTGGAAGCGCAAAGTAACGCATAAAAGTCTGCGCTCGATTCAAGCAGTTTCTCCAGACACGAGAAGAGATACAACAATATAGCTTAAGACAGATTTCCCGTCGGCTTTTTCAACGACTACATGCACATGTACGACTTAATTTTTTTATATATATAAGCTTAAAAATGTGAACAACTTTCCTGCTCTCTTTAGAAGTTTTTTAAAACTTTATCTTTATCAATAGTAGTTATCATCATTGGCATGAATAGGCCTTAAGATCTAAACAGTACTGTATGCAAGTAAATGCAAAATTGCAAAACGTGTTGTTCCGAAATTTGTCAGAATAGCTCTCCAACAGAATTAGCTAATAATATTGAGTTTTTCATAGACAAACACTGCTGATGTTTTCAGAAAATCTAGTTTGGTTTTTAGTATCGTTCAGGTCTCCCAGATGCCTAGATTTAAATGGAGGTTTGGACATGATTTTAAACACATAGTTGCTTGGAAAGAGCTCAACATTGGAAGAAAGGGGAAAGTGTACTTTGTGTAAGTGTTCATCCTTGATTCCTGAACAACAGAAGGAAAGATACAAAGCCTGTCTATTAATTCAGCTGTCTGAACCGATAAAACATGTTATATGCATGACTTGTAATTCCCAATGTCTCCTGGTTGACTTGCATTGCGATCCTCTTTGTAATTCAGGAAGTCGTCTTGGCAGGATTGAGTGTCCCTCCGTGCTTGCCATACTTATGAACCTATATGCATTTTCTGATAATGCCCTAGATAGTGGGACTTTTTGACTAATTAAGTAGCAGGAACTTCGGGAAGCTACATTCTTAAAAAAAATAAAGGTTTTAAAAGGTTTGATCACAGCAATGTCATAGAAAATAAAATGTATGGTTCTCCAAAGAACCTTTAAAGTCAAAGATTTTTTTAAATAAAACACTTCTGTCTTACATTTTTATAGTCTAAAAAACCTCATGAAGGTTCTGTGGGTAATAAAAATTTACTATAGAGAACCATAGAGAACCATAGAGCCAAAATTAGATTTTCAATGGCATTTTTAGCACCTATTACTTTTAAGAGTTTGTGCATGTGGGTAAGATGTGATTTGGATTTATGTATTACAGATTAGCAAACACTGGGACACCCTAGCAACCATAATCATAGATTTTGCGTATAAAACATTTAATTTTTAAACTGTACATTTATGTATTTGTCAGATGCCGACTGAGTTACAGTCAATACATTATAGAGATGCGGAAGATATATCAAACTATGGCAAATGTGCCTATTGCAATACATACATCGCAATGGTTTGAAATAACTAAATTATTTTAATACTTTAAAAAGTTGCATAGTCAAAGTTTTAAAAGTCGATGCCGATACCAGAGACAGTAAAAATGTGAAACTGGTATGTTGTGTTTTAAATTTTTAGTTTTTAAATAAATTTTTTACTATTCAAGTTGATTTTGCAATCTTAAAGCATTATTGTGTGTCGCATATCGTATAGCTTAGCAAAATGATTATTGTGAAGCATATCGTATATCACATATTTTAACAAGTCATTACATTTTTCATCAGGTTAGAGCTGCCCTATTACAATTGCGTATGTTGATATATTATTACATATTTTTTTTATGTATTTTATTATTATTCATATTGATTTTACAAACTTAAAACATTATTGTGGTATCGTATATATCATAATTTAACAAGTAATTGCATTTTTCTTCAGTATCGAGCAGCCCTATTACATTGAATTATTATTGCGTCGCATATCATACATTGCATAATTTAACAAGTCATCGCACATTGCATTTTTCTGCAGTATTGAGCAGCCTTATGACATTGCATATGTTGTTTTATAATTTTCCGTTTTTAAATGTATTTTATTATTATTCAAGTTGATTTTACAAACCTAACTGATTATTGTGTCGCATATTGTATATTGCATAATTTAACAAATCATTGCACATTGCATTTTTCTTCAGCATCGAGCAGTCCTATTACATTGCGTATGTTGTTATATAAGTTTCAGTTATTAAATGTATTTTATTATTATTCAAATCGATTTAGCAAACTAAAAAAAAAAAAAACGTACAAACGTTTTGTGGCAAATATTGTTTATTGCACACACGCATGAGCATGCACACACAGCCCCTTCAATATTGTGCAGCCCTATCACATTGCATATGCTTTTTTTCTAAATTGACACCATGAAGTATTATCATTTTACACAAACATCTTAGTACGTTCAATTCCACTGATATGAATCTGCTTTACTCAAGACTGCATGCGAACAACATGCCGCCCGCGCTGTGCCTGGCCTCTCACTAATGAGAACCTGTCTCTGGAGTGAGTAACAAAAGAAGCTTAATGAAAACAGAATGGCTTTTATTAAGATGGCTTCCTGGTAGAGGACACTGGTTGGAAGGCAAAGACAAGCTGCTCATGTCCTATAAGTGTTGCTGTGTGGTCTGTGGCAGGCCTCCATCAGTGCTCTTTCAACATTTTGACATCCATGCACAATACTCCTTCAGTGCAGTTTTACCTTCCTTAAACCCTAAATCAAAAGGGTAAAGACTTACCAGGCGATCGGCCCTCAGCTGAAGTGCCTTTTAGTTATCCAACCTATTAAAATTCCCCATCTCTAGTGGGCTTCGCTTGAGGTGAACAGGGACGCTGGGTGGTTTGATGTTAAATCCTGAAATTAAATCAGTTCAAGTCCACTTAATGGTCTTGCGCCGCAAATATGTGGGAAGTAAACAAACATTGGAGATGAACGGACGTCTTATTGTTTGTCGACAGACTGAGGATTTGATTTGGGCATAATCTTTAGTTGGGAAGTCTGTTCAAGAGCTCAGATTGAAATCTTGGAGTTGATTAATATTCAGGATGGGAAGATCCTCTAAAGTGGCCCTTTATCTGGATGCAGAGAGGTCTTTTATCATAAAATGCATTTAAATCAATAGGTTTGTTACAGTAACAACTATACTTACAAAAACATATTTGTTGGTTCAACTTAAAAAAAGAAAGATATCTGGTTGGCTTAATTTTGAGTGCATTTAACTTACAAATATTAGTTAGGGTGACCATACGTGCCATTTTTCCCGGACGCGTCCTGGCCAGGATTTCGGGGTGTCTTCCGGAAGTCGTATTTGTTGACTGCATACGTCATTCAGTTAAAAACATAGGACATACAATCATAGTTTCATTCTTACCTTAAAATGTAACGGTTGCTTTTCTGTAATAATAATAACAATCCTCTATGACGTATGCGGTCACCAAATATGACTTCCAGAAGACGCACCCGAAATCCTGGACAGTACACGTCCAGGAAGAATGGCACGTATGGTCACCCTATATTAGTTGACTCAAAAATTGTTGTCAACTAATATTTTTAAGTTGAATTAACTCAACATTTTAAGTCAACCAGGTGACTTAATTTTTAATTTGAACCAACTTTTTTAACAGTGTAATGATGTTATTTAGTAGTAGAGAAAAACTAATGCTGCTTGCCTTGTATTGTATGTAGATATGTTTCACTGAAAACACACAAAATCGAAATGTGTTTACCCTTACAAAAATAAACCTTGTTTTTTTATAGTAAAAGTGTGCTATAAATGGTTTTTAATGTATTGATTTTCAAACCATGGTTCAATTTGGGTTTAGCTATAGTAACCATGTTTTTTTAGGTTTTATCTAAAATTAAAAAATGGTTAATTTTTATAAGGGTTGTCATCAAATAGATTCAACAACCTGGTGCATAGGTGTAATTACCTGTGCATTAGTTTTCATGGCTTACAGAAAATGAAAAGTAAACTCTTGATCCTAAAACCGTAACAGGAAATTATCCATCTGGTAGATATTGCTAAAGAAGATTAAATGTATGTTGTTTTCCATTAGCGTATATTGGTGCTGGTTAATCATATGCGTATATTGACACATAGCACAGTTTTATACTATCGGTGTGACTATGTGTTTGTCTAAACCCCTCAGAGAGCCTGCAATAACTCTGTATTTGTGTGTTTTACCCACACCCCTTTCAAAGCCCCTTATAATATCCTTGTTAAGTGTGCGTTGTTAAGTGAAGCTCGGTCATTATAGCCACTCAGTTATACCACTAACCAGACCTCTGCTGACAGACCACCGCACCGCAGACCCTGGTGTGAGACACAAGAGAGGAAACACAACGTCAGCTTTGTTTCAGAAATGAGCTGTCACTGACCTGATGATTTTGTGAGTGCATATTAGCAACGTTTTTTTGGGGATATTGTTATTTACTTTTCCAGTGTTTGTTAAGGTACATTTCCAGGCTGATCTAAGTGGTTGCTAGATGGTTGCTAAAAGGGATAGTCAGGGTGCTCACGGGTCCTTGAAATCCTTGAAAGTTTGTGAATCTGGGAGAAAAAAATTCAAGGCCCTAGGAAGTTTTTGAAAATATACATGCATAGATACAGGTCATTGAAAGTGCTTGAATCTATTTTATGAAAAATAAAAAATCCATATAAATCCCTGTGTAGTGTAGGATAATATCATAAAAATTCTAGACTGTTTAAGCACACATGCTAAACTGTTTGCTTTAAATGCTTATATCTTCTGTATGTGAATGTTGATTCATACCAAAATGCTTTTTTGCATAGTTGTGTTTGACACATGAAAACGTCTCGGGTTACGTATGTAACTATTGTTCCCGGCGAAGGGAACGAGACGCTGCGTCTCCTTGCAATACTTCCTGCGTCCCTGTAACCGCGTCTTTGGCAATATTTCAGATAGCGATATACTTTCTGGCTCCCGCGTCACCCTGTCTTTGTCGTTAAGCCTCAACATTGGTTGAATTTGATATTCACATTCAGACGGACTTAAAGGGATAGTTCGGCCAAAAACGATATTAAACCCATGATTTACTCACCCCCAAGCTGTCCGAGTTGCATATGTCCATCGTTTTTCAGACAAACACATTCTCGGATATTCCAGAAAACACTTCAGATCCTTCCGTTCATCAAATGCAATGCTGCGGGGTCCAGCCACAGTCCACGACCCTCAAGTCCAAAAAAGTGCGTCCATCCCCCACAAACCAAATCCAAACGGCTCCAGGATGACAAACAAAGGTCTTCTGTGGGTAATCCGTGCGGTGTTTTTGTAGAAATATCCATATTTAAAATGTTATTAACTTTATAAACTAGCTTCCGGTAGCGCCGCCATTCTGGAGTGATGCGCATTCAGGATGAGAGCTTACGCAGCGTACAGAGTTTCTCTGCTGCTGCTCGGTGCCCCCGCCCTCCGAATTTGTCATACGTCACTAAGAAAAGTGCGTACACTACGCTAATCCTCTCTCCTGAGTCTAAGATGGCGGCGCTACCGGAAGCTAGTTTACAAAGTTAATAACATTTTAAATATGGATATTTCTACAAAAACACCGCACGGATTACCCACAGAAGACCTTTGTTTATCATCCTGGAGCCGTTTGGATTTAATTTGTGAAGGATGGACGCACTTTTTTGGACTTGAAGGTCGTGGACTATTGCTGGACCCCGTAACATAACATTTAATGAACAGAAATATCTAAAATATTTTCTAAAATATCCGAAAATGTGTTTGTCTGAAAAACGATGGACATATGCAACTCGGACAGCTTGGGGGTGAGTAAATCATGGGTTTAATATCGTTTTTGGCCGAACTATCCCTTTAACCCTGGAGGTGTCCCCAAAGTGTCACCGCAGTGACGCAGTGCGAGTTCCCTCGAAAGGGAACTGTAACAATGTATCTTAAAAGGTAACACGATGTAACCTTGCTCTCACTTGAAACTTGTCCTTGAATTTGAAGTTAACTAAGGTGTGGGAACCCTGGATAGGTCACCAAAAATGTTCTCATCATTTTCACTCTGAAGTATTTTCAAACCTGTATACATTTATTTGCTCTGCTGAGAAAGATATTTAGTAAAATGTTAATAACCAATCCGACCTGGGGCACCATTCACTTCCATGGTATTACTCTTTCCTACTTTGGAAGTCAATGGTGCCCCAGATCTGCTTGTTACAAACATTTTTTTTTTCAGAATATTTTCTTTTGTATTCAGCAGAACAAAGACATTTATATTTTTTAATTTTTGTGACCAAAACATTTAAATGGGACATATCATAAAAATCTGACTTTTTCCCAGTCCCCAGTGCTTCTGTCAACCTAGAAAATGTGAAAAAGATCAACCCTGTAAGTTAGTTTTGGTAAACCATTCTCTGCACGCATGTCAAATAATAGGTCATAGAAATTTGCCCCCCCCCCTTGTGATGTCAGAAGGGGATCTTATTATAATAATACTTCCCCTTAATCTGCAAGAGAGAATAATTGACAGCCCAATTGAGTTTCAATTTCAACAAAGCACCATTATGACGATCAGTGTTTGCATTTCATCAGCTCATTTGCATTTTAAAGGACACACCCAAAAAGGCACATTGTTGCTCACACCTACAAAGTGTCAATTTTAACATGCTATAATAAATTATCTGTGGGGTATTTTGAGCTAAAACTTTACATATATACTCTGGGACACCAAAGATTTATTTTACATTTTAAAAAAGTCTTGTGCAATGTCCCCTTTAAGTTTATTAAAAAGTCCGTGTAGACAGGACTCAAGCTCCCCTCCCAACTTGTAGCAAACACCAGCAGTAGGATATTAATGACATCCACTATGCTGGCCCCCAAATCTTAAGAAAATATCACATCACTGCAAAGAAATACTTTGATTATATACATTTCTCCCCATTTCGTTTAGTTCAAGCACAAGCATTTCCCACAGATTCCCACAAATCCGGCGAATGAGTCAAAGCTGTTTTAAGTAGTCGTAAATGATGGGTTTCAGCAAAGATGACATTCTTTCCCTTTGAGAGACAGGAAGAAAAATACAGACAGACGACAGACAGACAGCAAGAGTGAAACACAAAAGTGAAATTTCTTGCAACTTGACATGTTTAGCCAGAGGCTCTGAGGTCAGGCTTTTAAAACATACAGAAACAGTTCTCCATTATGTCTTTACATTTTTAAATTTTATGCATTTGGCAAACGCTGACTTACTGGTCATTTAAGGTATACATTTTATCCCCTACATTTAGTTTTTTTTGGTCTCACCTCTGCCCTTTAACGCAATGCTCTCAATAGACCCCTTCACGGTTCACGTCACAGGCGGTTCCCACTGCGCATGTCGGGGTCAGAAAAGTCATTACAGCAGATTGAGTTGCGTATTATTCGGTATCGTTAAAAATGCCTACTTACGTCGTGGGCTGTAAAAATCGCACCAGGTCTTCCGTTAAGTTTTTGCTATTCATGCAGAATCAAAAAAAAAAATACAACATCTGCGGCTGCAAGCAATTAACATGCAGACTGGGACAATACAAATATCAAAGAGGCTTGTGTTTGTAGCGGGTGTGCCTCATAAGCCTTGAAAAGTGAAGCCTCTGGCTCTTTGATCGCCCCCTGGTGGCTGGCTGCAGTACAAGTCATAACCCCACCCTCTCCATTCAAACGAATGGGACTATGCTCTAAATAAAAAAATATTTACACTTCCAATAAAAGTTTTCGAAAGATGGTTTTGGTCCTTTCAAGTAGTTGTTATCATGCTGATATATGTTCAAGTGTTCATTTTTGTGATTAGTTTCATTTTAGCTTGTAATTTGATGCTATAGAAACAGGGCGTGTCGTTATGATTGGAGAGGTTGAATTGGCCGCGCGAGCGTTTGAGCGGAAGTTTGATACCGCGGCTCCGCCTCTGGCTTCACGGACGATTCCTTCTGCGCATGCCTCGGCTCCAAACTGACGTTTTTACGTAACATGGCGGCGACCGTGGTCAGACATTTTTGGCTTCAATTCATTACAATGGTGGGAGGCGACGTCGCGTTGTCCATCTTTTTTTACAGTCCATGGTTTGTAGTGCTCACTTCATTTGAGGTAAGTCATCATTTTTTAGCTCTGTTAGATTAAATTATAAAGCCTGGATAGTATGAACAGTTTGACCCCATGCTGCGTGCGCACCCGATAGTCATTCAATGTTTACAAACCTTGAAGGGGTCTATAGTGTGCCCCAGGGATGACATATTTAACCCGGAAGTTAGCGAGATACTGGTTCCCTCACAAAAAAGCCCTTTTATTTTTCCCATAGACTTTAAAAAATAAGCTTTATGTTTAACAAAATGCTTACAAACTTTGTCTAACACAGATGAACTTTTGAAGTTAAATTCAGCTTTTTATATTTCCAGTAAATGCATTTACACTTAAAATTTGTATTTGTATGTGAATATTACTTTGTTGGACAAAACGCGTAAGTGTCATAAACCGTAAGACGGTCGAGATGTAGAGAGATTTCTCTGTCCAGTATGTAAAAAGATTCCCAATTCCCTTTACTCAGATATTCCAGAGTCATGGAATCTCTCTTCCTGGGTTCATGAATGGATGCTTTTGTGGGATTTTAATGTCAAATAAACATCCAAACGGGGTGATGAGAATAAATAGCACCATAGCGTTACTTTGCGGTTTTCCATTTCAACGTGTCTGGTTTGACCATCTTTGAAAGCAGGAATATGGTTTGCAACTCCTTTCTTTGTTTCCTGAAACACTTTACAATGTCCGGATTGGCATAATGGCCCCATAATTACAGACCAGGCAAAACAAAAGAGACAAAGTTTCTAGCATTTCAGTTTGATTGCTTGCAAACGTTAGAAGTGTCAGTAATGGAGACGCGTTGTGTCTTCTGAAATGTTGGCTTTTGTGGTTTCATGCATTCGGGTGCGAGGACGACGACTCTTGTGAATGAGAAAAACAGCTTGCTTTATGTTTACCCATCGTAATGCAGTACTCTATAAATGTAAACTCTTGAGGATTTAAGTTGCAATGTTTAAGATAAAGATCGTAATCATTGTTTTTTGTAGCTCCAGATGGAAATGCTTCAGGAGCCACAAAAAGTTTGTATACAGTTCAAATGGAGTTTGTGTAATTTGAAGGTTGCAAAACAGCATTTAAATGCAACAGTCAGTACAAATATAGTTTTCCTGTTTATTGTTGTTCTGTAAGCTACTTTAAAACTAACTTTTGAAGCAAGTAACATCCTGAATAGCAAATCGAATCCTTCAAGTACAATTAATCACAAGGAACAAATATTTTGGTACATTATTAGCTATTAGGGTCCTGTTGCATTATGGGATAGATGTCCACAGGTAGGCATACTGTGTAGCAAACGAAACACATTTAGACGCCGGTAATCTTATTAAATCATCATATTGCAATGTACTGGAAGATCTTCTGTC
This sequence comes from Misgurnus anguillicaudatus, assembly GCF_027580225.2. NCBI lineage: Eukaryota > Metazoa > Chordata > Actinopteri > Cypriniformes > Cobitidae > Misgurnus > Misgurnus anguillicaudatus. The sequence goes on from NC_073339.2 coordinate 46,369,787, forward strand.
TGTAAAAATGCTGGATTGGTTTGTTGGTAGTCAATTTCTCTCCTTTCCCTGTTTTTCTTATTTTCCTCTGTTATAATTTTTCCTTTCCAAGTGCTGATCTGCAGGATGTTTATTTTAAAGACGCTACGAGAGTGAATCGCTGCCACGGCGTACGTTATTATAATTCCTCTTTTTCTATTTGCCAGAAATGTGTCTTGATTTTTTTCGTGGATGCTGCTTTATGCAAGCTGAGGTCACTCAACGATTCATTGCCGCCGGGCGTACTAGCATTGAATTGTATTAAATAACAAAGCACTTCAAGAGTCTATTCATTGAAGCAAAACTTTCTAACAGTGCACACACATCAACCTGCCGCTTTGATCTGAGTTCTCTGTGCCTCATTTTGGCTAAATGAATTTTGTGGTCGCCCGTCATCTGTCAAAATCTCCATCTTTTATCCCGTTTAGTTCCTGGGGTTTCCCAGACTATGTTGTGGGTTGTTATAAAATGTGTGTGTGTGAGAGAGAAAGAGAGATTGTTTTAGATCTATTATTACTCTCATACTAACAGAGAAAACCCTTTAAACTGTTGCTGCCCTGCACTTATACAGTTTTATGTGGATATTTTAAAGTCATTATAGTGAGACCATCAGTCACTCGGATGATCAGATCATGTTTAGGCTTGTAGGGCAGATGTTTCAAGCAAATGCCATTGAAATAGTTTGAAACATATGGGATAAGATAATTGATTTTTCCTAAATCTCCAGCCTTGGCTTCTCCTAATCTTTCCATGAGCCTTAATATGTTATAAATTGGTTACAAATTGCCTCATTTAGAAAAGTGAAAAACTCATTTACCTTTATTTGGAACAGATTGCATATTTTGCTTGTTCCCTACTTTGTGAGCGGGACACCTGAGTGTATTTTGCATGTAAATTTTAAATCTACTACAACCTATATTGGAAAGGTCTAAGAATGTAGGTTTTATATTTCAAAACATTTTAGCAGTAATAAAGAATGCAGTGACAGTAATTTATTAATTTGTGACAAGAGTATGCAGCAAACCACTGACACCTAGTGGTCGTTGTTGTAACGCAAACCATTGTTTTGTGATAATTTTATTTATAAAATATATACTTTATTCCATTTTTTTATTACAATAAATGTAAATTGCTATAACATTATTTATTTATTATTTTCAGACCAGACCATAAAAATGCCAAAGTTATATTAATTTAAAGATGTACATCACTCCCCCATTCAAAAAATGTATTATCTTGTTATATTTCAGTATTTCATTAATTTTTTTTTCATCCAGACACAGGGGGATTTTGGATTACATTTCAGTCTAATGATAAACATATTTTTTCAATAGGGATACAATGAAGTAGCTTGTTTTTCATGGCTGAATCTCTGTCAGATCAGATGAAGAAAAATGAAACCATACTTACTTTCTGTGTTTTGGCCAGTTTACAAAGAGGAAAGGCATTCATTTCACTGAGGAATTAAAGTTTATGAAAGTGCAACACGTCATCTATAACTCATGTATCTTTATTTATGCATTTTTGTTTATTTGTAGGGCTTAGTTATTCAGTTTTCATTTCTGCTAACACAGGTTGTATTTCATTTTTTTCTAGTAATGTTTTCCATGTTGAGTTTACCAGAACATTTTGTTTGCATTTTTAAGGTCATCTTGTCCTACATCTCTGAAATTATCTAGGATCACAATGTTCGTATCTTTATATATGCTACAAAATGTCTCAAACATCTCAATATTATTTGCTGTTGCTCCTGAGATGAACAGGACCTGTATGGGACCTGGTTTATTTTTTGTATGTGATGGATTTTTGCACAAAACAGCATGTTTTGTAGTTTTAACGTTTAGTGTGAACAGATCATTGAGTACAGGAGAACATTATAGATTGTGTTGAGATTCTTGAGAGGTTTTAAAGATCTCCCCATTTAATTTCGTTTAGTTTCTCCAGATTTACTGCTATCTGTCCTCAGTGAGCAACAGTATAAACAAATCGAAGGCTGCAGGTCCCTCAGAAACACTTCACATGATAGTATCTTTGTACTGGACAAACTTCTCCAGTTTTTCTTATCTCCATCTACATTACATCAACAGTAAACAGAAATGTTTACATCTCAAAGATATGATTGCAATCTACTTCATTTTACTTCAAGTTCTTTTCTAAAACACTTCTTTGTTTGTTTTAAGTTAGGAATTTCTTTTTTGATAAGCATACATTTTTTCAGAGACCTCTGAAACAACGCAAAAACGACATCCATAGCATTCAACTCTCTATCGCCATCTCCGTTTGAAGCATTAAATTGCAAGTTGCTAGCAGAGTTATTTTCATACATTTAAGGTGCTGTAGAATGTAAAACTGTATTTATGTAGGCATAGATGAATAATAAGATATCTTTACATGGTAATGACATATCGTGAGCCTCAAACACGATTGTTTCCTTCTTCTTATGTAAACCTCATGCATGCAAAAAAGGAAAACAGACCAATCTCAACATATGATGTCATAGTCGATATGTATACCCCCAACTAGGGTTGGGCGATGTCCCCTAAATTGGCAGTTGACGATGGTTACGTTAAACCATCGCGATGGGCGATAATATTGTTATGCGGGTTTTTTCCTCGTTATTATAACTAGAGGTCGACCGATTTATCGGCCGGCCGATTAATTGGCCGATTTTTGGCATATTTTAAAAAATCGGCTTTGGCCGATTTTGCTGCAAAACTAGGCCGATTAATAGGCAGGCGCATCTGCGGGCACCTAAGCGCTGTTGTAGAACTCGTGACGCTGCCTCTTGCTGCAGGCAGCTCGCTCCCGTCTCGTGTGTGTGCAGCCATGCCTTGTTTACAAACAGCTTTACTAAATGATGGCGGATCGCGCGAATTAAGCAGCCAGTACAACAGCGCGACAGGCTTATGTCTCGCGGTGCACTGTCCGTGCAAAGATTAGGCTCATTTCATGTGATTAATGAGTGATGATGAGTTTTGTTTGCATGACAGAGAGAGAAGAGCCGCGCGTGCACGCTTTCTGTCTCCCTGCTTTTATTACTCAAAACAAAACTGACTCGATGGCGAAAGGTCGGAAGACCAAATCATATCCACAAAGGAAATGTTTTTCGTGTTGTTACAGTAAGACTTTGTTTACAGTTTTGCGCTGCTCAGCCTGGATTAGAACACAGCGCGTCCGATTCGCGAACTGACTCCTTTGAACGGATTCGTTTGAATGAACGGTTGAAACAACAGATCTGTCCCAACACTAAACTCACAAGACGTCACTGTCAGCACAATCAGTCACTTATAGCGTCTCAGAAATGAGAATGTAAATGTGTTTAGAAAGATTTGCCCTAAATAACAGTCTCAACTAAAAACCATTTACTATGTTAACTTTATGATGAATAATTATTTTATCAGGTCTACCAAATAAGGATTTTATCCTACAAAGCAATAAAAGCCATGGTAAAAAACTGATCAAAGATGATGACAGCAGAGTGTCAGGTAATATCTGTGTCTGATAAATGCATGGTGCAGAGGAGGTTGTAAAACTCTTCAGAAAGACCAGTCATATATTTTTAAATACTTTGACTTAAATAGTGACATTTTTGCATTTAAAATATCTGCTAATAATGATGAGAAAATTTTGATTATTATGTACATATATACTTTGACTTAAATAGTGACATTTTTGCATTTAAAATATCTGCTAATAATGATGAGAACATTTTGATTATTATGTACATATAGAAAATCGGCCAAACATATCGGCCATCGGCTGCCCCAATTTCTAAAAAATCGGCATCGGCATCGGCCAGAGAAAAAGCATATCGGTCGACCTCTAATTATAACATTATTATTCGTTATTTTACTTCATTACTTCCACTTAAGAAGAGTTTTTATTTTAATATATATCTTTACATAAATACTTTTTTGTACTTAAAAGCTATAATTTCGTTCTTTTATAACCCAACTAATGACTCTTTCTAATAGGATGCACATAAGGGGGAAAAGTAGCTTTATTCCACTTAAGAAGAGTTGTGCACTTTTTTAAATATCTCTTTACATAAATATTTTTTCTTCTATTTTAAAGCTATGACTCGTTATTTTTACTAACCAAATGACTCATCCACGCTTTCTAATAGGTTGCACGCAGGGGCGCCGTAAAGGGGGGAAAAGTTAGGACGATTCTAAGGGCCCTTGAACTTTTGAGGGCCCCAGCCAAGGACTGTGCCGCAAACGCAACCCCCTTGAGCTGAGCCCTCTTAGCTCCGCCCCGTCTTTACTCTGCGTGTTAGCGCCGTCTTCAATCCACGGTCTCACAGTGCGCGTGAACTTCACAAGAGAGCAAGGTGTGTGTATTTACTGCTATTTGCTATGATATCTGCATATGTGCACTTTCTTACTATAAATGCAGTTTACACAATGTGACGCTGGAGCAATACAATGCAGTTTTCTTTCCACTGTAAAGTCTTCGCTCTGTTCACCTCAGTTTAAAAATAAACAAGGTGATTTAAGTTCCCTGTTTTATGTTATGATTCTAACGCGAAGTCAGCCCTTATAAGCTGTTTTAATTAACGTAGCCCGTATAAGCTAATTAACATAAAGTAGAAATGCGATCGGTTACACACTTCAATGTTTTGCAACGCAATATGCCAAAGAATGATATTTATGCAGTCGTGAATCGAGTTGATTGTGATAAAACTGAAATGCAACGAAGGCTAAACTAGTCCAGTTATGTATATTAAAGCTTCTCACCTTGCAACAGGTTTAAGAAATCAATGGAGATCTAAGTCGTAATCTGCTATAGTTGTCATTCATTTCATTTTAGAGCACCGTTGATTAAAAAACAGTCTGAAGAATCATTTAATAACAGTATAGCTGTTTTCTTAAGTTCACAGTTTCAATGATCTGTCGTTATTTTTGCTTTACTGAAGCTGCTGGTGTGTGAAACTTGTTCTTTACCTTATAAATAATGCTAATAATTATAATACAGGCTTTTGTCAAGCATTTTTGACCCAGTCTTATTTGAGGCATAATGTAAATGTATAGAAAAGATGCATTGTTGTTGTTCGCCATTTTTAAATGTAACAATGTTGTGTGTGTAACAGCTCAAGTATGTCATTGAGACTGCATGTGAAAATCAGACTAAAGTCTCAAATCTTATTGTGAAATAAATAGCATCACAGTTTAATTTCAAGCATTAATTTCACTATGATTTCAATCGCTGACATGACAATACTCAGTCAATATTAAAGATTTCAAGTTCATACTTTCACAAAATGTTCTTTACATTATGTAGGATGAATTTATGTGGAAAACAGTAAATCACAAATAAATACTTCAGCTGGGTTTTCACAGGCACGGTCACATTTATCTTTAATCTTTAAGAACGTTGCATTTTCTCTGAATATTCGATTAATGTACTGTATTTTTCAATTAAATTTACATTGGACAATAAATTATCTTAGCTGCAGACATTGTAGGTGTCTATAAATACTGATAATTGTGGTCATAACAATAGCAAAATAAATAGTTCTGTATTATTAAATTACAGACAAAGATTTTGAATAGCTACAGTATGTTGGATTGTATGTTTGGTGCGAAATGGGTATGGTGGGGGCCTGACCCCCTATTCTTTCATAGGGCCCAAAATTGCTAGCGGCGCCCCTGGTTGCACGTAAATATCTGTGCAAAAGTGCAAAGTTGTGACTGCTGAGTTAGTTCTACATGCTAGTTAATGCTATATGCTAACGTTTAGGCTGAAGTTCTACTATTGACGTTACAGTTACGTTTTGCAAGTTCATACTGAAAAAAAAAACACAAACTTACAACTCAGAAACGTCCATTAACAATCTCCAAACAATTGATTATTCCTTAAATTCTGTATCTTTGTCTGGTACAGACTCAAACATAAAATCTGTTTGCATACACACAGAGCTACTGAAGGAGCTGTTCTGAAAAACAGCCAATTAGAGCAGAGCTCAACATTATTATTCATGACCCTTTAAAATAAGGTAATAATAGACCATTTCCTTCTAAAAGCAAATCATATAGAGTTGTAAATGGACATGTAAAACCATCTCTGGAGATTTTTTGCACTTAAAGGAATAGTCTACTCATTTTCAATATTAAAATATGTTATTACCTTAACTAAGAAGAGTTGATACATCCCTCTATCATCTGTGTGCGTGCACGTAAGCGCTGGAGCACGCTGCGACGCTTCAATAGCATTTAGCTTAGCCCCATTCATTCAATTGTACCATTTAGAGATAAAGTTAGAAGTGACCAAACACATCAACGTTTTTCCTATTTAAGACGAGTAGTTATACGAGCAAGTTTGGTGCTATTAAGCCATAAAATATAGTTCCTCTTTTAAGTCCGCTTAGAAAAGCGCTACGTTTTATTTTGTACCACCAAACTTGCTCGTATAACTACTCGTCTTAAATAGGAAAAACGTTGATGTGTTTGGTCACTTCTAACTTTATCTCTAAATGGTACAATTGAATGAATGGGGCTAAGCTAAATGCTATCGAAGCGTCGCAGCGTGCTCCAGCGCTTACGTGCACCACACAGATGATAGAGGGATGTATCAACAATTCTTAGTTAAGGTAATAACATATTTTAATATTGAAAATGAGTAGACTATTTCTTTAATAAAGCCACAAACCTTCTATGTGGATATCAGAGAACAGTTTAACATATTATTTCAATGCATTCTTCGGCACCTTTAAGCGTTTTCCAAATGGAAGTGATCATGCCCTACCCCTAAAATTTTACGTATGTAAAGTAAAATTCCCCCTCCATATTTTTTTTCAAAATGCATCGCGAGAACTCGCTGCCCAAAACTTTACTAAATCATTATATGGGCTTTGTGAATCAGAGAAAGATTAAGTCATTCAAATCAACACTGATTTTATATACTGGCTAATTTTTCATGTTTTGGCGGTACATGGACAGCGTCTCTAAAGCGATGTCTGTATTGTGAAACTGGCTGTTCTGAAACAAAGCAACATAGATCAGACACCAGCAGCTCTCCTGAATGATGTTTTCCTGAAGAAACAAGAGACTCACAGAGATGCTATCTGTCCTTTCAGAGTCCTCACATCCTTTCTTTAAAGCGCAGGACAACGGCCTGGCTGGCTTGTCAACAACAGAATCTAATTAGCTCGTGCTTCAAAGCTCTGCCATCCATTTACAGCGACATGCAGGCCGTTTGTTCCTTACATTAAGCCTCGTGTTGTTGATGCAAAAGGTCGCGTACGGTGTGATAAAACAGGCTCCGTGTGTGTTGTATTTGTAAACAGGTCTACCTTCGAGGCAAAAAAAGGCATTGCATGGCTGATTGAGTCTGATAGAAACTGAATCTTGTGCAAGAGCCAAAGCAACGGCTTACAGGTTCAAAGAGAATCTTGATAAATGATTAAAAGCCTCAAACTCGCGTAACGCCTTGAGAAGTTTTGAGATCCCGGATGGCGGCGAGGCAACAATGGAAAAGAGGAATTCTCCTGTGGGCAATGAAGCGCGAGTATGTGGAAGTTTCTCGGATTATAATTACATTTCCTTTTCATGTAGCCATTCTTACAACTTCTCTATACAACCTTGGGCCTTTTGTAGCAGTCCATATTAATATTTGTCTGTGTTTGATCATATTCAGTAAAGACAATCATAAACAAGACAACTGTGAAAATGTGTAAAGAAACACAGGAATGTTTAGACGATCAGATTATCAGCACAGGACATGTTAGGAGAGACCAAGAGCTCGGCTGTAATTGCTTCGTAATATCCATCTGTCACTCAGGGCCGGATGGTTTTATGGTATACGACAGCAATTATGTCTTTATATCTTAAACATGCCAAAGATCCAGAGGAAGTATTTGAGTAATGGAGGTGGAGAAAGAGTCAAGAGCGTCACAGATTATTATCAATAATCCCAAAACCTCCAGGAAATAATACCTTAATTCTTAGTCAAGGAAAATGTTATCTGTATGTAAAAAATATCTGCAAGTAATATTTATTATAAAGATCTTTTGATTGAATACTGTGATCTGATTTTGATATGAAGTTGGGAGTAATGACTAACTGATGACTTTGTATACATTGTCATTGTTGTTGATATAATAGTAAATATTTAAGTTAGTTGTCTTGATTTAGTAATAAAAAAGCTGGTAATAACATGCATAACCACATTTCTCACCTGTAATTTACTTCCAGTGAGCAATAAGCAAAATAATTGGCAATGACAGGTACATTTACATGCAACCAAATAATCAGTTTGTAATCATATTGATGGCTCAATCGGATTAACACCTTAATCAATACGATTGAAGTCGATCGGATTTAAAATTCGATCGCATTGAAAGGGGGTGGTGTAGTCCGATCTGTGATCCGATCATCAGCAGAAATATATGGGGGTGTCACGATTCTCCAAATCCTTGATTCAATTACATTTTCGATTCTAAGGTCACGATTCAATTCACAATTCATTTTGTCGAATTTTTTTCTTTTTTTTGAAAGCACAAAAAATGCTATGTCATTTTTAGACTAGACTTTTATGAAATAAAATATCTGACCTTGAACCCGGAGATGCCCTGGCATGTTAGTAGTGCTGCCAGTGGAAAAATATGGTACACGCACATAAACACGAAACTTAAACAGATCTCAGTTCAGAGAAACGACCGGTCCTGTCACAGACGCCGCTCTGCGGTGCACGCGCACGGAAGGCGCTTGCTGTTTTTTTGTTTCCCATGTTAAGAGCAACTCGCGTTGTGTTTCCTGCATCTGCCATGATATGTTTTGACTAACTGTAGCTAGCTAAGTTAGAGGAGGTTGACTGGCAGCACTCAACACATGTTTTTTTCCCTACTTGGCAAGCCGACCATTGTGCAGCGTTCATGTGTAATTTCATAATTTTACATAAAGCAATAAAATAGTGTCCTGCCTTTCGATCATTTTGTTTTCTTTGCCTATATCTGAAAACTTCTTAAAATATTTTTTTTTCAACTCAACTTTCACTTTGTACATTTCAAAATGTGAACTCGACGAGATATGCTGTGTGCAGCGTTGCCAAGTCCTCTGCTTTTTTCGAGTTCAGATTCCATTAGTTGATTTTTTTGCGGGTTTTGTTCAAAAGTTTTTGGGCTGTGAATAGTCATTGGGATGCTTTTGGTTAGCTTTAAATGTCCCTTGGGCTGGTTTTGATGCGTGGATCTGGCAACCCTGGCTGTGCGCTTCCGCAGACATTTGGTTCAGATTATATAGAATGTAGATGTAAACTAACATTTTAATCAGATTGCAATGTTTAGGGTACAAGTAAAGTGTATTGTCCTAACCTGCAATCGGATAAAATTCAGTCGGATTGACAACTTTTTGTGCATGATGTAAACATAGCCACTGAGTGCACTCTTTAAAATACAAGATGCCATAGAAGAACCGTTTTAGGCTGTGTGGTTGTAATATTTGTGTGTGTGTGTGTGCATGTGAAAGCAACATACTTGCCAAAGTGACCTCTGCGTTTAACCCATCCCAGTAACTAGTGAACACACATGTTGCAAGTCATGGGCACACATACACTGGGAGCATTGTGCAGCTATCCCAGAGAAGGTGAAGAAAAATGCCTTGTTCAACCTGCCAGTTGTAAAATTCGAACCAGCAACCTTCGGGTTCAACTCTCTAACCATTAGGCCATGACTGCCCAATTAAAGGACCAATGCCTCCATTTGAAGACCAGAGTACCCAATACTCTCTGTGTGTGTATATATATCTGTTAGTTTACCACTTTGCTAATGAGGTGAAACATGTTTTGAGCTAACAAAAAGGTAAACTGTGTTTATTTGGCCTCTCTGAATGAACAGGGACTTATTTTTGTTGACCAGGTCAACAGCGTTTTATTACTGCTGTGATTGGCCTGTGATGTGAAGGAAGGCATTGACACAACTTCACACAAACTGAACTTACAGTAATGTGTGTGTGATTGGTTGACAAGAGTCATAGTGAGAGTATTTCTACCAACCAAGTTTTGCCAAATTTGCCCAAATTCACACAATCATGGGTCTGTTTTGTAGCCCTGACATCACTAAACCACTCACATTCTGACCAGGTTGTTTTTGTGTATGAAAGGGAAACAAAAGCATAGACCTCACATGGGGACTAAAAATCACATCCGAAATGTATAAATCAAGTCAGCACACCAAAGCTCCAAAAATTGTCAAAGATTTATTTAATAAAAGACTTTCGCTCTTTCACGTAAATAAAATAGTAGAGACCAGATTATGATGATGATTCACGGCAGCCTAACAACTGCATACCAACGCCCTGGCAACCCACAAAGCATCATTTTGCCTGACCAGATACCCCTTACGTTGTCAAAATGTAACTATCAACACTGTGTATGTTTCAAACACTTCTACAGATGTATAACACAAGCAGGGTAATTGCGGTTGTATCTTCTCAGCACTGGACCCAGGTATGACTGGTATTTGCAAGCAGACAAGTTGTGCAGTGAGCCGGCCGGCTTTGGCAGGAGCTCCGTGTTTTGTTTGGACGATATGAGCAGTTTCTCCAAAGCGGGTGATAATCTAGATGTTTGCCTAGGCTTCCCTTTTTCTACTGAGCTATCTCCAAAACCAACATAACCCTTCATGGACTGAAGAAAATAAACCAAGCGCTTACTGCCAGTGAGACCAGTCACTCCCTCAGTGGAAATGAAGATCTGCTGAATGGTTTGGGAAAGCTACACTCATATGAGAAAGAGAGACCTCAAGACTGAAATAGTAGTAAGTGGGATAAGTCTTGGTCTAGCAGGATCTGTCTGGGTCAAAACACATTGCGTCCTTTACCGGATTTCATCAGAAGGACAAATGATTAGATTAGGACCATGTTTTTGTTCGAAGAGAGATGTTAAATCTCATTTATATGCTGTTTACATCTTTATTATTCAATTTATTCCCTGCTGGAAAAAAACAACTAAAACCAGCCTAAGCTGGTTGGGTGGTTTAAGCTGGTCTCCCAGCATGTTAGCTGTAAGGTTTTAGCCACTTTTTAAGCTGATCAAGTTGACCCACCAGCTTGATTAGCTCAGATAAAGGGCTCATTATAATTGTGCGTACGTCCTATGGCGTAGCCGCGACGGCGTAGGATGCGCAACCGCTGGTAGGCAGTATCCACGCGTGTAACCAAAGTAGCAGCGAGACCGTCAATGAAGAAGCAGTTTGGCAAGTTTAACCCACAAATGAAGGAGAAACAGCAACTTGTTGTGTATGTTTTGAGATTCGGCGTAGACTAATGTTGCAGTTTTGGTTAAATCACTCCTCATCTTGGCCCATCCTTGTTCTCAGCATCACAAACGGAAATACCTATGATGCAGTTTTTACCTGAAGGTAGGGGTTCTAGTGGACCAATCACAGTGCTTGCGGTCTGCGTAGAACTGACGCCCGGTAAAAAATTTGGCGAGGTGCACGTCAGGCTAGCAGAGGCTATGGATAACCTACGGCGTAGACCTTACGCACGACTATAAATTGGATTTAAGTAGGGATGGCCCAGCTTAAATCAGCTACTTCCATCTTAAACCAGGCAAGACCAGCCATCCAGCTTAGGGACAGTTCACGGTTCGTGTATTTTGAATGTTGTTTTGTATGTAGATGCGCGGCAAGCGTGCTGTTTTTTTCAGACACGTATTGTAATTACTTTAACTTTTCAGAATGCCGCATCGGAAAACGTGTTGGGAAGAGGGAGGAAAGCGGCACGGTCATGTTTTCCTCACGGTTTTAGACACGAAATGTGAACTGCCCCCAAGGCAAACTGGCCAAGCTTTCAGCCTTCTCAAGATGGTTTTAGCTGGTGGGTCAGCTGGTTTTCCAGCCTTGACCAGTTTAAAAAGTGTCCAGAACCCTTCTAAAACCAGCCTGCTGCACCCGATAAACCAGCCAACCAGCTTAGATTGGTTTTAGCTGGGTTTTATTCAGTAGGGTTATGATTTAAAGAAATATGATGTCGGACACTTAGGACAAATTCTAGAAAGTTGCTTGCAGGGAGTATGCCAAGTTACTAGGTTTATTGGCTTGAGTGATTAAAAACAAACAAAAAAGATTTAATTTGACCATACTGTATTTAACATTTAAGTTTCTGTGTCATACCTTCATGTGTTTATATGTTTTTTGCACAGGCTAATGTTCTGTTTAGCAAAACTCAATGTTTGAATAAAGGTGAATCGAGAACTCGGATTTAACCTCACTTTGCTTTTCTTCATTGAGAACCTTGAGCATTCAGACTTTCGGAGCGTTAAATGGATTATCTCCTCTTGCCTGTTTCTCTTCTCGGTTTAAATGGGTTACAGTAATTTCATTCAGCTTGACTTCTGCTGTCAGGTCATAGTGTACCTTTATTTTGTCCTTGTAGACATTGATACAATATGAATTGGACTAATGTTTCACCTAAAAGAGTCCTATAAAGCAGTGGTTCTCAAACTTTTTTAGCATGCGGCCTCACTAATAAAATGTATGACAATTTTTTTCTAAAACATAACATTTTAATTAGACAAAACATATTAAAGTATAAAAAGTAGTGCTGTTAGTTAATAGCCTTATTTTTTAGGTTTAATTACACAGAATTCATAATAAATTAATGTGTTTTAGAAAATGTCATAAAACTGGGGCCCCCCTGGCACCATCTCGCAGCCCCTTGCTTGAGAACCACTTATTTAAAGGGTTCATATGACGCTAAAAACAACATTATTTTCTATATTTGGTGTAATGCAATGTGTTTACGCAGTTTAGGAATAAAAAATCACATTATTTGCCACATACCGCACATTAATGTTTCTCCTCTATGCCTGGCCGTTGATTTTTACAAAGCTCATCATTTAGAAAAGCACTTTGTGTGCGTTGATTGGCAAGTCATCAAGTGCGTTGTGATTGGCCGAATACCTCAAGCTTTTCTTTGAAAAGTGTGCTGTGATTGGCCAGCTATCAAGTGCGTTGTGATTGGCCGAATACCTCAAGCTTTTCTTTGAAAAGTGTGCTGTGATTGGCCAGCTATCAAGTGCGTTGTGATTGGCCGAATACCTCAAGCTTTTCTTTGAAAAGTGTGCTGTGATTGGCCAGCTATCAAGTGCGTTGTGATTGGCCGAATACCTCAAGCTTTTCTTTGAAAAGTGTGCTGTGATTGGCCAGTCATCAAGTGCGTTGTTATTGGCCGAATGCCTCAAGCGTTTGATGGAATTGTTACGCCCCTTACCATATTTGGTATATCAGCTCCCAAAACACAGCTTCTCCACGACATGGCGGTGGCGGCAACAATACTAAAGCGAGAATAAAAGTTACGCCTTCTTTCTTTGGCGTATACATTATTATGCAGATCTTCTTACACAGTGATGTAGATATGTGGCGGCGTGGTTGAATGAGGTGTTTTAGGAAGGCGTGGATGGGCCTTTACTTTTAGAAAGAATATTTTCCTATATGCACAAAAAAATTGCGTAACTTTTTGTGAATAGATACGATGCAAGGTTGCCAGGATGTTACTATTTGGTTGCAAAGTATGTTGCTGTGTACTAGCTAGGGTGCTTGTTTAATTTAATTCAACTGGATTTATTCCCAATTAATCGCCTGTCAGCCATAATTTGTAAGTCTGATTGTTTATAAAAGTAACAGCACTTTTTAATAAACCACACGCTTGAGGAGTCATTCATCTTTCTGGCACAAAGATGCAATTCAAAGTGTAATATTTATGTGATTGCAATCGCTTCCAGCTACAAAAGCTTCAATTGAGGCGTGGTTGTGTTCTGAATCATCCTGAGATTTGTTACGGTCACAGTAAAGCACACATTAAATATGTACGATACAACTGTTTACTTGCCCGGGCCAGGCATTTATATTTGCGTTTGCTTACTTGCAGTAAGCATTTGTTTCTAACCTCACTGCGGTCTGAGTCTCTACCCGTCGGGTTAAATGCAAGTTCAACCAACCCGCAAACAGAATCTCCCATTTCTCTCCTGGGTCTTCGCAGCGTCTCGTATATCACCGGTGGCTTTTCTTGTGGTCAGATCAGCTGAATCACACGATGCAAGTCATCACGGTTCTCAACATCCAAGATGACCAGGTAGCGTAAGAAATGCTTTGAAGTCTGGCTAAATAGTAACAAAGAGGGGCCTCCCTGGAGTTCGGGACCCTTTCAGAGCAGATTAGCCTGTCCCCGTGCGATCGGCCAATCGGAGACGATGTTATAAATGGACAGGGAGATTGGCACAACCCAAGCAGCGCTGTGACAGGCAGCGTGTCTGGTCTCACAGCGAGCCAAAGAAAGAGAGACGGAAGAAAGGACACTATTGTCCACCGGCTCGTCTTTTGGCTTTGGAAAGAAATGGAAACGAGCTTCGAGGCTTTTGGAAGAAGGTGACACTAAAACTTCCAGCATGTCTGGGCAATGTTGTCTATGTTTGCCTGCCTGTGTGAGTCAGAACCGCACCATATTTCACTCTTTATATTGTGTACTTTCTGCCACAACATCGTATATTTGTGTGTGTGGTTTTGCATGAGTCACAAAGTGAGTAATCTCTCTGGTACTTTCTGTTAATGTCACGTATTTTATTCTGAAACTCTCAGTCTGTTCTTATTATTTATTATTCTTAAGTTTTGACACATTGACCATGTTATTGTGATGGCATCAGATGTTAAAGGAATATTTTGGCCAAAAATTATATTAAACCCATGATTTAGTCACCCTTAATTCGTCCGAGATGCATACGTCCGTCATTTTTCAGACGGACACATTTTTTTAATTCAAGCGTGGTTTGATTTTCATGTTTATAAACCATGATTTTACATAAAAGGTTGAAAGTAATTACTGCCGCATAATGTTGAAGAAAAAATGCTGTGTGCAATAACTTAATATATATTTGGCGATACAATAATGCTTTAAGTGTGTCTGAATACTAATTAAATGTATTTAAATTTAAAGAAAGCATCACTCTCTTTATCTCGACAGCTATCTGCATCAACCTAAAACTTTGACTATACATAACTTTAAATGAACAAATATAATACATTTATTACAAACCATTATGATGTGTATTGCTATGTGGAAATTTGATGATATTTTATGTAATTTCAACATATGTTGCTGCCCTAAAAGTAACAGTAAGTAATAGTTATTATATATTAAATTTATCTAAATAGTATGAAATATCCATTACCAAATGAGTGTCTTTGCACAATTGAGTAAATGAAATACTTACATCAAATACACACTAAATTTTATTGATTGTGGTTTTTATTTAGATATTTGATTAATTGATAAAGGAAATGTTCTGCTTAGTTTCTTAAAGCACGTCAGTGTGTTTTGACACTTCTTTCACAGATCTGTTATTGTTTCTACTAACTCAACTTTAGGCAGAAGTTGTCAGAGATTTGGTCGTCGCACGATGCCTGTCTTGCGTATCGCATTTCACTGCCGTATCGCTGCACAATCGCTCCATTGAGAGCTGGTGAATTCCCCGACCGTCAGATGTCAACCCAAACAAGCATCAGACTAATTCTCTTTAACTAACTCTTTAACACTCTCTGTTTATTACATCATTGCCTTGGTTTCAAATTTAAGATAAATCTACAATCAAAGTCAGATATTTTCATACACATTTATGATACATTTATGCTTTGGCAGATTTTACACAAATTTGTATTTGATTGTCTATTTCTGAACGTGTATCCCTGCTAAAAAAAAACCCAACAAAACCATTACAGAAAATTCTAATGGTTTTATTGGTTTATTGGGAATTTTATTGGTTCTAATGGAATATGGCCCAAAACACACTACAGAGTAGTGGTTTTAATGGTAAAAGCTAATGGTTCCTATTGATATTGTAATGGAAACCATTAGAATTTTCTGTAATGGTTTTATTGTTTTTTTCAGCAGGGATCTGTCTGTGTCCAACTTTGTGTGTGTGTCTGTGTTCGTGTGACTGCGTGTGTCTGTGTGTGCAACTGTCTTTTCATCTGATTGTGTCTCCATGTGTTTATGTGTGTGTGAGCATGTGTATGTCCGTATGTGTATCTGTGCATGTCTGTCTGTGTGTCCTTCTGTGTGTGCATGTGTTCATGTGTGTGTGAGCGTGTGTATGTCTGCGTGTGTGTGTGTGCATGTCTGTGTGTGTGTGTGTGAGTCTCTATCTGCCTGTCTGTCTGTGTGCGTCATTCTGTGTGAGCATGCGTTTGTGTGTGTGACCACGTGTATGTGTGTGTGTGTGTGTGTCCATGTGTGTGTGTGTGTGTGTGTGTGTGTGTGTCCATGTGTGTCCATGTGTGTCTTTGTGTCCATCTGACTGTGTGTGCATGCGTGTGTGTATGTGTATGTGTGTGTGTATGTGTGTGTGTGTGTGTGTGTGTGTGTGTGTGTGTGTGTGTGTGTGTGTCTGTCTGTCTGTGTGTCCATCTGACTGTGTGTGCATGCATGCATGTGTCCATGTGTGTGTGTGTGTGTGTGTGTGTGTGTGTGTGTGTGTGTGTGTGTGTGTGTGTGTGTGTGTGTGTGCATGTGTGTGTCCATGTGTGTCTTTCTGTGTGTCCATCTGACTGTGTGTGTGTCCATGTGTCTGTGCATGTCCATATGCGTGTGTGTGTGTGTGCCTTATCTGTTTGTATCCATCTGACATTGTGTATGTGTGTGTGAGTGTGAGAGAGCTTGTGTATGCCTGTGTCCATGTGTATCTGCACTGCAAAAAAAAGTTTTTCAGTGTTCAGTAAAAATATCAAAAAATTCTTAAATTAAGGTGCTTTTTCTTGATGAAAATACGTCTAGTTTTTAGATAAAAACATATGAAGAGTTTGGTTGCAAAACGAGATAACCACCATTTTTTAATTGTTCAGAAATCTCGTTTTTTGGTTGTGCATTCCAATTAATTTCAATGCAACTGCAGTTGGTTTGTTTTGATTTAAACCTTCATATCTTAAAAATTACAGCTAAGTAGCACCATAAAACAAAATAATAACATGAGAACATAATAATAAACATGTTTTGACAAAAATGTAAAAAAATGGATTTATCTTGTTTTGCAACGAAACTCTTCATATACCATTTAAGTGAATTTGTGCTCAAAACAAGCAAAATATCTGCCAATGGGTAGAGTGGGTGCCAGCCGATAGTAGCCCCTCCCACAACATTTTAAAAGACGGGAATTCTGACTAGAATTGAGTATGACGTCAGGCTAGTCAATGGGGTGAGAAAAAAAATCTTGAAATAATAAGATTTATTTTTTCTTAAACACTTAAAAATTTCTCACCCCCTTGGCAAATATTTTTGCTTTTTTAAGCATAAATTCACTTAAATTTTATATTTTTTGTCTAAAAACTAGACTTTTTTTCTTAGGTCCTTTTGCACATCCATGTTTTTGTGTTACTGTATGTATCTGGTGGCTAAGAGCATCCAGCTCTCCTAAAGTCAGATCTCACACTGTGACCTGTCCATCAACACAACATTCGGAGGGCAGTAATAGATGACACACTGAGTAATCTATGTTTTGATTCATTCACTTGTGCGACCATGATGTGATTTAGGGTCAACTCTTACTCGCCCAGAAGATGTTTTGGTGCCATTTACTCTCCGTGACAGTTCTTCACTACACTTGAGCATCATAGATCCATCTTATTGATGGGTTTCTTAAAGGTACAGCTCACCCCAAAATTAAAATCATGTCATAATTGACTTTGTAGCATTTGAATAAAGATGACATGAAATGACCAACCGGCTTAAAATAGCATATTCCCATCTAGTTTCCCCATTTAGAAAACTCTTTTATTGGGAATGCTGTTTTTTATTTGACCATTGTGTTCATTTTATATGCAAAAAAGTTCATCTCCCTCTAGTGGACTATAAACTCAGGAAAAGGATATTGTCAGTAAGCTGTGGGGTTTATTTTTGTAAACATGATTGCTGACCGTGCATTATTCTGCTTATCACATGGCTTAATAGATAAATACAGACTTTAATATTGATTTAAATTTAAGTTATTTTTATAAGTAAGCATGAAGAGATACATGCAATGAATACATTGACGCTTTGTCTGCAGTGCCTGTATTAATGTTATCAAAACATGCACATCGGTAATGCATTTATTCCCTCTAATGACCTTTTTGCATGGCCTGCTTTAACCATTTTGCTTGACTTGTTTTTCATCTTCACACTGTTCAGATTTGGCAAACGAAACTCTGTAACACCCCGACGTGATTCCACTCGGGGTTTGGATCGTTTCCCTACTTTGCCCACAGATTTACTTACTGCAATTCATGCTCGCGTAAATCATACGCTGATGTAATACAGCTTATGACAGCGCTGTCCCAGACGTAACCTCAACCCCTATAATAAACGCCAACATGGACGCCATCCATGAGGGTAAAAGCATCCTCAGACACATGTGAGACTTGCGCTACGATACCTCACTGCAACCCGCATGCCACTTTCCCATCATCCTTTGCGGTTTTTGCACTTAAGTTAAGATGAAGCGAGTCCAGCTCGAGGTGCTGATGTTTACAGTCGTGCCAGTGTGAGAGAGGCAAACAAAACTTCTGCCAGTGAACGAATGTCGGTCCAACTCAAACACTACAGCTTTGGTTTCAAGGCAGAGGATTACAGAAGCACCTTTATTGACGCGTTGTTAATCAAACGTCAAATGTTTATTTGCTCGTGTATGACATGTATGGGTTGATGTCAGCCAGGCTATATTGGCGTTTCTGCTATGAGCTCTGTGTAATGCAGTATAAAGTTGTAATTGTGCATGACTGGCCGACATTAAACCTAATGCCTATTCCAAAATATACAACATTGGAAATAGTTTAGGCACATTTACTGGTTATAAAAATGTTGGTTGCGTGGTTTTTGTCGTACTGAAATTTACAGAAGTATTTTTTTATGGAGTGGAAAAGCACCTCACGGGAAAAATACTGTAATATACTTTACTATAGTAAAGTGTTGAATACTTGAGTATATTATAGACATTTTGTTAATGTAAACTTAATTAATACTTATATATAAAAATTAATACTTAAGTATGTTTAATATTTACTGTGTGGTATGGTTTACAAAGTTTAGTTTACTATAGTTAGTACTGAAGTGTACTACAATATTTTTTATGCTCATTGAGGAATTGACAGCTTGTATGAGGATGTAAGTTTCATTTAGTATATTTGTAAAAAAAATACATTTTGATGTAAGTAGGCATGCGCCGAAATGAAAATTCTTGGCCGAATACCGAAAATAAGGAAACCAAGGCCGAAAACCGAAACACAGAAAGTACCATTATTATTAGTATATTACACAATTATTAGTCTCATTGCATTTATGGCTATCACTGTGTAGGCCTACTAACTTTACTAGGGGTGTGACGGATCACAAAACTCACGATTCGGATCACATTACAGTTTTTGAGGCACGGATCAGATTATTTTTCAGATCGACAAAAAAGTACTAAAAACAAACAAAGAAATCGCAAACATTTATAAAAAAGAACAAAGTTGGAAATTAAGGAAGGTCTGAAAAAAGCATTAGGTACAGAAATCAAATTGTATAAATGAAATATTATTATTATTATTTTTAGAGCTACAGAAGTGATTTTGACACAGACTTAAGTAGGTTAATTGAGGTTACTGTCTCTTTAAGACCAAATAAGCACAAGTTTCTGACCGTAATCTATACATACACTTAGGACATAAACACGTTTTTATTAGAAAAAGAATACTGTGGCGATCATTTTGTTTGTATGTGCCCTGTCAAGAACAGAAAGATTTTATGTTCGCTTGCTTTTTGAAACGCGTCTCTCCGTGTATGCACTACTGAGTGCACTTGAACGCGCGCACACATAGACGGAGGGCGAATTCCAAATGGCGCAGCATAGACAGTCACTCCAAATAACAGTGTTACATTTTTCATTGCTTTATTCGCCAACTGTATGTTAATGGCCTACAGTATGAGCCACAGTAGCGCAATTCTCGCTACAGTTAACACATCAAGAGTTTTTACCCTTGAAGGGCATAGGGATCATAACGTCTGACTGGAGCTGGACCGGACACATTCAACCGCATGTGCGTACAGAAAGCAGCTCACTTTAGCGCCCTCATGAGGATAAATACGTCCACACCTCAGACATGTTACTGCAGACAAGCACGTGCAGGTCGCGGTTTCTGTTTGCGTCATCACAACATTTCGGCCGTATTGTTTCGCTTATAAAAGTCTTTCTTATAAAAAAGATTTTGGTGGCCGAATATTCGGTGCATCGCTAGATGTTAGGGTAAGACTTTCAGTAATTTAATCAAACAGGAAAAATGTTGAGAGTAAGGTCTATTGCTAGTACTTACTGATGTTTGTGCTGCTATTAAAATGATCAGAAATGATGTCACTTCCTGCAGAATGATGTCATTAAGGAACTGGCTTTTGTTAGTTAGGATGAAAAGTGAAATTGAGGACATATTCAACATAACATTTAAAGTCTTTATTTACTTAGCTGTGATGTTGTACCAGTGGGAAATGAACTAATAAGATTTCTGTCTTTAATAAAGAATGTGTTTTTCCCAGTATATTAAGACATATTTGATGGGGACACATAAAAATGGACTGCATATCAGGATCAAACCCTATACATAAACCTGTGCTCACATATTAATCGCCCCAACCAATGCAAATTGAAAATCATCAATCTCACGTGCACAAGCATCAGTTTTTCATGTTAAAGCGCCGACCCCCTACAACATGAGACCACCGCTGAAACCCCACAAGCCCCGAGAGTCGTGCTGCGCCATGCCTCATAGCTGAACTAAATAATATGCCGTCATGCCTAAGTGGATTACTTAGCATTATTGAAAATGAGTAATGTCACAATTATGGGCGAGGGATGAGAATGGGGTCTGGAAAGCCTTTTAGAAGCGAAGTACATTGAAACACGAGGGATCAGCCGGGCCGTATAGAATGAAATGCATTCCTGATGGCGCTTTGATGGACAAAGATGTCAAAACAACAGCTGCGGGGACAATGCATCTCACACGGGGCCGTAGTTCAGTAAGATTAATGAAAGATTGTTGAACGTGTACATAGGAGAAAGCAGCGGCTGCGTGTTCTTTATGTTTAGTGTTGTAAAACAAGTTGTTGGAGAAAGAGTCTTAAGCAACCTCGTCTGTCTTATATAATGGTTGATTCATTGATTCAATCTATTCCGAATATTAAAAATATCAATATGTATCGAGATGTTGTCTGTGTTATGACTTTTTATGTGATATCACCTGCCCATCTTTTGATTTATTTTGGTATTAAATTAAAAGCATTTCATGTCAAGTCAAATAAATTTATAAGGGGCATTCTTATGAAATCACTGAAATATCATGGCAGTAAAATTTCTATTAAAATATGCTTAATTAATGTCAAATTATATGTATGAACAATAAAAAACTTGCTTAGACATCTTAGACATTCTCTCTATTTTAGTAAACCATGCTGCATTGGTATTGACAGTTTCAAATGGTTAACTGGATTAAAAGGAATTTCTCGAGACCTTTTTTAAAGAAATGTTTAAAATTGTGTGAGTAAAAAGTTTGAAATAAATGCCTTTAAACAAATCAGACCTTTTTTTTAATGAATACAAGCGAAATTTGCTCATGCAAGTATTTATTTTAAATACTCATGTTTGGCATCTTAAAACCTAGATTTCATGAGAATCACGCATATAAAAAGCAGCTTTAAATGAAAGACTAAGAAAATAAACCACAGAGATTGGAAAATGATTAAATACACATGCATTACACGGTATAAAGTAAAATATGTTGTTTTATTTTCCCAATAAATAGATTATAATCTACTAAAACAGCATATACTTTTTGTACGACTGACAGACATTTAGGACCAGATTTACTAACAGCTTGCGCAAACCATTATTTTGGCGTTAAATAACGACTGTCGTGATTTACTAAAGATGCACATGGATAATTAGCGCTGTAAAGGTGTGGGCTAGTTATTTTTACGACTCACCTTATTGCATATGCATTTACCTTTCAGACGCAAAATTAATGGGAGGAGATTATTTAAATGATTCACGCAACGTGATTTACTACGGTTTGCGCCTAAGATATTCCTAGTATTTGTGCCATAATTTAATGCAGTAAAAAAGCATTTTGCGCTAGAAATGGCTGCAATTGTAGCTGATAAGAGAAGGCTTGGCAGAGACAGTACAAGGCAGATGATTTTTTCTGCACATAAGAGTTTATTTGTAATTCCAGAAGAACATTTTATTCAAAAATATTGTTTGCAAAGCCATCTTATGTTTTTTGAGTTACAGGAGAAGTCACACAATACCAGGTGTTTCAAAACTTCTTATAAACCTTAATTTTTTGCCCTCCAGCTCAGTGTACTTTGGCTTTTAAGCTTGGATTTCACACCCCGAATTTTCAGCTGCGATGTCTCTGGTGATGAACTCAAGCGCATCAGGCATAAGTAGATCAACCGCACCTCATCAGCTCAGCTTATTTGAGACCTTGAACTATTTGCGCTGCTCTTAGTAGATTGTGTTGGTCATTATGGAAATCAGCTGTTGCGTCTGTGTTATTTAATTTGTGGATTTTAGTAAATAACCCGCAGATAGTTCGTCTCCAATTGGCGTTTTTTTCCAATTGCGCTAATTTTCCCAATTTAGTAAATCAGGGGTCTTATTCATAAAACTTTGCGTAGGATCCTTACTAAAAGTTTACGTGCATCCAAATGCCAAAAAAATGATGTACGCCAAAAAATATTAAGACTTAAAAAAAACAAGGCAATTTTCTCTTTATAAATCACAGATCACCTGCAAGTGTGCGTACATGAATCATCCTCAGATCCCACCGTGGAAGCCCATTCTCCCATCAAGTTTTTTTTATAGATCGCAACCTTTGCGTGGGAACTGGCGTACACACACGTTTCCAGTCCTGTATGCACGCTTTATAAATGAGACCCCAGGCCCTTCGTCAATTAATTTGGTAAATAACAGGTCTAATGTTGAACATGGTAATAAAAAGCATTGGTTTTAGTCCCATATCGTTTCCAGGCCACGTGCACTATGGTTGTTTATGATATGTCTTTGAATATGTCCTTTAAATGTTATATCACACTTGGTAAGAGATCACCAACCTGGTGGCGAGGCTTTTGGTACATCACATGATCAGAAGCTACACACAGCCTGGAGTAAATACATTGTGTCTTTGTTGTGATTATTTCCTTTATCTGCTGAACAATGCATTGGGTCAGCTCATACACTATTCATGTGGGTAGTCTGGCATTGATGCATTGTTCCTCTACTAAAGGCCACCTGTAAAGATCAGTTCTGCGCTGGGCCTGCACTCTGTATTAAAACGCATAACATGTTTGAGTATTATGAGGGATTGCTACAATAATATTACAGTTTCTTGCAAACAGCATAACTATGCAGTTTCTTGGGAAGCAGATGGGTAACTTGCAAGCACTCCGGCAAAGAGTAATGAGACGATTCTGTGATAGTTTTTTCTTTTACACACTTACCAGATACAAGATCAGCAGGTTTTTGGACATGATACCGTGGTAACACTATGCTTTTGTTAACACTAAAAAGAAATCATAAAAGTACTGCACTCTCAGAAAATCTTGCTTGCTTGGTGTATCTTATCTCATAATATTATTTTCACAGTTTACACTGTCACAAAGCAGCTTTATAAAAGGACACAATGTAGAATACACATAAAACACAGCAATTCAGAAAATAAAAAATATAGATCTTTATAATCCAGCACTGGCAAAGTCTGAAGTCATTGCAAGGGACGGTGTCATCTTTATTATCTATTCCAACATTGTACTGTACCCATTCAGAAAGCACTTTTAGTGCACTAAACTAAACATTTTTATCCCAAACTCTCAATAAACATGCTAAAAATAATTTATTTTTACAATAAGGTGACCAGATGTTTCAGTTTTCCGGAACACCCACAACAAAAAACTTTCAAAAAGGGTTTGTACATGGTTTTTGTTGTTTAATTCATAGATGATAACTCATAAGATTCAATTATATTTTGTGTGTTGAACTAGGAAATGTCCCCACTTTAATTAAAAAAATCTGGTAAAGTGATCCCTTAGAACCAAAAATAGTTCCTTAAAGGTCCCATTTTTCCTGTGTTTTCAAAGCTATGATTGTGTTTAATGTGAGCAATATAACATGTGTTCATGTTTCGTGTGTAAAAAAAACATTATTTTTTTGCACAATTTACTTATCTGTATAGCGCTGTTTTTATTGTCCTAAAAATGGGCTGATGTCTTCCTTGTTCTATGAGGTTCCTCCTTCAGAAATACAAAACAAGTTTTGATTGTGTAGCTTGTTTAGTGTGTTGTGATTTAACACGCTTAGCTGGCGACTGGCGTATACCTTTGGGCAGAGGTTAGTCAAAACACTTATATTCATGTCATATATCCGTCTGTAGTCCAAACCGGCCGTTCTCTAGTCTTTTAAAGCGAATTCTGTTAAAGGAAATATATCGCTTGGAATTCAACTTTGAGCTTAATAATTTTGCAGGTATTATTTTTGTTCTAACAGCAATCTTACACACCAACTGAAGTTTGAAAATTTGGATTACGAAAAACGGCTGCTTTAAAGATCTATATAGTCAAAAGTCCTTAAAACTATATTTTTTAACTTTTAATAGTCTAATGAATCTTTTATCCCCAAAAAAACCTTTTGTGAAACAGAATGCTGCTTCTTTATGAAACCATGCAGCCCAAAATGGTTCTTCTATGGCAGGGTATCCCAAACTGGGATTCACGAACCCCTAGTGTTTTGCTGGAGAATTGCAGGGGATTCGTGGGTACATGAAAAATGAATACTTACAATGAATCATAAGATGCAAATAAATAATTTTAAAATTAAAATAATAATAATAAAAAGAACATACACTTTTTTGACAAAGTAGATTTTTACTAGTAATATATATATATATATATATATATATATATATATATATATATATATATATATATATATATATATATATATATATACAACACTACAAAAAAATTACCAGATGAAGGTAATAATAAACATGCATGTAAAATACTACTGATAAAAATTGTAAAATAGATGGAAAATAAATAAAAGTTAAATTTGCTATTAAAACATTGTAATATTTACTTAAAATCTCAGGGGGTACTTCAAGTAAACAATTTAGGTAAAGAGGGTTCGGCTGACAAAAAAGTTTGAAAACCCATTCTTTGGCATCATGAAGAACCTCATTAAACCATGATTTACTTTGTCAATATTTGGAGTATATTAGAATATATAATGGTACTGATTTCATTTACTAAAATTCCCCTAAACTAATTTAGTCATTTAAAGCTGGCAGGGATTGTCAGTCATATTTTAGGATGCCAGCTCTTAATTTGGCTCTGGAATTATATGGAGCTGGGCAAGTTAAAGAAAGAAAGTTAAAGAATGCTGCTTAATAAATAGTTGTGGCACTTTCCATTGTTCCCATTGGGAAATGATAAATAGCCCTAAGCCCTGCGATGTGATGGAGGCTCAAATCCAACATTAAACGACCCTCATTTATTCTTTCCCACAATCTGTTCTTGTCTGGTGTCTCGCTCCGAGAGATTCATATGGTTTTAATCTGAGGTGACGTCTCTTCTCTCTTTGTTTCAACTTCCTGTCGCCTTCAGAAAGCAGGAAATGCCAGCGCCGTACCCATCATGAGTCACAGGTGTGTGTACGACCACTGACGCTCGCTTAATCTCAGGTCTGATGATGTAGAAACTTTTCACGATTTGCTTTGATGGTACCCAGAATTCTTTAGGGGTTGCCCAGGGCGATTCCTCCTGGAGACATCTGCAGAAAAGCCACCAGGAACGTTTCAGGACAAATCTCTGAGTATAAAATGTCAGTTGTTCTGCTATCATGTTAATAGTTTGCCTCTGGGACACAAACGGATTAAAAAAAGCAAAGAAACAAAAGATTGCACTAGCAAAAAAGTACCAACAACTACCATAGTTTTAAATGTGTCACAGAAAACCTCAGTTTTTTGAGAAATATACATTTATTTGTTTTGTCTGAAAGATCATTAAAATACATGAAATCTCAAAGCCATACATTTTTTTTATAGTGCATCCATGTACATTTTTCTAGCAATTCTTGAATACATTGATTTCCCAAACTGGTGCACACTGAAACTCATCTCTTTAAAGGCGGTATATCATGGAAATCTGACTTTTTATATGTTTAAGCGTTATAATTGGGTCCCCAGTGCTTCTATCAACCTATAAAAACCCAATAACTAAGTTTTGGTAAACCATTTTCTGCAAGCATGTGGAAAAAAGCTAATTAAAATTTGGCTCCCCTTGTGATGTCAGAAGGGGTTTTTATTATAATAATACCACCTTTTAATCTACACCCCAAATCCAACAATGGCACTGTCATTTAGTGCAGAGAGAAATAGAGAAAGAGAGAGAAAATAATTGACAATTGCGTTTCAATTTTAACAAACTACCATTATGGCGATCAGTGTTTGCATTTCATCAGCACACCCAAAAACGGCACATTTTTTCTCACACCTACAAAGTGCCAATTTTAACATGCTATTATAACTATTATAAATCTATAGGGTATTTTGAACCAAAACTATACGTACTCTGGGGACACCACCGATTTATTTTACATCTTAAAAAAGTCTTGTGAAATGTTCCCTTTAATAGTAACAGTGCATGGTCACGCTTCAAAATAAAGTTTGAACGCATTTCATAACTTTATTTACTTTATCAATCTATATTTTAATACAGCATACTTTGTATGATTGTATGTGAATGGCATACACAATTTATTTTAATTAAATATTACACCAATATTGTATAAAGTTTAGGAAGCACTATGTGGACAATCCAGATGCTTGGACACAATCTTCCCCTGTTGTATTGATTCATTAAGGTTGTGTTGTTGTAAATTTTTGGTGATCTTTTTCCTCCAGACACCTGTCAGTCTCTTCAGGACCAAACGTGTATTTGTAGATGTGTAACACAGCCGGCACAAGCTGAAGTGAGAGGGTATAGAGAATGCTATTGACATGGATTGATTATACTGTGTGTTATCTTCTGAAGTGTCTCTTTACTGCTGAAGTGTGCTTTTGGATTATAGTCCTCAAACTGTTGCAGTACAAATAAATAATATAGATATCAATGTCTGGCCCTTTGCTGGATGCTCTCGGGTTTGGAAAGGCACTTGTTTATTGTCTGTTCTGCCTTTTTACATTCATTTATTTAGCAGACATATATATGTATATAAAAATGAGCGATAAGGTCATATCTTCACAGTTTATTTAAACATATTATTAAAAATGCATTGAAAATGTATGACGTATGTTGTGTAGTTGTAAGTCGAGGTCCAGGAGAATTGCTTTAATAATTAAGTCAGTGTATGCTTATTTTATTGTAAGCTTTTGTGCAGTTAGGAATATAACTTTATTTCTTGATATGCTTTATGTTTGGATGTTTTAATTGAAGCTAAGAGGTCATTAAAAGCATATATTGTGCATTTTGTTGGGCCACCTATCACCCCTCTTCTCGCTTACACTCTTGTATGGCTTAAACTTCGTTGTCAGATAGAGCTGCATGTTAATGAAGATAAATGCAATAACAATTGTGGTGATCAGTGTTTGTTTTAGCTGGACTCTTGACATTTTTCCCTGTTTATAAAACACATTTGTTATGGTAATATAAAGTTCATAGTGTAATTCTGTGGTGGTTGGTAAATAATGGTACAGATCATCATCTTATTAATTGATTAAAATATAAAATGTGATAATTATTATGGTGATCAGTGTTTGTTTTAGTTGGACTCTTGACATTTTGCTTGCTAGTTTTTCCCTGGTGTATTAACTTTGTGTTTATAAAACACATTTGTTATGGTAATATAAAGTTCATAGTGCAATTCTGTGGTGGTTGGTAAATAATTGGAAAGAATATCGTCTAATTAATTGGTTAAAATATAAAATGCGATAACCATTATGGTGATCAGTGTTTGTTTTAGTTAGACTCTTTACATTTTGCTTGCTAGTTTTTCCCTGGTGTATTAACTTTGTGTTTATAAAACACATTTGTTATGGTAATGTAAAGTTCATAGTGTGGTGGTTGGTAAATACTGGTAAAGATCATCATCTAATTAATTGATTTACTTACTCATCAAAAGTTTATTTTTTGTCAAAAGGAGATTCAGCACTCTCACAGCAGTTTGTCATGAAGGATTTTTAGAAACTATGGACAAAAATGAACCGCTGTATATTTGGGAAGCACTAACATAAAGATTCAGAATATGAATCTAAACATTGGTGACAGAAAATGGTAAAAATTTCATTATTTATCCATGCCGCAGTGCATGCTGGAAGTCTGGGATGAGATTTGGAATTTGTTGATACCCAGAATGCATTGCAGCATGAAGTTTTTAATTTAATTGTCACCATTGTTGAGATTTACTCTGATTCTTGATGTTTGTGTGTCCCAAATGCACAACGGTTATTTTTGTAGTTGTTAACACATGCAGCTTTATTGTGTGGATTGAGGCTCTGTCGTGGATTGAGGCTCTTCCTGTTAAAAGGGCAGGGAGGAAATTGTGTGCGTCTACATCTATGGTCAGAAGTAATATAACAGGATATTGCAGATATTGCAGGGCTGATTTTATAACCTGTCATCAGGTTATATTCATCTGTCTCTTCTTTTAGATTCTGTCTGCTTTTTTCATGGTAAAGGTCTGTGCTGGTCCTAATTTACAGTTTATTTGGCAAGTGTTTGATAACCACATTTGAGTGATAATTGCACAAAAATGTGTTTATGTGCAGCTTATTCTGTTTTCTATATACAGTTCTAGTCAAAAGTTTGGACACTTCCCATTTGTGTATACTATACACTTAAAGAATATCAGCCGATATGTTGATATCAGTTGATATCTCGAGTCAAGATAATACAAGCATCATAAGATTCGATGAAGATAAGCTATTATACTTATGATAGATGTGATATTAGGATATCATTTCCTGCATTATGTACTGAATCACACATTAGAGTGTTTACAGAAAGCACTGAAATGATTTTGGGCATCATAAAGTCAGATAATAAGAAAAAAGAAAAGGCAAGAGATTTCTCAAATGCACTTAAAGCTTTTTAAAATAAGAGATATTGAGGTCATGAGGGCTTCTCTCTCTCTCTCTCTCTCTCTGTGTATTTCACTTTGGGAGTTCATCGTTGAGCAGTCTCTGATGTTTCTCTATGGATTCAGGAAGCTCTTCAGATCTATCTACAAACAGATAAAAAAGCATTTCATATTATGGCGAGTCGTTCTCTACCCAGCTGTTTTCAAAGTCTGATTTTTGCAGTATGGCTTTTACACTCTCAAAACGCACCGCCAGGGTTCCTGATAGGGAGTTTGGGTAGTGAGGCATTTGATATTTCAAGAAGGGCATCAATTTTGTGCCTGTTTTATTCAAATGTCACAACTGTATTGAAACAAAATAGCAAACCTGCATAGCACAGAAACATTTTCCGAATAGCAATCTTGTAACCCTTCCACCTCTTTACTTTTCGTCTGATGATGTGTTTACCAGAAATGATGTTAACCAAACAGGCAAATATCTGTTTTACTGCTGCTTTCAGACACTGTTGTCAATATTTAATGCATACAAATTTAGTAAATAATACAAGTTCATAAGAGACATCACTACTGGGATAAGCCGAGATCAAGGTCCTGTCCCAAATGGCACACTTCACTTTCGGTCTCATGGCCTTAAATTGCGCGTGCTCGCTTAGTCTATGAGTCCGTAGGGTGTCCCATCTGTCATTTTTAAGCTATGGAGTGTACTCATCAGCGCCCCGTTTGCACCATTGATGCGGTCTTTGGCGAAGGCTCCACACACTTTTCCAACCAGGAAGTCCTATTTTCGGCTTGATGCTCGGGTTTGACTTTAGTGCCCTCATGGACTCGCGTCAAGGGTCCCTAAGGTCTGCACTACATGGTGTCATCAAAGTGTGGACTCTGAAGTCCACAATTCCGGAGTGTGCCATTTGGGACTGGGCCCAAGTATGTGCTGGCGAGAGTGAATTACCCATAATCCTCCGCAAAAAAAACATTTTGGGTGCATTGTGGTATTTAACGCTGGATTTTTACAATCAAATCAATTCCACAAGGATCAAATAAAACCTCATTCAATATTTATTGTCTCTAAATATCCAGTTATAATGACAATGACATGATCTTTTCTTTTTTTTCAGAAACTGTCGAGTCTCTCGTGCGACAGGCGGAGAACCACACCCATACCATCCTGCTGCACACCTACGGTGACCTGGCCAATCACGCGGCGGCCCCCGTCGGCGAATTTTTCACAGACGTCAGTCTCTTCGCCTTGGGGTCTGAGCTCAGTTTGGAAGAAGCCTCGCAGGGCTTTTTCGAAGCCCTTTTCCCCCTCGTTTACGAACGTCTGGTCGAACCGGGTCTCTCTCGTCTGTCCCCCGCTTACGCCGAATGCGTCCGAGGGGCCTGCCGGGACCTAGCGCCATTCGCCGGGGCCCCCGGGCGCCTCGCCGCACAGATTTCCCGCGCCTCCCTCCCCGGCCGCCTCTTTCTGCAGGCTCTCCATTTGGGCGTAGAGGTCATCAATACAACGGATCATTTTCAGATCGGCCGTGAATGCCGACGGGCTCTGCTGCGGATGAATTACTGCCCGCACTGCCAGGGCCTGACCGCCAGCAAGCCGTGCATGGGCTACTGTCTCAACGTGGTCAGAGGATGTCTCGCAAGCCTGGCCGAGGTGGATTCGCATTGGAGAGAGTTTGTGAGATCGTTAGAGACCCTCTCGGCTCGCATGCACGGGGGACAGGACCTGGAGCAGGTGCTTTTGGAAACATACGGGTTGGTTAGAGACGCAGTGGCCCATGCTCAGAAAAATGGACCTCGGCTTACTGCACAGGTATGGGTTGTGTATTTGTATTTGGTTGTGTGTTAAGATATTCATGGGTTGAATACAGATCACTGTTAGCACTTTTAGGTTGTGAAGTAGTTGAGGAATCGAAATGGCTCTTGAATGAAAGTTTTTTTATTGCTATCAAACTTTGATGCTCCAAATCTCATTATTAGATTATGAGACTTTTGCGTGAATTCACAGACCGGGTCACACAATTGCTTTCATTTATATTTGACCAGTTATTTTGTATGCTTTTATATAATAAAGCACCATTCTTGTTTTTAAAAGTTCAACACGCAGACAAGCTCATCAGCTTTTATTGCTCTGTCGTCCAGACGATAGTTGCATTCATAGTTATGTGAAGGTCAGATGAATAATTTCTTTGCATTTTTGCATTTCAACATTTCCCAACCATAGGCTTAAGACTCATTGTGCAACTGCTGTTTGTCTAGAGCGGTATATGTGGCATGTCCTGAACATGAGCAGCTTGCAATCACACATGCCGGGCTGCCGTCGCCATGCCCAGAACGTTCTCAAAATACTCTGTGTGTGGGCAGCTGGAGCGGGCACTGCCAACCACACTGCCCGGACAGAGAGAGAGGACTGACCAGTGTCCCACATGCCTGCAAATTTATTAAATCATAACCCCCGGCTTTTCTTTGGTCTAGAAATTGTGTGAATGTAGCAGACTGTAAACCGCATGGCTTCACCTTTCAAGCGGCATTTGTTTGGCAGGGGTTAGTGTCTGAAAATTTCTAATAAGATAAAGTTAAGTGTAAGGGTTGTGTTGGGGTCAGTGCCAGTATTAGACAAATGAAAGCATCCCGATAAGGAGTTTGGATGCACACCATCCCAAACGTTCTGCAGTAATCCATATTTCTATGTTGATCAAGAGACTTCTTAATAAAAACAAAGCCTATGCTGTTGCAACCTCCATTTAAAATCATACATACTTGTGAAAGAAGTGGAAACGGTTTATAGGTTTAACAATCTAAACCAGACCATCTTTAAGAAACCAAGAAAACTCTCTTATCTCGAAGACAACATTAAACTCATAACTAAGGAAACAGCTCTATCTAGTGGTTCATTACAGTACCAGCTTGATTTAAGCAATAAACCACAGGCGAACATTATATAATATCAACCAAACAATCCTACTGAAAAAACATCTAAAACTAGCTCACCATCTTATGCTGGTTTTAACTGGTATAGCAAGCTAGTCTAAATGTGTTTTGGTCACTTTTTAAGCTGGTCAAGCTGGATTTAGGTGGACCACCAGCTTTGCCAAGCTGGGGGGACCATCTTAAACAAACTACTGGAAACTTAAACCAGCAAACCAGCATAAGCTGTTGAGTTGGTTTTGGTTGATCTGCCACTTGGTTTTCTCTGGTGTAGCAAGGTAATCTATGTGTGTTTTGAACACTTTGTAAGCTGGATTTAGCTGGACCACCAGCTTGGCCAGGCTGAGAGGATCATCTTAAACCAACTACCGAAAACTTAAACCAGCTTAAATCAGCATAAGCTGTTGATCTGGTTTTGGCTGGTCTCCCAGCTGGGTTTATCTGGTGTATCAAGCTAATCTAGATGTGTTTTTGGTCACTTTTTAAGATGGATTTAGCTGGACCACCACCTTTGCCAGGCTGGGAGGACCTTTAAACCAGCTACCAACAGCCTAAACCAGCTAAAACCAGCATAAGCCGTGGGCTGGTTTGAGCCAAGTCTCCCAGCTTGGTTTGTCTAGTGTAGCAAGGTAATCTACATGTGTTTTGGTCACTTTTTAGAATGGATTTAGCTGGACTACCAACTTTGCCAGGCTGGGAGGACCTTCTTAAATCAATTACAGACACCTAAAACCAGCATAAGCTGTGAGCTGGTTTTGGCTGGTCTCCCAGCCTGGTTTATCTGATGTAGCAAGGTAATCTAGATGTGTTTTGGTCACTTTTTAAGCTGGATTTAGTTGGACCACCAGCTTTAACAGGCTGGGAAGGCCATTAATCCAGCTACCAACACCTAAAGCCAGCTAAAACCAGCATAAGCTGGGTTGCTGGTTTTGGCTGGTCTCCCAGCTGGGTTTATCTGGTGTATCAAGCTAATCTAGATGTGTTTTGGTCACTTTTTAAGCTGGATTTAGCTGGACCACCAGCTTTGCCAGGCTGGGAGGACCATTAAACCAGCTACCAACATTTAAAACCAGCTAAAACCAGCATAAGCCGTGGGCTGGTTTGAGCTGGTCTCCCAGCTTGGTTTGCCTGGTGTAGAAAGGTAATCTACATGTGTTTTGGTCACTTTTTAGACTGGATTTAGCTGGACTACCAACTTTGCCAGGCTGGGAGGACCTTCTTAAACCAATTACAGACACCTAAAACCAGCATAAGCTGTGAGCTGGTTTTGGCTGGTCTCCCAGCCTGGTTTATCTGATGTAGCAAGGTAATCTAGATGTGTTTTGGTCATTTTTAAGCTGGATTTAGTTGGACCACCAACTTTAACAGGCTGGGAAGGCCATTAATCCAGCTACCAACACCTAAAGCCAGCTAAAACCAGCATAAGCTGGGTTGCTGGTTTTGGCTGGTCTCCCAGCTGGGTTTATCTGGTGTATCAAGCTAATCTAGATGTGTTTTGGTCACTTTTTAAGCTGGATTTAGCTGGACCACCAGCTTTGCCAGGCTGGGAGGACCATTAAACCAGCTACCAACATTTAAAACCAGCTAAAACCAGCATAAGCCGTGGGCTGGTTTGAGCTGGTCTCCCAGCTTGGTTTGTCTGGTGTAGCAAGGTAATCTACATGTGTTTTGGTCACTTTTTAGACTGGATTTAGCTGAACCACCAGCTTTGCCAGGCTGGGAGGACCTTCTTAAACCAATTACAGACACCTAAAACCAGCATAAGCTGTGAGCTGGTTTTGGCTGGTCTCCCAGCCTGGTTTATCTGATGTAGCAAGGTAATCTAGATGTGTTTTGGTCACTTTTAAGCTGGATTTAGTTGGACCACCAGCTTTAACAGGCCGGGAAGGCCATTAAACCAGCTACCAACACCTAAAACCAGCATAAGCTGGGTTGGTGGTTTTGGCTGGTCTCCCAGCTGGGTTTATCTGGTGTAGCAAGGTAATCTACATGTGTTTTGGTCACTTTTTAGACTGGATTTAGCTGAACCACCAGCTTTGCCAGGCTGGGAGGACCTTCTTAAACCAATTACAGACACCTTAAACCAGCATAAGCTGTGAGCTGGTTTTGGCTGGTCTCCCAGCCTGGTTTATCTGATGTAGCAAGGTAATCTAGATGTGTTTTGGTCACTTTTAAGCTGGATTTAGTTGGACCACCAGCTTTAACAGGCCGGGAAGGCCATTAAACCAGCTACCAACACCTAAAACCAGCATAAGCTGGGTT
The DNA here is from genome assembly GCF_027580225.2 of Misgurnus anguillicaudatus. Classification (NCBI taxonomy): domain Eukaryota; kingdom Metazoa; phylum Chordata; class Actinopteri; order Cypriniformes; family Cobitidae; genus Misgurnus; species Misgurnus anguillicaudatus. The sequence goes on from NC_073339.2 coordinate 46,404,119, forward strand.
GGTGGTTTTGGCTGGTCTCCCAGCTGGGTTTATCTGGTGTATCAAGCTAATCTAGATGTGTTTTGGTCACTTTTTAAGCTGGATTTAGCTGGACCACCAGCTTTGCCAGACTGGGAGGACCATTAAACCAGCAAACCATCTTAACTGGTTTTAGCTGTTTTTTTCAATAGGGAATCCCTTTTACATGTTATTATTTGTTAAACAGGGTACACAATTCACATTGTTGCATGTGTTTACTATAACATAGTCTTATTCGAACCATCATATACTTTTGTCCAAAACAACTTCTGCTACACAGATTATACAGCTGGTGGTCCTGGAGTAACTTTCCGATTACCAGTCCTGAGTTTCTACCGCTATAAAATATGTCTGTGTATTAATCTTCCTTGTATTTATAACAGTAACTAATATGTATAAGGCCAATTGTAAGCGTGACTGTTGGCGTTAAAACTATGCAGGTGCACAAGGTGTGCGGCCATCCTAGCAGACAGCCGGAGCAGGTGGGCAGCGTTCAGCATCCAACCAGCAGCCGAGACTCCATTCCTCTTAAAGGACCCATCAGATACGCAGAGGAAACGCTCAGTAAACTAAGAAAGTGAGTCTGGACAAAATACACCTGCAGGGATGTTTCGATGTTTTATTAAGATTTCTAAACCAACAAGTTACGTGCAATAAATAATGTGCATATTTAAGAGTCCATAGCTCGAGTCAAATAAGCTTAAATAAATAAATGAAATGTGAAATGAAAATCAGTTTTTTTTTGCTTTGACTAAAGCATGCAAGCAAAACATATTGATAACTTATTTGTGTTTTGTAAATAAGACAGGATGTTCATTTGTTTTTAAGATCAGTTTTAGTCACACTGTGTACATCTGCTTGGTTTTCTTTTCACAAGACCTTTATGATTTATTGGATGTTTCCAGTGGTTGACATGTAGGTTGTAAACATTGAGACAGATGTGTTAGTCTGCCATCTGCTGGAAAAACAATGAAATGCACATTCAAACTCTTGTCTCTCAATGTTATTTCTGTAGGGAGTTTATCAACCGTCTGCGTCTTTACCGTACGTTTTATGGTGGTCTGGCAGATCAGCTGTGCGTCAGTGAGTTGTCTTCTGCAGATGGACTGTCCTGCTGGAATGGTGCTGATGTTGGGAAAAGGTAAATGCTTTTTTAATTTCTTCTGCCTTCAGGTGTGATGAGTCATCAAACGTTCATAACTTTGATCATAAATCATGACTTCCCTTCCTGTCAACTTTCTTTATCTGTACTCACCTTCTGAGATTTAAAACTTTTGTATGTAACGTGATGATGATAGCAGTGCGCTTTACTAGTTTGACTGGGGGCATTTTTATTCAAGTTCATATTCAGAGTCAAATAATAAACAAATCAACTGATCATCAAAATATACAATGGAGTATCTGTCTGTCTGTCTCTGTCAAAATGTCTGTCTGTCTTGTCCAACTATCTTTCTATTTAACTGCCAATCTGTCTAATTACCTAATTGTCTGTCTGTCTGTCTCTTTGTATAAATGACTGTGTGTCTACCTGTCAAACTGTCTGTCTATTTCTATTTCTATATATTAAGTTTACTCTCTCTGTCTCTCTCTATATGCATGTCTATCTTTGATTATTTAACTTTCTGTCTGTCTGTCTAACTTTATCTGTCTCTATCTTTCTGACTAGCTATCTGTTTGTCTGCCTGCCTACCTACCTACCTACCTACCTACCTGTGTGTCTGCCTGTTAATCTATCTGTCTTTCAATTTTTTTTACCTTTTTATCTATGTTCCCAAACTGTCTCTCTCTAAATGTATGTCTGTCTTTCTAACTATCAAACTGTCTGTCCATGTGGGTGTCTATTGAACTGTCTATCTGTCTGTCTGTCTTACTTTCTGTCTATATCTATAAATCTGTTTTTCTTTCTCTAAATGTATGGTTATCTTTCTAACTATCAAACTGTCTGTACATCTGGGTGTCTATTGAACTGTCTATCTGTCTGTATGTCTTACTTTCTGTCTATATCTATAAATCTAACTGTCTGTCTTTCTCTAAATTTATGGTTATCTTTTTAACTATCAAACTGTCTGTACATCTGAATGTCTATTTAACTGTCTGTCTGTCTGTCTGTCTGTCTGTCTATCTTTCTGTCTCTATCTATAAATCTAAATGTCTGTCTCTCTCTAAATGTATGTCTATCTTTCTTACTATCAAACTGTCTGTCCATGTGGGTGTCTATTGAACTGTCTATCTGTCTGTCTGTCTTACTTTCTGTCTATATCTATAAATCTGTTTTTCTTTCTCTAAATGTATGGTTATCTTTCTAACTATCAAACTGTCTGTACATCTGGGTGTCTATTGAACTGTCTATCTGTCTGTATGTCTTACTTTCTGTCTATATCTATAAATCTAACTGTCTGTCTTTCTCTAAATTTATGGTTATCTTTTTAACTATCAAACTGTCTGTACATCTGAATGTCTATTTAACTGTCTGTCTGTCTGTCTGTCTGTCTGTCTATCTTTCTGTCTCTATCTATAAATCTAAATGTCTGTCTCTCTCTAAATGTATGTCTATCTTTCTTACTATCAAACTGTCTGTCCATGTGGGTGTCTATTGAACTGTCTATCTGTCTGTCTGTCTTACTTTCTGTCTATATCTATAAATCTGTTTTTCTTTCTCTAAATGTATGGTTATCTTTCTAACTATCAAACTGTCTGTACATCTGGGTGTCTATTGAACTGTCTATCTGTCTGTCTGTCTTACTTTCTGTCTATATCTATAAATCTAACTGTCTGTCTTTCTCTAAATTTATGGTTATCTTTCTAACTATCAAACTGTCTGTACATCTGAATGTCTATTTAACTGTCTGTCTGTCTGTCTGTCTGTCTGTCTATATGTCTGTCTGTCTGTCTATCTTTCTGTCTCTATCTATAAATCTAAATGTCTGTCTCTCTCTAAATGTATGTCTATCTTTCTTACTATCAAACTGTCTGTCCATGTGGGTGTCTATTGAACTGTCTATCTGTCTGTCTGTCTTACTTTCTGTCTATATCTATAAATCTGTTTTTCTTTCTCTAAATGTATGGTTATCTTTCTAACTATCAAACTGTCTGTACATCTGGGTGTCTATTGAACTGTCTATCTGTCTGTCTGTCTTACTTTCTGTCTATATCTATAAATCTAACTGTCTGTCTTTCTCTAAATTTATGGTTATCTTTTTAACTATCAAACTGTCTGTACATCTGAATGTCTATTTAACTGTCTGTCTGTCTGTCTGTCTATATGTCTGTCTGTCTGTCTATCTTTCTGTCTCTATCTATAAATCTAAATGTCTGTCTCTCTCTAAATGTATGTCTATCTTTCTTACTATCAAACTGTCTGTCCATCTGACGGTCTATTTAACTGTCTATCTGTCTATCTATATCTATAAATCTAACTGTCTGTCTCTCTCTAAATGTATCTCTATGTTTTTTAACTAACTATCAAACTGTCCGTCCATCTGAGTGTCTATTTAACTGTCTATATGTCTGTCTGTCTGTGTATCTTTCTGTCTCTATCTATAAATCTAAATGTCTGTCTCTCTCTAAATGTATGTCTATCTTTCTAACTATCCAACTCTCTGTTCATCTGAGTTTCTATTTATCTGTCTGTCTATATCTATAAATCTGTCTGTCTCTCTCTAAATGTTTGTCTGTCTTTCTAACTAACTAACTAACTAACTAACTAACTAACTAACTAACTAACTAACTAACTAACTAACTAACTAACTAACTAACTAACTAACTAACTAACTAACTAACTATCCAACTCTCTGTCCATCTAAGTTTCTATTTATCTGTCTATCTATATCTATAAATCTAACTGTCTGTCTCTCTCTAAATGTTTGTCTGTCTTTCTGTCTTTCTAACTAACTAACTAACTAACTAACTAACTAACTAACTAACTAACTAACTAACTAACTAACTAACTAACTATTCAACCTCTGTCCATCTGGGTGTATCTCTCTCTCTCTCTCTCTCTCTCTCTCTCTCTCTCTCTCTCTCTCTCTGTGTGTGTCTCTCTCTCTCTCTGTCTGTCTGTCTCTCTGTCTGTCTGTCTGTCTGTCTGTCTGTCTAACTATTTAACTGTCTGTTTGTCTAACTTCCTAACTGTCTATCTAATGATATATGTCTAACTGCATTTCTGTCTCTTTCTATCTTTCTATCTAGCTATCTATTTGTCTAACTGTCTGTCTATAAATGCAATAATATTTTATCATTTAGAAAGTTTTTATTTTTTATTTTTGGCATTATTAAATTATCAAAAGGTGTGCAGCCCATTTTTTTTTCCAATTTTTTTTTTACTAATAAGGATGTCTAATCCTGTGAGACAATGACCTGTATAGTTCATGATTTTATATTATGCTGGTCTCTGGTCCTGTTGTCATGAACAGGTTTATAATTGACAGGCCAGCTGTTTCTAGACCCACACCATTACGCTGTCTCTCCTCTGTAAGAGAACCCCCCCCAACCAATCCATCTCCACATTGCTGCTATCTCACCTGGCCTGTCACCACCCAAACACCCCCATAAATTCAGACCCGGTGGTATTTCCTCCCCTGTCAACTGCTGTCAACACTGACCGATGACAGGTGGGACTATATTTCAAGAAATGATGGGGGCGGAGCCAGGGCTCCCAGCTGGATGGTTATGGTTCACCAGTAAACGCTGACAGGAGGTGAGGTTTCTCAGCCTCTGTCTTTAGCTCAGACACACTGGCCGTAATAATAACTGCTGCCCTCTAGTGGACAAAGAAGAGTATTCATGCATTTTTTGCAGACACTTTTAAACACCATCGTTGATCGTACCCTTGTGTTTTGACGCAAACTGTCACATTTATATGTAATGTATGTGCTTTTATATAAAGTGACAGTGCATTCAATCTATACATTTATCAGTGTGCATCGAACCAATGACTTTTGTGTCGCACATCAGTAGTGATGAACAATGCCTGTTTACTGCGAAAGATGGCTCACTTGTTTCACTTCAGGTCTATTTACGTATGGCAGTCCCATCCTCCAGTGCACCCCGAGCCTCTGCTTTTAGCGCTCAGCCCACCAGAGGTAACGTGATAAATAACCGGCCAACCTCAGGCCCGACATCTGCCGGGAGAGAGGGATTTAAAGGACAAATAAAACAAGAGGACAGACTGATTTAGCAAGGCCATTCAGACCTGTAACGAGTGCTCTGGACCCCGGTCACTTTGAGAAGGCCACGGTGCACGTCCGAAAGCCAGCAGGAAATAACCATCAACGATTAGGATGGACGACGCTTTGGCCTTGAGAAACAAGAGCAGGCGGGAGAGAAAAATCTGAAGTGAGACCTCAATGAGAATATAGAAGGACTTTCCATGATGGTTATTTATGATGTAGTGTGTTTCAGATTCATAATAATAAATAGGTAACGTCTCGGTGCAATACACCTTTGTAGGCGTGCGTGGTCTCAATGGATCTTTAAATTCGGCAGGAATGACGTGATTCATTCGGGGTGAGCGGTATGACCAAAGTCGTATATCACAGTATGACTCATTTTAATGTCACGTTAACAGTATATATTATGATGAAGCTATTCTTGTAAGAAATTCAATGAATATATATTAAGCAATACCTTGGTAATGACCGTGCTTTGGATAACATACTTGAAAAATTAGGTGCACATTATGTGACAGTTTTAACACTAAGCCAAGTCGCACATATGTGACCATATATCAGTTTGATTCTCGATTTAATGCTATTGTTAAATATGAGCATTTGTTTATATTACTAAACAAACTACTTTGCAAAATATGATGAATTTCTCACGAATACAATTAAATCCTGTTATGCTTGGTTTTTATGTGAAATGCAAATTTAATTCAAATGTAACACTTTTTACAGTTTTGCATGTTTGCAAAGCACCTTTATAGAAAATACATTTTAGCACAAACCTTAGAGAACAAACAATCACAACACTTTTATCAAGTTGGCTGTGCAAGTCATTTCAATGTTATTTTAAAGGTGCATTGTGTAACTTTTAGAAAGATCTCTTGACAGAAATGCAATATAATACACTCACCTAAAGGATTATTAGGAACACCTGTTCAATTTCTTATTAATGCAATTATCACATTGCAGTTGCTTCAATGCATTTAGGGGTGTGGTCGTAGTCAAGACAATCTCCCGAACTCCAAACTGAATGTCAGAATGGGAAAGAAAGGTGATTTAAGCTATTTTGAGGATGGCATAGTTGTTGTTGGTGCCAGAACATCGGTCTGAGTATTTCACAATCTGCTCAGTTACTGGGATTTTCATGCACAACTATTTCTAGGGTTTACAAAGAATGGTGTGAAAAGGGAAAACCATCCAGCATGCGGCAGTCCTGTGGGAGAAAATGTCTTGTTGATGCTAGAGGTCAGAGGAGAATGAGCCGACTGATTCAAACTGATAGAAAAGCAACTTTGACGGAAATAACCACTCGTTACAGACGAGGTATGCAGCAAAGCATTTGTGAAGCCACAACACGCACAACCTTTAGGCAGATGGGCTACAACAGCAGAAGACCCCACCGGGTACCACTCATCTCCAGTACAAATAGGAAAAAGAGGCTACAATTTGCACAAGCTCACCAAAATTGGACAGTTGAAGGAAAAATGTTGCCTGGTCTGATGAGTCTCGATTTCTGTTGAGACATTCAAACGGTAGAGTCAGAATTTGGCGTAAACAGAATGAGAACATGGATCCATCACGCCTTGTTCCCACTGTGCAGGCTGGTGATGGTGATGTAATGGTGTGGGGGATGTTTTCTTGGCACACTTTAGGCCCCTTTGTGCCAATTGGGGATCGTTTAAATGCCACGGCCTACCTGAGCATTGTTTCTGACATGTCCATCCCTTTATGACCACCATGTATCCATCCTCTGATGGCTACTTCCAGCAGTATAATGCACCATGTCACAAAGGTCGAATCATTTCAAATTGGTTTCTTGAACATGACAATGAGTTCACTGTACTAAAATGGCCCCCACAGCCACCAGATCTCAACCCAACAGAGCATCCCCGGGATGTGGGGGAACGGGAGCTTCGTGCCCTGAATGTGCATCCCACAAATCTCCATCAACTGCAAGATGCTATCCTATCAATATGGGCCAACATTTCTAAAGAATGCTTTCAGCACCTTGTTGAATCAATGCCACAGGCAGTTCTGAAGGCGAAAGGGGGTCAAACACAGTATTAGTATGGTGTTCCTAATAATCCTTTAGATGAGTGACTTAGTCACTATGTTGTCTCAGATGACGACATGTTTCTCATGTGGTGGCTACCGTAGCTTTAATATGCGTTTCGAAAGGAAATTATAGAAAACCAAAATAAAATGTACTGTACATAATATAATTACAGTCCATTTGAAATATTTGAAAGTTTTAAGGGTGCCGTTTCATGTTCGCTGATGTATTTTCGACCTTTAATCATACGGTGTCACTGAGATTCAGATTCTCAGTTTTTTTTTGTGGTTGTTTTGCATTTCGGAAATTTAATGTTTAATTAATAAAATCTTAATTCCCACCCACTCCGTTCACAAACACAAACATGTGCAAAACCAACAACTGCACCACCAGTCCTGAATGTTTTATTCATCATGATTGCACAATGTAGTGCAATACCTCATCCTGCACTTTTCCCCACAGTCTGTTAGATGTTTATTGATATATTTGTAAATCAATCCTTAAAATTTTGTCAAACAGCTTTGCTCATGTGTTGGACTAAATAGCTGACTTTGAGGACGTTTGAGTCTTTACAGTGACTTGCCATCATGCTCTTTAATTTTAATAAGTGTCTCTTTGAACCAAACTTTGTACTCCCTGTCAACCTCAAGACCTAATGTGACGGACGTGTATTACACCAATTTTGCACACACAGAGATGACAGGACCGTTGTAAACTTTAAACTCGGTGAAAAGAAGAAAGCAAGAGAATCCATCCTACCAGAAACTTCCACTGACGGGCGAGATGTCAGTCACTTTACAGCCACTCGGGTGCGGACCTCAGTGATGTTTTATTTCGTCCTACAGGCTGAAATTGAATTTCTTGTGGTGATATACACATACTGAGCTAAGGAATATCAAGGGGTTTCTTTGAGAGCCTAAAGCTCCTGGGAGCAGAGAGTTTTAGCTGAACTGAATGGAGACAAATTCTGGGTAACTGTAAAGAGTAGAAATTAAATCGCATTCATGTTAGAATTTTAAATTAACCCTTATCCTCTTCATCTTTGCATAATTGTAGTTCAAATATTTACTTTTATCCCAAAAGGAGACAAGCTCCCTATACCTTTAAATAGTGCAGTCATTTGTAGTGGTGTCCGGACATTAATGGAGAGCACTTATTTAATCTCATAATGCATCGCAATAATGAGTGTTCATCCGAGAAACACTCAACGGCTAGCCGCCACCTCTTTGAACTCCTGCGTCTCGACATGAGATCATGCCGCCCGTAGCGCTTCCGCCACTTATGGTGCATTCACACCAGACACGAATTAAGGGTTAAGTGCGAGTGATTTACATGTTCAATCAATGCAAAGACGCGATAGACATCCTGCATCCCTATTTGCGTGAATGACCGAGTAACACGATTTGCACAAATGATGCGGCACGAATTGAGTGTTTCAGATGTTTAATGTGCGTAACGCATGATGTAACGTGTGATTCGCGCGAAACCACAAGAGTTGACAAATCTGATCTTTGGCCGATATTCGTGATGCGTTAACCAATCAGGAGTAGTGATGTGTGATAGTAGTGATGTGATTACAATGTAGGGAGCTAAGGCAGAAATATGAAACAACAATGGAGGACAAAATCACATCATTGTACTTTTATGGAAACGGGAATATAAAGGATCTTGCTTGGAATAAAGTGAGTGAGGAGGTCGGACAATCTGGTAAACGCTCTTTAATCAATTTAAAATATATTAATATATACAACTTGCCGGCTTTAAGCTAGCTAAAGCCGGCAAGTTGAGCGAATTTGCGTCTGAATTTCATGTGCAAATGGCGCAAATTTTACCTAAGATTTTAATGTGCGAATTTCACGCGCGAATGGTGCAAATTTCACTCTCGAATGAAGCGAGTTTACTCAAAATGTACAAGCATCCAACTACGCGCGAATAGCGTGATTTATTCTCGCCTGGTGTGAACACATAGTTAGGGGGCGTGCACACCAAAACTTTTAATCACGTTTGAAAACGCCTGGAGGACGCAGAAAGCCAGCTATTTTTCAGCTGAGTGCCAGCTTTCTTCAGCTGAGCGCTTTGGTAGCTCTGATACTTCAGCTGTGAGCCGGTTGGTTGTTGTAATACTTGTCCCGCCTATCCTCCTCTGTGATTGGACGGCCGTTTGAGAACTGACGTAGGGACGTATTAGCAAACTGATGTAGGGAATAGGGGGCCATTTCGGATTGTCATTATTTATTCACCCTCATATTACTTAAAGCGTAACTAAACCCCTGGTCAGAGCCTGACTCCACCCACTGGCAATATTTGAAAAATGCAAGAAAAGTGGGCAGATCTCAATGGAGATAGAGGGGACGAACTAAGTGTGTGGTGAGATCGTAACAAGGGCGTGGTGAGCTTGAACCTGCTTACGTCATGAGTCATTTTTTGGACCCAACATCCAATAGGAAAATTCAACTGCAGTAGCCACCGTTCAACCTGAAGAGGGCAGCACTCAGACGTTTTTAAACCATATATTGTAGTATTGAAACACTTTATATCCAAATGTCAAAAAACTTACTAAAATCAATGAACAGCACTAATAAAGCTTCATTCTTACAGATCATTAACTAAAAAAAGTTGGTTTAGGGTTTAGTTACTCTTTAAGACCTTCATGACTCATAAAACACACATACAGGTGAGATTAAGTTCATGATGACACACGTTCAGCGAGTTATTCCTCGTCTCAAGAACTGAATAAGCTCTTTATTTCATGTAGTTGAGATTTGCAAGGCATTGTAAATGAGAACGACCTTTGCTATACCGTCCCAGCTCTCCTCTTTCACTCTGTTTAGCATAAATTATTACTGCTAACGTGTGGGCGACCACATCCACTTCCAGGATTAATGACTCGCTCTCCTGCAGAACCGCACTTGTGTGCCTGGCTCTCCCTCGGCTCCCTTAGCTCCCGTTGCCTAGGGGCCACTTGGCGTGCCGGGATGGGGGAGTAGCGTTACCCCCGATTACCTTTCCTGGGCCTTATCGACCCATTTACCCTAAGGAGGGATATTATACTCCCACGTTGCCCTCGAACCAAAAAGAGAAAGCTACCAGTTCAGTGAAACAAAACTGGACCTTAAACATTGCATTTGACCGATGCTTTTATTCAAAAGTCACACATCTTTTATCCACATTTTTAAGATATAGGTTTAAAATATTTGAAAAGAATAAATAATAATAAATGTTAATACAACTCGTTTGTTTGAGCTGATGCTAGTTTAGTTTCAGATGCAATGGTGCTTTTATCTCAGTAGGGGGAGCTGTGTCCATTTCGGCATCACGTCCATCTGGCTTTGTGTCTCTCCCTCTGCTCCCTCTCTCTCTTTCTCAGAATTCAACACGTATGCCATCCAACCATGCATTAAAACAGTCGTTATTATCTGACCAAACAAGAGACAGAGCAGGTACGGCCTGAGCTGTTATCTATAGAGCGTTCATTCATTCGTGGGGAAAATTCTCGTCAAAACACGACCCTACGACCATTCTAAGTGAAAAACCGAATGGGGATATGTTTGGGGTCAAGTAAACAGGGCTCTTGTTTCACATATACGCTACTGCGCTAGTCTGAAAACACAGAGCCGTCACATGCCAGCGTCTACAGACACGGCCTCGTGTTCTTCAGACTTGTTGAATGTCCGTGTGAAATGTTAACTTGACATGCAGACAATGATGGCAAAGAGGAAATCACAAAAGCGCACTTGGTTTAATCTCAACTCCCCGCATAGATTCAATGCCTTTTTTGCATATGCGTGTATTGAAATTTTTAGGGCCATATAAGCAGAATACAAAGGATATGCTCATCAATTATTGTACTATTAAAGGTGTGCTGAACACAGACATTCATTGCATATGTTGGTGCGAACGATTTATTCGGTGAGATTTTATGTGAATGCCATCTGCTACTGTATAAAAAAGCAGATGGTAAATTCAGGTGCATATAGATGCTGCGGCAGAAAGCTTTATTACCTCGGTACAGAAGCGGATGAGAGGATCTAAAGAGGACATGATGGCCGATCTAAACCTTAAAGTCAAAGTTTAATAACACTCGGCCTGCAACTCCAGTGTGTTTAAAAGATATTAAATGAAAATACATATATTGTTTGGTAGGTTTTATTAAGTATGCACAATAACTCAGGGATCTACAATACAATTTTGTGACCCAACTAAATCTTACAGATGCACTGTAAAAAAAAATGCACTTACAAGTATAATCAAATGCACTTACAAGTATAATCAACAGTTTTACAAGTCATTTCAACTTTGTTTTTTACCTTGACTAGTGATGAGTTGCTGTAAGTTAATAAATAAAGTTATATAATATAATAATAAATAACAAATTAAACACTATTTTATAAGTACAGCAACTCAAAAAAATCAAAGTTGACTTAGTGCTGGCAAAGATTAATCACATACAAAATAAAAGTTTTTAATTTTTTGCATAATATATGTGTGTGTACTGTGTGTAATTATTATGTATATTTAACTACACACATATACATATATTCATTACAGACATTTTTTATTTATATATAATTTTTTACAATTTATATATTATATAGAATATATATAAATAGAAAGAATTATATATATATATATATATATATATATATATATATATATATATATATATATATATATATATATATATATATATATATATGATATATATATGATATATATATATATATATATATATATATATATATATATATATATATATATATATATGTATATATATATATAAATGTAAATGTTTCTTAAATATATACATGAATGTGTGTGTGTGTTTATATATACATAATAATTACACAAAGCACACACTCATATGCAAAAAAAATCACTTTTATTTTGTATGCGATTAAACGCGAATAATCTTTGGCCAGCACTATTTAAATGCACTTTTTTACAGTGTGACTGTAAAATGCAATCAAAATAAAAACAAAAATTCCCAAACGCTATCTGCACTGCACATAAGTTACATTTCGCACTGTGATTGGCTGCTTTTCACATCTTCAGCGCAAAAAAACACAGTTTTTGATTTGATTTATAGCCAATAATAATATTTTCTATTGCTATTTTTACGATTTGTGGCATTAATAGATAATAGATAATAGATATAAATATAATAACATAGCAAAAAAGTCTATAAATTAAATGTCTTGGTTGGTAAGAGTATTATTTTTTTGTTTATGTCTATTATTATTTGTATTTTTGATCATTTCAATCTCTTGTCTTTCATTGATCGGCATGAATGATTTTATTTGGCCCATTGGCTACAACCCTGCCCTGTTTACGTGGCACCCGCTCTCAAGAACACAAAAGCGTTGTTAGATTTTCCTGCGGCCGGCTCTATTAAACAGGGTTAATTCACTGTGGCCGTGTAAGCCTCCGGACTGATGCAGTCCGGTCTGATCCAGACCTTCCTGTGTGCGTTTGATTTAAAGCAGCTGAAAAGCTGTCACGCAAGGCCAAATGAAGCCACAGGTGAACCGAGTGCCGATCGATCTGCTCGCGAATGTGAAAAACAGATTAACTGATGCTCTGACTGTGTGCAGCTGTTTTGATGAAAGAATGAGTTCGAGAGGAGAGAGGTTTTTATTTTTATTTCCTGAGCTGTAGGAAAAGAGTATTTGTTGTGTGATGGAGAGGTCTTGTGGAGCGACTGTTTGTGCCTGTTGGAGTCATTTATTGATTCTGATTCCCTTAACAGGTAGAATGGGTTAACAATGTTTTTTATGATAGTTGTGATATATGTAAATTTTTATAAAATATATGTTTTTCTGTATATTTATTTCAGTGTTTTTTTGTTATATAGTGTAAGCAAGAATCGTAAGCTGTACTGTTTACATCGTGATCCATTCATAATGTTCAAAACTCTAGCATGTTAATTCAAGATTATGCCAGAACACTAAATCGAAATACGGCAATAATGCAGAACAACAAAAAAATGTAAATACTAAGTTACACTTTTTGTTCAATGCACAAAACAAAGAGACTGACATGTGAATGTTTAGTGCTTGTGTGTGCATAAAGTACATGTGCATGTGAAAGATGGTCAACGATCAGAAAAATGTAAACATATGTTTACATCATAAATGTATATCCAGATAACCAATCAGAAAGCGAGATGATGGAAGACAGAAGCAGTCAAAGTAAAGTTGATGCGAAGTGATCTTTTACAGACCGCTGTCTCCATGACTCCACCCAAACTCTTTTCTTTTTCCCCCTTGAATTTTCTGTGAAAATCATTCCAAACACTATCATTGAAATTTCTTCCTGCATATCGTCCATGCTTTTTCTGAAGTCTCGTGAGTTTTTGGCGAGATTTCCTGTGTTCACAGTCAAGACTCTGGTCGAAAATCTGTGGATTTAACACATCATGGCACACCACACACTATAGGTGCAAAACTGTTAAATCTAGGATTTTTTATCCTCATGTTTGTGGTCTAGCACATTTTGAAAATCTTATAAGATGCAGGATTTCCCGCAGAAAATTTGTTAGTTAAGGTGGGCGGGGCCGGGGGGCATGTCAACCAAAGGGGCAAGGGTACGTGTCATGATAAAAATTTAAATATTTTTATTTAAAACACTCAAATAAACCTTAATTTTGAAGTAAATGTTTTTACCTCTAACGGGAATAGCTGTGTGATGAAGTGAAACTAAAGGGTTAATAAACACAAACTAAAGTAGAGAGAGAGCGCAAAAATTAAGAAAAAAAAATTATTTCTCTTTTTTATTTACATTATCCTAAAGGAGTGTAACTACTGTAGCATTTAAATAATGCACATAAATAACGTGAGCAAGAGCGCTCAACAACTATATTGAATCAACAGGAATGTAAAACCTAGCTAGCAGGTCGCTCAAACATCAAAATGACCAGCTAACTTAATTTAAATTTGCAAGAACTACTAATAAAATAACACGCTTCAATAAACCCAAAACATACAGTAAGTTCTCACGGACACGTGTTTTATTAACTGGCTATCCTCCAGATATGACGGACCACGTCTTTATCTCATTTCGGCCGGGTGGTGCGTGTGCATGCTCGCAGTGTGAAGCGTGTTCGCGCTATTCTCCAAGATGTTTTATCAACTGTCTAGTTATCCTCCGGACCATGTCTTTCTCATTTCTTCACGTTTACACTATTCTCCAAGATGCACTTGACGGCCTTTTTGCAGCAATTTTTTTTTTTTGGATGACCTAGTTAAGGCGGTAGGGTTTCCCAGCTTAGGTGGGCCGCCCGAACTGCAAAGTGCTGCGGGGAAACCCTGAGATGTAAAAAATCTTTTTGTGTGTACCCAGCATTATGGGTTTAAAACTCATTTGTGAGTCGATTTATTAAATAGTACTGGCTTATAAAAGTTTATGAATTTAACACACTGTGTTGTATGTTTGATATGCATTGTAACAGAGAAAGGATCACACAATAGTAAATGTATCATTTTTCTGTGTATTTAGCAGAGTCCAGTCATTCACAAACACATTGTTTGTTTCTCTATATATCTGCTCTGAAAGGTTGTAGTGTCGAGTATGTGTGTGTATGACAGCTCTCCTACGGGCTTGAGTAATAGAAATCCCTCTCTCAATATACAACCGTAAACCTTGTGACCCGTCGACCCTGACCTACAGCTGTGGGTTCATTTCACTCAACACTGTACCGTCAAACTGAATATCACACAACACAGCGGGAGAGAAAATGGACAGTGATTGCAAACTATATCAATACCCTTCCTCCAAAATAAAGAAACACTATTTCTTCAGAGCACGAAATACGCCGGTATCTGCCAAGTTGCATCCAAAACCACAACGACCTGAAAAGTACAATAATGTTTCTTAATATGCTAATGCAACACTTACATTATTGTAGTCAAGAGGAAAGTAGTAAAGTTCAGAAAAATCTGGCATTTTAGGGAAACAATTACCAAACATTACCAAGTCTTTGTCTTTACAGACTAAAACTAAAATAACAGCCTCATCAAAAGCATTGCTGCATAACTACAGCAATTTTTTACAGTATATTGTTCTTCAAGAAGTTTTTATCGTGTCTTGAATCTTATTTAAGTTCAGTTTTGTATTATACTCTTAGAAAAAGTTGCCTATTGCGTACAAAAACACATGCTCGAAATCAAAACACTTGTGCGCACTTTCACAGTCTGTTTTCTGCAGGGCCGTACAGTAACAAGTTAACAACATCATAGCTTCGTTCCTCCGGCTGAAGTGTAATTTCTCAGTGTGCCGATTGCTCAATTATGTATTCTGTGCTGGACTTTGACCGTCGGAGATGCATAACCTCTTGGTAATGAACTACAGCATCCATAACACCATGTGTTATGCCTCCCATAACATAAGCAATGCAATCTTCTAATTAAAAGCTCTGGCACAAATCAAGCGTTAAACATACTGCTGTCACCCTTACACTCCAAACGCCACTAAAGCCGAACCCTCTTACTAGCGCTGCTCGTGTGCGCTTTTTATTTAAGAAAAATGCATCGCACAGGGGAATTCATAAAGCTGTTTATTCGTAGGCTTTGCCCGTGGCTATCATAACAGACACATCAATACGCTGATAGCAGATGTTGAATCTTCATTACTATGAAGGAGAGTAAAATCTGTGACTCAATTAGGGACCTATGGCCCGAAGTTATTCGGTTTCAATGAGAAGCGCACAGTGAAAACTCATTTGGATGTCTGTAGTCAGCACTTTGTTTCTTTGAGCATTAAATCATACTGTAGCTATAAGGTAATGTTTCCAGTTTATGTTCACACTAGAGGTTAAACCCAGATGTTGCTCCAATTGATATCCACCACCGTACATTGCATTCAGAGTGTTGCTTTGCTTTTAAGTAGGGCTGTCAAAAGATGAATCGCGATTAATTGCAAGTTTTTGCATAATATATGTGTGTGCAATGTGTGTAATTATTTTGTTTATATGAATACACCGGGTGTGCCTCATACTTCCTGAAAAGTGAAGCTGCTGGCTCTTTGATCGCCCCCTAGTGGCTGAATGCAGTACAAGTCATAAAAAATTAATAAATGACACTTCCAATAAAATTTTCCGAAAGATGGTTTTGGTCCTTTAAGGTAGTTGTTATCAAGCTAATATATTAGAGCTGGGCAAAATAATCGATTTTTCGATTAATCGTTTTTTTTACGTGGTCGATTCAGAATCGATTCTCAAAGAGCAGAATCTATTTTTTTGATATTTTTTCTGCAAACACTGAACGCAAGATTAACGTTAATCAAATTACTAGTCTTCTTCACTAGTTGTCACCCTCTTTTTTGCCTTGCGAGATGTTACCAAGGATCCTGTCATTCTTTCATTCAGTGCTTAAAATGGTGGTTTTAGGTTTTAGGACAACGATAGTGTTGTGGCTTTTAATATTTTTTTATTAATTACCCACTTGTAAGCTATGTTCACTGTTATTTTTATTAATATAGTACTTGTATTAAATCTATATTCATTGAGTTGAATCGAGAATCGAGTATAAAAACCGACCCGAGAACCGGAATTGAAAATTTAATCGAGAATTGAAAGCGAATCGATTTGATAGCTTGTGAATCGAAAATTGAATCGATCTGGAACATCTGAATCGATACCCAGTCCTATAATACATCTTTAATTGTTCATTTTTGTGATACATTTAATTTTAGCTAGTCAGGGCTCCAGACTGCCACCAAATGGTGGCATTTTGCCACCAAAATTTGAGAGTGTTTCACTGAATTTTACATCCATTCGCACATGTGCGACCAGTAAATTTGACCTTTTTTTGTGATGTGACACTGAATTTGAAATGACACATTGTACTTTCTGCATCTATCATGAAAGTATTTATTAGTAATACAGTGAAAATGAGTAGAAATGTGAATATAATGTTGATTTACGGCGTGTGCCCCTAAATTTTCTGGTTGCGCCCCTAAAATTTTTAGTTGGGTGCCACAGTGCTCCTAGTGAAAAAAGTTAGTCTGGAGCCCTGCTTGTAATTTGATGCTATAGAAACGGGGCGTGTTGTTATGATTGACATTTGTGATTGACAGCTTCTTTGAACAGACTGTCGGAACTTCAAGGGAAGATTGAAGATGTAACTAACTATTAATTTTCAATTTCTGTGTTTTTTCACATCAATAAAATGAGTTGTTCGGCAATAAACTGTACTAACCGACCTACAGGATCTGACGGATCACTGAGTTTTTTCTGGTAACGTCAAATGTGGACTTTATAAGCTAATTAATAAATATCATTAGCTAAGATAACACGCCTATAGTTAAAACAGATTGCATGAACTAAATATTGTTAAGTTTGCTGTCCAACACATTGTGATTGACTAGTTGTACATTTTAAATCATTGAAAAAATAGCCGTACTGTTTAATATATAGTGTATTATTATGTGTCTTTAAATTTAAGTCGTTAGTTATATTTGTATTTAACTACCTTATTTTAGCCAATCAAATGAGACATTCAAGGAGCATGGTTGAATTGGGCGTGCGAGTGTTTGGGCGAAAATTTTATACCTCAGCTCTGCCTTCGGGCTTAACAACGATTCGTTCTGCACATGCCCAGGCTCCAAACTGACATTTATGCGTAACGTGTCAACGCCCATCGTCGGACATTTTACGTTTAGTTCATTACAATGGAAGGCAGCAGAGTCGCATCGTCCATTTTTTTTACAGTCTACGAAATACACACACATGCATGTATGTATGTAAGAAAAATGTATATATATATACAGTACTGTGCATAAGTCTTAGGCCACCACCACCACCAGACTTGTTGTTTTAGAAGTTTTAATGTCCATCCATATTTATTTAGTAAAACATTTGAATAAATATATACATAATTATTACACACAATACACACACAAATATATTATGCAAACACAAACTGTATGCAATTAATCGTGAATAATCTTTTTACAGCCCTATTTTTAAGGAATGTATTTAAATGACATATTAATGATATATTAATCATATTTTGATTAAAGGAAATGTAATGACATGTAATCTTCTTTGTATTGTTGTTTGATTTTGAATCTGTAGAAATCCATCAAGGCCATCCTACATATTGACGTTTTTTTCTCTCATGTCTGTTCTTGTGTTGCTCTAATTGCTTCTATTGTTACCTCATTTGTAAGTCGCTTTGGACAAAAGCATCTGCTAAATGGCTTAATGTAAATGGAAATGTTTGTCAAGCTCTGATTCAAAAGGAGTTTTGCAAGTTTGCGCCTGTGAGATAAGATGCTCGCTTTATGTCACGTTTGAAAAAAGTTGTGTGGTCTTATTAAAAAACAGGAGGCGAATGAGGAAAGTTTCACCTTTTTGCGCGATGCCCTTTGCCTGACAGCGAAGATAAACGAGCCTGTGTTTGGAGAGACTCGAGATCAACACATGTATCTGTTTGCCATCCTGTGCACACTGACCGTCACAATCCTTATTTATCTTTAAGGTTGGCCGGCAAAATGCAACCTTTCCGAAAGCAAAGCCTTGACACGTTACAGAGGAAAAAGTAATAGAAATTGAGATGAAAATCACACCTTGTGTGGGCATCCCGGAGGAAGATTTTATTGCTCTGCGGTTGTTCTTTCTTAGCTCGGGAGACTTGGTGAAGTTCTTAGTTATGTTTTATTGAAGTTTCAGCTTTGTTTTAGATGATTCTAGTGAAATGCTTAAGATGAAATAAAATCTGTAGAAGGAAAGTTTGTCAGGATCAACTTTCAGTGTTGTTATGATCGACCGAGAGTTTTCTGTAAGCTGATAAAAGCCTTGAAGTTTGAAGGTCGTTTGGGCTTTGTGTAGTTTGAATATTCAAGCACTTTTAAAAGAACCAAAGTTGTGGTTAGTAAAGTAAGTGGTTGCTATGGCCTCCGGAAGTGTACTGAGTGGTTACTAATGCCTGGCGTAGGTGTGCCAAATAGTTGCTAGGGCTTCCCGAAGTATACAGAGTGGCTGCTAGGATCTCCTGAGGCGTGCTAAGCAGTTGCTATGGCCTCCTGAGGTGTACTGAGTGGTTGCTAAGGCCTGGCTTACAGTAGGTGTACTAAATGGTTGCTAGGGCTTCCTGAGGTGTACTGAGTTGCTGCCAGGGCCTCGTTAACATCTACTGAAGTGGTTGCGAGAGGTGTACTGAGTGGTTGCTAGGGCCTTCTTAAGTGTAATGAGTGGTGGCTAAAGCCTAGCTTAGGTGTACTAAATAGTTGCTAGGGCTTCCTGGGGTGTACTGAGTGGCTGCTAAGACCTGGATTAAGTGTACTATATAGTTGCTAGGGGTTCCTGAGGTGTACTGAGTTGCTGCCAGAGCCTCACTAACATCTACTGAAGTGGTTGCGAGAGGTGTACTGAGTGGTTGCTAGGGCCTCCTAAAGTGTAATGAGTGGCTGCTAATACCTGGATTAAGTGTACTTTATAGTTGCTAGGGCTTCATGAGGTGTACTAAGTGGTTGCTAGGATCTCCTGAGGTGTGCTGTGCATTTGCTATGGTCTCCTGAGGTGTACTGAGGGGTTGCTAGGGCTTGGCTGAGGTGCACTGAATGATTGCCAGTTCCTCCTGAGATCTTTTGAGTGGTTGCTAGGGCCCTATTAATATATACTGAGTGGTTGTTCGGGCATCCTGAGGTGTTCTGAGTGAATGCTAGAGCTTGCCTGAGGTGTACCGACTGGTTTGCTAGGGCCTAGCTGAGGTGTACTGACTGGTTGCTAGGGCCTAGCTGAGTGGTTGCTAGGTTGCTACTGAATGGTTGCTCTTGTGTCCAGAGAGCCTGCAACTGAATGGTTGCTAGGGCATCCTGAGGGGTTCTGAGTGATTGCTAGGGCCTCCTGAAGTGTACTGAGTGGTTTCCAGGGCCTCATGGGGTGTGCTGACTGGTTGCTATGGCCTCCTGAAGTGTACTGAGTGGTTGCTAGGGTCTCCTTGGATGTACTGAGTGGTTGCTATGGCCTCCTAAAGTGTACTGAGTGGTTGCTAGGGCCTCCTGGGGTGTGCTGACTGGCTGCTATGGCCTCCTGAAGCGTACTGAGTGGTTGCTAGGGCCTCATAGGGTGTGCTGACTGGTTGCTATGGCTTCCTAAAGTGTACTGAGTGGTTGCTAGGGCCTCCTTGGGTGTACTGAGTGGTTGCTATGGCCTCCTAAAGTGTACTGAGTGGTTGCTAGGGCCTCCTGGGGTGTGCTGACTGGCTGCTATGGCCTCCTGAAGCGTACTGAGTGGTTGCTAAGGCCTTTTGGGGTGTGCTGACTGGTTGCTATGGCCTTCTGAAGTGTACTGAGTGGTTGCTAGGGCCTCCTGGGGAGTGCTGACTGGTTGTTATGGCCTACTGAATGGTTGCTCTTGTGTCCAGAGGGCCTGCAACTGAATGGTTGCTAGGGCATCCTGAGGGGTTCTGAGTGATTGCTAGGGCCTCCTGAAGTGTACTGAGTGGTTTCCAGGGCCTCATGGAGTGTGCTGACTGGTTGCTATGGCCTCCTGAAGTGTACTGAGTGGTTGCTTGGGCCTACTGGGGTGTGCTGACTGGTTGCTATGGCCTCCTGAAATGTACTGAGTGGTTGCTATGGCCTCCTGAGGTGTACTGAGTGGTTGGTTAGGCCTGGCTTAGGTGTACTAAATGGTTGCTAAGGCTTCCTGAGGTGTGTTGAGTTGCTGCCAGGGCTTCACTGACATCTACTGAAGTGGTTGCGAGAGGTGTACTGAGTGGTTGCCAGTTCCTCCTGAGATCTTCTGAGTGGTTGCTAGGGCCCTATTAATGTGCACTGTGTGGCTGTTCGGGCATCCTAAGGGGTTTTCTGAGTGGTTGCTAAGACCTCCTGAGGTGTACAGAGTGGTTGCTAGAGCTTGGCTGAGGTGTACTGACTGGTTGCTAGGGCCTAGCTGAGTGGTTGCTAGGTTGCTGCTGAGTGGTTGCTGGGTTGCTACTGAATGGTTGCTCTTGTGTCCAGAGGGCCTGCAACTGAATGGTTGGTAGGCTGTCCAGAGGGCCTAGCTGAGGTGTACTGAATGGTTCCTATGGCCTCCTGAAGTGTACTGAGTGGTTGCTAGGGCCTCCTGGGGTGTGCTGACTGGTTGCTATGGCCTTCTGAAGTGTACTGAGTGGTTACTAGGGCCTCCTGGGGAGTGCTGAGTGGTTGCTATGGCCTCCTGAAGTGTACTGAGTGGTTGCTAGGGCCTCCTTGGTTGTGCTGACTGAATGCTCTGGCTTCCTAAAGTGTACTGAGTGGTTGCTAGGGCCTGATGGGGTGTGCTGACTGGTTGCTATGGCTTCCTAAAGTGTACTGAGTGGTTGCTAGGGCCCCCTTGGGTGTACTGAGTGGTTGCTATGGCCTCCTGAAGTGTACTGAGTGGTTGCTAGGGCCTCCTGGGTGTGCTGACTGGCTGCTATGGCCTCCTGAAGCGTACTGAGTGGTTGCTAAGGTCTTTTGGGGTGTGCTGACTGATTGCTATGGCCTACTGAAGTGTACTGAGTGGTTGCTAGGGCCTCCTGGGTGTGCTGACTGGCTGCTATGGCCTCCTGAAGCGTACTGAGTGGTTGCTAAGGTCTTTTGGGGTGTGCTGACTGGTTGCTATGGCCTTCTGAAGTGTACTGAGTGGTTGCTAGGGCCTCCTGGGGAGTGCTGACTGGTTGTTATGGCCTCCTCTTGAAGTGTATTGAGTGGTTGCTAGGGCCTTCTGGGGTGTGCTGACTGGTTGCTTTGGCCTCCTGAAGTGTACTGAGAGGTTTCTATGGCCTTCTGGGGTGTGCTGACTGGTTGCTATGGGCTCCTGAAGTGTACTGAGTGGTTGCTATGGCTTGGCTGAGTTGTTCTGAGTGGTTGCTATGGCTTGGCTGAGTTGTTCTGATTGGTTGCGAGGGCCTAGCTGATGTGTACTAAATGGTTGCTAGGGCTAAGGTGTACTGGATGGTTCAAGTTCCTCCTGAGATGTTTTGAGTGGTTGCTAGGGCCCTACTAATGTGTATTAAGTGGCTAATTTATCCTTGCTGAGGTTTACTGAGTAGTTGTTAGGGTCTCACTGACATTAACTCAGTTGTTGCTAGGGCCTTCTCATGTGTACTGAGGGGTTACTAGGGCTTTTTGAGTTGATGCTAAGATGTTTAGATTTACTAGGGGTTTTCAGTCAGATTAAGATGTATAGATGTGGTGTGATTGTTCATTGTAGTCACCGTCTGGTATAAATTGTCATACATTGTCACACCTTTTTATCTTGGGTATGTCTTTAGTCATTCAATCAGCCTTGCAGTATCTGGTCCTAATCTGCAGACATGCTCCAGTGCTGAAGCGATAAGCAGAGCTGAACGAGATTTCCTCTGAGGGCTTCACTAAATAAGGGCACAGTTACGACTTGTGTGGTTTGACTTCAGGATGGGACACAAACATGCCGTTGTTTCATTCATTAACTGTGAGACCTCTCTTGAACCAGCCCACTGGAAAATTACATTCGGTATCGATGGGCAAACCCGGAATGCTAATGGATTCAGTTCACCTTGGGTGAGAGACAGTTTTACACCGCTCTGTAATACATGATTTACCACTTATGTTCTGTTCATATTGACTTGACTTTTCTTCTGTTTGAGCAAAGATATAAGTTTTCTTGTTGGCATATATATATCATTTAATGGATGTAGGAGACAGACAGACAAGCAGGCAGACAGGCAGATTGATTGATGTTCTATTTTGAGGCTAGAACAAACAGATATCGTAACAGGATGATTAATTGTACATCTATGAAATCTGCAATCTCATCTGTTACATTCCACAGAAACAATATTTAATGTTTCTTTCATCGTCGAGTCCATTGCAAAGAAAAAAAAAATACTGGAGACGTTCTCATCCATATGCATGTTGTGATAAGACACACTAAAGCTTCTGCCAAAACACCCCACGTCCCTGCTGATCGTCCCCGTCAATCACCGGCCATCGGAAAAGCACGCTGTGAAGAAAAGATCCTGCATGGTTCCCCGGGTGACTCAGACCAAAGAAAGAGCATCAGATAACCTTAAATTGGGATGACGCCACACTGTTTCCCGAAAGCCCGCTTTCACACATTTTCCCTCCTTGTTTTTCTCTTTCCTGTGTGAGTCAGAGAACAATATCTGATGCTAAAGTAATTTACCTGCATTAGATAAGGTGAAGTAGAACAATCTGTTATCAGACTCGTTTCTCTCATCCTCGACTGCGTAAATTGGATTACGCAGAATGCGAGTAGACGACTATAACCTGGATGAATTTGACAGAGGAAATGATTGAGGAACAAACGGCGTTGTCTATAATCCTGCTGTTTGCTGCGGACTGACAGTAAATCGTTGAACGCATGTAGATTTGACCTTTCCATCCTTTCCGACCTTTGGTGTGTTAGAACCTGATAAAATCCCAAGACGTCTAAACTGGTTTGAAAGAGGCTGCCGGTAGACTACTTTGACCAGTCGAGAAGCTCCATTTGTGCATTGGTCTTTGCATTTCAAGATTCAATTTAAAGTAGATTTGTATATTTTCTGATGAAGTGTGAGATGCCTGTTAACGCTTATGTGCTCTTACAGTGAGAGGCTGGTGGACGTTTGGCTTTGCATGCATTTCATTTAACACAGGACCTGAATGATCTCTGGAGCTCGGCCCTTGAGCTCACACAGCGTTCAGGGCTCAAGTACACGAGCGAGAGGAGGTGAAACTGAGTGCTCTCTTTCAGGAAGCCGGGCCATCGCTGAGGGGCCCTCAGACGATATTGAAGAATCTTAAATCGAGATGAGGCAGCATGCGAGTCATATGAGAGATTGAATAAAATCCCTCAAAGCCATCTGAGGTCACAGACTTGAACAAACCTCTGTTTCAAAAAGTATTGTTGCAATTTAAAAATATATATATCTTGAAATCCTACAACATCTGTTTACCAATCAGAATTCAACAGTGCAATTACAATTACAGTAAAGCACCTGTCATAAACCCTTTAACGGGACTACACAATAAATATTAAAATACATATTCTGTATAAAATATGTGTTAAGACTTAAGCTGGCTTAATACTTTTGCGTTGATTGTACACCGTAACCTGCCCATAGATGCAAACCCTATGCCGCTCACATCTAAAAAAATTTAACGCGGTTTCACATGGACTGCAAGCCCTGTGATTGGTCTGCTAGAACCTCCTTCAGGTCAAAAAAGCTGGGTCGCATTTTCACATAGGCATTGCCACATAAACGCTCGGATTGGTCTCCTAGAACCCCTCCCGTCAGGCCAAAAAAAGTCTCTGGCGCATTTTCACATATGCATTTCCACGTAAACGCTCTGATTGGTCTGCTAGAACCACCATCAGGTCAAAACAATCTGGGTCGCATTTTTAAATACACATTGAAGTGTATGTGCTCTGATTGGTCTGCAAGAACCCTCCGTCAGCCTTAAAAAATCTGCGTCACATTTTTACATATGCATTGCTGCGTAAGCGCTCTGATTGGTGCATTTTATAATTTGTATTTAGCATTGTTTTTCAATTGCCTTATGAAAACTCTTCTAAAAACACTGCTTTAAGTTGCGTATGAAAACAACTTGCTGTGCACAAGGACAGATGTTCACATTGCAAAAAATGATTTTCAAGAAAAAAAAAGTTAAATTAAGATGCTTTTTCTTAAAGAACAAAACGACCAAAGAAAATAAGTCTAGTTTTATACCAAAAGTATTACATTTAAGTGATTTTGTGCATAAAACAGGCAAAAAAATAAATACAAAAATCTGCTATTGGGGTAAGCAAAAAATCGTAACATTTTTTCTTAAACACTAAAATCAAGAAAAAATCAAGAAAAATTTGCTTACCCCATTGGCAGATTTTTTTTGCTTGTTTTATGTACAAAATCACTTAAATTTATATAGTTTGGTCTAAAAACTAGACTTATTTTCTTGGGTCATTTTGCTCATCAAGAAAAAGCATCTTATTTTAAGAATTATTAGATATTTTTAGTGATGCACCGATGTATCGGCTGCCGATATTTATCGGCCGATTTTTGATGAATTTGAAACCATCGGCATATCGGCAATAGCACGAGAAAGGCCGATACCGATTGTTTATTAATTAACTGCATAAAGAATCTATTATATTTACAAAACGAGTTAATGTTGTTAATGCTGAATAGCAAAAACCACCTTTGAAGGTTGTCATGCTGTCTTATTATATTTGTTTTAGCTTAATTTGTGCCTCTCTTATTATGTTGGTCAGTTGAATGTTAATTAGATCCAATCCATGTTCAGTAAAAATAATTTGATGCAGAAATAAACTAGCAAATAGACCAACTGTATAGTATTGTATACAAGTGTTTAATATCGGTATCGGCATCGGTATTGGCCAGAAGTTGTCTGTTTAAATCGGTATTGGCCCAAAAAAAAAACATCGGTGCATCCCTAGATATTTTTACTGAAAACAAGACAAAAATACTAAGAATGCACTGCAAAAAATGTCTTTCTTACTTAACTCATTCCCCGCCATTGACAAGTTATTTCTTCAATGAAGAGAAAACACTTGAAAAAAAGTATTCCTTATGAGTTTTTAGGGTAATCTGTTATACCACGATAATTACCCAATTTATAAAAAAATGAAGCAAAACATTATTTATTAATTTTAAACTCTGTGTCTGTTTTGATAATCATTATGAATATGATCTCTGAACAAAATTCCTTCACACAAATGCAATTATTTCAGCTTTTTACTCACAATTTTGAATTTTTTGAAGAAAAATACCCATATTTGAGAGTTTATAAACACAGAAAAAAAAAGAAAAAAAGGATGAAGTTGTTTGTTTATTGTTTGTTTTAAAGCAGAAGGTCTGTTCTTTCATTTGGTATATTTGTATGTTTATATATTTTTAGAAGAAAATTTATCTGGAAGGATTGTTTTTTGTCTTGTTTTCAGTACAAATATCTAAAGATTCTTAAATTAAGATTTAAACTAATTTAAGATTTTTTATGACCTAAAAAAACAAGTCAAGATAAAAAAGTGAATTTGTACTTTAAAAAAGCAAAATCATCTGCTAATTGATTAAAGGAAAAAATCTTAATCTTTTTTAATTACACAATTGTCAGATTTTTTTTGCTTGTTTTAAGCACACATTTAATGGAATTGTATATATTTTATTTAAAAACTACTTATTTTCTTAGGTCATTTCCTCATCAAGAAAATACATCTTGATTTAAGAATTTTTAGATATTTGTATTAAAAAGACAAAAATACTAATTAAGAAAGTCATTTTTGCAGTGTTCCTGTAGCTCAACTGGTAAAGCATTGCATAAAAAGTACCAAAGATCATGAGTTTATTTCTCAGGGAAAACACACACATACTGATAAAATATATATCTTGTAATCCACTGTAAGTCACTTTTGGGATAAAAACGTCTGCCAAATGCGTAAATGTCTGCAATTCTCCGAGCTTGCCATTTTTAATAAACATTGTTGTGTCACAAATTCAGTGCATAAGTAAGTGTGTTGGCCCACCATGTTGGAGGAAAGCGCCAGCAGCGGGTAGATGAGATGTTATCAGCTTCTAATGAAGAGCACTTGTGTGAGTGTGTTGCCGTGGTAACCGCTGGTCCAGAGACCCGTTCTCTTGTGTTTGTCCACGTGAAAACGACTCCTCTGAGATGCCATGTGGAAACATAAATACGGACGGCAGACAAGGAGAACCAGGCAGTCAAGCCCCGAGACCGCTGGACTATAAAATTGACCTGGAATCAATATGGGTACTGCAATTCTCTGAGCAGGAAAAGATGAATGATCAGGGCATAAAAATCAAAATGGAGAACAGCGGTAAAGTACCGCTCATAACGGTGAACCGCGAGGGGCCGATTTGGTGCGATAGGGCCCGAACGTGATGCCTGATGGTAGTTCTTTTTGTAGCCGCTCTGGAAGAGATGTTTTCCAGGTGAGAGCTTGTGTTGCGTGACATTGTTATTTGTGTTCAATCCATAGACGGCTTCCTTAAAGAGGCCCACGTCAGTCAGGATCCACTTGTCTCTGCATCAGTCAAAACGCTTATTATGCACAACACGAGTCCTGTTTGTGCTGGAGAAGTCACTGCGTGCTACTTCACCGCGGGTGTCCCCATAATGCTTTTACGATTTCTATAGATACCGCCGCTACTTTAGCCATCATATCGTGATGATTGGCATTTGTAAGTAGCCTTTAGCTCTAGGAAGCCGCGAGGGTCTCGTTCGCCTGGCGGTTTTTGACACGGCGCTCAGCACGAGATTTTGTTAGAAAAGTCAAGACAGAGGAGGAAACCCAGAGTAAAGATCAGGGAAGGTCGCGTACGTCCTCATCCAACCTTGCACTAAAGTAAGCAGTGCTTAAATGCCTTTTGAAAGAAGAGGAAACGAGGGTCTACAGAAAGTGAATGATGAAACATTTCAGACGGAGCAAATTGAAGAAGGGTCGGTCAGAGCACACAAATGACATGACAGAGAAAACAAGAGAGAGGGGAAACACAATCGCCACTGTTTACTCCACATCGATTGCTGTCAGATGGAGATGTGGAGCTCTGCTGGCTCTGGAAATAAAGCAAGTGTCTTTTAAAGCAAGTCACAAAGATTTTGTGAATACATCTAATGTTTATATTGTTAAAGCTCACATAATACACAGTTTCTGCATTTCTGATGTTAATCTGGAGTACCTTTAGAGTAGTATTACATCCTTTATATCTCCGAAGAGTCTTTAGTTTAATCAGATTTATAAAAGAAATATTAGCTTTAACGATTATTTCCGATAACGTACGAAAAAATTAAGAAGGAGGAGTTACTACACTGTAAAAAAAGTCCGTAAAAATTTCAATGTTATTGCAGCTGGGTTGCCGGTAATTTGCCGTGGATTTGGATTTATGTTGTTTACTCGCAGGAGTTTGTTCAAAGTTAAATACATTTTGAATATTGACAGGTCTTTGTCTTTACGGAATGAAACTGTACAATAACAGCCTCATGCAAAGCATTCTGGGAACCAGAAATCATCAACCTTTTTCTGTTTTTTGCTTCAGATTTTGTTTCCCAGAATGTTTTACTTGATGCTGTTTTTTAGTTTTACTCTGTAAAGACAAAGACTTGTAAATGTTTGATGTTCATTTAACTTTGAACAAAATGTTGCCGGTAAATAACATCAATTTAAATCTACGGTAAATTACCGGCAACTCAGCTGCAATTTCTACGGATTTTTTTTACAGTGTACCGCGGGAGGAGCGAGTCTGAGTCATGCAACACTATGCAACACTTATAACTTATGATTCACTACATGTTCGTGTCATTTATATAATATGCACGCGCCTATTTCCAACATAAGACAGTCTCACTTACCACATACAACTCATGACCCGGTTGGGACTTCCAGCGTTAAACAAACACACATGCAAAACTCCGTTGCTACCCCTGATAATAAACTATATCCATTGTTTCCATAAGGCTGGATTTCTTCTCCTTACATCCAAAAACACACTTCTTCATTCGTGCCATTGTTGAGTTTTGAAATTAAACAAAGCTGTCGTGTGATGTGAGTTTGTAAGTTCTAGCGTCTCCCGCTGATTGACGGGTGGGCGGGGTTTTCTGGGGGAAGTGCCCATATAAAGAAGTGATACGTATAGAAACCCCTGAAACGTCAGCTGGACCCGTAATCGGAAAAAAAAACTTTCCGACACTTGTACGAACCCTGGCGAAGATTTAGTAAAACGTCCAACTGCTTTTTTGACACTTTGTCTACGTTTAGCATGAGGAAACAACTCTATAACTGTGTTAATAAGTCAGAATGCATGAAATAACATTGAACCACCCCTTTAAAACATGTACATAGGTGCAGGGGTTTTCAAACGTTATGATGGCAGGGACCCCCACATATGATGAAACTTTAGCGAGGGACCCCTTTCTTAAAATATATATCCATAATTTTAATAAAGATACATTTAACTGCATCCTTTTTTCTTTTTTTTTTGGGACCCCCAATTTGCAAACCCCTGCATATGTGAATACATGCATACACATGTATTAGTAGTATATATAAAATATACCTTTTCTTTTTACTTTTTTGCATTACAGTAATGACATTAGGGTGATGAAATATGACACAGACAATTAAAATGTAATATTAAAATATGTTTTAATATTTTGCCAACATATGCCAAAACAATGCGTCGACATACAATACTGACATGTGTTACCTGTGATGCACAATCATTGCTTTTGCGATGTCATTTGTATATATCTGCAGTCATTTATGAAGACACATTATTGTGTAGATTTCACTTCATGCCTCCGTTATTGAACTCAGCTTTCTTGAAAGCAAATGAAGTCACTTTTCATTTTTTTTTCATTTTGACAGACGATTTATTTTCAAGTTAAAGTGTTGAACAAGAAGATTTCGGCATTGGCAATAAAAAGCACATCTCGTATTATGATGAAGATGTTTTATCATTTTATCAAACCCAACCTCTTGAGAGATTTATTAATCTGCATTCCTCCGCATCGCTGCTCTGGGTTTATGATGCTGTATAATACGGTTACATTTTGGGTTCCTGTAATTGTGCTGGGGAATTGCCAAAGAGATGCATCAGATAGCACGACATCAATAAAAAGAGATTTTCCTTGAGCTGAAAGGCAACAGAACGGCAGAAAACTGATCATATCTGTGTCTTCGTATCCTCGCTAGTACACACTAAGACCGAGTGATTTGTAAGGGGATCAGACGATTGTAAACTGCAGTAGTTTTCTGTTGCTTTACATCTAAACATGTCAGCACCTATTTAAGGATTTGTTTTGTCTATGTTTACGCAGATGGTATGACCAAAATTGCGGATTATGTTAGTGGCATATACTAAAAGAAGAGTTATTTTTGCTGGTAATTTAATGTTACATACAGTTGCGATCAAACGTTTTTACACCTTGCAGAGGTTTGTTTTTAATTAAGTCCTGCCCTGAACAATTTATTTCACATGAGAAATGTTTACAGAAAGTAAAAATGATCAGTTTAAAGGTTTACATACACCTGATTCTTAATACTGCACAATGTTACCCACACAGTAAATGACAGTTTTTATGTTTAGTTGTTTAAAGTTTTCTTGTTTGTCTTGTTTGTCTTTTTTATTATCGCATCTTTTCAGTTGGCCAATAAATCTTTCTGTTCCTTAAATTTGTTGTTCGTAATTAAAAAAACAAAACACCAAAAGTAAAGCCTTTTAAAAGTTCGACGGACAGTAAAATTACCAATTATTATAAGATTTTAAAAAGTTACAGATTACAGCTTTAGGTTCCTGACATTAATTAATGTATTATTTATTTTTATTATAAACTTGATAGACATCAACCATAAGATACAATTATTCATTTATAATTATTCAACACCTAAACTCTTTCCCTGGCATTGACGAGTTATCTCGACAATTAAGAGAAAACATTTGCAAAAAAAAAAATAAATGTGTTCCTGGTGAGTCCACTAGATTATAAAAAACTGAAGCAAAAATTATTTACTACTTTTACACTCTGTATATGTTTTGGTAATCGTTCTAAATCTGATCTCTAACAAAATTCCTTCACAATGCAAATTTGCAATTGAAAAATGCAATTATTTCAGAAAAAAAGTTTGCTAAAAAAAACCATATTTAAGAGTTTATAAGCAGAGAAAAAATATATAGATTTGATAAAATGTTTTTTTCCCCACACTGAAAAAATGATTCATTGAATTTTATAAAAACATTTTAAGGTAAGTGGTTGCAATCAATTTATTTAAGCTACATTTAAACAAAAGTTTTATATTTTATTTTACTTTACTAATCTTTTTTGTTTAAATGTAGCTTAAATAAATTGATTGCAACCAGTTACCTAAAAAAAGTGATTAAATTCAATGAATCATTTTTTTCTGTGTTTGTTTATTGTTTGTTTGAAAGCAGAGGGTCTGCTCTTTCATTTGATATTTTTGTATGTTTATATATTTTTAGAATAACATTTTCCTGGAAGGCATTTTGTGAGAGTTTTGTGAAAATCACATAAAAATGCTGGCGGGCAACTTTTCAAAAAATGGCTGTCGGGGAATGAGTTCATATAGCAGTACAGCTGTTAAACAATGGATAGTTTGGTTTGAAATTCTTAAGTTGATATACTCACACCTGCGACTACATCTGTTGAATTCTGTATTACCAATTGAACAAATTGTAATGTAAACCATATTTCACCATTATATGTCCCAGCACACACTGAACTCACACATGAGACATCACGTTTCAACTTTAATTTTTAATTAGATTAATCAAATCCGAAGCTATTGAAATCACGTTGTGTTGGAGACTCATTACACACTGTATTTTTACATTGCGTCGCTTTCACAGGTAAATAAAGCAGTTTATACTAGTTAACACATTTCTTAGCACACCTGTAACCGAAGCCGTATATACTGATATAAGAGACTTATAATGCTACTGCTCATCCACCGATCCCAGGGCAGAATTTGATCTTTTCAGGTCTGGTTTTATAAGCAGGTACTGTACTGTTCTCACAGCGGGTGATGCTTTTGAAGCGAAAGCCAAGGGTTGTCGCCTTTACTTGCTGGAGCGAAGAGCCGAGCACGGATTATGTACAATGGATATTGACCTTTTCAGAAACACAGAAAGCCCACAGCTTTGCTTTTCCCGAACGCCGGTGCCTGTTGGCTAATGCCACAGTTTGCTCCTGGCACAGATCAATAGATGTTTATGGCTCGGGGCTTCTCATTGATTGGAACACAGAAGTTGTGGTTAAATGGACCGAAGCTTCGCCTTTGTCCTGGTGTTGCTCTTCATGGCACGAATGTGATGCGCTGTAATTATGTATTTAATCAGCAGATATTCATGTTTGTTTGGTACCAGCAATGAGCTTCAGGGTGGCAGTCAAGCTCCGTAACGGAGGCGACACATTTCGGCGCGCGTCATTTTAGCTTCCCGTTCTTTCACAGCCGTTGCTTTCAATCTCGGCGGTTATTTATTTTAATTAACATCTCTGTCTCGTTGAATTCACGCAGAAGAACATGGGTACGTTCAGATTGTTGTGTATCCTCCGGGGGCTCCGCGGGGCCCTCAAGACATCGCAGATGAGAAGAGATGATGGGGAAACAGCTGCTGGGGTGATTTGCTTGATTTCGTCCTCCATTCTGTAATCATGCCAAAATGGGCGCAAATCATTTTCCCCTCATCTTCACTGGTGCCAATCACGATAAAATGGTCTGATGTGGTTTTGATCCGCTCAGTCTGTCATGATTAGAGATCACGGCTCACAGGTGGGATTTATGGTCTTGTCCTAATTGCTGCGTCCCAAATCGCCTACTTATACTATGCCCTGAAAGTATGTATCACTTTTGTTATTTTGAAAGTATGTAGATAAGTATGCAAAATTATGAATTAAATTTAAAGTGAAAGTTTTATTTAAAAAATAAAATATATAGAGAGTTATGATAAACACATCATTATCATGTTTTTTATGGTGATGTTTTGCCTGAAGTTGACAGACAGTATGGAAGGAGAGGACAGAAAAGTACACAGTCAAGAGAG
This sequence comes from Misgurnus anguillicaudatus, assembly GCF_027580225.2. NCBI lineage: Eukaryota > Metazoa > Chordata > Actinopteri > Cypriniformes > Cobitidae > Misgurnus > Misgurnus anguillicaudatus. The sequence goes on from NC_073339.2 coordinate 46,436,890, forward strand.
GGGTACAGGACCAGCATAGGACCTCCAGGGTTCCCACGTGTCCTTGAAATCCTTGAAAGTTTGTGAAATTGGGGGGAAAATTGGTGGCCCTGGGAAGTTTTTGAGAATATACATACATAGATACAGGTCATTGAAAGTGCTTGAATCTTTGCTTGAAGTTTTCTGGAAAAAAATCCATATTATTTCCTGTGTAGTGTAGGATAATATCATAAAAATCGGGACTTTTTAAGCACACGTGCTAAACTGTTCACTTTAAATGCTTATATCTTCTGTATGTGAATGTTGATTCATACCAAAATGCTTTTTTGCATAGTTGCGTTAGAAAACCTGTATGTACCTGTTGTTCCCTGAGAAGGGAACGAGACGCTTTGTCTCCCTTGCCATACTTCCTGCGTCCCTGTAATGCCGTCTTTGGCAATATTTTAGAGAGCGATATACTTCCTGGTTTCTGCGTCACCCTGTCTTTGTTGTTAAGCCTCCTCATTGGTTGAATTTGATATTCACATTTAGATGCACTTACCCCTGGAGGTGTCCCCAAAGTGTGACCGCAGTGACGCAGCGCAATTTCCTCAAAAGGGAACCGTAACAATGTATCTTTAAAGGTAACCTTGGTCTCACTTGAAATGTGTCCTGCTTGAATTTGAAGGTATTGGACCTGGAAAGTCCTTGAAAGGTCCTTGAATTTGAAGTTAACTCAGGTGTGGGAACCCTGGACCTCAAACCGGGAACCAAACTTTGGTCAGCAAAGTATTTTGGAGCACTGCCCACTACGCCATCGGCTCTGCCCCATATGGTGTTTTTATACCGCATCAGGACTTTGATTTAGGCATGCTTTGCTATTTAATAAATTCAACAGTAACTTGATACATTGCAATTAATGTTCATCTTTGTACTGCAGAGTCTTAGTTAAATTAAAACTATTTATCTTTTAAAGGAAACAATTGTCTGCCAATTCAGCAAATAACCATTCATATAACTCCTGTATCACCAGTTTATTATTCAGTCAATCTTGTGAATACATTTTTAAAAAAGACACCCTGATAAACAGGTATTACTCCAAAGTATACGATGGCACATCTGGAGTATTGAGAATGCGTTGTCCCAGCTGTGATATGAAAATAAAATGACTCCGACTGCGCCGAATGTAACTGCAATCCTGCGTGCAGGTGATGGAAAACCTTAACCGTCAAATCTCTTTTCTATAGCGATGGATTTTCAAAGACGTCCACTTTTATTGAAATCCTACAATTCTGCAGCGATGTACCTCCCACCTTCAGCTGGCCTCGTGTGAAAGAGGTTATTAAAGCAATCAGACACTTGAGGCTTTGCATTACTTTTCACCACGATTAGGTGTTGTTGGCCACAGTGACATGCCTGAAACTCCCTAAAGTGTGGTAAAACATCTATAATGCATGACCTTGGCTTATTGCTTTCATAAATTGGTGCTAACAGTATGATCAAAACTATTTTGTCACCAATTGTTGTAACATTTAGTGTTACTCTTATAGTTAGTGTTTCAAATTCGAAAACGGCATATTGTCTCAATAAATAAAGTAATGTAGATCATTATAGCTTAACTTGAGGCTCTTAATAGTTCAATTTCCTAATACAAACTGATGTGCCACACATATCTGCTATTGTGTTTCACCCAATTAGATTTTATCAAGAGGGATAGCTGTGTTTCTTTTTTTATAAAATTATTGAACATCTTTAAAACTACTTTTTTTGATAGCTTGTCGTATATCGAGTGTTTGAGGCAATTGTAATGATTTTCATACTCGTATTCCTCTTATGTTTGCATCGCAGTTACATTCCTTATCCGTATTGCTCAGCGGCTGGGTTGTTGAGATGCGCAATGTGTCAATGTGCATGTTGTTGCATACATTAGTAAAGTTTAATGATTGATTTCTTTTAACGCACAATCCTGCTCCATCCCATCGTCCAGATGTTGCACATAAAATAGCTTTATTCATGCTATCCAATGATTCACAAACAACATGAAAGATGACAATGTGGTTATACAAGCACAACATCAAATGTAAGTTTGCAAAGCATGCTGTCTGTCATTCTCTGATCTCTCTTGCAAACTTGACTCTTTTCTAATTACTGAGTAAAGGTAATTAAGCACATTTTTATGTAATTAAGCATTAAATTATATTTAATGTCAAATGTAGTGCAATAAACAGAAACTTAAAAAAATAAATACCTAAATACTTGAGTTTTTTGATCTCCCAACATTTTTAAAAGCAGCTTAATGTTCTCCGCTCCCTTGTTACTCTGCAAGACTTTTTGTTTTGCAAGCAAATTACGAAACATTAGTTGAATATTGAAAGATGAATTTTAAACTGAGCTCTTCCACATACTTTGTTCTAGGTGTTGTTCTTTTAAAGGTTAGGTGCGGGGTATTATTGCTGTTTTTTTTTCTCAAGTGCACTCAAAATCATTTTTATAAGTGACCCCGTGCGCCGTTAATTTTGCTTCGCTCGACACAGTTATTTATGATTATTTTCCACAGCTGCGGGTTGAATAAAAGCAAGTGCTTGAAAGCGTTTATCTGGTTCAAAGGCTAAAAAATGATGCATGCTGTGTTACAAAAGTCCTTGGTCTGTTTACCAAACACAGCTTTGGTTGTCATGTCAAATCTTTTAAGACCTACTGAAGGGCCATGAAATGTACAGCTTTGTTCATTGACATAATTTCCATTGAAACAGGAAGTTAGATTAGGGCATGCTGAGTGGCTCCTTTCACTCTTAAAATAATATTAAATAGTATTAAAGGGACATTCCACGTTTTTTGAAAATATGCTCATTTCCAGCTCGCCTAGAGTTAAACATTTGATTTTTACCTTTTTGAAATCCATTCAGCTGATCTCCGGGTCTGGCGCTAGCACTTTTGGCATAGCGTAATGCTATGATAGCATTAGCATCACGCCTTAAAAAATAACCAAAGCATTTGGATATTTTTCTTATTTAAAAACTTGACTCTTCTGTATACTAAGACCGACAGAAAATTAAACAGTTGTGATTTTGTAACAGCTGCAAAATCCTTGATTATTACGGCAGAACGAGAGTATAGTTCCTAGCCATATCTACCTAGAAAATCTCAACTTTTAATTTTCCGTTGGTTTGGTTATTTTTTTAGCGTAATGCTAATGGGTATATCTGTAGCAATAACCAACAATACATTGTATTGGTCAAAATTATCAATTTTATGCCAAAAATTATTAGGATATTAAATAAAGATATTTTGTCAGTTTCATACTGTAAATATATAAAAAATGTATTTATCATTAATAATATATGTGTTGCTAAGGACTTCATTTTGACAACTTTAAAGGCGATTTTTTTAATATATGGATTTTTTGCACCCTTAGATTGCAGATTTTCAAATAATTGTATCTTGGGTAAATATTGTCCTATCCTAACAAACCATACATCACTGGAAAACTTATTTATTCAGTCATAACATTTTCATAAAAAGCTGTTTGGTTAAAACTGGAAAGTTACTGTATGCAATCATAGACTTAAATTTGGCCTAAACAAAGAAATGGGATTGTTGCCTTAACTACCATAGTACTAACATGTTTTAAAAGAGCGCCTATTGTCTGATTCACGGTGTGTAAGTGTGTATTAGTACATGTTAATGATATGCAAAAGGTATAAGCCTCAAAGTAAATGATGACGCGAGTTATCACCTCCAATGTAAATCTCTTTTCTTGGACTATACGGATTGTAGGCAACAGTTTACTTCCTGGGATTAGTGATGTAGACAAGACCAACATTTTCATAATTCCTCCCGCTTCGGCCTGTAAGTTAACTCCTGTTAGCAACCAAATCTTTCAAACATGGTAAGGAGCATCACATTTCCGGCTGATGTCAGAGGTATTCAGGCCAATCACAACGTACAGATTAGCTGGCCGATCAGGGACACAGCGCTTTTCAAATCCGTGCATTTCAGGAAGAGAGGGAAATCTGGAGCTACAAAAATGTACGGTATATGGAAAATAGAACCATAAACCACGCAAACACATTCTTAGTCTTCATTTTCCTCCTAAGTCAATTTGTCATCCAAACACGCTCGCACACAAAGACTGAAGAGTTTATTTCTGGAGCATTTCTTTTCCACTGAAGATTCGTGTCTCGCTCTGAGAGACCTGCCACAGGTTTAAAGTTATTCACACCAGAGCGTGGAAGGTGCTAGTATGTCTAAGTGACAGCCGGGAGCTAAGACGCCTCTTATGCTTTAAGCTCGAATCAAAGCAGGAGAGACGAGAGCTCAGTTCACCTGCGAGGGGCTTTTTGTCTCCAGTCAGACACGCGGCTGGGGTAAAACGCAGCGCTTATGGACCCTCCTGCTGGGTGAGGCGGCAGATAAAACATGAAGTGTCTCGGCATGGCATTTGGGATATGTTTGCTTTATGTATTTTTGTTTTTATTTTTCCCTGTTTTAGATGATAAAGTAGCAGAGCTGCCCCGTGATGTTTTGATATATATAACAGGGTGCTGGATGGTTACCATATTTAACAAAACATCCATAAAACACAGAGAAGTCTGTATTCTTTTTTCAACTTCAGTTTATAAATAAATAAATATTTTATTTATTTATTTATATGCTGGATAAATATTTTAAACTCGGCATTGTGAAAAATTGCATTTGCTGTTTGGCAAAATGTTTGCGATGCTTCTCATTTGTAAGGCGCTTTGGATTAACGTCTGTTAAATGACTAAATGTGGCAACCTGCTGCATAATTATACAATTTGTTTTTAAGATTTTTTAAAGATTTTTTGATCTTTAGTGTCCCCAGAGTACATATGTGAAGTTTTAGCGCAAATACTATATCGATAATTTATTATAACATGTTAAAATTGCCCCTTTGTAGGTGTGAGCAAAAATGTGCCGTTTTGTGTGTCATTTAAAATGCAAATGAGCTGATCTCTGCACTAAATTGCAGTGCCGTGGTTGGATAGTGCAAATTAAGGGGTGGTATTACCCCCTTCTGACATCACAAGGGGAGCCATATTTCAAATTCCTATTTTTTCATATGCTTGCAGAGAATGGTTCAACAAAGCTAATTTACTGGATTGTTCTTTTTCATATTTTCTCGGTTAATTGAAGCACTGGGTACCCAATTATATCACTAAAACATGAAATAAGTCAGATTTTTATGATTTGTCCCCTTTAAGTCACTTCTGTGTTTACTTCACGATGGCTTCAAAATGTTTGAAAACGACATGTCTTTACTTTAACATCCATCTTCAAAATTGTTAATACAATGTGAGAGTTTTTGTTCATTTCTTTCTCTTTAGCCCATTTATCGGGTGTAAATATATACTTTATTGCCTATAAACAAGGCTCACTCGATTACCGGGACACACGGCATGATTTTTAATTCAATTCTCTTATTTTTCCCATCTGTTTGAAGACTTTACTTTTTAAATGTCCTTTCAAGGTGAGACTCTGTAGCCGGCGCTGGTTTTACCGTAGGTGTAAAATGTATTCACCCATAAAGATTTGTAATATTTCTTGTCATTTGTCAGCAGGTTCGTCTCTGCACCGGCGCATCTTATCACGGCCTCGTCTCCACCGCACATCTATTCTGCTCTTCACATAAACTCTAATCCGTCTCTCGGCTTGGAGCCGTATCGCTTTATTGCGTGTCTTGAGTTATTTGTCCTGTCTCTTGTCTTTGTGCTTTCGGGTTTTGTTCTCTGCGGTACGCTGGTAAATCCGGCTGGTTCATTGTAAGGACCTCTTCATCAAAAACTGAGCTTCAGTTGCCTTTACATAGAAAACGTGAATTGAAAAATGGCACCCACTCATTGCAAAATATCCTCACTGTGCCTGCTGTTGTTTGTTGTCTTTCCAGCTACACTCTCCGGGTCGTTGGCAACGGGATTAAAGCTCAGGCGGAAAACCCGGAAGTCAAAGTGAAGGAGGTGGATCCCGTGATCAATCAAGTCATTGATAAACTGAAGCACATCAATCAGGTAAGAAATTAAATGTGTCCGTCTTATCAACATAAGATTGTTTTTTTTTTCATCGAAATGTGGAGCAAATCTTTAAAAAATTTGCAAAAAATAAAAAAACAAACAAATGCGTTTCCATCAATGTGTTCAAGTTTTTAAAGCAGAAACGGGCATCAAGAGACGACGTCAAGCCCCATATATGGTAAAGGCAACGTCAACTGATATAGCTAGACGATCAGTCACGTGAGTTTAATGTTCGCTTCATCAGAATTTATTCGCCAAATGCCAAGTCAAAAGTCAAGCGATCGTAAAAACTTTTTTGCGAATTAATTAATTTTTATAAATTTTTATTAATTTTACTCGTTTCTTATGCGATACTTCAAAATGCGAATTAAGTCATGATGATGGAAACCCAGCTAAAGAAACGTGGCTACAACACTACTGCTATCCAACATTCTCATGATAATGTAAAATGTAAAAATTTACATGTTACGGAAATCATTACAATCCCAAAAAGTCACATACATTTCAAAATAATGTGAATTTTCAAAGCTCTAAATTATTTCATACTATTAACTTTTTCCCCGCCATTGACAAGTTATCTCGTCAATTAAGAGAAAACATTTTATGTTTATCTGCAATACCGCACTTACAAAATTTATGAAAAAAAACTGAAGCTAAAATGTTATCTACTAATTTTAAACTCTGTGTATGTTTTGATAATCATTCTAAAATTCCTTCACAAAAATGTTATTATTTCAGCTTTTTGCTTATAAGCAGAGAAAAAATATAGATAGGATGAAAGTTTTTTCCCGTTTTGTTTGTTTGTTTATTATTTGTTTAAAGAAAATGGTCTGTTATGTCATTTGATATATTTGTATGTTTATATATTTTTAGAAGAAAATTTACCTGGAAGGCAAATCACAAAAAATGCTGGCAGGCAACTTTTAAAAAAATGACTGGCGGGGAATGAGTTAATTTAGGGAATGTTTGCAAAGATAATTTAGGGAATGTTTGTAAACAAACATGTTTTATAAGCCCCATTAACCTCCATAGTATTATTTTTTGCTAAGTGAATAGGGCTAATGATTGGTTTGGTTATAAAATATCTTCATTAGTGTTCATTGGAACAAATAAATGTATAAAGGTTTGTAACAACATGAAAGTGAGAAAATTATGACCTCATTTTTATTTTAGGGTGAACAATCCCTTTAATAATTTCTTATTGATTTTTTTCAACACACAAATTGAGTTGCATCTGCTTACATGTGTTGATTTTTTGTTGTTCACTTTTGATTGTAATTTATTGTGAAATCTGATCTGCATCTAAACAATGATATTTCTTTTATTTATATTTATTTTAAATAAAATTTTCCCTTTTTATTGCTTCATGATAGTCAGTCTGGTTTGGGTGTGAGATCATGTAAAGGGGAATTAATACATTAATACACGTACATTAGCGATAAGAGCAAAAGTGAGAAAATGTTTCCTGTTGTTTTTTAAACTATACATCAGGAAATAAATCGGTATGTGAGCCAACTTATAATTAAATGTAATTAGCCTCCTGTGATTAATGTTTTTGTAAAATCATTGGCACATTAATTCTGTCAAAGCTGTATGAGGTAAAAGCTGTTTTTGATTTTTCAACAGCAAAACTAAGCCAGGATAAATTTATCAGCCTGAACTGAAGACTTGACGTTCATTGATCGAGCAAATGTCGATTTGTTTATATGATTATTGTTACCGGTCTCAGTTTGGAACAGTGTAAAAGCACAAAACGCTGACTCAGACTTTAATGCGTACTTTGTCTGATTAATACAATTGAGGGAAATTCGTTTATGCTTCTTTTAAAATCCCACTGTTGTCCAGAAACACGTCACATCGGAACACTTAGAGACCAAAAATCAATGAATACATATTTAAAAATCCATTTTCAGCCTTAACATCTACACATTTCTGCAACAGCCGTTCCATCCCCTGGCAAAATCAATGATGTTTACCGTTTCAAAGCGTCCCATCTACCCATTGGTGCTGATGTGACGGCTTTAATAGATCGTATTTCCCTCCTTCCTGTTGAATGTGCTTTGATGATAAAGGACAGTTCTGGATGTGGATCCATTAGAAAGAGTCCGACTGCTGGTCTTCTGATGTGTGAAGACCTCTCTGTGCGACTCAAAATTGGACTTATTTAGACAGCACATGTCACATATATTTAGTTCCTGGAACAACCTGGTTTAGGGATTCATTACACCAGGACTAGTCAACTGGTGGCCCGCGGGCCAAATGAGGCCCTTCAATCATCTTTATCCGGCCCACCTGTCATCTTTGTCTGATGTAAAATCAGCGTGGTTAGTTTGACCTTTCCACTGTATATGACAAATGACGGCCGATAAACCGGAAGGAGAGTTAGAAAAAGGCTGCGTGGGGTGCCAACCATCTGCGTGTGTGTAATTATCGGATACAATTTGAGTTTTGGATGCATTAAAAACAAATAACTTGTGCAACTACGCCGCATGTGACACGCCGACCGGAAGTGATTTATTTCAGTGTGTTCCAATCAAATTATTAATCTTTTTTTTTTGTTTAACTTTATCAGTAACAATTGAATCCATTAAAAATTATTGATTACTGATAAGTAAATTATTAAGTATAAATATATTCGTAGATTAAAGGCTCTTGCGCTGGAATGAGATTCTCTCCCACGATGACACAGATTTACGATTAAACTGAAATTTCATTATGCTGCCACTAGTGGGCGAACTCCGACAGTCGCATCCGATTGTAGTGTACAATGAAAAGGTGGTTTAGCCAATATATCTTTAAAATTTTAAAAAGAAAACATAAAGTGCAATTTTTAGTCATTAGGAGAAAACTGACTATATGTTGTGAATACTTGAAATATAACAATTTATCAAAGTTAAACAGTTATAAAGACAATAAGTTTAAGAGCTCTGCATAGTGCTATACAAAATGCATGTGTTTATTATTTACACTTGCACTTTTTGTGCAATGTTCATAGTTAATTTTGCTCATGCAATGTTAAACTGCAATTGTTTTTAAATTATTAAAAAAGAAAATATGAGTTTTCAGTAACTGTATACACAGTACAGGCCAAAAGTTGACTTGACTAAATTGTTAATTATGATCTTAAAAATCATTTAAGCTGAAGGTGTATGGTTAAATGCTTAACATTACTTTTGTACTTTTGTAGAGAAAAATATGCCCATACCAAACAGATTAATTTTGTTATTAGAAAACTAAAATTTTATTTTAAAATATTATTTTTGAAATAGATGACTTACACTGAATCATATTTACACATTTTAAAATCTGGCCCTCGAAGAAGAGTAGATGAAGACCCCTGCATAACATGGTAAAAAGTGAAGAGTTGGATCAACTTAAAAAATTACTTCAAATTTTTACACCTAAAAAAGTCACATTTTTACCAAAAGTGAAATTTTAAGTTAAATAAACCTAAATGTTTTGGGTGTTACCAATTAAATTTTTTATTTATTTTTTAATCATAATATTTTTTATTTTTTACTTTTCACAGTGTAGGGATGTTAATATTGACCGGTTAACCGAAGGTAACATTTTATAATCGATTAATTTTATCAGTTAAAAGAATAAAATATTTGTTACCGCACTGTGCATGACGACACATCCCTACAGACATTTCTCCACTTTTTTTACCGCGTCACAGACAACCGTCATCTGTATTTTTTACTTTTAATATTTAAAGGAGCATTTCACCCGTAGAAACATTAATCTTTATTGAAAGTGCGTCATATTTGTAGTCGAAATGTAAAATGCATTTTGAATTTGGTGCCTATTTGACCTAGAAAAGGGGTGTTTGTAGTTTCACCCCCTCAACAAAGATATTGGACTTCCTGCTTTCTATGATGCAAAATGATGATTTTTACATCATTAAAAGAAGGAAGTGCAACACTGAAATCTGTATTTCTACTTTCTCAGTGGCAACTGAGGAAATGATGCACGACCATTCAAAAACATGACTGGGGTTCTAACTATACAAAGCTTAATACAAATGGGTGAAGTGTTCCTTTAATATTAAAATCTTATCAGTTAACGGTTAAGGTTTGGTTAACAAGCTGCGGTTGTCGGTCAAGAAAATGTACTGAAATGAACATCTGTAGGATTCATATCTGCTTGCTTACACCTGAAATATCATGGGATGGGGGGACAAAAGTCAGAGAAGAGAGTTTTATCCCAGCAGGCTTTCTATCTCACAATCACTGACTGACCCGAGCTTTCACGTCCTTTCTGATAAAACCACACAATGTTCTCCGTAATGATGGTGGCAACCGGAACACATAGAGGACATTTTCTGGAAATTTCACTGTGAAGTCACCGGCCCTTAGAGAAATCTTACTGCGGGACTCCAGGCACACGGTGTCCAGAAATATCTAGGCCTCGATGAATGATTCAGAGGAACCTCCTTCTGATTTTGAAGTAGATGAATACTCTGAGTTTAAAGGAGGTAATATCTGATAATGGGGCCAGTTGAACATTGTGATAAATGATATCAGTTGTAAATGGCACACAGACAGACCCTTGTTGGAAAAAATGTTTTAGACTTTGTCTATTTAGGGAAAAGCCTATTTAAAAGTTAAGTCTTTATTTACTATAAATGGCATAATGATGGATTCCTCTTAAGTCTGGATTATACGTACACCGTATTTTATGTGTACGTCTGTGAACATACGGGCGCGGTTGCCTTGCAAAGTAAACTGTAGTTTATTTGTCTCATATGTGTACACAGACGTTTGACATATGCGCATTGCGTAAAAATGCAATGCATCTCCTGGGTTACATTATCCATTCTCATGTAGGCACAACCTACATGCAAAATATATAAAAATCTGCCGTTGCACGTACTTCTGATGACGCGCACTTTACCCCCGCATGCACAAAATATTTTAGTATACTTTGGCCTTAATAGACAAGAAACATGGTATTTTGCACATATACCATGTTACTACCATGGTATTTTTGATAGTACCTGGGAGTATACATTTGAATTGTTTATTTTGAAGTACCATAGTACTTTTTGTAAGCGTTAATTACTTTAGTACTGTAGTAATATTGTGGTACGGTCATTGTATCCATTAAATAAAACCATAATACACCAACATGTACAACTGTTGGCACCAGTTAAAAAATACAGTGAAATAATCATGGTATCATGTCCAAAATACTGTGGTAGTATCATCATTTGTATGCTTTTTGTCGGCTCTATGTTATTATAACTCAGAACAGAGAATTATGACAAATAAGAGAGAGAAGGCAGTGATATAATGCTGTCAATATTCCAGGCTAACCATTACCCATGATGCCTAGTATTTCAAAGGCTACACAGTCTTTTAGTATAACCTGCCTGTGGCAGACAGCCTCCCTGCAGCTTTGCTTTGCCAGGAGCATCTGAATAATGAGGGCGTCTCTATGTGCACGGCTCACAGACATGAGCGAAACGACTTTTTTATAACTCATAACTCACATCATCTGTATTTAAGGTATGTTCTTGTAATGTAAGGTTTAACTTTTAGCTTATTTCCTCTTTTTTGCTTCCCCATTTTAAATCATAATGTCTTCATAAAGGTCCAATGTTGTATTTTTTATGTTAAAGGTTGATAAAATAGTTGATACTTATAACACAGGGTTACTGAATGCCTCAGTGTGGTTGGCTGAGAAATATTTAACTGAAAAATAATGCAAACCTAGTATTTCAAGGTTGGTCGACCTCATTACAGTTCCATATCACTATGCCAAGTTTAACTAAAATAACAGATTTATTTAGTTTCAACAAATAAAGCATAATTATATGTGTGGTAGCGAAATAATTCATAATAAAAATAAAATAATTAAAAAGAGAAGAAAATGAATAAATAAACACTGATTTACATGCTTGTTCAGTTTAAAGGGAACATCACAAGACGTTTTCAAGATTTCAAATAAACCTTTGGTGTCCCCAGAGAACATATGTAAAGTTCTAGCTTAAAATATAATATAACTCATTTATTAAAGCATGTTAAAATTGCCACTTGGTATGTGTGAGCAAAAATGTGCCGTTTTGGGTGTGTCCTTTAAAATGCAAGTGATCTGATCTCTGCACTAAATGGCAGTGTCGTGGTTGGATAGTGCAGATTAAGGGGTGGTATTATCCCCTTCTGATGTCACAAGGGGAGCCAAATTTCAATTACCTATTTTTTCACATGCTTGCAGAGAATGGTTTATTAAAACTAAGTAACTGGGTTAATCACATTTTCTAGGTTGATGGAAGAACTGGGGACCCAATTATAGCACTTAAACATGGAAAAAGTCAACGTGTGGCCTTTTTTAAGTATAATAAACACTGCTTCATTACTTAAAGGGGACAGAGAATGAAAAACCAATTTTACCTTGTCTTTGTTGAATAATGGTAGTCTACCCGCATTCACGAACATACAAAGAGTGCTAGACATGCTAAACATCTCAGTCTCATAGAAATTCCTCTTTTAGAAATGTCAGCCAGAAAACAGCCCAATCTGAAAAACTGATGCTTATGACATCACAGGCATCTAACTGCCCCTCCACTTTAAAATAATTGGCTACATTTTTTGAGTGGCAGAAAAGTCAGCCAATCAGTAATGAGATTGCAAGTTAAGCCAGTAGGGGAAGCCAAATAGGTGCAAAACCACTTGTTTAAAATCCCCCACCCTAATAGAGCTTTCTGAGAGAGGTTTTAGGAAGCTTCTAAGGCATTACAGACCCAAATAAAAAAAAATTTGTCTACATGTCACATCACAGAACAAGGATAAATACTCCGTTCAATCATTCTATGTCACCTTTAATACAAACGCAACAAAATCAAGTTGAGATAACTAATAGTATTACTCAGATAAACGTACTTTTCTTGGTACAGGTAACATATTTATGGGAAGCCTGTACTCATTTTAAAAAGGTTTTATGAACTTTATGTTCTTGGTAAATTCACCTAATCATATAAATAAACATTTAAATTTAATCCTGGCTATAACCTCAGAAAAGAAAGTCTTCTGAACAACTACAAAACTCAAAGAAAAAAACAAACTCTTCTAAATCTCAAAGAAAAGTGAGCATTAAACACTAACATCATTCATGTAGTTTCAACACAAAATTAAGTTCACTTCCTTCTTACAAATTTAAGTGGATTATACATGAAAAAATAAAGTTGAATTTACTCAATAATGTGTTCATTTAGACATACTCAAATTAATCACATTTTTATGTTATTTTAACTGGTTAAAAAAATAATTACATTTTTTATTACAGTTTACTCATTTTATTTTTGTTTAATCGACTAAGACACAAAAACAATTTTTGCAGTGGGTGTGCATAATTTTGGAATAATTCAATGGCCTGTCATCAATTATTTTTAATTTCTTTCAGTATAGAGGCAGTGTGCAGTGACGCTCCCAACCCATTTTCTTGTGTTACTGTTTTTCTGAGTAAAACAGGATATTCATGGAGAAAAAGTACGAAATAAAAAGCTGGGCTTGATTTATTTGACCAGACAAGGTCCATGCACAGTGGACATTACATTCTAGAATGAATTCAGAAGTAAATGTCACTTAGATTCAGGTCGATTCGGGTTAACCTCCAGAGCGTTTTTTACCGAGCCCAGTGGGTTTAGTGATTTTTCTCTTTCTATTTTATTTTGGTGGGAGATTCTGACTTCAAGCTTTTATCATTGTAATAACATGCACTGATGAATGTGTTTTAAGGAAGTGAATAAGGTCAATTTTGATTTCATGTGCACTTTAAGGCTTTACAAAATACGATTTGTATTAGAAAGCCATTCGTAGGTTGATTTTCAACTATTTGAATAAAAGGCCAATTTCCGTAACAATTGTTATTTTCACAACCATTCAATGCAGGTAGTGGCTCAGAAAATACACACTTTACCTTTTAATGCAGTCGTGAGTGAGATGAGATGTTTTGCATTAAATCACTTTCTCCATCCCTGTTTCTTTCGTAGACAAGTCATGTTATTGTCTTATTCTCTTCTTATATTTTAAAGATATCTTCCAGTTTACAAGTTTGAATGCATTAAGTCTGATGCCCGTCTTTCTGCGCGTCTTAATTCAAGCGTTTGGTTGCTGAAGCTCAGCTGGAGCTCAGAGTTTCCAGCGGGCCGAGTGGAGACTCAAAGGTCGTCTCTGTTGACCTCTCTGTTGGCACTGATGCCTAATTCACACCATCTGTGATCTGCCACTTCTGTATCACACATACACAGAACTGTTATTTACTTTATGCCAATTATGACCTTTATTTGATCAGTATGAACGTAAGCGTTGTTTGCATTTTTATGGCTGTAGTACTTTTGAAAGTGCAGTGATAGCATGTCTACTGCAGCGAGCATGTCAGCGTGCATATGTTAGTATGTACTATATGTGGCCCTGGACTACAAAACCAGTCATAAGTAGCACAGGTCTTGTAGCAATAGCCACAAATACATTGTTTGAGTCAAAATTATTTGTAAATAAATTGCTTAAAAATAAATTACATGGTTGCCTTAAAATTTACGTCAGGATAAAAAATTTTACAACTTTTTTGAGTTAACTAAAATTTGTAAGTTGAATTAACTCAAAATTTTATGGTAACCAGGTAACTTACTTTTTTAAGTTGAACCAACACATTTGCAAATTTAATTATGTAAATGATTATACAAAATATATCATAACTGTAGGCCTACATTCATCAGCATCACCCAGCATCATGAACTGTCATCCTGAGATGCTTTGAAAAATTAATGATGGAGTTTCCATCTATTCTGGGCTTTTATTGGTTGCAATTATTAATTATTTATTATTTTATGATCCATACATTTCACAAAAAATTAATTTACAATTTTGACTTTGGAATGAATGTGACTATGCTTGCACAAATATACTTTAAAGCAAACGTCTTCAGATTTCAGTCAAGTGAACCTAAATATTTGACCGCTAGCCTATATATGATCAATAAGAATAGTATAGTACTAGTATAGAATATACCATTACAATTTAGATTTTATATCTGCGCTTCTTCTCAATGTTTTTTCTTTTTTAACAATTTTTACATTAAAGTTTTAACTTTTTGTATTTTAGTTAGTGACTGAAAGAGAAACTCAATTTTGCATTCCTTAAAAAAAATTATCAGCGTCTCAATGCATTTTTTTTTTACATAATAGCAAGGCAATTTATTTTTGTTATGTATTACAATTTCTTTTCTGTATTGAAGACCGTCTGAAAGATAAGTTCGAGAAAGTTAGAGCTGTCAGGAAACTCACACGAGTGGACAGTCAGATAACAGTTCTCATTTATATGTAAATGAAAATACAAACCAATAAATTTTTCTCATTTGAATAAAGACTCTTGCTCCTGTGTGAAACCATCGATTTAAGTCCAGCCCTGGACAAAACCACATGAGAACCAAGCCTTCGGTGCAATAACTTTGGAGAGACATTATCTTGGCCGAGTGGCGTGAGGTCATGTCGTCTGTTTTACTTCCTTCAGAGTAAATAATAGATTTAAATGTGTCATTGTTGACGCCAACGCCACCATGACGTGGAGAAGCTGTGTTTTGGGAGCAGATATTCCAAATATGGTAAGGGGCGTAACATTTCTGTCACACGTTCGAGGTATTCGACCAATCACAACGCACTGGATAGCTGGCCAATCAGAGCACACTGCGCTTTTCAGAACAATGACCTTTGTAAAAATCAATACATTTCAGTAAGGCGGTACATAGAGGAGCAACAATAATAATAAGTGATATTAACTCTTTCCCAGCCATTGACGGGTTATCTCGTCAATTAAGAGAAAACATTTGCATAAAGAAGTGTTCCTGATTAATTTTTATGTTAATTTGCAATATCGCAATTAGATAGATGGCACACTTACCCAATTTATGAAAAAATTGAAGCCAAAACATTATTTACTAATTTTAAACTCTGTGTTTTGATAATCTGATCTCTAACAATATTCCTTCACAAAAATGCAATTATTTCAGCTTTTTGCTACAAATTTATATTTTTAAATAAAAATACCTATATTTAAGAGTTTATAAACAGGAGAAAAAATATATAGATAGGATGAAAGTATTTTTTCCCCGTTTTGTTTGTTGTTTGTTTGTTTAAAAGCAAAGGGTCTGTTGTTTCATTTGATATATTTGTATGTTTAGAAGAAAATGTAAAAAAAAAAGGTGGCGGGGAACTTTTCCAAAAATGTCTGGCAGGGAATGAGTGAATATAGTGCCTTTCCAAAGCTCAAGGTTGCTTTACATTGCAATGAAATAGAAACGGAAGGTACAAAGAATAGTAAAAAATGATGGTATGTGGAAAATCTGTTTTTGTAACCTTGAACAGCGTAAACACATTGCATTACACCAAAAACACAAAAAAAACGACCTTTAAGCAACATCATACGACCTCTTTAATTTGATTCAGGTGTTTTGATAAGTGTTAACCCCAATGAGTAATGACAAATATAAGTGGCATACTTCTTCAGTGTAGTGTATTAAAGGTTTGTACTTCCTGATACCATCCGTAACAGCCATGTTTATGTGAGTGTCCGTTTATTATGAAATCTACTTTGAACACTTTCCCATGGGCTCCGTCGAATAATTATTTTGTGTTGTTTTACATCAATTCAACAGCTCTTATGCTCATTTCCTCCGGTCTTCCTGCATTGAAACGCTGCGGCGAGAAACTCCCATAGATTGAATTATTTACCATTCATTGACACACAGCCTGCTGTTTGTCGATGAATTATTGATACCCGCACATGCCAAGTTCAAGGCATTAGGGCTAAAAACCTTCAACATTGACACCACACGCAAATCCAAACAAATCTTCATTTGTGGTTTGTCTGAAATGCTTGACTGCTCACAGAGAAACGCTATTAAGATGTCGAAGTGTGTCAGGCCTGAAGCCAATACAGCGCTGCTTCCCGTGTTCGCGAGACTGCGCTTGATGCCATGAGCGAGTTAGTGCTGAAGCCACTTAGAGGACTACTCGGGGCTTCTTCTCAAAGTTCACTTCAGGGTTTTTAATCCTGCATTGAGTCAAACAGAGATACTCACGGATGATTGCTGTGGGTTTTACAAGGTCAGTTCCAGTCATATTGATTGAGAGTTCATTTCTTAGCTCAGACTCTTTACATGTTCTGCACACACATCACACTGTGTCTCTGTTTGCTTTGTGTGTGGTCTCCATGGAGACGGTAATGCCAACATCATGCACCTGAGACCTCAGGGTTATGAGAAATGAAAAGTAGATTCCAGTAAACATTCTAGTAAAGTCTGTAGATAAGAAAACATTTTTATTATAATTATAAGTCATGTTGGTTGTTGCACATCTCATTTTGTACCATACTGTACTGTATGATACTGTGCTATGCTGTACTGTACTATACTATACCATACTTCACTGTAATGCACAGTACTGCACATCTAATTATGTGTTAAAATGTGGCACTGCTGCACTACACTATGTAAGGAATAATTGACGACGGGCCATTGAATTATAAGAAAATAATGCACACCAAGGTGGTAATGCGGCACGATGAGAAGCGGAGTGCCGTTACACCGCAGGTGTGCATTATTTTCAAATAATTCAAAGGACCGGAGTCAATTAATCCTCTTATACCACGGTTACCACAAACATTGCTCTGGTGCCTATTTTTAAGACATTTGAAAAGTTAGGTGTGCGGTTTACAGAAAAATAATCAATACCATAGAACATTTCTCAGCCTATCAGAATGCAGCATTCAACAGACCCGTGGTATAAACTATAATGCACAATGCTATACTATGTTATGCTATGCTATAATGCACTGCACTACACTACACTACAGCACACTATACCGTAGTATACTGTACTATACTTTACTGTACTGCACAACTTATTTTGTGTTAAAGGTTGACTCTATTGTACTGTTTTGCACTGTACTACACTATATACCACACTAAAACGTACTGTACTATACTTAACTGTACTACACTATACTATAGTAAAGCCTACTATAATGTACTGTACTATACGGTACTACACTATACACTACACTATAGTATAGCGTACTATAATATACTGTACTCTACTGTACTACACTATACTATAGGACAGCGTACTATAATGTACTGTACTACACTATACACTACACTATACTATAGTATAGCGTACTACAATGTACTGTACCGTACTGTACTACACTGTACTATACTGTACTACACTATACACTACACCATACTATAGTACAGCGTACTATAATGTATGTACTGTACCATACTGTACTACACTATACACTATACTATAGTAAAGCCTACTATAATGTACTGTACTATACTGCACTACACTATACACTACACTTTAGTATAGCGTACTATAATATACTGTACTCTACTGTACTACACTATACTATAGGACAGCATACTATAATGTACTGTACTACACTATACACTACACTATACTATAGTATAGGGTACTATAATGTACTGTACTGTACTACACTGTACTATACTGTACTACGCTATACACTATACTATAGTATAGCATACTATAATGTACTGTACTGTACTACACTGTACTATACTGTACTACACTATACACTACACAATACTATAGTACAGCGTACTATAATGTACTGTACCATACTGTACTACACTATACACTATACTATAGTACACAACCTATAATGTACTGTACTATACTGTACTACACTATACACTATACTATAGTACAGCATACTATAATGTACTGTACTACACTGTAATATAGTATACACTGTACTATATTATAGCGTACCATAATCTACTTTACTATACTGTACTACACTATACACTACACTATAGTACAGCATACTATAATGTACTGTACTACACTATACACTATACTATAGTATAGCGTACTATAATGTACTGGACTACACTGTACTACACTATACACTACACTATAGTACAGCGTACTATAATGTACTGTACTACAGTGTACTACACTATACACTACACTACAGTATAGCATACTATAATGTACATCTATTTCCACATGATACCTTATACACTCTAAACATTTTTCAGGATTATTTTCAACTCGGCGTTGGGTCAAAATGGGACAAGCCCAGCTGTTGGGTTAAATTAACCCATAAAATGTTTATATTTGACCTAAATTAAGTTTATTTAACTAAGTTCGGGAGGAGCATTATAGTGTACTATAATGTACTGTACTACACTATACACTAGACTATAGTACAGTGTACTATACTGTACTGTACTACACTATACTATAGTATAGCGTACTATAATGTACTGTTCTACAGTGTACTACACTATATACTATACTATAGTACAGCATACTAAAATGTACAGTACTATACGGTATTACACTATACACTATACTAAAGTACACCGTAACATGTACTGTACTCCGCTGTACTACACTATACACTACACTGTACTATATTATAGCGTACCATAATGTACTGTACTTTACTGTACTACACTATAGTATAGTGTACTGTAATGTACTGTACTTTACTGTACTGCACATCTTATTTTGTCTCTACTGCACTGTACTACACTACACTATACTATAGCATATTGTATTGTAATGCACTGTACTATACTGTACTATACTGATCTACATATCTATATAGTGTAGCATAGTATAGTATTGTACAGTATAGTACAGCACATTGAAGTATAGTGTATTATAATATAGTTTAAAAGATACAATTTCGGAAATTTTATAGTGCATTTAAAATGAAGCTAAAAAACTTTTAATGTGTACTGTGCATGCCTGTCACTGTTGCACATGTGTGTACTGTACTATACTGCACTACTGTATACTGTACTATACAATACGTTTACAATATACTATATAAAATATAGTATTTAAAATATAACATTTGAGAAATTGTATATTGCTTTTAAAATTGTATGGTCAAAATCTGGCAAGACTATTTTAAATTCAGATGGCGAGCTAGATAATAAATGTACTTTATGTCGTATGGATGAGTGTAATACGTACTGTATATATCATTGGGAAAGGACATGCAAGTGCAGGAGACAGTATAAGGCCTCGAGTGAGAGAGACAGATAGAAAGTCAGAGATGAAAACGACTACCGTACACGACACAGGTCTGTTTCCCCAGATGTGAACGATCTTTCTCTGGATCTACCGTTCATTTATTCTGGATCAATTTTATTGAGTTTCATCAAGTGAACACCAGCCTGCCAGAGACGCTGGTCTGGCAAAGCCTGTGATGGCAGATGCGGGAATGTGATTGGCAGCTCGGGCCATTGCACGGACGTCCACGGTGACAGAACATTGGCTTCGGTTCGAGAGAGCAGCATCCAAAATCATGTTACTCAAGCACAGATAACTGGGTCTGTATGGACCTCAATTGGCTTTCACAGCTGAGGTGATGATGGATACACACACACACACACACACACACACACGCACGCACACACACACACGCACGCACAGCTCTCTAAACCTTAGTAGAGAATAAAAGGATAAGATAATGCATTGGGTGTGGGTACCATTGTACTGTACATATAGTATATAACATGGTATTACTATAATATACCATTATTAACATCATGATACTACTGTTTAAACACATACCATGAATAATACGGTACCATCACGTGTGTTCAGTGTATTTTAATTTAAATGCATTTGAATTCATCAGGATTCAAGTCTACTCCAACAAGGGCCTGGACATTTTAGTCCCCCGCACATACAGTCATAATGAAAACACTTTTAAATTGACCTTATGGTTTAAATGTCTGCTAGTTGACATTGAAGTTTTGGCAGCTGTGAATGTTAATGTGGTGATTAGCCTGCTGATGTGCTGATGATGTTTGTACACACACACAGAGAGAGAGAGAGAGAGAGGACACATTGACTCAGTATGACCTTCTCTCTAAACTCAACACTATTGATAACTCGAAGAGTCCAGTGTGTGCATTTGTGTCCCACGAGAGTAAATATGGGCCAGGCAGCTGTCTTCAGTCCATCAGTGCTACGTGACCTTGTGTTCAGGACACAAGAGATGGACCATCTGGAGTCCAACGCATCCATACGCAAAACTCCAGCAAAGACGTCACATCTATTTCCACATGATACCTTATACACTCTAAACATTTTTCGGGGTTATTTTCAACTCGGCGTTGGGTCAAAAAGGGACGAGCCCAGCCGTTAGGTTAAATTAACCCAGAAAGTGTTTATATTTGACCTAAATGAAGTTTATTTAACTAAGTTCGGGAGGAGCATGGTCATGTGATCCAACCAATCAGCGCAAAGAGGTGCCTATAAAAGCTGTCTCTCACCTCTGTCCCGTGACTGATTTTTGCAGCATCCCTCCTCCACCCCATCACCTCACTGTCATCTAATACATTTTTTCCAGTTAAAGAAGGGGGAGTATGCTTTTTTGACACTTTGGATTTATTTAGCATGAGGATTACAACTCTTAAACTGTGTTAATAAGTCAGAATGCATTAAATAGCATTAACCCCCTATTTAAGTCACAAATCCCTCAGTATCTCACTCCACGTAGCTTTTCAAAGACACAGAGATTATTGAAACGTGTTAAAAATGTCTGTAACTGCTAAATTGAAATTAATATTGCATAAAAATTTAAATTTAAACAATAGGAGGGAGGGGATAAAACAATAAGGTTTTGGTTTGAAATGCCTATCCTGTGTGTCGTGCTGTGAAATCTTCAAAAGTCATCAGCCAACAGCATTAGTGCTTTATTAAATTTTTGACGCTTTCAGCCATGTATAAATGGTAATCTTTTCTTTTTAAGAGTTTCACATGAAAATAGCTTAACTTTTATTTTACACTTCTCTTTAATGTAATTGCTCAAATGCGTTAGCAGTTACAGGTCAGCTCCAATGAATTATCAACATCTATATTTAATTTCACATAATGATATAATTGCACAGACAAGATTTGTTTAAGCTTTTGTTTATTTTAGGTTTGTTCTAAACTTTAGTAATCTCTGCATGCACCTTCTTTAGATGTGCTTAAAAAATATTTTATTTTACCTTTTATTATATCCAAAACAATGCAGTGAAAAGTTATAAAATCTTTTTTATGCCAATGTGAAAGTTTATCTTTTCTAGTCGTGAAGAGTGTTAGGACATGTTTCTATGTCGTAAATCTGTGTAGCTCCACCCACTGTGAACTCTCATTGGTCCAAAATCCCACCCCTCATAATTGAACATTTGGTATCTTCTGATTTGCTGTGAACGTCTCCCATCATGTAGCACTAAGTGTTTTTACATGCACAGTCTTACGCCAATTATGCTTAATATAAACTGATAACGTGTTTTTTTGCTCATTACCCCGATTTCGCAGTGCATGTAAACACCTTATACACAGTTTTGTTCATGTGCGCATGTGAAGTGCAAAGTAACGCATAAAAGTCTGCAGTCGACTCAAGCAGTTGGCAGAGAAAAATGAAAGCTCATGTTGCATTTATAGGTTTTGCAGAGAGGAGAATAGATACAACAGTACAGCTTAAGAACGATTTCCAATTGGCTTTTTGAGCAACTATATGTAATATAGGCGGTGACATCACTGCCTGCGAGAAATCTGGCAAATTTCCAAATCCTATGTGAACGCAGTTTTCTGCATAGCCGGTTATTGATTTGCATGTAAACGCATGAAAACAGGTTTCTATAACAAGCAGAAGTTATCCGCTTATGTAAACGCACTCAGTGTCACATTCATTGATTGGATGAAAAAATTACTTAATGCTGCCCAAATTACTTAAAGGCCCTGTAAAGTCAAATATCAAATGTGTTTTGAGTTTTTCACACCACAGAAAAATTGTTTTATTAACCACCAAACCAAATTTGAATGATGGAAAAATAAGATGCATTCTCTATTCCCAAGCGCTGGGGGCGTGTCCGCTGTCGGCGCTGAAACCACACCCACTCGCAGGCAACTTACAAATATAACTTTAACTTGCGCTTATGTTAGGGGCCCACTTAAAATATCCTGAACTCAGAAATGGTGAAAAACTGTTTAATGATCTAACTCTGCAATTCAGTATCACATCGTCTTTGTGGTGCACCTCAGCAATATATTTCTAACCTAATTTATAATATTAGAAGCAATTTTCAATAACTTTAGAGGGAGTTTAACATTTCACATTTCCTGAATCGATTAAAGACACTTTGATTTACAATCATATGTGAATTTGCTTGTTTATGCACATTTGGACAGTCAGGTTCAGTTGAAAAAGCAAATGCCAATAGTTTTTGGCCGTTACAGTAACACTTTATTCAGGAAAAAATTAAACATTCCAGCTTTGTACGGTATATGCCTGCATTTCTTCTTATTAGTGAAGGAGTGTTAAGGACATGTGCACATCTGAAACTATTTATTTGTTTACCAGGACGCTTTTATGGTGTTTACCTCCTCGGTTGCCATTTAGATTTAGTGAAGCCATTTTTCACAAGTCATAAATATTTAATGACACTTATGGTAGCGGGGAAAGCATATCGACTGTGACATCAATCCGATTTCTGTATATCAGTCCGCACTCATATCCAGTAAAGCGTTATTCCTTACTGTTTTTGTGAAATGTAAAGATTAACTTTTGAATAGTTTATATGTTTATTGTTGACCCTCTATTAAAAGATGCTACTGAGATGCAATATTATTACCAGTATAGTACATTATAATTTAATTAATTACGGGAACAGGTCTTATCCAAGTCCCAGACTAAAATGCATGTTAAAGATGCCTTATTTTTAAAACATGTAGACACATCTTAACATATACCAGTGCTATTGTTTGTTCAACAATAACTAAGACCTAGTCTTGGATTAATCTAAACTCTGTCCGGGAAACCGTCCCTAAATGCTATATATTATCTTACCAAGCATAATTCCAGATACTGACCGCTTGTAACAGGTTTGCAACACCACACAGATGGTAGAGGAATACGCTTTGTTTAACCATTGAAATTACTAATAATTTACATCCCAACACATGGTTTCCTCTCACACAGCTGCTTAATTCATTCATACACCTCCACAAAACAGCCCCCAAAAAGCTCCTCGATCCCCACGATGCGCTAGGCATCCCAAAACAGCCATCACTTACACGGTCTGTCAGCTCGGTTACCCTAAACGCCGGTGGCCTCCATTCGCATCGGCGGGGTGTTGAGAGGTCACGCCTGGCGTCCCTCGAGTTGATGTTACTTCCTTTACGAATCAGCTAAATCCTGTAGGTCTCCCGTTCGGCTCATCGGCGTCCCGGCGGAGGTGCCAGATAAGCAGCCCGGAGGCTCGGGCTTTGACGTTGTTAATTACACAAGAGAAAGCGTGGAGATCTCATGAGATATGCAGAGAAAGGAGGATGGCGTTGTGGGCTTAAAACGCAATCTCTCCAGCTGTTGTTGCTGTCAAAGGTGGGGCTAGACATGACAGTCGACGGCCCTCCGAGACCCGGAGAGATTTAGAAGATACGTGACTGTTTTTCGGTACCGGAACGGCCTCATTTGCTCGGGTTAGTGCTTATATAAAGGGCACCTCTGTTGGTGGCTAATGTTAGCGGTCTCTGCTTGTGACATGTGGGTGTGATGCATTATGGGATGTGCAGCACAGAAATACTCCTATAGATGAGATAACATGCAGAGAGGGATGCATGCATCCATCATGATTTTTATGCTTATACTTTTTTTACACATAATACAGCGCTTGGTTTCAGGAGGTGGCTGTGTGAAACAATTCAGACATCTTCCAGCTTTCCGAAACACAAATACTTTACCCTCATGTCTGTTTATTCGGCACACACCAGGGAGTTTCACGCGACCGTGGTGGGAGATATAATTGGCCGGTAGCATTGCAGTAAAACCTCCCGGTTCATTCTGGTCTGGATCCTTGGTATGTGCCCAACGCAAAGCTCTCGTCCTCTTTGAGCCCGGCTAATGGGGTTATTGATCATTTTGACACAGCCGACATTTCTATAAGCCACGTGAATGCGCGCTCTCAAAGTGTAGCACATCACGACCAAAATGCATTTAGATTACTTCATTGCAGCCCCTGAGCGGCCGGTGCCTGCGCGAGATAGCATTCTCAACCACGGATCAGCTCTGGCCTTTAAAGGACACTTTTTTAAAATATTTGTCACAAAACTCTTTATGATTTTATTTCTTTCTCTTTTAAGCGAGGCATGCCAGCAGATTGCTGCTGAGGTCTGGCTTCAGGTGTAGAAAAATCCCATTGGCTCATCTGATGAGGTGCAGGGATGAAAATTCAAGCTCTCGGAGAAATAATGAAGCAATCTCTATGTCAGCTTAGAAGTTATGGTGAACAGTCCTACAAAAAACAAGCTTCTTTAGAGATTGGCATTGTGTATTTTCAGTGCTTTAAATTGAATTAGCTTATGCATGAAGTTGTACGAAAGCTGCTTTGAAACAATGTGTATTGTGAGAAGCGCTATACGGATAAACGTGTAATGAAAATTAAATTGTAGCCAGTGTTGTTTTGGTCAACAATGACAATAACGAAATGATTTCGTTGACACGCCTTTTTTATGACGATAACGCTGCGATGACTAGCTACAAATGTCTCTAAGGTGACGAAAACATGACGAGACGCTTTCGAGTTTTCGTTGACGAGACAGAATGAAAAATATTACAAGTCTGACGTTCACAATGCATGTCATTTCTGCCTATTTTGCGTGAAATCTGTCTGTTTTTAGCTAAAAAGTATCAGCAATGCTGCCACTTCCTATCCTTGTTTTGGGTACGCCCACCACCCGGCTGCCGCCATGCCGCGTACGCGTACCATATTTCACACAACACACTTGCGGCTGTGGCGAGTTCGAAGGACCGTGGCAGTGACGCCAATAAACGGAAATGATGAGATGATTTATGGACATACTTCAGTATAATCCATCAGAAAGAAAAAACAAATGCATATTGGAAGACGACGGTAAATGTGGGCACAAACTAGGTGGGAAGAATACCACCAACTTCAACCGGCACCTGAAGTCTCATCATGCTGATTTTTTTTAAAGGTAGCTAACAAGTCACGCTGTTAACATATCATATACATTAAATTTTACTCGACAATCGGCATGTGACACATTTCATGGTAAGCTTAAGGTTTTACATGTATCTACTTGTCAAACCATTTCCAATACTTTTTAACCTAAATTAATTTGTTAAAGACAATTTTTTTACTAAAATTGACTTAAACTTGACTAAAACCTTTTTGCGTTTTCATCGACTAAAACTTGACTAAAATCTTTTTGTGTTTTCGTCGACTAAAACTTTACCAAAACTTGACTAAAACTATCAAGTTTATAAGTGACTAAAATGTGACTAAAACTAAAAAGCATTTTCGTCCAAAAGACTAAGACTAAAACTAAAAGGGCTGCCAAAAACAACACACAAATATTGGCATTTTCAAATTGTTTTTCAAATATTTTTATTTGTGAAAATAAACTATGAACCACAGGCTTATATTGGTATAGAAATGTAACCAGTCCTACTCTCACCCGCCCCGAGTGAGATTCGAACCGCTCTGGTCTGGCATGAGAGTCGGACGCTCTAATGCTGCGTTCACACCAGCCGCGTTAGAGGCGTCAAGCGCGAGTGGTTTCAATGTTAAGTCAATGAAAATTGGCGTGAATGAGGCATTTAGCGTGGCGTGGTAGACGCGAATTCGCCTCATTGATGTGTCTAGTTTGTGTGAGTGACGTAAATTGATGCGCGAATGAAGCGAATTGAGTGTTGCTGCAGGAAACATGCGAGTAAAAAAATCTGAATTTATCCAAAAATTGCCCCACGTTAACCAACAGGAGCTTGCTCTAGTAGTGACGTGATTACAGGAAGTGAGCGGAGTCGCAGAAACCCCTCCAATGACATGAATCCACGTGAATGTCTCGAATAACTAGAATTTTTATGCGCGAACGAAGCGAGTAACTCAAAATGTTTAAGCGCCCAACTACGTGCGAATAGCGCGTTTTTACCGTCTCTACTGCGTTTGGTGTGAATCCAGCATAACAAGGAGGCTATGAGCCATCAGGGATAAAAAAAATCTGATGAAAAAAAACAATTAATCGGAGGTAGAGATATAAAGACTGGGGGCATAATCCCCCCAATCCCCCCCCAGCAAATCGCACTCTGTGTACCAGAATAATGTACAGTACATGAACAAAAATAATTGATTGGATAAATTATTTGATCCCAACAATGCGATCAGTTCTTTGTAGGTAATAGTATGGGACACGATGTGCATGTAACATGATATGAAGTACATAATAATGTCCCAGAATTTGTTGCGGTTTTAAACAAAATTTTACAATTCACATCCATTTAAGCTTTCTGTAAAGTGTAAGCAGCATTACGTGCAATCATAACGATGGCTGGACAAATTCCCAGCTTTCCATCAGCTTTCTCTATACTGTCAGTTCCGTGTAGATCTAAGACGCTTGCCAGCATCTTAATGCATAAATCTTTACTTTAGCAACTGATGGAGATACGCCAGTAAATGATTTTAGCAACTGGACTCACATATCCGATTTGATCGCTTGCGACAGTGTGGACAGTCCATCTTTAAGACCGAATCTGGCAAACAAATGGGAATTGTCTGTATCGTGTGAGGATTAGCTGTAATATAGTGCCAACTCCAAGACTGACCGATTCTGCCAACTTCTTAGTCGGTAGTGCCCAAAAAGTCCAAATGATTTTAAATGAACTCTTAATCCACATTGGTGGTCGCCATGATATTGTTTTATCTTTCCAACTCTTCCTTTTCTTTTTCAACTCTCCTAACTTTTCCTCTCAAAGTAAGTTAAATCACAGATCTAAAACGGACTGGCGAGGTTATTTTATGTGGACTTTAACCGTTGAATGGAACCGAACACCTGAAGCGTGTTATTTCAGGGTCGAGGTTTACTTTCTGTTTTAGTAAATCTGAGCCGTCACCTCCCAGCGCCCTTCACAACATCTAAAACAAATCAGCGTACCTTCGGCCAGCATCCTAATTAAAGTTCTGACGTCGATGTGTTTCATTTACAGAAGCAGGGCTAACAGGCTTGTCAAACTGCAGGAGAAATCCGCCGTCAGCCGTGTCGGAGCTCAGCTTTCTCCCAAAGCCGCTCGCCGCAATCAACCTCTGTCAAATAAAGGCCTGTTTGTTTCGTGCCGTGGAGAAGCAGAGAGAGATTAGGTCTTTGATTGACATCCGCTAGGTCGAAAGGCTTGCGTGTTGTAGAATTACAAAAACAATGATTTATCATCTTGCCCAATCTATGATCAGACTCTTTTAGTCGTAGTTTAGATTAGGGGCCGGTTAGAAGGAAGATCTTTGATATTTGGGTGAAATCATGAGATGCCACATAGATGTTGACTGGAGGGCAGGTTCAAAATGAAGATCAAGATGAGTTTGTGTTGCATTACAGTTCTTGAGTAACTTGCAAACGTGAGAGACATTTTTGAGACCTTTACTGAAAGTGTAAATGACACATTTCAGATAAAAGTAACGCGGGAATTGTGTGCAAACGTATAGTTTTCTTTCTCATTGCAGTCTAGAGAAACACTTGTGATGTTAATGAGATCGCATTGGAGATATTTCTTAACTGTGGATGAGACACAACTCACAATTACTCAACTCACAGATCTTTTTGTTGAAAGGTTATCAAATGTGATAAAATGATAATCTCAGCGTGATGTGTTATAGAAACAGAAAACAGGCATAATTGCTGACAGCAGACCCTGGTTGACGCGTTTGGCAATGGACGATGGGCGAGCGGCCGCTGCGTCGTTCGTGAGTGACAGTCGATGGTGTCTTGTCATTGTTCTAAGTTTGTTTTTACAGCTTCAGAAAGCATCTCGCACAGCATCCGCCGTCAGACACAAACATTTAACAAAAGCCGATTTTTTTTTTACTTGCATACGGGCACAGCCAACCCCACAATTTGCAGTTTAACATTTGTAGGGCGTAGCTTGTTTACACTGGAGGGTCTCTGAGTGATTGTTATTATATTAAAGTAATATGTTACACAGATATTCAAGATTAAACTGGGGAGGATATCCTCAGGATAGTATTGTTAATATGTTTTTAAAGTGCCTCTGTTTTTTTTTCTTAAAGCAGAATAGTAGTTGTCCTTAAAATCGCATTATTACCTGTAAGGCCTTTTGGGTCAGCTTCATCTCTAAAATGAAGACGAATGTTTTTTCTGTCTCTAAACCAGCCAGACAGCGTCTCTGGGGAACGTTCCAGTTTTGTATTAATAATGTAACAATGAATTATTTTTGTGCTCAAGAAAAGAGGGCAACTTCAATTAAGAGCCTTTTTAAGATAACGTGAAGTTTGGTATGTTAGTCAGGCTTTATCACAACCATTTGCTTTATTTATTTATTTATTTATTTATTTATTTATTTATTTATTTATTTATTTATTTATTTATTTATTTATTTATTTATTTATTTATTTATTTATTTATTAAAGGGATCATAGTTTCGTACTGTGCTGAACAAGCTATTTCATGTAAGAGATTTAAAAAATAACCCTGTTTAAAAGTTTACATACCCTTGATTATTAATACTGTATAATGTTACTTGGTTGATCAATGTTTTGTGGTTGTTGTCTTTTTTGATCTTCAGTTTGATCTGATCCATTAAACTGTCCACTAGTCGTGATACACTGCAACAAATGACTTTCTGACTTAGTATTTTTGTCTTGTTTTCGGTACAAATCCCTAAAAATTCTTAAAGGGCACATATCATGCAAAACCTACTTTTACAATGTTTGGACATAAATGTGTGTGAATACAACCACCCAACAATGCAAAAAAAAAACCACCCACTCCCCATTAAACCAAAGCAGTCTCATTAAATGTGCAGTTTTGATTCTCTTATTAATGTGACGTCACACTGATAAAGCTCCGCCCCACGGCCACTGACTGACAGTCCTGCATTACCACAATTTCCTCCATAGATATGTATAATAAAGGCTAGATGTCTCGCCCGCGCTGCTGGCCAATTGAGTGGGACGTCCGCATTTGGTGGCCATCTTACTACAGGCAGGCTATCTTATTACATCTTACTATAGACCTATGACACTGCATACGTGTACTAAAAAAATTGATAAACATGTTAAAATATCCAGAATTATAGCCACATTAATAAAGATTGTAAGAAACCAAACCGTTAGGTCATTTAAAAGTACCTGCACCATTAAGACTCAATGCTATGAGTGAGCGAGCTGCCTGTGGTCAGATGGCCGCCAGGTGATGATTTTAGAGACTCTGCCGTAACACATCTAACCTTTATTATACATATCTATGGTTTCCTCCCTCAGCGAGTTGTACGCTGTCTGCCATATATCATTAGTGGGATACTATTGTATCAGACTGTATTCACAGTAATCAGATCTATTTTACCTGAAAGCGATCATCGTCTCGTTTAGTAAGCAAGTGAGGAGCTGTAGCTCATTTGCATTTAAAGGTACAGACATTAAAACTGCATGTTTTTAATCCCACCCAAATAGGTATATTTTTAGCATGCCAAAAGAAATGATCTGGGGGGTATTTTGAGCCGAAACTTCACAGACACATTATGGGCACACGTGAGACTTATATTACATACTTGTTAAAATAGCCATAATAGGTGGCCTTTAAATCAAGATGAGCAAAATGGCCTAAGAAAATAAGTCTAATATTGACAGACTTTTTTGCTTGTTTTAAGCACAAATTCATTTAAATTTTATCTTGTTGGTTTTTTTTGTCTAAAATCTAGCCTTTTTTTCTTTGGCCATTTTGTTCATGAAGAAAATGCATCCTAATTCAAGATTTTTGAGATATTTGTACTGAAAACAAAAATACTAAGTAAGAAAGTTTTTTTTTTTTTTGCAGTGTATAAAGTCATTTTCCAGCATCTACTTCATGTTTGAAACATGTCCAATGGTAAAAGTATGACATTATTGAGATTCATCTTATGAAACTAAGGACAATAAGGAGACAAGTACACAACCATTACAAAAGATACAAACATCTGTACAGATGCAAAAGATACAAACGTAACATTAATGCTTAAGAAGCAGCACAATACATCTTTACATAAGCTCAGCATTTAAAACGACTGTGTACAAGGATATTCAATTGTAAAACCATTTGAGAACAGACGTCAAACTCGAATCTCTTTTCTCTGATTCTCATTCAGTGTCTAAAAGTATATCTTCCTCTGGCCTTCAAACTCCTCTTGTCTTCTTTCAACTTGAGCTAATAATGAAGATTTTCTACACCAATAGAAACTGTCCATCTTCAATAACAGTTCAGTCAGACCATCTTCGGTTCTTAAACATACTGTACACACACATAAATATTACTGATGTCATTTTTGATGTAATGTTTCAACCCATTTACATCTGAGACATTTCTAAGTAGAACATTTTTATTTTAAAAATAAAGTAATTGATAACAATTACCCTCATCAGAACCGCATCTTAAAAAGCAACTCACGTTTTTACATTTCCTTTGGTGTGTACAGTAAGTGTGTATTAGTAAATGTTAATGATATGCAAAAGGTACAAATCCCAAAGTAAACAATGAAGCAAGTTATCGTTTCAAACGTGAATCTCTTATCTTCTACAGCAAACACACAGATTGTATGCAATAGTTTACTTCCTGGGCAGGTTGACATGGACATGATTGACATTTATTCACTTCTGACTCACAGCCTGTAAGTTGTCTATGTTTTTACATGTAAAGAGTTTACTACTGACTAAACATGACACGAGTTTTGAGCAGTGCAGAGTAGCGATTTTATCTTAGCGATATTTTATGTTTTAGTATCCTTACCAATCTGTTACGTCCTGCTCAACTCGCGCTGCTAAAGTTGATTGATCAGCTTGGTCATCTGCATTTTCTGGATCAGATTCGGCTCGTATTGATAAGGTGGTAAAGACAATATTAACTTCTGTTAAAACTTCTCTATTAACCATTGCTCTTCTTTGGTCATGAAATACTTTATCAGCAGTTGTACTTTTTATATAAAGTAAGATTGTTTCTTACAATATATCATGAAGGTTTACCGAACATTTTTTTTTCTTTTTAAGGACATTTCCATCTAAAGGCATGTCTAGTTTAATGTGACTCTATGTTTTAACTACGTTTGTCTATGAAAAAAGTATATAGCCTAAAAAAATTAAGTTTAAGCAACTTTAATTTACAATTAATTTCAACTTTCTTCACTAGTGAGTAGTTGTTATAAATGTTAAAATAACTTAATTCACCTTATTTTTTATAATTTATAACAACTCCTTAGTCGAGAAAGTTGAAAATAATTTTTTAAAGTGTATGAGGACAATAAGATTTGCAGTCAAACTATATTCTGTTCTACTATATATCTAATCATTTTTTACAAGTCTTTCTTGTAAAGCTGCTTTAAAGCAATGACACATTGTAAAAAAAATGCACTACAAATTGACTTATATAGACCAATTCTCTTAAAACAAAATCAAAACTTTAAACAGCAAAATTTATTGTAATTTTAATAATCATATTTTCATGAATAATTTACAAATCTTTATTTCTTTTCATTTTAAAGCAAAAATAATCCACATGCATGTTTTCATGAGATTTACCACTTTATTATACATTGCACATAGACAAACTTCAGTATTTTCTGATTTATTCAGAGCAGGTTGATGTACAGCTGAACTTTGATCTCGACTGTTTGTTCATTGACTTAAAGGCCATAATGTCAGCAGCAAAGGTTATTTCTGCAAGACATTTGATGTGATTTACACATCAGAATCACATGAAAACCATAATCTTTTAAAGAAATCCTACTCCAAAGAAATAATTTTGTTAGGTTTTGAAAATCATTATTGAGCAAGTTTGAAAGAACTTCACTAAGAGGGATGTTTTGGTTACTAATAAACATCAGATATAATCTCATTCCTCGTATCTGTGTATATGATTCTGGATAATTTCTGTTTAAATAAACTCAATGACCAGCATGCTTTGCATACTTACTATGTTACAGAGTTTGTTTCTAGTGAACTAAACTTGACTCGAATTGTTGTTCATGAACAGTCTATAAGAGATATAAGTATCTAGTCTACTATTGCGTTATAATTTATATTTATTGTGTCTTATATCTCATAAAGAAGATACCATCCTTGCAATATAAAAGATAGCATCCTTGGTTGAAGGTAGGTTCAAATCCAACTTATGTAATCATGTCCCTTTAGCAGGTGTTTGAAACATGGCAGCTGATTTCTAACTGGTCCACGGCAGGTAGATCCAGCATCCGTGTTCAACTAGTATTGCATTGTGCTAGCAGCGCAAAATGTCATGGGTTCGATTCCCAGGGAACACACATACTGATGTATAGTTTTAATGCACTGTAAGTCACTTTGCATAAATCCATCTGCTTAATGCATTAATGTAAAAGTAAATGCATAATACTAAATACTAGATTTTGGATCATGAAACGCATGCATCAAATAGTACATTTTAATAAAGTTCACTGCCTGCTTACCAACATCTGAATTTTAGCAAATTAGATCTAATCAGGACTGCTGGTGAACATTATATCACCTGATTAATATTCATGAGCAAAACTAATTCATATTCCACCACAAACGATTAAATTATCCCCACAGCCTATATAGAAGCAAAAACATATGATGATGTAAAAACAGGGCTAAATAGACAAATTATTGTTATTTTCAACTACGGTTTATTTGATTATCTTACTGGAGTAAATTATTATGAGTTGCAAGCGTCAAACAGATGGATAGTAAAGGTAACAGGCTACATTTTACACCATGAAGAAACATTAAGGATTCCTCGAGGGACATTGTGCTTCACGTGACCGTTCAACAGATAAGAGACGAAACATTTTTACCTCAGTGAGATAAAGGCCTCCGGTGCTTCAGGCTTTTTGGTTACGGTCGGGAAGAAAATTACAGACGGGTAACACACATATATATGTGCCACGGGCCTGCCTGAAAATAATTTATGCATTTGAGGTAAAAATGTATATTAGCTATATTTTCTGCCTGAGGAAAGACATTCAAAACATTGTCATTTTTTGACATAATGTATACGATGCGAGTAGATTAACTTTTTATAAATGCTGAGATGAATAAAGGAAATGTTTTAAAATGAATTTGAAAAGAAACAATCTTTTTTTTTTTAAAGGATGGTATAACACTGCATACTGTGTACTGCATACTAATAGTGTGCGAGATTCTGTGCTGTATGCATCATACATTTTTTAACAGAAGTATGCATGTGGGGTTTCACATTTAATTCCAGTTATCATCTTAAAAATAAGTTGTAATCCAATTTTGTGTAAAATGTCAGCTTTGGCAGTCTGATCAATAATGAGAATAGATAAAAAATAGATGGTTCAAATTGATTCTGGTTTATTACTGTAGCTGCTGTGCATTGCGGGTTACTGTTTCCAAACCAGTGTGTTCTAGTTGAATATAGGCAAATGTACAGATGCAGATATGTACAGCACACCTGTACAGTACAGTATACTGCAAAAATAGCATGTGTACTATGGTAAATGCTACTAACACGTCAATTCTTTAAAGGTTTAGTGTTTGATTTTCCTTCTGTGTTGAATTCAGGTGACCTCTAAACGCTTGACTCTCGATCACTCATCCATCATGGCCGAACTAATCCATCTTAATCTGCAAATATTGAACCACTACAGTTGTTAATTACCATGAACAATTGCAGCAGCAACTGATAAATACAAACCACTTTCAATATCTAAAGGTGCGCCTTGCATTTTAAATAGATCATTAAATGTTCGCTAAACCCCCCCCCCCCCCCCACCCAGAGCACGAGGCTCTGGTACGATCACAGAGTTTGTGATAGGCACTAACTCGCCCTTTATGTGTAAAAAGATCTGTTATGGTAGCGTGCACAGATACACACCTCAGGGGATCGTGTTGAATCACTATCATTATTATCATTACTGAGAGGTTGTTTAAATGCTGAAAATAGATGTAATTCCATACTCACTATGTAGGCGCCAACAAATTATTCACTTATCAAAACAATGATACAGTGTTTCTATTAAAAGCCATGTGACTAAACAAGCACATGCTGGATTTCTGTAACCAGTATGAATAAAAAAATGGTTTGTTTATAAAACTTTATTTAATATTAACTAAATGTGAAGAGCTCATCTATATTTGGATTGACATCTCTATTGAGTCTCTCTTTATGTCTTAGAACACATTTTGTAATCAAACCCACAATGCACTACAAATGTTTCGCTTCAAATTTGTTTAATCCAGGCCTCAGGTCTTTCAAAAATATCAGTTTGAAATGAGCGTGTGACAGTCTCTTTCCTACAAGTTTCTGAGAGTTTTTTTCGAACATGGGTACCCGTTACATATCAGTGACCCCATATTCCATTTATGGGCACTTCCCGCTGGAAACCACGCCCACAAGTCAATTAGAGTGAGAACTAAGACGCTCCTTAGCATTGTTCCTTCGCGTTTTGTTTTATATCAAGACTCAACAATGGCATGAAAGAAGAAGTGTGTTTTTGGATGTAAGGAGAAGAAAGCCTTGTTCAGCTTTCCAAGTGAGCCAGCATTATGGAAACAATGGATATAGTTTGTTTATCCGGGATAGCAGCGGAGTTTTGTGTGTGTGTGTGTGTGTGTGTGTGTGTGTGTGTGTTTGTTTAACGCTGGAATAGGGCGGTCCCAACCGAGTCTTGAGTTGAAGGCGGTAAGTAAACATACATCAAATGCCTGTTTTTTTGGGCTATTTGTGCGTATGTGCATATAACATAAACAACATGAACGTGTAGTAAATCATAAGTTATCCAAAGAAATTGGAATAATGATTTGTGTGTGTTGCTTGTGACTTGGTCCTCCAGCTGGACGCCTCTGGGATTTCGTGCTTTTCCGGAAACAATTGCTAGAGCTGATCTATATTTTATAAATTTGATAAAATAAAGACTCTTTGGAGATATAAAGGATGTAATACTACTATAGCGTGTGTTATGTGAGCTTTCATTATTGACTGCACATTTATAAAAAATAAATGATTTTATTCCATTTGTTTTGCAAGATTTTTTTGCTTTCTAGGCACCAAAACAAAGAGACACAAAGCCCTAAAGATTCCTATTTGTGTCTCAGCTGTTGCAGGGCAGGTCTATTCCAAAACTGGGAACGCTGGACCAGATCGAGACTGGAAGTGGAGACGGATACAGCGGAGACTGTGATGACGAGGACGGATGCTGGGGGTCCGGTAACGGAGCTACAGAGAGGAGAAGAACAGTCACTTTATGTAAGTAAACACAGTTAAAGTGATATAATTGCTTGTTTCATAATATACATCATCGTCCGAGCCCATGGACTGCTTTATAAATATAAGTTAGATCTATCATGTGGGAAATCCCACCTCTGAATCTGAACAGATGATGTTAGATCATACATTCATCGACGCTTGATATCCGAGCGTAATTCAAAGCCAAATTAACGTCAAGCGTAGAGAAACATTTTTCCAGACAGTTCTCCCTCCTCCAAATGAATTATGCAATCAAGAATAATGACGTTATAAAAAAGTGGAACAAATCAAAGTGGCCATCTGGTAATTACTTCATCTTCCGTACGGGATTGGATCTCTGACCCGTGCCCTGCTAAATCAACCTCCAGGGCTTTGTGGTTCCTGTATGTTCGTCTGATTAATCGTTCGCCGCTTTTTGTCTGAAATGGGGTTTTCTGGGTCATCCAAATGCATCGTTTAGACGCCGCCGTTTCCTCTTCTTCCTGTCAGTCTGACACACCGTGTCCGATGCACCTCGTGCCTCCCCTCATAATTCACAGGACATGTGAGGATTTATCACCGTCGTTTCCCACTCATCCTTCTGTATTATACACCATTTAACATCACGTCACACCTGTGGATTTTGGATATGTGAATTAAAGTGTACATCTACGGTGTCCATGGATTACATTAGCGTTTAATGATTCACTGCATGTGCATACTGCAGCAAAGCTTGTTCTTCATCTGTGCCTTGTTTATTTTTTTAATAAAAGTATCTAAAGCACTTTACTGAGAAGAGCAATTACAAAAGATATTAAACCTGGTTTCACAGCATCTATATTGGATAAGTGAATTTTCTCTTGTTTATTCGGGTCTGCTGTGCATTTATTTGGCTAATTTATTATTTGCACTGTCACAGTTGCACGTACTTACAGTTAAAGTTATACAAGAGTAAAATGTTGTGCAAATGTCTGAAATAGTGAAGTCTCTCAAACCGTCGAGCTGTTCAGATAAAACATCAAATTTAGTCAAAGCCATCAGTCTTGCCAATACTCACCTATCACTTGAAACCAAAAACTTGATTTTTTTTATTCACTGGTGTTAAAACAAAAAATCAGCACTTGGTTGTGGATGCGAATGCCACTTTTGCATCTTACTGCGAGCTCTCACCGTGTGTTGTCAATCTGAAACCTCCAAGCTTCGGGACACACTTCAATAGGGTCACACCAAGAGAAAACAAACAAAATAATGCAACAATCACATACAGTAGAGTTGTCTAAATAAATAAAATAAGGAAAAAGACTTCTGATACACGTCATCTGATATTGTCTTGGTGTGGCACAGTATTTGCACAAAAGTAACATCGCCTGGATGCTTGTCAATGTCGCCTGCGTACTCGGCTGTGTTTGGCAGCACATCCAGATGCAGCGCACTCGGTATGGAAAACAAAAGGCGTCAGCGAGTCGTATCGGCAGGGTGTCACATCGATCTCCGGTAAGAGAACGCAATGAGAGGAACTGAAGGCTGGCTCCTGGGTGAGATCTTATTAATTAATAGCCCATCTTAGGACTGAATTACATGATATCAAATCCTGGCCATTGAAGGTGATCTGTTGAACTTGATGAGATGTAATGATCCTGTTGTTTTTAAATAGATTCTTTTAATGGACCGGTGAGCTTATTAAGAGATATTGACTATGTGTCCTACATATATTTGAAGAGTTTGGTTCCAAAACGCGATAAACGCCATCTTAAAAAAATAGTTACCACCAAAATCAGTATTGTATCAGGTCAGTATTCAAAAGCAAATTCGTCATTTTACTCAAAATCGTGTTATTCTGTCATCTTTTCTCCCTTTTTTCCCAAAACGCGATAAACGCCAGTCCTCCTTCTCTGCAGAATGCAATAAATCCGCTCAACCAATCACAGTGCACCATTCCACCAATTGGAAACAACAATGGTGGCATGTTGAATTCACATAGAATCATAGTTTTCCTTTCCAATCTACTTTGTACTTCGTGAAACAAACAAAATAATACTTTTTATGGCATTGTTAAACCGGTGGTGGTTTCTGTGGCGGGAAAGAAACGTAAACCACTTGGCTGACGAAAAAATGCCGGCTGTTGCTTGTTCTCACACGACTGCATCAAGCTTCTGTCATGCTAACACATTGACCCCAGAGGATCTTATGAAAAACTTTCTATTATTTTACTTGAAGTCAACGAAAATCGAGCCAGACCAAAACATTTTACAGCTTATCGCTGTCAAACAAAGTTCAGCAACGGCGTCCCAAGAATGCAAGCAGCAATGACAGTGTTATTAATATGAGAAAGTAAGTGTTTTGATTAATGTCATTAATGTTTATTTTTTTAACCACTAGTCAACTAAATGAATATAACATGGCAAAGATGAATGCACATTTATATATTGATTTAATAGCTTTATAGCATTTTGCAGAAAAAAATAATCAGTTTTTATACTAAATCTTTGAAAATCAAATTATGGAGTTGAATTTCTAATGTTATTATAACCTAAAGATGCTATGTGAAAGTTTGTAATAGAAAATAGTCGTTTTCATCTTGCCACTTCCTTGGTATAGAAAACACGTTTTTACCCAAATTAGTCAAAATGGATTTATTGCATTTTGGAACCAAACTCTTCATTTATAAGTGTGTAGATATATTTTGGGTCACTTGACTGAAATGTTTGTCATGATCATCTTTTGAAAAGCTTTTTTTAAATTAGTTTTATAGACAAAATACTGTATAATTGGGCCGACATGTTTAGTTTTTTAAAGGGCACCCATTATGCAAAATCGACTTTTACAAAGTGTTTGGACAAAAATGTGTGTTGGCAGCGTGTGAACACAACCACCCTACAATAAAAAAATCCACCTAATCCTTACTTTTTAATCCCCATTAAACCAAATGAGTCTTATTAGACATGCTGTTTTGATTCTCTTGTTAATGTGACATCACACAAACAAAGCCCCGCCCACGGCCACTGACTGACTGCTTAGTTTTACTCAAAAGGTTTTCTAAATGTGTTTGTCTCAGACTGTATTGACAGGAATCAGATCTATTTTAACTGAAAGTGTTCACTGACTGTTGATAAGAGAGTGAGAATCTGTAGCTCATTTGCATTTAAAGATACAGACACGAAAACAGCTTGTTTATATATATATATATATATATATATATATAAAATTATGTTTTTGAAATGGATGCTGAATAGAATAAGCAGTCAGTGAGAGGAAAGAATAGATTTAAACTCCTTTAATACTTTTTCCAAAGCATTAGGGCGAGACATCAACAAGATGTTATGTAATCTGTCTGGTTTATTAATGTATTCATGTTTTTAGAAAAACTAAACCATTATCAGTAAGCATCAGTTCTCAACCCGAATGAAAAAAATTCAATGATCTGTAGTTACATTTATGCATTTGGCAGATGCTTTCATTCAATGCGACTTCGAGAGCATTTAAGCTGCACATTATGTGTGTTCCTGGGATCGAACTCATGGCCTTTGCGCAATGCTCTACCTATTGAGCTACAAGATCATTTTGTTAATGCATTCCCCTCAAGTCAGCTCAGAAAACCGAGCTTTGAAAACTTCCACAGCTAATGAATCAAATACGGCCGAGCGAGCCGGACGCCATGCAGACCGTTTGAATCAGACGTCATGTTGAAAACCTGCTGGCTATGTGACATGAAGTATATTACCGCAGCGGTCGGCGGTCACAGCTGGTTGGGAATCTTAACCAATGCTGAAATTAAAATAGCATTCACTTCAAGTCCTCCTGATAACGAGAGGCTGTAGAGATGAAGGATCGGCATTGTGCTTGTTTAACTAATGCTTCTCTCTGAAGAGCCCGAAAATGACCCGCTGTGTCACAGAATGATGGAAATGAACGATAATGACTCTCGTCGGAGCGCCGCGATGCTCGCTGAATCATTGGGACGAGTCTTGCAAAAGCCTTGTAGGACCGGGCTGTCATCAACCAAATGATCCTACTTAAAAATCCAACAACATCTAGATAATGGAAGTCGGGTGGTTTGGCAGCGTTCTTACGCATCATTGATATTTCGATATTTTATAGCTCACAAATGTTGGAGTATTTTATCCACCTGCTCCCTGTGCTGTAATGTTTTAGAGTACAGTAACTAAAATAAGCATTATTTTGTTTAATATTTAACTTTTTTTTTATATGTTAAGTTTGTCAAGTTTTCACAATATATGATTCGTGTTGCCACAGACCTGCTCTCCGGTAATGCACTGTAAGTCGCTTTGGATCTGCCTAATGTGTAAAATTTTGTTTTTGGACTCTTTTAATTATTTA